>NC_138562.1:5261419-5861419 GCF_964273705.1 Natrix helvetica
AGTGGAAAGTTCAGATCAAATGAAATCAAAGACTTTGGACCCAGCCAGGGGTGACATTCAGCAGGTTCTGACAGGTTCTGGAGAACCGGTAGAGGAAATTTTGAGTAGTTCGGAGAACCGGCAAATGCCACCTCTGCCCATTTGAGATACCTTGCTATAAAAATTGTTGTCTTAGGACACACACTTCTTTCCGTCCAATTGAAAGTAGATACAAGAATTTTAATAGTATGTATTGGTAGGTGCTTGCAAAAGGAAATGCTTGTTTGAAGATATGCTTAATCATCCTAAAAATTACAGCCCATGTAACCAAGTTGTGTCGTTACGTCTGGAGAAAAAAGAGGGCCGAGGGAAGCTGCGTTCAAGGCTAACTTTGTTCTTTCTCCTTTGCCAAGGATTTTGTCTTCTATGCTCCCCGGCTAAGGATTAACAAGCGCATTCTGGCTCTGTGCATGGGGAACCATGAGCTTTACATGCGCAGGCGTAAGCCGGACACCATCGAGGTCCAGCAGATGAAGGCTCAGGCCCGAGAGGAGAAGCATCAGAAGCAGATGGAGAGGTGAGTTGACTGAGCACAGAGAGGCCCTCTGGCTGGGCCTCTCCAGCCAGGGATTCTCACAGCAGGATGTGGATTGGGGTGCAGAGCCTTCTTGGGGGGCAAAATCCTGCAACTGGGTTGTGATCAGAGGACTCCCAAGGGACACGTAGACATGTTGCGGCAAGGAGAGTGGCGGCTGACTCTTTGAATGCAGGATCCAAATGAGGATAAAACAACCAAGGCACACGAGGAGGAGGATGTTCCAGGGGGCTTTTTCAGGGGGGGGGGGAGGTTTCAAGAACTCTCATTTCATAAAGTGGGAGGGGGGAGTCAAAGGCTCTTTGAGGTGGGTTTGAACAAAATCTTAGTGTAAAGGCAGCCTGCGCTCCATTGTATGTTGGAATAATCCTGCACAAAAGCACATTCCTGCATTTTAGGGAAGCCAAGTGATAAAGTCCTTCTTGGCTCCTCCTCTCGGAGGTCCCAGAGGGTGGGGACCGGTGTTTAAAGGGACTCAACAAAGACAGGGGAACCCCTGACCCCCCCCTCCATTAGCAGGAAGGGTCTTCCTGATTCTGCCAGGGGATTGAAGAATTAATTAAAGATTAAAGAGCAGGTTCCTTCAGCTTTTAAAAATGTGGGATACCTGGTGAGGCCACCCAGAGAAACACGGTGGATTTTGAATTGAAAGTGTACAATCCCTAGCAGAGAGCAGTTTTCCAAGCCATATTTTAATCTGAGATATGCAGATTATGCGATTGGATTAAAAGATCTGGATGAGACGAGTTTGCCAAGTCTTCCTTTTCAGTTTGTTTAAGTCATTAGAGGTCATCAGACAGAAATTGGTGGAAGTGAGGTCATCCGTCAGACGTATGCTAGGGGAATCCTATATCGAGCAAGAAGTTGGACTAGATGACCTCTAAGACCATTTTCAACTTTGACTAAGTAGAAATTGCACACTGAAAGCCCTTAGAGAGGCTTAGCAGCCCATTTTTATATAGAATGGGATGGAATGGAATGGAATAGAATAGAATAGAATAGAATAGAATAGAATAGAATTCAATTCAATTCAATTCTATATTGGCCAAGTGAGATTGGACACACAAGGAATTTGTCTTTGGTGCAGATGATTTCAGTGGACATAAAAAGACAAGATGCATTCATCAAAAATCCTAAGGTACAACACTTAATGATAGTTACAGGGTACAAATAAGCAATCAGGAAACAATAAATATCCTTATAAATTGTAAGGATACAAGCAACAAAGTTGCTGTCCTATAGTCATAAGTGGGAGGAGATGGGAGATAGGAATGAAGAGAAGATTAATAGTAATAGTAATGCAGCCATAGTGAATAGTTTGACAGTGGCGAGGGAATTATTTGTTTAGCAGAGTGATGGCGTTCGGAAAAAAACTGTTCTTGTGTCTAGTTGTCTTGGTGTGCAGTGCTCTATAGCATCATTTTGAGGGTAGGAGTTGAAATAATTTATGTCCAGGATGCGAGGGGTCTGTAGATATTTTCACAGCCCTCTTTTTGACTCGTGCAGTGTGCAGGTCCTCAATGGAAGGCAGATTGGTAGCAATTGTTTTTTCTGCAGTTCTGATTCTCCTCTGAAGTCTGCGTCTGTCTTGTTGGGTTGCAGAAATATAAAGGAGGTATGAAATTGCTCCATGTTTCTTTTCCTCTCAGGGCTTTGCTGGAGAACGAGAAGAAGAAGAGGGAGATGGCCGAGAAGGAGAAGGAAAAGATTGAACGGGAGAAAGAAGAGCTTATGGAGAAGCTCCGGCAAATTGAGGAGCAAACAAAGAAAGCTCAGCTAGGTGGGCAGGGGGGCTGGCCTCAGGATGGGCCCGGGAGAGGAGCACTGGGGTGGGGGTGGCAGAAGGGGTGACGCCTCAGCCTCTTTCTCCAGAGCTGGAGGAGCAAACGCGAAGGGCGCTGGAGCTGGAGCAGGAAAGGAAGCGAGCTCAGGAGGAGGCAGAGAAGCTGGCCAAGGAGCGGCAGGAAGCCGAAGAAGCCAAGGAAGCCTTGTTGAAAGCCTCCAATGATCAGAAGAAGAACCAGGAGCAGCTGGTAGGTTGTCTGGGGAGAGCTCAGCCCCAGGAATCTGGCATGGCTTCCGAGCCAGGGAAGCCTCTTTGACAGAGTGGGCCGGCCTTTGGGGGTGGACAATGGAAAGATCAGCTCTGCAGCCAAAGTGGCCGAAGGGGAGACGCTGCTGTGCTTCACAGGACAGGGAGGAGGACGGGCCCGGTGGACGAGAGCAGAGGTGTGCAGTACGAGGTGGTGCAAGTCCTGGAAAGCATCCCCCAAACACCTCTCAAAATGTTGCCCTTGTAGTAGAACTCTCTGCATCAGACAGAGGGGAAATGATTCCTCCTGTCCATTTTAACATGCATTAATGACACTGCCAGGGAGGCGGTGGCTCAGTGGCTAAGGCACTGAGCTTGTCGATCAGAAAGGTCGGCAGTTCGACTCCCTAGCGTTGCAAAACGGAGTGAGCTCCCATTACTTATCCCAGCTTCTGTCAACCTAGTGGTTCAAAAGCCTGCAAAATGAAACTAGAAAAATAGGGACCACCTTTGGTGGGAAGGGAACAGCGTTCCGTGCACCTTTGGCGTTTAATCATACTGGCCACATGACCACGGAGATGTCTTCGGACAGCGCCGGCTCTTCAGCTTTGAAACGGAGATGATCACTGCCCCCTAGAGTCAGAAATGACTAGCACATATTTGCGAAGGGAGCCTTTACCTTTACCTTAATGACACTGCCGTTCATTTATTTCACTGAATTTAATTTTAAACACTGCTTCATCCAGGAGCCCAGCCAACTTTCAAAGGGTAGCCCCTGACATGCTTTCCAAAGATGCGCAAGCCAACAGAAGATGCACTTACTGGTGGGGGGCATGCAAAGACACTTCCCTCCCCCAAAAGCAGCTCCGTGCTGTGAGTCACAGAAAGTGCAGGAGGCCCCTTTTTGGTCTGGATCAGCTCAGGCCTCCTGAGTTGGACTCCATCACCTCCTACCAAAAGGCTGCAGCTGATTAACAGAATAGCAATAACAGAACAACAGAGTTGGACGGTACCTTGGAGGTCTTCTAAACCAACCCCTGCTCAGGCAGGAGACCCTAAATGATTCTTACTTCTTCTTGAAAACCCCCAGTGATAGAGTACCCACAACATCTGGAGGCAAGCTGTCCTACTGATTACCGTAGTTTTTGGATGATAAGACGCACTCCGCCCCCCAAAAAAGTGGGTGGAAATGTCTGCACCTTATAGAGTGAATAAGGCCTCCCAAACCCTCTGCGCTTCCCTCTCTTCCCTCTGGCATCCAGAACCACTCTGCAGGCTAAAAACAGATTCATTTTTGGCCTCCCAAACCTTCTATGCATCCCGTTTTTGGCCCTCCCTGGCATCCAGAAGCCCACTGCAGGCCAAAAATGTTTTTGCCCTCCCCAGCATTGGGGAGGCTGAAAACGGGACATACGGAGGGTCTGCAGAGTGCTTCTGGATGCCGGGGAGGGCAAAAACTATTTTTTTCTTGTTTTCCTTCTCTAAACCTAGGTGTGTCTTATGGTCCGAATAATATGGTAATTGTTCCCATTAACAGGAAATGTCTCCTTAATTCTAGGTTTGACCTCTCTTAATGATACAATACAATAGCAGAGTTGGAAGGGACCTTGGAGGTCTTCTAGTCCAACCCCCTGCCTAGGCAGGAAACCCTACACCACTTCAGACAAATGGCTATCCAACATCTTCTTAAAGACTTTCAGTGTTGGGGCATTCACAACTTCTGGAGGCAAGTTGTTCCACTGATTAATTGTTCTAACTGTCAGGAAGTTTCTCCTCAGTTCTAAGTTGCTTCTCTCCTTGATGAGTTTCCACCCATTGCTTCTTGTTCTACACTCAGGTTTGACTCCCTCTTCTTTGTGGCAACCCCTGAGATATTGGAAGACTGCTATCATGTCTCCCCTAGTCCTTCTTTTCATTAAGCTAGACATACTCAGTTCCTGCAACCGTTCTTCCACTCTTACTTCTTGTCCTGCCCTCAGATGCTTTGGAGAATAGGTGGACCCTTCTTCTCTGTGACAGATTCTCAAATACTGCAAGACTTAAGGCTGTCATGTCTTAATCCTTCTCTTTGTTAAACGTTCCCAATTCCCACAAGCATTCATCATATATTTTGTCCTCCAATCCCCTAATCATCTGTGTTGCTCTTCTCTGGACTCTTTCTAGAGCAGGGGTGTCCAAACTTGGGAACTTTAAGACTTGTGGATTCAACTCCCAGAATTCCCCAGCCAGCTGGCTGCAGAATTCTGGGAGTTGAAGTCCACAAGTCTTAAAGTTCCCAAGTTTGGACACCCCTGTTCTAGAGTCTCAATTTCTTTTTTAAATCACGAAGAGCAAAACTGGATTCCGTATTCCGACCGTGGCCTCATCAGTGTGCTATAAAGTAATACTACGACATGGGATCTGGATGCTATCCTTCCATTGGTGCAGCTCAGGACTGCATTGGCCTTTTTGGGAGCTGTAGCACACTTTTGGCTCATACATGATTGTCCACCAGAACTCCCAGATCCCTCTCACGGTTATAGCTGTTGAGCCAGGTATCACCTATTCTCTATTCATGCATTTCTTTTTCCTTGTCTAAGTGTAAAACCTTACCTTTCTCACCACTGAATTTCATTTTGTTGAGGCCCAGCATTCAGGTCTGTCAAGATCCTTCTGGATCTTCAGCCTATCTTCTAAAGAAGGGGTGTCAAACTCAAGGCCCGGGGGCTGGATCTGGCCCACGGGATGCTTAAATCTAGCCTGTGGGGCCACCCTGGAAATAGCGAAGGACCGGCCCAGGGTGTCTCTGCCAGTGGAAACAGCTCATGAAGCCTGTGTTCGTCCCTCCCGGGTTCCGTTTTTGCTGGCAGAGGGTTGCAGGAGGCCATCCCAGCCGAAAACGGAGCTTGCGAGAACCGCACGTGCACACCCCCCCCCAGCTCCATTTTTGCTGGAAAAGAGTTGCAGGAGTCTGTCCCAGCTGAAAACAAAGCTCAGGGGCCTGTTTTTGCTGGCAGAGCATTTGGGCCGCCACAAGTGCCCCTCCCGCCACAAGTGACATCATGCTGGCCACACCCACCCTGGTCACGCCCACCCCCCCCACACACACACACCAAGATCAAACACAATCCTGATGCAGCCTTAATAAAATCGAGTTTGACAGCCCTGTTCTAAAGTGTTGGCTATTCCACCTAGCTTGTGTCATCTGCAAATTTGGTGAGTTCCCTTCTATCCCCTCATCTAAATCATTTATAAAGACATTGAAGAGTCCTGGACCTAAGATGGAACCTTGAGATGCCCGACTATACACTTCCCTCCATGCCGATGCAGCTCCATGGAGGACTTTGTGTTAATTGTGGTTGGTCAGTCAGTTACAAATTCCTCCGGTGGGGATGCTGTCTCCAGAAACATGGGGAAGGGAACTCCCCAAATCCTACCAATTCCCACCCCCCACATATTTGGACAATGCCATGCTAAGACACCCCACCCACCCACCCCGGTCTCTCCCACTCCCCCCCTTCCTCTCCACTTTGGCCCTCTCGTAGACTTATAAGGCAGGTCTGTTTGGAGGTTAGGCCTTTGCAGCTGAGCAAATACAGAAGGAACCTTGGAAGCAGGAGCAAGGAAAAGAAATGAAGGGAGATGCAGGAAATCGTCTTTTCCCCCCTAGCAGCTATGATTTAGCAGCTAATCTGGATGATATTAAAATGGGAGTGGACAGATCGGTGGAAAATAGGGGTGGGGGACTTTCACTAGTCCCTGAATTATGGCCCAGAACTCCTGATGGTGGAGAAGCCCCCCCAAAAGGGCCCTTCCAGACGCAGCTGGTGACCTCAGGGCTTTGGCCCTGAGGTCACCGGGCTTTCTAAGCTACACAGAGTTTTGACTGGGCTGCTCTTATTCTCCTTGCAGACCACCGAGATGTTGGAGCTCACCACCCGGATCTCGCAGCTGGAATCTGCGCAACAGAAGAAGGAGAGCGAGGCCATGCTGTGGCAGCAGAAAGTGAGTGCCCCCTGCTCTCCTCCGCTCCTCCGCTGGGACTGGTGAAGGGAGAGTGTTGTATTCTTTCCTCCCCGTTCTTCAGAGAGGGCTGGGGAATTGGAATAACTTTCGAAGAATGCCCGTTTTTGTTCCAGAGAAGTGGGAAAGCCAAGCCTGTTTTTAAAGGGTGTCCAGCCAACCTACGCTGATGCTGGCAGTTTGTGCATATAAATACATATGGACATGACTTCTTGTTCTCTGGGCTCTGCTCTTTCTCCTCCCTGCATGCTGCTTTGACTCATTCGCTAGGAGATTCACTCGTCCTTCTGGGCCGAGGAGCACAAGGGCTCTGGAAGTCTCACTAAGGCCCATGTGGGCCCTGGGGAACTTAGCTTGTTTATTCACATGGAGTAGTAACTGTAGTTTTTATATTTAGCAGCCATTTTTTTACAGTTTGTAATAACCTGAAATCAGGCAGAGAAATTTGGCTCTTGGTGGGTGAGAACATAAACAATGAAAACCCTTTGACCCCGGGCCAAGTTTATAACAGCTCCTAAGCCTTTTCCAGGGGCACCATAGCAAAGGGTGTAAAATGGGCCGTTGGGGTTCCTTAATATTTTGGCTGGTGACAGAATTCCAAACATCTTCATGGAGCCCCCACTTCTCTCCTCCCATTGACTTTCTCTCTTTTGTAAAGGCACCCAGAGTAACTTTTCTGCACAGAGGGCTACTTGTGTGACTTGACTTGTTCTGAAGCTTTCTTGCCAGTCAAAAGAGCTTTCCAAGATTATTATGCAAGAGCAAAATATATCTGGAGATGTGAAGCCGATACATTTTTGTTGCCTTTAAAACTTTGCATGCAGACTCCTCCTTGCCCTGCTTTTGCTCTTCCTGTATTTCCCCTCCAAAATAAGACAGGGTCTTATTTTCTTTTGACCCCTCCCCCCGAAATAAGCACTCGGCCTTATTTTCGGGGAGGTCTTATTCTTTTTGAGGTGCAGGAGGCGGCGAGCGTGGTTGCCTCATGACTGCTGCTGTGTTGCAATATTTTCGAGGAGGGCTCAAAAGCCCGATTGGGCTTATTATCCGGGGAGGTCTTATTTTGGGGGAAACAGGGTAGTTCTTGCAAAAGTCACATTTTCTGACGTCACGGAGGGAGGTGTTTCTCTCCCGCTGCTCCAGTCAAATGGCTGGATCGTCTCGCCAATCTAGTTTCCGCTCTCTTGACCTAAGCGGGTTTCTCGGGGTGCTTTCAGCTGTGTGCTCTCTCTCTTTTTCAGGCCCAGTTGGTTCAAGAGGACCTGGAGAGGACCAAGGAGGAGCTGAAGTCCGTCACCTGCACTCCGCACGTGTCTGAGCCCATGCAGTCGGAGAACGAGCATGATGACGAGCAGGACGAGAATGCTGCGGAGGCCAGCGCGGAACTGAGAGCGCACGCCTCCACCAAGGACCGCAGCGAGGAGCAGCGCACCACCGAGGCAGAGAAGAATGTGCGAGTTCAGAAGCACCTGAAGGTGAGCTGGGCCTCACTCCGCCCGGTGAAGCTGATGGACTAGGGGGCCACGTCTCCACCTTGGCAGCTTGAAGATGTCTTGACATTGCTGGCTGGGGAATGCTGGGAGTTTGGAGTCAAGACACCTTCCAGTGGCCACGGTGGAGAAGCACTAAACCCGTGATGGCAAACCTATGGCACACGTGCCAGAGGTGGCCCACAGAGCCCTCTCTGTCGGCATGCATGCTTTTGTCAGTTGTTCTTCAGGCGCGCCGGCCAGCTGGTCTTCACGGCCTGAAAATGGCCCCCCAAACAACCATTTTCTAGGCTGTTTTGGAGTCTCTTTCCAGCTGTGTTTTGAGGGCTGTTTTGGGGCCATTTTCAGGCTGTTTTTCAGGCCTACAAAACACCTGGAAGCCTCCCTGAAAAACAGCCAAAATACCTGAAAATAGTCCAAAAACAGCCAGAAAACAATTATGTGCGCACCAGCCAGCTGGTCGTCAGGTTTCGCCCGTCCAGCGCGCACGCATGTTCCAGTTTCGGCACTCAGTGCCGAAAAGGTTCGCCATCACTGCACTAGATTAAGGAGAAAGCCAAAGGCCCTTGGATGGGACAAAAGATGGATAGCTTCGGGATCTTTGGAGATGGTGGCTACACAATTGTTTCCCCCATGAATGTAGGGCAGGGACAGGCAAACGTTTTTGCAGTTGGGTCTTTTTTTTTTTTTCAAAGAACAGGAGGAAAAAATATATTCTGGCTTGGGATCCCCAAGAAGCACGGCAATTTCATGTGACATCATCAAAATAGGCTGCTTGGAATTTTTAGACTTTTTGAAAAAGAAAAAAGAAAAAAGAAAAGAAAAAAGCCAAATCGTGGTTTAGGGTATTTTTCTGAAAAGAGAAGGGAAAAGCTTCTTGAGCCCTGTTGGCACAGTGGTTAGAATGCAGTATTGCAGGCAAACTCTGCACATAGTCTCTAGTTCGATCTTGAGTGGCTTGAGGTTGACTCAGCCTCCCGTCCCTCTGAGGTCAGCAAAATGAGGACCCAGACTGTTGGAGGCCATATGCTGACTCTGTAAACTGCTCAGAGAGGGCTGTGAAGCGCTGTGGGGTGGTAGATAGGTCTTAAGTGCTGTGCTTATTGCCATTCTATGGGCGGCTGAATTTCACCAACATGGCCTTGGAGCAGGTGTAGCTCTTGGGGGCAAAGAAGCAGCCGGAGGTGAATTTCCCCACCCCGTCTAGGCCGTAAGGCTGCTGCCCAGCCCACTGTCTTGACAGCACCCACTGCCTGTAGCCCTGGGTGAAGGGTCTCACTCCCGGGGCATCTTCTCATTATCCTTGATCTTGTGGGCAGGAGGAAGTGATCCAGGAATCTGCTTGGGTGGCAGGCAGCCTTGTGGGATCTCTGCTCCGACCTCCAGGCACTTTCAGCCTGGGATCCCTGGACGTTGGCACTCAGTGTCCACACCAACATGCCCATTTCTGTCTGGGGTGATGGATAACCGGAGGCCCCCAAACAGGGAGTGTGCTGCCTACCTGAGTGATGGTACCAGTGATGGAATTCAAATTTTTTTTACTACCAGTTCTGTGTGCGTGGCTTGGTGGGAATGGCATGGCTTGGTGGGCGTGGCATGGAAAGGATACTGCAAAATCCCCATTTCCTCCCGATCAGCTGGGACTCTGGAGGCAGAGAATAGATGGGGGCAGGGCCAGCCAGAGTTGGTATTTTCTGGTTCTCCGAACTACTCAAAATTTCCGCTACCAGTTCTCCAGAACTGATCAGAACCTGCTGAATTTCACCCCTGGTTTGTAGGTCAGTATATATTCTCCCCTTACTAGAGAGATTGCCAGACAGGGCAGACAATTTTTATGTAAGCTTTCTCCTCCAGGACTCAAACCCGTCTACCATGCAAAATTCTGTTGCTGCAATATCCACAACAACAACAAATGGTTACAGAATTATGGCTGTCAATTTGTACCAACTTTTTAGAGATATCTCTAACAATTTTTGGACCATTATATTTACTCACATAGCTATCAGCTTTTCACCCACGTAAACTGGGGAGTGACAGTTTGAGAACATGTTTTTTTCTTAACAGGGATGTTACTATCCACTATTAATGTCTGCACTAGTTTTTGTTTTTAATATATTGTAAAAAGTGATGTCTATTGCTGGTTTATGACCATAATCAAGATATATTCTATTCTCCCTTCCCCCTCCCTGCCCTGCAGGCTCTCACCTCTGAGTTGGCCAATGCGCGGGACGACACCAAGAAGACAACTAACGACATGATCCACGCAGAGAACATGCGGCAGGGCCGTGACAAGTACAAGACACTCCGCCAGATCCGTCAGGGCAACACCAAGCAGCGCATCGACGAATTTGAGTCCATGTAGTCATTCCTGCCTCTGCTGTACCTTCCCCCCTTCTGCCCTCCCCCTCCCCCCATGCAAATTTGCGATGCTGGAACCATCCACTACAGGAGAGTGAATAGATCGGCCTCCTGGGCTGGTGTTCAAAATAGGACCAAAAAAAAGCAAAAAGGAAGAAAAAGCAAAAGTCAGTTGTGCCTTATTATTATTGCAGTTTTCCAGCCGCCTTCCCCTGTGTAGCAGGGCTGATGAGCTTACGTATCCCAATGCTTTTGATTGCTTAGAAGAAAAATATTAGTGCTGCTGCCACCGGCACCGCTGGGCTGCCGGTGGAACCGCTGCCTAACCATGGACCGCTTCCCCCTCCTAAGCGCCTTTGCCGGGTTCTAGAGGGGCATGGCCTTGCTGTGTCCTAATTTCTGCTGAAGTCCCTGCCAGGGCTTTTGGTCCTCCAGGTAGATGCCCTGTTTGGGAAGAGAACATTGTGGAGAAGGGAAGGAAGCACCCAAGGGCGATGGCTAGAATGTGCCTTCTTCCCCTCTTGGCGCCAAAGATCAAACCTCTGAGCAGACTAAGCCAGTCCCTCGGGTCTCCTTATGTTCTCCAAGTGCTCCTTACTGAGACTGTTGAACAAAATTGGATGCTCCTTCTCTTCTTCCGAGTAGATTTACTACAGAACCCTTGTCTTCCCAAAAGGAAAAAAAAAGTTTGGCCAGGGAGCGGTCGTCATTCATTTTGCCAACCTTGTCAAAACATTTCAGAGAGAGGTTTTTGGGTTAGCCGGAAACCTCAAGTGGTGCGGCTGCAAAACTACACCGCTCAGCCTTTTAAGGTGTGCCTCCCATGTGCCTGTGCCCATGGACATGCCTGAGGGTGCCTTAACGACACTCCCTTTCCCTCCTCTTAGTTGTGTAAAGTTTTGCAAAAGTCTTCTTAGTTCCAGCAATGCAAAACCAAAAAATGCATTTACACAAAGATGCATTTTGTGTGTGAATCTCCCATGTTGCCAGCCGTTCTACTGTTAGGAAGGTGAGGTTTGGTTTTGGAAAAGTGACGCTTCTGCTGCTTTCTTTTGCCTTGGAAGGGCTCCCGTTGCCAGATCCCGTCCCTCTGGGCGCCTGCAGGTCTTTGGCTCGAGACAAAGGCAGGTGGTTGGCTTCACTGGACTATTGAAGGGTCTCATTGAAGTGGTTGAGCCGCTTGGCTCTTTGAAAGGAGCTTCCCTTTTTTAATTGTCCTGGGACTCTTCCCATGGATGTGGAAGGGCCAGAGATGAGTCTGGGGTCTTCTGCCTCCTCTCCCAAACAGATAAATGGCTTCCTCTGCAGGATAGCTCCCACCCATCATCCCCCAAAGCCCCCTTGGCTTAGCACCCTTCAAGTCTTTTCCTACACTTTTGGCCTTTTTCTGCCTTCCTCCTGCACACAAACACACACATGCACACATGCACAGGTACAAATGCTCACATGCGCGCCCGCACACACACACCGATCCCAGCTTGCATTTATCCAGAAAGTATTATTCTGAAACAGCACCACAACTCCAAAAGCAAATTGTACTGGGTGCAAGACTGGCCAAAATCAAGTCCACGAAGGGTGGTGAGATGGAGCTGCCCCACAATTGTCAATTGTCCCAAAGCCCCACCCGAAGCCCCCTGGGCCTTGAGGCGGTGCTGGCCGACCTGCGCCTTGCAGCCAGAGGGGCCTCGGTGTAAGCAGCCCAACGTTTCCAAAGAAATACCCAGCAGAATTTCCCCCTCCTCCTCCTCTCTTCCTCCCCTTCCTTCTCCCGATTCCACGTGCCTTTGGGAAGGGATGGATGAGAGGGTGGAGACAACCATATTCTCCCCCCCCCTCCCCCATGAAATACACAATGCCATGGCTTTGAACCATTTCCTAAAAATTACTCATTGAGGTGATTTCCGTTCCTCTGAGTCAGCATTAAAACTTGTGGTGCTGACTTTTGTTTTCCGGGCCCTCCTGTAAACTCGGCCTCAGCTTGCCAGGGGCTTGTTTGGATTTCCTTTCTTTGTCCCTGCAAAAATGCCTCCCAGGTAGTTTCTGCCTCGCCCCAGGCGCTGTGGGGCTGCCGGGCATCCAGTCGATTCCAGGACAGGCAGCCGCCCGCCGGGAGGGGAGGCCGTGACTTAACCCCCTCCTCCTCCTCCTCCTCAGTAGTTGGTTCAGCTCTTCCCTGTTTTTAACCAGTATTATGTACTCCAGTGACAATGGTATTGATTTCATGCTCTTTTCTAGCTATGCATGATTAGAAAATATTAATCTCAGAAGTGTTGAGGGGGAAGCAATTCTGTTCTCCCTTCCTAGAAAATGTATACTGTGTTGTAAAGAGATGATATTTTGCAGAAATTAATGTAAGTTGCATTCAGTATTACAATGAGAGTTTTAGATTTTTTTTTAATTATTGGGTTAGAAAAGACAGAAGCTTTTTTTCTCCCTCTCCGCTCCCTCCGTCTGTTTACTGCTACAACTGGGTATGTGATATGCCTCTGGGGGAGGGAGTTTGCCCAATTAATCATCTTTTTTTTTTTGTCTGGCTTTATATTTGTGTTACGGAATTTTTGCTGTAAATTATGTCGTCTTCTTTATTTTTGACCATCCTTTTTACATGTAATGTCGAAGCACCAGCCTTCTCAGGGGAGGGTCTGCAAGGCGGCCTGTGGGGGGAAGCGGAGACCCCCCAGCACTTGCTACTGTCCAAGGTGTTTGACTTGATTCCCCCCCCTCTCTTTGTATCAGTGCCAATAAAGTTTAGACAAGGCAGCTGCTGCGGCTTCCTCCAGCCTCATCTTTTCTTACCTGGGATGTCCCATCTGGCCTCTGCCCCTGCCGGAGGATGGAATGCAGCCGCTGGGGCAGTGATGAAATTAATTTTTTTTTACTACCGGTTCTGTGGCCGTGGCAGGGGAAGGATACTGCAAAATCCCCATTCCCTCCCCACTCCTGGGAGAAGGATACTGCAAAATCTCCATTCCCTCCCCACACCTGGGGGAAGGATACTGCAAAATCTCCATTTCCTCCCTACTCCTGGGGGAAGGATACTGCAAAATCTTCATTTCCTCCCCACTCAAGGGGAAGGATACTGCAAAATCTCCATTCCCACCCCACTCCAGGGGAAGGATACTGCAACATCCCCATTCCCTCCCCACTCCTGGGGGAAGGATACTGCAAAATCTCCATTCCCTCCCCACACCTGGGGGAAGGATACTGCAAAATCTCCATTCCCTCCCTACTCCTGGGGGAAGGATACTGCAAAATCTTCATTTCCTCCCCACTCGAGGGGAAGGATACTGCAAAATCTCCATTCCCTCCCCACTCCTGGGGGAAGGATACTGCAAAATCTCCATTTCCTCCCCACTCGAGCGGAAGGATACTGTAAAATCCCCATTCCCTCCCCACTCCTGGGGGAAGGATACTGCAAAATCCCCCATTCCCTCCCCGCCCCTGAGGGAAGGATACCGTAAAATCCCCATTTTCCTGTTATCGTAGAGACAGCAGCCAGACTGGGTATGCTCTGTCCATTAACCAATTGGACTGAGTCTACACTTATGATGTCATCGGGCCCTTGTGGCTCCTCCACAGTTTCAGACTCAGTCCAACCTGGACTGGCTGTGAGAATTGATCTCTCATCCAAATTATTTAATTATATCTTTAATTGGTGAATTTTTCCAAAAAAGTTTGTTGTTCCTTTAAATTGGTTCCTTAAATTATCCTTTATTCTACAAATTGGAGGGAAATTCGAAACTGATCCCTGGCTGCCTCTCCTCAGCCATCTGATTGCCTGCGGCCAAGAGTTCACTCAAGAAGTCTGCCTTGCAATCAGATTGGCCAGTTCACGAGCTACGGCTCCACGGCTGTTTCCCCTCGGCGCTCCTTGATTCTGGGCACTCGGAGGGACGCGCGACCGGCGTCCATTTTGCAGATCGCCTGGCCCACTTAGTATCGGTGGCCATTTTGAGGCTCGGAAAAGCCTCTGAAAAAAAGTCGGTCATTTTGGACGCTTTAAAAAAAGGCGCGAACTCTACAGCAGCCGTTTGGAGTGCCCAGCAATGCAGAATCACCCCAGGTGAACCGGATCAGGAGTGCCTGGCCGGCAAACGGATGAGACCGTTGCCTATCTTATTGGGGTGTTGATTTATGTTTAGGGAAATGGCTGATCCAGCTGTGGATACGAATGCAGGATTAGAAGAGGCAGGGCCATTAGGGGCAAAGAGCAGCAGGAAGAGGCAAGCCAAAGAGGCCCCTTCCTCAGGAGTAAACCCCAAGGTCTCCAAAGCGACTACCAGGGCAGAAGAGCGCAGGCAGAAGGCCCTTGAGAAAGAATTTCAGAGGGCCCAAAAACAACAACATATTCTAACTGCCCAGCCCTCCCTCCCTCCCTCCCTCCGAGGATCACCGAGTGGCATCCCCAGCTCCACCTGTCTTGTCTCCCATGGGCCATGACCACCACCACCCCAATCGGCCTATTCAGAAGGGGAATTGTCTTCTTCGGAGTCCTCATCTTCGATGGAACCTGACAACAGAGGCAATTTCTTTGATGTCCCTCTCAATAGGAAGCGCACCTTTGAACAGGCTTCCCTCCCAGTTACACATGGCTCTGCCCCCCTCCCACACCATGTACACCTCTCCTGCTGATATGGCAACCATCATTGCTGAAACCATTAAACAGGTCATGGCTGCTGGCCTACAACAGCAACCCCAACCTGCTCCATCACATGGCCATAAGCATAAATCTTCTGCTGCAGCTCAGCAACCTGATCCCTCTGCCTCTACTTCTCAGGCCTCAATTGGCGGGGAGCAAGATAACCTGTGGGACTCAGACCTGTCAGATGACGAGGTGGTCACCCCAGATACCCCTGCCTTTACCGGATTATTCAAAACTGATCATTTCAAGTCCCTTCTACTTAAGGCCATTAAAGCTGCTAACTTACCATCTTCTGCTTCAGCTTCTACTTCACAGGATAAGCCGGCAGAACTGGCTTCAACTGAGGGCCCCAGTACCCCATTCACCAAACTCACGGAGAAAAAAGAGGTGATCCCTGTTCCCAAGATATTCCTGAATTTTAGATCTAAAAACATTGAACTGCCACATTGTCTATTGGCGGTTCAAAATGCATTCTCTGCACACCATCCTCCAGGCGGTCAGGAAAGGTGACTTCCTCACATCAGTAGACTTGACCGAAGCTTATCTTCATATCCCCATCTTCATAGACCACCGAAAATATCTCTGCTTCTCCTATGGGGAGAGGCACTTCCAGTACCGAGCTCTTCCATTAGGTCTATCCTCTGCCCCCAGGGTATTCATAAAGGTACTGGCAGCACTAGCTGCCTACATCAGGTCATCCCCAGTTCGGATTTTCTGTTACCTGGATGACATCCTCTTGTCCAGGTCTCCGGTTCAGGCAGAAAGAGATCTCGCCCTCACCATTCACACCTTGTGGAATCACGGGTTCGGGGTGAATCTCAAAAAGAGTCACCTCGTTCCCAGCACTCGCCTTCTCCACCTTGGGGTCTTGATAGACACCATGGCAGAGCGGGTGTTCCTATCCAACAACCACATTCTCAGTCCGAGGGAACTTGTCAGGAAGGTGCTACATCTATGCAAGGCATCCCTTCTTCTTCTCTCCCATGTCTTGGGGAAAAAGGTATCCTGCTTCAGGATTGTCCCGTGGGCCAGGTTTCACAGCAGGACCCTTCAATGGTTCATGCTTCCACATCAAAAGGCCGACAGGGGCAGCTCTCCTCTCAGGGTCCCCCTTCCCAGATAGGTATTACACTCTCAAATGGTGGCAGTCCCTGGCGATTTTGCAAGAGACCTTGTTCAGAGAGCCATGCCATCTCATACTTATGACGGATGCAAGTCTGACAGGATGGGGGGCACACATATAGGACCTAGTGGCTCAGGGTCAGTGGTCCCTCAAAGAGCCAAAAACAGCATCAATTGGCTAGAATTGCGGGCAGTTCGCCTTGCCCTCAGACACTTCCACCACAGAGTTCAGGCCCGTCACATATTAGTCCTCATGGACAATACCATGACCAAGGCACACATAAACAGACAGAGGGGAACTCATTCCTGGTCCCTGATGCAGGAATCCAACCCGTTGTGGCAGTGGGCAGAATCTCACCTGTCATCTCTCAGGGCAGAACACATCTTAGGGGTCTCCAGCATCCAAGCAGACTGGCTGAGCCAGACAATAATAATATAAATAAATAATAATAAATATTTATTTCTTAGCCGCACCCTCTCCCGAAGGACTCGGGGCGGCGTACAACAAAACATAGGAAATAAATATATCGACATACATATAACAAAACATATACCAAGACATATATACGACATATACAAGGAGGAGGTGAACTGATAGATAAAAACAAGTAAAAACACAATGTTTAAAAACCCCTAAATAAATTGAATGCAATTAAAATACCCCAAATAAAAAACCCGTCAGGAGCGATATAGTTGGATCAAAGTTGAGCCAGGCCAGCAACTTGAAAAAGGTGGGTCTTGAGCTTTACACGAAAGGAACGGAGGTCAGAGGTATTCCTAATATCCGGGGGGAGGTCATTCCACAGGGCTGGGCCCGCCACAGAGAAGGCTCTACTCCTAGGCGCCGCCCCTCGACACTGTCTGGTGGACGGCACCTGGAGGAGGCCCTCTCTGTGCGAGCGGATTGGTCGCAGGGATGTATGGGGCAGAATACGATCCCGCAAGTAACTAGGTCCTGAGCCATGGAGCACTTTAAAGATTGTTATCAAAACCTTGAAACGCACCCGATAGACCACAGGAAGCCAGTGCAGCTCGCGCAGGAACGGTGTCACATGGGAATACCTAGTACTCCCCATAATTACCTGCACGGCTGCGTTCTGGACCAACTGTAGCCTCCGGGTGCATTTCAAGGGAAGCCCCATGTAGAGAGCGTTACAGTAGTCCAAGCGAGACGTCACCAGCGCATGAGTGACTGTGCGTAAGGCGTCCCGGTCCAGTAGGGGGCGCAATTGGCGCACCAGGCGAACCTGGTGGAACGCCCCCCCTTGCCACGGCTGTCACATGGTCATCCATGGACAGCCGGGCATCCAGGAGGACGCCCAAATTGCGCGCCCGCTCCACGGGGGCAAGTTGAATGCCCCCGATGGCCAATGATGGAATTAATTGGCTGAACCGGGGAGCCGGTACCCACAGCCACTCCGTCTTGGAGGGGTTGAGTTTGAGTCGGTTGTCATCCATCCAGATCCGTACTGCTTCCACACACCGGGACATCACTTCGATGGCCTCGTTGGGGTGGTTCGGGGTGGAAAAGTACAGCTGAGTATCATCAGCGTACAGATGGTATCCCACCCTGAAACCACGGATGATCTCACCCAGCGGCTTCATATATGTGTTGAACAGGAGTGGCGAGAGGACCGACCCCTGTGGCACCCCACAAGTAAGGGGGCGTAGGGTCGACCTCTCCTCCCCTGCCAACACACGCTGCGTCCGGCCAGAAAGGTAGGAGCCGAACCACCGCAAAACGGTGCCCCGGACCCCCAACCCCTCCAGCCGGCGCAGCAGGATACCATGGTCGATGGTATCAAAAGCCGCCGAGAGGTCTAATAGGACCAGGATAGAGGAACAACCTCTATCTCTGGCCCTCCAGAGATCATCCACCAACGCGACCAAGGCCGTCTCCGTGCTGTGACCGGGGCGGAAGCCGGACTGGCGCGGGTCTAGATAATCATTTTCCTCCAGATGCCGTGGAAACTGGTAGGCCACCACACTCTCTACAACCTTCGCCAAAAAGGGAAGGTTGGAGACAGGACGATAATTGGCCAGCTCCAAAGGATCCAGGGAAGGCTTCTTGAGCAAGGGTCTCACCACCGCCTCTTTCAAGGCGGCCGGGAGAGACCCCTCGCTCAGCGAAGCGTTCACTAGGTCCAGGAGCCAGTCTCGTGTAACCTCCCAGGATGCCAGTACAAGCCAGGAGGGGCACGGGTCCAATAAACATGTGGTGGGTCGCAGTCGTCCACGCATTCTGTCCAAATCCTCGATGGCAACCAAGTCAAACTCCTCCCAGGTCGATTCCTCAAGACTCGCCACGGACGTCTCCATTGGACCACTAACAGGGACCCAATCCTTCCGGATTTGAGCGATTTTATCCTGCAGATATTTCCCAAATTCCTCTGCTCTGCCCTGTAGAGGGGCCTCCCGCGGCCTCTGAAACAAGAGGGAGCGGGACACCCGAAACAGGGCGGCAGGGCGGTTCTCTGCGGATGCAATGAGAGTGGCACAATATTGGCGTTTGGCCACTCTCAATGCCACAAGGTACGTCCTTAAATGGGCTCGTGCCTGTGTTCGATCAAGTTCGGAACGAGAGGATCTCCAATGACTCTCTAGACATCTCTTGCGGCATTTCATCACCCCCAGCTCCTCGGTAAACCAAGGGGCCAGGGTGGATCGTTGCCGCCGGAGAGGCCGCAAAGGCGCCACCCGGTTCAAGGCCCCGGTAGTCGCATTATTCCACGCGACCACCAGGTCCTCTACCCGGGGGCGGGTCAAGGTTACAGGAGGTGGCCCAAGCTCCGTCTGGAACCTATCTGGTTCCATCAGGCGCCTGGGGCGGAACCATCTAGTGCTTTCCGGTTCCGCCTCCCCGCAGCGGGAGGTAGCACCAGGGAAGTCAAGACGAAGGAGTGAGTGATCTGACCATGACAGGGGAGTGATGGTTAAGTCCCCTCCTCCCAGATCACTCAACCACTGGCCAGAGACAAAAACGAGGTCCAGAGTGTGTCCTCCCTCGTGTGTCGGGCCCTGAATCATTTGAGTCAGGTCCATGGCTGTCATGGAAGCCATGAACTCCCGAACCCCCTCTGATGCTTCTCCCATCGATGGCAGGTTAAAATCCCCCATCACTAAAAGTTTGGGGGTCTCAACCGCCACCGATGCGATCAGCTCGAGGAGTTCAGGCAGGGCCGCTGATGTATAGCGAGGAGCCAGGTATACTATCAGCAGGCCCAACTGTCTCCCAGGGCCCCATTTCACAACAAGGGATTCACATCCGGACGTCTGTGGTGCAGTAGACTCCCTCGGCTCTAAGTCCTCCCGAATAATTACTGCCACCCCACCGCCCCTTCCCTGGGCCCGGGGCTGGTGAAATGCTCGGTAGCCTGGTGGGCACATTTCCACGAGGGGAAGACCTCCCTCGTGGCCCAACCAGGTCTCCATTATTCCCGCGAGGTCCGGCTCCCCCTCTAAAATTAGATCGTGAATGAGGGGGGCCTTGTTAACAACGGACCTCGCATTGCATAACAACAGCCTCAGGCCCTGGGTCTGTAACTCTTGACCACCTAGACCGCGGGGATTGGTACAAGCGACCGGGTGTAACCAGCAACCACGGTCTCCCAACCGACTATAAGTTCTTAATCTGTCCTCGTATCTGCCCCTCCCTGCGACCGTTGGAATTAAAGAGCCCTGTATAGGAATGATATCCTCCCCCTCCTCCTCCCTTCCGCTCCTTCTGCTCACAACCACACCTGGAGGCCCAGCTCTCACATCGCTCCTGATCTGACCCACCCGCCCCCGCCCCCCCCCACCCTGGAGCCCCCTAAAAAGGATAAAAAACATTTCATTAAAAAACCCCTAAGTTTGCGCTTCCTCCACCTCTCTGGGTTCACAAACCCGTCATCAAGGTGGGCCCCGGAGGGGGCAAAGGGCCATGCCTGCGAGAGGGGGGATTCCCGCAGCTGGAGCAAATCCGACCTCGAATACGTAATGGTAAAAAGCTATGACAAAGTCAGGGTGCTGTTGATGTTAAAATCAATAAGCCAGGATCTAATGGGAGGAAAGAAATGTCCACGATCACAACTAGGTGGGAAGATCTTATGTTGGCCAGGTGATCGGTTGGAAGATGGATGGTAAATAAATAGATGGAGGCCTGGGTGCGGTCCATTATGGGCGGAAGAGGGCAGATAGTTTGTAGTAGCTAGTTGTTATAAAATAGCAGATGGCGAGGGTGGGAGGGGGAGAGGTAGTAGGAGTAGCCCGGCAGGTGAAATGCCATAAGTCATAAATAGCAGGAAGTCAGCAGGATACCAGATGTTAAACGGGCAGATTATAGTCATCAGGGGCACCTGGGCACAAGCCATGGCAGGTAGTTTGCAAAAGGACAGTAGATCTTAGTCTGCCAGGTGGGGGGGGCAATAGATCTTAGTCTGCCAGGTGGGGGGGGGGCTTCTGCCTGTCTCCAGGACAGGCCCTGTTCTGCCCCTACTGCAGAAGCCCTGTTCTGCCCCTCTTCCCCTTTCTGCCTGGTTCCAGCACACAGCACAGCTTCCACAGCTTCCAGCAGCTAGTCCTGGCTTCAACCTGCCTCCCCTCCTGGTCTGGGCGCCGTTCCAGTCAACTTACGGCCCTCTCGAAGGCCTCTCGAAGGCCTTCCGTCGGCATCCTGCATCACGGGCCTCTCTCCGTCCTCGCGCTGCCCTCCGGTGGCCGCCGCCATAATCGGTCTCCAATTCCAACTGCAATCTCCATGTCAGCCAGTGCTTTCTTAATCTCCCTCTGGCTATTCGCCATCCTGACGGGCCAAATTAGGTCTCAAAGAAAACTAGGGTGGTCATTGAGGCTCAATCCCGGCCCAAAAGGTGGAAAAAGGGCCGGCAGCAACCCCTCCTTTGTCAAAGAGCTCCGGAGCATTTTCGGAGCTCAGAAGTCAGCTGCCATTCCCCGGAAGCTCCTCCAATGATAGATCAGGTGGAGTGGACCATCCATCCGATCCTCTTCCATCGACTGACACTATGGTTCGGCCTCCCAGTCCTAGACCTGTTCGCGTCGGCAGACAACAACCAGGTACTCAGGTATTACTTGAGGTTCATGGACCCCATGGCAGAAGGAGTAGATGCTCTCAGATGCCAGTGGCCCAAGGGTCTCCTGTATGCATTTCCTCCCCTTCCCCTCATTCAGAGGGTAATTCAAAAAATGCTAGAGCAGGAGGCAGAAGTGTTGCTGCTAGCGCCGAATTGGCCACGCCGGCCTTGGTATGCCGATCTAGTGACTCTGTCAATCTCCACCCCATGGCACATCCCACGGTCTCTCCTGTCTCTACACCAAGGGTCAGTTTGTCATCCCGAACCCCATTGGCTGCAGTTAACCGCATGGCCATTGAGTGGCAAGACTTAACAGCCGATAACATCTCCCTTGACATCATTGCTACCATTCAGACATCACGCAGAAGCTCTACTAACCGCATTTATGATGCCACATGGCGGACTTTTGCTCTGTGGTGTTCCAACCAGACTGTTGACCCACTTAGGGAATCCATTCCACAGATATTGGACTTCCTGCAGAGGGGGCTTGATCAGGGACTTACCCCTAATATGCTACGCTGACAGGTGGCCGCTCTGGCCTCTGTTCTGGACAGCCTGGCATCTGAACATCTGCCTTCTCCCCCCTTGATCTGGAGATTTCTCCATGGAGCGTCCAACCTATATCCCCCTGCCATACATAGATATCCAACTTGGGACTTGCCTCATGTCCTAGAGGCTTTGATTTCCACACTCTTTGAACCTATGAGATCCACTTCCCAGTCTGGCTGCTGTCTCTACGATCATAGGAAAATGGGCGTTGGTTCTTACCTGATACGCTCATTTTCTGGTAGAGTAGAGACAGCAGCCAGCCCCCCCCTGGTATGGGTCACGCGAGGGGATTCCTTGTGCGGAGGAGAGAGATACAGGGACTATGGACTTTCACTTTTTGCTCACAATTCTCACTTGAGTCTAGTTTTCCTTCATCTGAAACTGGGGAGGAGCCACAAGGGCCCGATGACATCATAAGTGTAGACTCCGTCTGATTGGTTAATGGACGGAGCATACCCAGTCTGGCTGCTGTCTATACTCTACCAGAAAATGAGCGTATCAGGTAAGAACCAATGCCCTTTACCTTCCCACTCTTGGGGGAAGGATACTGTAAAATCTCCATTCCCACCCCACTCTGGGACCAGCCAGAGGTGGTATTTGCCGGATCTCCGAATTACTCAATATTTCCGCTACTAGTTCTGAATTTCACCCCTGCTTAAGACCAAACGGGCACTGTAATTTTTCACTGATTAGAAGCAGGCAAGTTTTCATTAAAGGGGGGGGGCACACAAACTCTGGAGAGATGTCAGGGGCATGGTGGGTGGGCCTTTATCCTGCATGAGGACTTTCTTCTCCGGTTGGAAGTAATTCTACTTCTTTTCTGTTTCTGAGCTCACACCTCTCTTTCCTTCCAAAATGGCCAGTAACCTGCACAGACTTTCAGCCAAGTCCTGGAGGCCAAAGGAGACGGGCCTGGGCTTGCTTGCCCTCCCAGCACTGGCCTTAGGGAGCCCCTCAGCCTCTTTCAAGGGCGTCCATCATCAAACTGGACTTGGGTCTCAATTGGATGCCCCACCACGAGCATCTTTATTGGGTTGTAGTAACGGATGCCTCAATTTCAGCTGCTGTGTATCTTCGCTCCCTTCTCATGTGGCCGCCATTGTTCAGTCCTGACAAAGTGGCAGCCTGATTCTTCGTCCGTTTAGTGGGTTTCTCCTGCCGCTGGGAGGATTTGCCTTATCGTCCCAGCGTCTTCAGAGTTTCCCCCTTAATCTGTTGGTCCCTACAGGATCGACAGCACTCAAAGATGAGCCCAAGCGAAGAAGTTGGAGTTAAAGATCAGGAGAGCTCCCGTTCCTCAGCTCCAGACACGCTGACGTCACCACAGGAAGTCCCACGAGCATCTTTATTCTTCAGTATTTGTAACGGTTCAGAAGAAGAAGTGGAGGGGATGCACAACCAATTTGCAAATGAAGAGAACGAGGAATAGCCAGGAGACACCAAGCAAAGAAACATTTAGAATGGCCTTTATAAGCCTAGAGATCAAAGCTACAAGTAACGAGGCTTTGAAAATAAGTAGATGCAAAATGAAATAGAAATCAAATGCATTGTTGTAGGATGTGACATACTAGGTTTAGTAATTACACGGGGGTGGGGTGGGGTGGGGTGTAGAATCTTGTAGTCATTGCGTGTGGACAGAAAATGAACCAACAACAGGACAGGCTGCAAAATACCCCGTTTTCCCGAAAATAAGACCTCCCTAGATAATAAGCCCAATTGGGCTTTGAGCGCATGCACTAAAATAAGCCCTCCCCCCAAAATATTGCAACACAGCAGCAGCCACGAGGTGACCACACTCGCCGCCTCCTGCACCTCGAAAATAATAAGACCTCTCCCAAAATAAGACCCAAGTGCTTATTTCGGGGGTGTGTGTGTCAAAAGAAAATAAGATCCTGTCTTATTTTGGGGGAAACATGGTAGTCGGATGCAATTTTAGGGCTCACCCAAGAGTTTCCAAATAACAAGACAAAATCCGGCTGCAGTAAATAAAATTACGATTAAAATTCAGAGAAGAGAAACAGATTCATTTAGAAAGTAGAAAAAAGGCCAGCATCAATTGTGTAAGGAAAGGAAAATGGGTACATTTAATGTTGAGAAAAGAGGGTCGTAACAGGCCCAGCGCACCCGTTTTTCCCAGAATGGGAAACTCTTGAAAATGGTGCCATTAGAGGGCGCTCTAACCATTTAGGTGGTCGCTTTTTATACAGTTCTGTACAAATCAAGCTGCATTGTAGGTGAATTGCAGCACTGATGAATTATCTGGTGGATTTTGCAGACTCCTCTTTCCCCTCATATGGAGCCCACCTCCTTCAGGCGAAACTCCACATTTATGCTACTGGCCTGTTTCTTTTTCAATGCTTTCATGCTCCATAAGGTAGTCCTGCTTTTCTTGTGTTTTAATGAGTTTCCTTAAAAAAACAAAAGCATTTAGAAGCTCAACAGAAAAGTGAATTCAAGATGTCCAAGCAAATCATCCAGTGGTGGGATTCAACATTTTTTACAACCAGTTCTAGTGGCGTGGCTCAGTGGATGTGGCATGGCTTGGAGGGCGTGGCAGGGGAAGGCTACTGCAAAATCCACATTCCCTCCTGATCAGCTGGGACTCAGGAGGCAGAGAATAGATGGGGGCGAGGCCAGTCAGAGGTGGTATTTACTGGTTCTCCGAACTACTCAAAATTTCCGCTACCGGTTCTCCAGAACTGGTCAGAACCTGCTGAATCCCATCTCTGAAGCCATCCCAGGTAGGTGAAGGACTACTTATCCTAAGCCAAACACACCAACTCAGCTGCTCTTCCCGGTTCTCCTTCTATAAGGCAGAATAGCAGATGTGCATTATGGGCAGGGTCCCAGTTAAGTAGCAATATTGACAACATCCATGTAAAATGTTCCCAACGTTTTCTAGACCAACACCGCCTTCACATTTCTCATAATTTACATTGCGGTTAAAAGTGCCCAGGAATCTTTTGACAAGGCCTGCCTCTCCATTCTCACGTACATTTTCCCAAGTAAGCTCATTCCCAAAGCATCATCACTTCTGTACCTTGTCTGATATAGAGAAGCTGAGCAAACTCTGGCCTCGTCAGTCTTTAGCTTCTCTTTAGATTCAATTCCTAGCAGATTTCAGATAGGAAAAGATGGTGAAAAATGCTGAAATCTGCCCTCCCCCCATCCTGTTGGTGGCATCCACAAAAGTGTTCATTCCAGTGGTGGGATTCAAATTATTTTACTACCGGTTCTGTGGGCGTGGCAGGGAAAGGATACTGTGAAATCCCTATTCCCTTCCCACTCCAGGGAAAGGATACTGTGAAATCCCCATTCCCTCCCAATCAGCTGGGACTCAGGAGGCAGAGAATAGATGGGGGCATGGCCAGTCAGGTGGTCTTTGCCAGTTCTCCAAACTACTCAAAAATTCTGCTACAAGTTCTCCAGAACTGGTCAGAACCTGCTGAATACCTCCTCTGGTCCATGCCCTGCAGAGACCCCCTTTGACTGGCACCCGAGGACTTCTGTCCCAGGCTGGCTCCTTTTCTTGCCCTCAGCGGCATTGCCTCTCCTCACCCCCTTTGGGCTACCAGACCCCTCTGCCCATCCAGAGGAATGCTGCTGTGATAATGTGAAGTAAACCCTTGACATTTCTGTACAACATGCTGTTGTCCCAATTACCCCATCAAACACAACACCCACCTTGTCTTTGATAACATTAATATTCAGCTTCATTGGATTGGATTAATTGAATCCTTTCTTTGGCCAAGTGTGAGTAGTCACACACGGAATTTGTTTCTGGTGCAGAAGCTCTCAGTGTACCAGCAAAGCAACAGAATAACCATTATCGTTGTCATCATACCAATAGGAGTGGGGAGAGTAAAGAAGATAATAAGAGTACATAGTTATACTACAGCCCTACTACATGGGTACATACACATAGACATTACAGAGCACTGTGAGAATTAGGTGTTGAGAACAGTGATGGCACTAGGGGAAAAACTCTATATCTAGTAGTCTTGGCATGCAATGCCCTATAGTGGCATGC
The DNA here is from genome assembly GCF_964273705.1 of Natrix helvetica. NCBI lineage: Eukaryota > Metazoa > Chordata > Lepidosauria > Squamata > Natricidae > Natrix > Natrix helvetica. The sequence continues at coordinate 5,287,291 of NC_138562.1, forward strand.
ATCCCGAGGGGAGAAGCTTAAACAGTTTATGTCAAGGATGTGAAGGGTCTGTAGGGGTCTGTAGACAGCCCTCTTTTGGGCTCGTCTACAGTATAAAGGTAAAGGTTCCCATCGCACATATGTGCTAGTCGTTCCCAACTCTAGAGGGCAGTGCTCATCTCTTTCAAAGCCGAAGAGCCAACGCTGTCCGAAGACGTCTCCGTAGTCATATGGCTGGCATGACTAAACGCCGAAGGCACACGTAACTCTGTTACCTTCCCACCAAAGTAGACCCTATTTTTCTACTTGCATTTTTTTAATGCTTTCAAACTGCTAGGTTGGCAGAAGCTGGGACAAGTCATGGGAGCTCACTCCGTTACGCAGCACTAGGGATTCGAACTGCCAACCTTTCTGATCGACAAGCTCAGCATCTTAGCTACTGAGCCACCACATCCCTATATTGTGCAGTATATGGAGAGTCGATGGAGAGAGCTCACAGCCGTGGGGGCTGCCTGTGCTAATTGCCCGAGTACTCGATGTAATTTTCCCTAGCTTTATCTGTTGCTTCCTATCTCTCAAAAACATTCTCCTCGATGCATCTTCAAATCTAACTAATATGGATTGCAAATTATTTTGATTCTCACAGCAACACAATATCATTTCCCCACTAAAATATATGCCTCATCTAATGCCTCTAGCATCCTTGCAGACATCCCTGTACATTTATCTCTCAAGACGTTTAAAGAACACAAGGAATCCTGGTCCTCACTGCTCCCTCCCTCCCTCCCTCTCTGTCTATATGTCCAGAACGATGCTCCACTAATTTCTTCAGCTGTTGAGGGACACACCCCAACATGCCACCCCTCCTCTTGATGGTCATCCCTGACCGACTCCACTGGCTCCACATTCCAGAATGGAGAGAGGTCACCAGCTGGCCTGCCAACGTCCTTGGCACAGCCTCCACACCACATATGTCTCTCGTATCTCTCTGCTCAAGGTTCTCCAGGGAGATAAGCAGCTTAGTGGTTCGTCTCCCAGCCACTTCTACAGGTTGATGTGATTGGCCAGTTTTACAGTCAGTGTGGATACGGGATGGAGCATGGCAGGAGTTCATCACTGCTCAGGGCAGCTAAAGAATCAAACCCTTCAAATCCTGGCCAGGAAGTTAATGGATGATTTTGCAAAGCATAGAATACACAATAATAGGGTTGAAAGGGATCTTGCAACTCTTCTAGTTCAACTCCCTGCCAAAGCAGGAGACCCCCCCTACCCTTCTGGACAAATGGCTGTCCAGTCTCTTCTGAAAAACCTCTAACGATGGCACACCCGTAACTTCAGGATACAAGCTGTTCCACTGATTAATTCTTCCCATGGTCAGGAAATGTCTCCTTAGTTGTCCTTCATTAGTTTCCACCCATTGCTTCTTGTCCTTCCTTCAGGTGCTTTGGAGAACAGATTGATCCCCTCTTCCCTTAAATATTACAAATTGAAAGACAAAAAGGATAAATATAAAAAGTGGAAAGAGGGGGACATAACGAAGGCAGAATATCAGCAAATAGCCCGAGCCTGTAAAGATGAAATGAGGAAAGCTAAGGCTCACAATGAAGAAAGGCTTGCCACAAAAGTAAAAAATAATTTTAAAAAAGCTTCTTTCAACATGTTAAAAACAAGAAAAAAGTCAAGGAGACAATTGGTCCATTTCTGGGAGAAAATGGCAAGAAGGTGACAAGCAACAGGGAGAAAGCAGAACTATTTAACCCATTTTTTTTGCATCTGCCTTTACACAAAGGGAAAAAACAGTCCAACCTACCAAAAACAGTACCATAAAAATTAGATTAGGAACACATTGAAATAGGGAAGAAAATGGTAAGTGAGCACCTGTCTATTCTAGACGAGTTCAAATCACCAGGACTGGATGGATTACACCCCAGGGTTCTGAAGGAACTGGCAGACGAGATCTCAGAACCACTCAATTATATCTTTCAGAGATCCTGGAGCACCGGGGAACTGCCAGAGGACTGGAAAAGAGCTGATGTGGTTCCCATCTTCCAAAAAGGAAAAAAAATAGATCCAGGAAACTATAGATATATCAGGCTGACCTCATTGCCAAGCAAGATTCTGGAAAAGATAATCAAGCAACGAATTAGCAAACACCTAGAAATAAACAAAGTAATAGCCAAAAGCCAATATGGGTTTGTCAAAAACAGATCATGCCAGACTAATCTTATTGCATTCTTCGACAAAGTGACAAAATTAGCAGACCAGAGGAATGCTGTCGATATAATTTACTTGGACTTCAGCAAGGCATTTGATAAAGTAGACCATAACCTGCTGTCAAAAAAGCCAACACAGTCCTAGGCTGCATCAACAGAGGGACAGAATCAAGATCACGTGAAGGATTAATACCACTTTATAGGGCCTTGGTAAGGCCACACTTGGAATACGGCATTCAGTTTTGGTCGTCACAATGTAAAAAAGATGTGGAGACTCTAGAAAAAGTGCAGAGAAGAGCAACAAAGAGGATTAGGGGACTGGAGACTAAAACATATGAAGAACGGTTGCAGGAACTGGGTATGTCTAGTTTAATAGAAAGAAGGACTAGGGAAGACATGATAGCAGTGTTCCAATATCTCAGGGGTTGCCACAAAAAAGAGGGAGTCAAACTATTCTCCAAACCACTTGAGGGCAGAACAAGAAGCAATGGGTGGAAACTAATCAAGGAGAGAAGCAACTTAGAACTGAGGAGAAATTTCCTGACAGTTAGAACAATTAATCAGTGGAACAGCTTGCCTCCAGAAGATGTGAATGACCCAACACTGGAAGTCTTTAAGAAGATGTTGGATAGCCATTTGCCTGAAATGGTATAGGGTTTCCTGCCTAGGCAGGGGGTTGGACTAGAAGACCTCCAAGGTCGCTTCCAACTGTGCTATTGTATTGTATTGTATTAGAAGACTGCTATCATGTCACAACTAGTCTTTCTTTCATTAGACTAGACCTGTGATGGCGAACCTATGGCACATGTGCCACAGGTGGCACATAGAGCCATTTCTGAAGACATTTCCCTGGTGATAAACAGACCTACTGAGCCCACCGGAAGTCGGACAATGGAGGGGTGGGGGAGGCTGTTTTCGCCCTTCCCGGGCTCCAAGAAAGCTGTGCGTGCATGCGCAGGGCAGCGGAGGTGGTGGTGGTGTCATGCGTGTATGCGCAGGATGCACGGTGCAGGGGGCATTAAATTATGGAGGTTGCCTCAAGAGTATGCACGATAGGGCATGCACAAGTACTTTTGGCACCTGAAGTGAAAAAGGTTCGCCATCATTGGACTGGACATACTTCATTCCTGCAAGAGTTCATTGTACATTTTGGCCTCCAGTCCCCTAATCATCTTTATTGCTTTTCTTGGCACTTTTTTGAGAGTCTCAAGATCTTTTGTATATCATGGTGACCAAAACTGGATGCCCGTTTTCCAAGGGTGGCCCTACCAAAATAGAATATGGTAGTACTGTCACTTCATTGGATCCTGAGTCTATACCTTTGTTAAGGCAGCCAAGGATTGCATTGGCTATTTTGGCAGCTGCCGCGCACTGCTGCCTCACACTTAAGTGGTTGTCCATTAGGATTCCCAGATTTCTCTCACAGTTATGGCTGTTGAGCTGGGTACCACTTATCCTATACCTGTGTATAGGATAAGCCTTACTTCTCCCAACACTGAATTGCAGTGTTGCAGTTGTAAAATGCTGGATAGGGACCAGTGTTCAGGTCGGTCAAGATCCTTCTGGATCCTGAGCCAATCGTCTGCAGAAAAATAATGAGAAAAACTATTTTGAATGCCGTTGTGTCAATATAAAAAAAGGGGGGGAGGGGGAGAGGGACATTGTCATTGTGTACTACAGGCCACCCAACCAAACAGAGGAAATAGACGAACGTTTTAGTAGTCACTTAACTAAGGTATGTAGGAAGCAGACCACAATGGGGGGCTTTAACTATCCTGAAATCAACAGGAGGGCAAACTCTACAGAACAGGCAGCATCCTCTCTCGGCCTTGAAGGAGGCTCGAGAAGTGGGAAGTCCAATACCACTGACAAGCCCTGAGCGAGGTTGCCAAGTTGCCTTTGCACAAAGAATGTGTCCCCTCTTAACCTTTGCATCTCATAAGAAGGTCACTGCAGGCCTGACAGATGGCATTCTTGTCATGCCTGACTGGCGAGGACATTTTTCTCTGTCTTCTCCTAAGGAGGTTATTGGCCATCACCTCAGGCAGCCTTTGGCTCTGGGTGTGTGCTTTGTCATCATGGCTTGCTAACCATACTTCATGCCTAAGCAGATTGTGTGAATAGCACTGGTTTCTGCACCTGAAACATTTCCATTTAGGGTTCTTGCATGTTTTATATCTAAAAGAACAAATGGAGCAGTGGGGGGATTCGAATTTTTTTACTACCGGTTCTGTTGGAGTGGCTTGGTGGGCGTGGCAGGAGAAGGATACCGTAAAATCCCCCAGTGGGAAGAATCAACCAAGGGAACAGAAGTTGCCTTTGGAAGTTGTGGGAGTTCCATCACTTGAGACTTTCAAGAAGAGATTGGACTGCAATTTGTCAGAAATGGTGTAGGGTCTCCTGTTTGAGCGGGGGGTTGGACTAGATGACCTATAACCGTGATGGCGAACCTATGGCATGCGTGCTACTGGTGGCATGCAGAGCCATTTGTCAGGGCACGCAAGGTGTTGCCCTGTCAACTGGCCAATGTGCATGTGCACGCTGGTCAGCTGACTTCAGCCTTCTTTTGAGGCCATTTTTCGCCCTCCAGAGGATTTAGGAGCTTCCCTGAAGCCTCCGGGGTGTGAAAAACCAGCCCTATGGACAAACTGGAAATTCGGGAACGTACTTCTGGTTTGCTCGTAGGGCCAGTTTTAGCCCTCTGGAGCCTTCAGGAGGCTTCCCGGAAGGTTCCGGAGGGCAAAAAACGACCCTATGAGCAAACCGGAAGTCACTTTGGAAGGCTTCTGAAGGCTCTGGAGGATGAAAAATGGCCCCATGGATGGTTCCCGAACTTCCAGTTTGCCCATAGGGCCAGTTTTTTGTGCTCTGGAGGCTTCAGGGAAGCTCCTGAAGCCTCTGGAGGGCCTGGGTGGGGGAGAGGCTGTTTTCGCCCTCCCAAGGCTCCTATAAAACCTCTGAAGCCTGGGGAAGAAGCACACCAAAAATGCAGGGAGCGCTGGTTATGCGCGCATGAATGCTGGAGTTGTGCGCATAGCATTATGGGTGTAGCACGCCCCCGCACGCCCCCCCTGTGCTCCCCCCCCTTTTGGCACGGGAGCCACAAAAGGTTTGCCGTCACTGACCTATAAGGTCCCTTCCAACTCTGTTCATCTGTTAAACATCTGCTTTGATCACATGGTTGTTGCTCCCATCTTGATTTTTTGCCCCCCCTCCTTATGCCCCCTCTGTTTCTTAACCATCCCTCGGCCTTGTTGCTGAGGCCCAGGAAAGCTGAGCTGTGGGAGTCACATATTTACTCTGACATATTTTTCTGGCAACTGAAGGACAGGAGAAACGGTATGGCTGTGGCCTTGAGGAAGAGCAGTTTTTCTGTCCGAGTTCAAGGAGTTTCTGAGAACTTATGGAAGTGGGACTTCCCCTTCTGTCACAGCAACCATTCCAAGAAATGTAGGGGCGTGCATAAGTGCCTAAGCCCGTCCTACTATCCCCATTTATTTGTCCCCATAGAATAGAGAAAGAAGAAAGAAAAGAAAAGAAATGCTTTTGAAGGACTGCAAGAAACAAAGAGGAAGACGGAACTGCTGCACAAACACAGTTGGGAAGGCACTGCACCCCCCTTCTCAAATCCCCCCTCCCTTGTGCAGATTTCTGCCCCAGGCAAGGCCATTTGGAGGGTGGGGGGCAAGCAATCCAGCCCATGTTTGGTGCCCCTCCTGCATTTGCTGCTTGGGAACACAGAAGCTCTTTGGCCCAAGATTCCCCCAGGACAGGGGTCGGCAACCTTAAATACTCAAAGAGCCACAAAGGTCCTAACCGGAAGCCCCCCATTCAATTCTGGAGCCGACCGGAAGTCCGGTTCCCCCACCATAGAGTCTCCTCCTAGCGCGGAAGTCCGGTTCCCCCACCATAGAGTCTCCTCCTAGCGCGGAAGTCCGGTTCCCCCACCATAGAGTCTCCTCCTAGCGTGGAAGTCCGGTTCCCCCACCATAGAGTCTCCTCCTAGCGCGGAAGTCCGGTTCCCCACCATAGAGTCTCCTCCTAGCGCAGCGTCCTTTTTCCTCTGCCAACCGGAAGTCCGGTTCCCCCACCATAGAGTCTCCTCCTAGCGTGGCATCCTTTTTCCTCTACCTGTCCTAACCGAAAGCCCTATCAATTGTGGAACCAACCGGCGACAGGGAGCCGCAGCAGAGGGATGAAAGAGCCACATGCGGCTCCAGAGCCACAGGTTGCTGACTCCTGTCCCAGGAGGAGGAAGCCTTCCTTGCTTCCCATCTCAAGCCCTGCATCTTTAGGGATGGAGCTACACAACTACACACATTAGGAAAAATGGTGTGTTTGTAACTCCTGGCAAGACCTACAATGTCCTACATCCACAGGCAAATTCTTCCTTCCGTATTTTTAGTATGGATTGTCCTTAGTAATTGAATGTGTTCTGTATGTGCTCTGCATATGCCCATTGGCACTCTTCTGAACAGCTGAGGAAGGAAGGGAGGAAGGAAAAGGGGGGGAAGGAGGGAGGGAGGAAAGGGGAAAGGAAGGAAAGGGGGAAGGGAGGAAGGAAGGAAAGGGGGAAGGGAGGGAAGGGGGAAGGGAGGGAGGAAAGAAAGAAAGGGGGAGGGAGGGAGGGAGGAAAGGGGAAAGGAAGGAAAGGGGGAAAGGAGGGAGGAAGGAAAGAAAGGGGGAAGGAAGGAAGGAAGATAAATCCTTCCGTTAAACAAAGCACATTCCCTTTTTCTATCTGTCATTTCTTGGGGGAAATAGGCTAGTTGCCCTGCTTGTAATCCCCCAGAGAGAGAACAGAAGAGGAGATATGGTGTTGCCCATAAGCCAAAGCCATTCTGCCCCAGGGGGCTGCGGTTGGCCTCCCTCCTCCTCCTTCCCAGCAACACCCCCCTCCCTGTGGGCTGGGCTGATGGGACTCCCTCCCACCTTCCTCACTGGGCACTTGTGGCAGCCCAGCCCCCTCGGCCCCGGCCTTATATTTCTTCAGCTGCGGGGGTCTGTTCTGCGAATCTTGAAGCTCAGCAGCCACACAACACAACACAACATGCTGGCTCAGCGCATTGTCAAACTTCTCTGCCTTGGTGCCTCTGGACATGCAGCTGTGGGCAGGGGATGTCCGGGGCTGCTGGCAGCTGGCAACTTGGAGCTGGGGAGATGCTTCAGTGACAGCCCGAAGCCAGATAGCACAGACCAGGGGTAAGGATCACCCTACTCTCTCTCTCTCTCTCTCTCTCTCTCTCTCTCTCTCTCTCTCTCTCTCTCTCTCCCTCCCTCCCTCCCTCCCTCCCTCTCCTCCATCTCTCTCTCTCTTTTCTGAAGCTCTGCAAAAGGAGGGGGCAGTGTTTGGAGAGATGCTGAGGCACTCTGGGGACAGAACAGCAGAGATTGCAGCACCTCCTCAATTCCAGCCTCCCCAGGACTCTTGGTAAAACCTTCTGCCCTCCCAGCTGCTGCTAGCTGGAGTTACAGGAGGTTCTCCTACCTCTTTAGTATCTTGCTCTCCCCCCCCCCCCCCGAACCTCCCCCCAAGGCCATTTAAATGCAGTAAGGAAGTCTTGAAAAAAAACTGCACCCCACGTAAGTCACAGATTGTAGATGATGTCCATGAAAACTCAGCAAGAGATTTTTGTCTGCTTGCCCAAACAAAACAGGGGGGGGAGGAGGTTTAATGTAGAGCATTAATGGATTTAATTAATTTAATGGTGAGCAACCAGGATGATGAGGGGACTGCAGGCTAAAACGTACAAAGAAAGGTTACAGGAACTGGGCATGGATAGTCTAGTGAAGAGAAGGACAGGGGAGACATGATAGCAGTGTTCCAATATTTGAGGGGCTGCCACAGAGAGGAGGGGGGTCAAGCTATTTTCCAAAGCACCTGAAGGCCAGACAAGGAATAATGGATGGATCCCAATTCTGGAAGTTACCTAGGATTCCCACCCAGTGAAAGTTCATGATTTTGTCCCCACACCCACTAATCCATCACATGCTCCAATCTTCTTCTTCCACGCTGTCATCTCCATCTCGCTGGTTCCGGTCATGTGCCAAGATGCGGGGACAAAGAGTAACCTTGAGCTTCTAGAAAGGAATTTTTTTATTTTGAAAACAACACCTTCTACTCATTGCTATTCCCCCCCCCCTTAATGAATATTCATACTAAAGATGACGCTAGAAGAGAGAGTGTGGCAGGCCAAAGATTCTTAAAGGAACCGCTGCAGGCTTGACAACCTGCTTTAAGGGAGGCCTCGGCCCCAGGATGACTTTGAGCCCATTCCTCCCTCTCGGAGGAAGGGTTATTCTGAGGAAAAGGAGGAGGAGGAGGAGGAGGAGCTACTACATCACCTTCACCTTCTGAAGGGAGTTGGGGATAGAATTCCAGGGACAGAACCAGAGGTGGTATTCAGCAGGTTCTGACCAGTTCTGGAGAACCGGTAGCGGAAATTTTGAGTAGTTCGGAGAACCAGTAAATACCACCTCTGGCTGGCCCTGCCCACATCTATTCTCTGCCTCCCGAGTTCCAGCTGATTGGGAGGGAATGGAGATTTTACAGTATCCTTCCCCTGTCACGCCCACCAATCCATGCCACGTCCACAGAACAGGTAGTAAACATTTTTTGAATCCCACCACTGGACAGAAACCTGCACACCAAGCAACTGATAAAGGTGTCTCTCGGCTTACCCGGGCGCAGAAAAATCTCTCTTGGGACTTCCTCAAGGCGCACCAGCCCTGAGGGTGGATTAAAACTTTGTTGGTTTATCAGTTCACAAACCTTTCAGACTTGCGCTATCCCCGGAAGCTCTAGAGCCAGGGAGGATTTCTGAGTGAGCAGCCCAGGACGGTCCTTCCCAAGGCCGCATCTGCTGAGGAACTGAGGAAGGCAAAGCGGGAGCCACCCCAAGGCTGTGCAGTTTATCTTGAAAACAAACCTTGAAGGGAAGCCTTCGGAAGCATCCCCAGAATGGCTGCTGACGTCAAGGAGTTTTAACACACAGCTTCCCTTCCATTTCCCCAAGGGAACAGTTTGCCTTCTGCAGTTTGATCTTCCCACCCTCTCCATCTGGAACTGCTGTTATGCAGTAGGGTTGAGTCTAAACTGCAAGCCACGGCTTGTTTTAATCATGATTTACTATAGAAGCTACAATTGTTCACATTTCACATTAAACCCCAAACCAAACAAACTGCACAATGCTCTGATTTATAATTGCAGAAATTAATAATTATGGGTGTGGCTTAGTATGTTGCAGCCCCATTGGGTTATTTCAAATAATATACCATGGTTAAGCAGTCATGGCTTAGAAAGTGTGTGTGTGTGTGTGTGTGTGTGTGTGTGTGTGTGTTTGTGTGTGTGTCATCCTTTAGATTGTGGACACCCTGGGGAGGGGACCCCTCCCCTTTCAGCCTTTAGGGGGGGTCACTTTTGGCCTTGGGTGTCTGGTTAGGCATCCCACCCATACAGAGTCCTCTGACAATAAAGAACAGGTAGATGGGATAGCAGGTTAAAGTTTAGAAAGGATAGAAGATGGTATTTTCCATCTGCTTCCCTGCAACACAATCCCAGCAAAGGGGGTTCCTGTGGGAGCTCAGCTGGCCTTTTTAACAGATTAACAGAGTTGGAAGGGACCTTGTAGGTCATCTAGTCCAAACCCCCGCTCAAGCAGGAGACCCTACACCATTTCTGACACATGGCAGCCCAGTATCTTCTTGAAAGTCTCAGGTGATGAAGCTCCCACAACTTCTGAAAGCAACTTCTGTTCCATGGGTTGATTGTTCTCACTGTCAGAAAGTTCCTCCTTATTTCTAGGTTGAATCTCTCCTTGGTCAGTTTCCATCCATTATTCCTTGTCTGGCCTTCAGGTGCTTTGGAAAATAGCTTGACCCCCTCCTCTCTGTGGCAGCCCCTCAAATATTGGAAGACTGCAATCATGTCTCCCCTAGTCTTTCTCTTCACTAGACTAGCCAGGCCCAGTTCCTGTAACCGTTCTTCATATTTTTTAGCCCCCAGTTTCCTAATCATCCTGGTTGATCTTCTCTGGACTTTTTCTAGAGTCTCAACATCTTTTTTTATAGGGGGGTGACCACAACTGGATGCAATACTCTACATGTGGTCTTACTAGGGCTCTGAGCCATTTTGCCCTTATGTCAGTATCAGAGCTAAATTCAATCTATCGGAATAGAGCTGGAAGGGACCTTGGAGGTCTTCTAGTTCAACCTCCTGTTCAAGCAGGAGACCCTACCATTTTAGACAAATGGCTGTCCAGTATCTTCTTCATCACCTCCAGTGATGAAGCCCCTACAGCTTCTGAAGGCAGGCTGTTCCACTGGTTAATTGTTCTCACTGTTAGAAAGTTTCTCCTTAATTCCAGCTTGCTTCTTTCATTGATTTGTTTCCATCCATTGTTTCTTTTCTTGCCTTCTGGTGCTTTGGAAAATAAGTTGATATCCTCCTCTTTGTGGCAAACCCTAAAATACTGCAATACTGCTATTACGCCACCCCTAGTCCTTCTTTTTTCTAGGTGGGCCATACCCAGTTCCTGCTACCGTTCTTCATATGTTTTTGTCTCCAGGCCCTTAATCATCTTAGTTGCTCTTCTTTGCACTTTTTCCAATGTGTCTCAACATCTTTTTTTATAATGTGACCAAAACTGGATGCAGTATTCCAGGTGTGGTCTTACTAAGGCTTTATAACAATGTTATTTATTTAACTTAATGCTTATTTCTGTGATCAGTTGCAAGATGAGCTGTTTAAATAGCGCTAAATACTTTATGTCCATATGCTCATTTGCTCTTTAGCAACTTAAAGTAATAAGCTTCACTAGAGCGAACATAAGAGATTTTCCATCCCGCCCTTGTTTGCTCATTTTTTGCAAACAACAGATGGGCGAATGGATAGTTCATACAACTCACAACATATAATCATGTGGTAGTTGAAATTTTGGACAAGGATAAAAAAACCACTTCATTTCAAAGCTTGATTTATGATGAAATTAATGGAGTGATCCCAAATCAGTAACCAAGTCACAGACTAACGAGTTATGAGATTGTTAGATGCCAACAGCCTCGTTTTAGCCTCTGTATCAGAGGTGGTATTCAGCAGGTTCTGACCAGTTCTGGAGAACCGGTAACAGAAATTTTGACAAGTTCGGAAAACTGGCAAATACACATTCTGGCTGGCCCCGCCCCCATCTATTCTCTGTCTCCTGAGTCCCAGCTGATTGGGAGGGAATGGGGACTTTGCAGTAATCATCCCCTATCACGCCCACCAAGCCACGCCCACCAAGCCATGCCCACAGAGCTTGTAGTAAAAAAAATTCAATCCCAATACTGCTCTGTATCCAATTCTTTAAAACACACACACACACACACACACACACACATTCAAATGGAAATATATTTCAGCGTTACATTCATATGTTTCTCCTTCGAAAGTTCCCAAAACAATAGGCAAATAATAATATTCACAAGTACACGATCAAAACTTAAATTTGCTTTTTGGATACATTACAAACAAAAGGAATATATTCACGCCGTGTGACAATTATTTGCAGGTGGGAAACAGATGCTGCCATTGCTTTGTTGTCTTCCTGAGATACAATACAATACAATACAATAGTAGAGTTGGAAGGGACCTTGGAGGTCTTCTAGTCCAACCCCCTGCCTAGGCAGGAAACCCTATACCGTTTCAGACAGATGGCTATCCAACATCTTCTTAAAGACTTCCAGTGTTGGGGCATTCACAACTTCTGGAGGCAAGCTGTTCAAGATGCTGCCCAGCAGCTCATCGGTCTCTCTGATGCCGCTCAGGCTAAACAGGACCTCCAACCGTGCAAACCCTCAATTGCACAGACAGAAATGTGAATGGTGGGATAACTGCTGGAACTTCAGTGAAGGAAAAGGAACGTGGTGTCAGCATAGGATGATTTAAAACAACACCGGCAGAAGCCTGCACTCAAAGTGCACTTTGAATGCCATGGCAAGCTCCCCAGACCACCTGTTTTCGGACTAAAATTCCCACAATTCTGTCTCCCAGCTGGCTTGGCATTCTGGGAGGTACAGTCTAACCATTTCATGGGCTGATCAAGGTTTGCAAGGAATTTTCAATTTTTCTTCCTTCTAGGCTAATACGGCACTGTGGTGGCTCAGTGGTTAAGAGCTGGGCTCGTCAGCTGGAAAGCCGGCAGCCCACGTTCAAGACCCGAGTACCATGCGTTGGGGGTGTGTCCCCGCCCTTGCCCCAGCTCCTGCCAAACTAACAGGAAGCGTGCCAATGCAGGTACATTTGGCTCCGGTCTACTCCTCTGCAAAAAGATGATGGAAGAGAATTGACCTAGCAGGAGGAATGGAAATGCCTGTAGGTTTCCCAGAAGAGTTTTGGTTGCAGCTTTTAACCCTCTCCGCGCAGGATGCCGACCCCCAAGCGGTAGCCTAATTCAATCAGTCAGTCAGAATAGATCTGGAAGGGACTTTGGAGGTCTTCTAGTCCAGCCCCCTGCTCAACCAGGAGACCCTATACCAGTGATGGCGAACCTATGGCATGCGTGCCACAGGTGGCACGTGGAGCCATTTGTCAGGGCACGCAAAGCGCTGCCCTGTCAGCTGGCCAGCGTGCATGTGTACGCTGGCCAGCTGAGTTCACCCTTTTTTAAAGTCATTTTTCACCCTCCCCAGGCTCCAGAGGCTTTATATGAGCCTGGGGAGGGCGAAAAGAGCCTCCCCCCCCAGAGGCCTCATTAGCTTCCCTGACGCCTTCAAAGCGCTTAAAATGACCCTCCGAGCAAACTGGAAGTCACTTCCGGTTTGCTCGGAGGGTCGTTTTGAGTGCTCCAAAGGCATCAGGGACCGTCCAGAGGCTTCCCTGACGCCTCCGGAGGGCATCCGGGGGGGGAGGGAAGGCTGTTTTCGCCTCCCCAGGCTCCTATAAAGCCTCTGGAGCCTGGGGAGGGTGAAAAAAGCATGTAAAATGGGGGGGGGGTGTCACGCATTGCATTATGGGTGTGGCACACCCGCACATGACCCCCCTGCCCTCCCCCCACTTATGGAACACGAGCCAAAAAAGCTTCGCCATTGCTGCCCTATACTATTTCAGACAAGGGATTGTCCAGTCTCTTCTTAAAAACTTCCAGTGATGAAACGCCCACAAATTCTGAGGGGCAAGCTGTTCCACTGGTTAATTGTCCTCACTGTTAGGAGGTTTCTCCTTAATTCCAGGTTGCTTCTCTCCTTGATTAGTTTCCATCCATTGTCTCTTGTCCTGCCTTCTGGTGTTTTGGAGAATAAATTGACCCCCTGCTCTTATTCCCTCAAATAGTGGAATTCTGCTATCATGTCCCCCCCCCCCTTAGTCCTTCTTTTCTCTAGACTAGCCGTATTCAGTTCCTGCAACCGTTCTTCACGTGTTTTAGTCTCCAGGCCTTTAATCATCTTAGTTGCTCTTCTTTGCACTTTTTCCAAAGTCTCAGCATCTTTTTTCGTAATGTGACGACCCAAACTGGATGCAGTCCATTCTGTGCAATTGGATTTTAGATCTGAGAATATTTGTTGACGGGGCTTTGCTCAACCCTGTCGCCTGCCCCTTTTTTTGCATGTATGACTTGTGGACTTCAAGTTGAAGTCCACAAGTCTTAAAGTTGCCAAGTTTGGGGACCCCTGCTCTGAAGTAAGAAAGGGGATTTTTGAAGTTCAGGTCAAGCAGATTTGGGCTGCGCAGATCTGAACGACCACTAGATGGCAGCAGAAAGAAATAGAAAACTCTGCTGCCATCCGGAATGTTTTGCAATTAGTTATCCTTGAGTCCTTGACCCAGAGTCCTTGAAGAAGGGTGGAGCAATGGGAATGTGTTTTTGACCACTGAGAAAAACCTTGACAGCATCTACAGTGTCATCAAAGTCAGAACCGTGCAGCTGTTGCTGGCAGCAGCCTCCCCCAACCTTCTCCATCCTGTGGGTTGCTCCTTGAGGGGAGGCTGCTGGTACTTGTAGTCCGAGGCAAATGATTCCTCAAAGTTCCCAATTTATTGTTCTGGAGCCTCATGTGGCTCTTCCATCCCTCGGCTGTGGCTTCCTCTTGCTCCAGATATGCATCAGAGCCCGCCAATGTGCGACACCTGCTGGCATGTGATTCATTGATCTTTCTAACCCCCGGTAGGCCAACCATGGTTAAATGCAAGAAAAGAAAAGTTTCAGAAGAAAACAGAAGCTTTAATTCAACTACATATACTAGTTTTGTGGCAGCTCAGAAAATAGTCAGGCACGGGAAGGATTTTGTGGCCCCCGGTGTTTTCTTTTCTGTGGGAAACAGATCTAAATGCCTCTTTGAGTGTTTAAGGTTGCTGATTCCTGCCCTATACTATTCCGTTCAGCCTTTTTTTGAAAACTTCCAATTGACGGAGACCCTCCTTGTGGCTGCACAACTCCTAGTGCAGTGTTTCCCAACCTTGGCAACTTGAAGATGTCCGGACTTCAACTCCCAGAATTCCCCAGCCAGCATCCGCTGGCTGGGGAATTCTGGGAGTTGAAGTCCGGACATCTTCAAGTTGCCAAGGTTGGGAAACACTGTCCTAGTGTAAAGATATCTTGCTGGCTCGGGGCCCAGGGATTACTTACCACCTCCCCATCTTTAGCTTGGTTCCAACCAGCCGTCACAAAAGCGTAGGAATGCTTTGAACTTTTGGCCAATGGGAATGGCGATTTTCTACCTGCGGCTTCTTTGATTGTCACTTGGCAGTTGGGAGTCCAATGAGCTCTCCCTGAACGGGTGTTGTGCTTCTCTCTCCATGCAGCTCTGCGGACAAAGTGAGGCTACATTTTATTAACCGGGATGGAGAGAAATACTCGGTCAGCGCCAAAGAAGGAGAGAGTCTGCTGGAAGTTGTGATCAATCAAAACATTAACATCGATGGCTTTGGTTAGTGGTGAGATTATGCCTTTCTCTCTTCAGGCTTTATTGGTTACCAATAATCTGTTCTTTTAGGAGTTGGCAGAATTGTTTTACAGACTGGTCTAGGCACCAAAACACCCACCTCCTAAGACAGTGATGGCGAAACTTTTTTGGCTCGTGTGCCACAAGTGGGGGGAGTGCAGGGGGGTTGAGTGCGGGCGTGCCGCACCCATAATGCAATGCGCGACCCCCCCATTTTTACATGCTTTTTTCGCCCTCCCCAGGCCCCAGGGGCTTTATAGGAGCCTGGGGAGGGCGAAAAGAGCCTCACCCGACCCCCGGAGGCTTCAGGGATCGTCCCTGAAGCCTTCGGAGCGCTTAAAACCACCCTCCGAGCAAACCGGTTTTAAGCGCTCCGAAGGCATCAGGGAAGCCTCGGACGGTCCCTGAAACCTTCGGAGCGCTTAAAACCACCCTCCGAGCAACCCGGAAGTCACTTCCAGTTTGCTCGGAGGGTCATTTTAAGCACTCCGAAGGCATCAGGGAAGCCTCGGACGGTCCCTGAAGCCTCCGGGGGGCGGGGGGGCTCTTTTCGCCCTCCCCAGGCTCCTATAAAGCCTCTGGAGCCTGGGGAAGGCGAAAAATAGCTTTTAAAAAGGTGAACTCAGCTGACAGGGCAGCGCCTCGCGTGCCCTGACAAATGGCTCCGCGTGCCACTTGTGGCACGAGTGCCATAGGTTCGCCATCACTGTCCTAAGATCTGAACTAGCCTCCTTTCTCTGGGACGGCCAGGCAAGTTGAACCAAGAGTGCTGCATAGAGTTAACGCTCAAAGTTTGAACATTCTGCATTTTCTCCCTAAGCCCAGATATATTCATTTATCTGTATTCTACCTGTATTATTTTTTATTAATAATTCAAGATTATGAACATCCCTAATCTCCTTCTCCTATTTTCCCAACAAAAACCTTCTGAGGTGAATTCTGCTGAGAGACAGAGCGATTGCCCCAAAGCCACCCACCCAGCTTTCATTCCTAGGTGGAACTAGAACTCCCTGTCCTCCAGTTTCTAGTCTGGTGCTACGAGGCCAAACTGGCTTTCATGCCTTTGAAAGTTTGTGTCCCTTGATTTTACTCACATTTTTTATTATTATTATTATTATTATTATTATTATTATTATTATTATTATTAATCAAACTTGTATACTGAAGATATAGAGGGACGTGTTGGCTCAGTGGCTAAGACACTGAGCTTGTCGATCAGAAAGGTCAGCAGTTTGGCGGTTTGAATCCCTAGTGCCGCATAACGGAGTGAGCTCCTGTTACTTGTCCCAGCTTCTGCCAACCTAGCACTTTGAAAGCATGTAGAAATGCAAGTAGAAAAATAGGAACCACCTTTGTTGGGCAGGTAACAGCATTCCATGCGCCTCCTGTTTTTAGTCATGCCGGCCACGTGACCACGGAGACATCTTGGGACAGCGCTGACTCTTCAGCTTTGAGCACCGCCCCCTAGAGTTGGGAACGATTAGCACATATGTGTGAAGGGAACCTTTACCTTTATACTAAAGATTAACCAGGAGATGGCAGCAAACTGGGCCCTACAATGTCCAAGCCTCTGTTTACGTAGAGGAAATCCTTTAGGGCAGGGGTGTCCAAACTTGGCAACTTTAAGACTTGTGGACTTCAACTCCCAGAATTCTCCAGCCAGCTGGCTGGGGAATTCTGGGAGTTGAAGTCCACAAGTCTTAAAGTTGCCAAGTTTGGACACCCCTGCTTTAGGGGATCCCAGATCTTCAATTCTGAGGGTTGAACTATCTGAGCATCTCATTCTTCCAATGAAGATGTTACCCAGCCTGGTAATGAAATCTTCAGAAACCAATCCACAAGCTTGTAAAATGAACCTTCACCCTCATCCTACACCTGAGCTACAGATATTCCCCACTGTCGGTAGCACAATCTTCTTCTGGTAAAAGGATGCTTCTCATCAGCCTGCTCAGGTGATAGGGTTACTTTGTGACTAGATGTGGCTGCTGTTTTGTGAGTACACCCACCACACACTTTTCAAATCCCAAGTGTGCCTCTACCACTAAGGTATGCCCACATCCAAATGATCATCTCTTACACTCAAGTATTTACTTAAGTTTGCTTCATCCATCCACTCCATTTACATGTAGAATAAAATGCCTTGTTTCCCTGAAAATAAGACCTCCCCTGATAATAAGCCGAATCAAGCTTTTGAGTACATGCGCTAAAAATAAGCCCTCCCCTGAAAGTAAGCCCTCCCTGAAAATATGGCAACACAGCAGCGGCCATGAGGTGACCACGCTAGCCGCCTCCTGCACTTCAAAAATAATAAGACCGCCCCGAAAATAAGGCCAAGGGCTTATTTCGTGGGTCAAAAGAAAATAAGACCTTGTCTTATTTTGGGGGAAACATGGTACAAAGCAGCCCTTTCCTCCACATTTGGATCCCCAGATGGAAGAATAACCGAGCCCCAGTTTATTTCTGAATTTTTTCTAATTTTCACACCTATAATATATAACGTAGCTCCATCCAACCAATTCTATGGCCCAACCTGTGTTTTCTCGCAACATGACACTTTCGTTTGCTTTCGTCGGTGCTTTCTAAAATTGAAGGTGGGAAGCTGGTGCTTTTAAATTTTTGGTTGTTCTCCTGAGTTTATAGGATGCAGGCGACGTTGCCAACCCGCAGAAGGAGCCTTGCGTGGCTTCTGCCAACGATGGGGGCTTTTTTCTCCTGCAGGGGCGTGTGAAGGCACCCTGGCCTGCTCCACTTGCCACCTGATCTTTGAGAAAGCAGTGTTTCAGCAACTGGGGGAGATCAACGATGAAGAGCTGGACATGCTGGACTTGGCGTACGGACTGACTGACACGTAAGCATCCCGGGTTCCCCTTTCTCAGCTCTGAGTGCATTGGGGGGAGAAGGGGGGCATTTCAGCCACTTCTGACTTTGTGTTCCGACATAGGCTTCCCGAGAAAGCATAAATCACAATCTTAGTCTCAAAAAAACCCTTTTATTTATACAGCTGGAAATTATGATCATTCACAGCCCGTAATGATTCACAGACAGTCTGTGAAGATTCCGACAGATGTCTGCTTGAGTTGCCACAGTCTTTCAGGGGAATGTTGCTAAACACCCACCTTATCTCCCATGGAATGTGGCCAGAGACCTAATTGCCAAATGCAGAGCAAGGCCAAACTTAGCACAGAGTCGAACAGAACTTTTCAAAGCTTGAATTGACCAGATGAACTAATTGCTTCCTGCAAAAGCTCATGCCCCATTAGCTCCTCTTTTATGTCTTATGGGAGGGGTCAACCATCTCCAAGCCTTACTCCTGAGTCGACCCTGTTTTCTTAATTGTTCTTGCCTTCTGGCAGCTCTGCGCCTGAGCACACTGGGAACAGGCTCCCACTGTTCTTCTGCTTCATGGATGTTAGGCTCTGGAGGCAGAAAATAACTACCAGATGGCCTTGGCCTCTTTCTGCCTCTGACACAGAGCCCTCATCAGTGCCTTCCCCAGAGACTCCAGGACTGGCCCATGTTCCTCTCCAACCTCCTCACTGTCCGAATCTGCAGCCAGCACTGCTGGCTGATGGCGGGCCACAACTCTTTGCCCTCTGGCCATTGTTTCAATGAAGGGAAGAATGCAAGTTGCTTATCTACTTGATTCTGAAGACTCCTTCCTGGGGAGCAACCCCAAGCATGTTGCGACTGTTGCATACATGTTGGTGAGCTCAGTCAGTTTGCCACATCCGGAAAAAAAGTTGAGAGGGCATCATAAAGGATCCTGCCCAGCCTCTCATAGGTGGAAGCACAGTTATCTAGAGAAGAGAAATGCTTGTTTATCCAGCTACTTTCTGGACCAATTTGCCTCGGGCATCCTTCATAGGGGAAAGGTAAAGGAAGCGGAGTCCCTACGGATTTTAGTCCACTGCTCATAGCCATCTCTAGGGGACTCAGCTCATGTCTAGCCATTGAGCCAGCGCTGTCCGAAGACATTTCTGCAGTCATGTGGCCAGCATGATGTCACAGAGTGCTGTTACCTTCCCACCAAAGTGGTACATATTTATCTACTCACATTTGCATGCTTTTGAATCGTTAAGTGGGCAAGGGCTGGGGTAAGGGTGGGCGCTCACCCCATAGGGTGGCGCTTGGGTCATGAACCTGGGCTGCTGATAAGCCCAGCATCTTAACCACTTGGTTAAGCCACCACATTTCCCACAGGCCTTTATAGAATCTTTGGGATTTTTATTTTGGTTGCCATTCTCGCTTCTCATGGTGTCCTTAGCGTCAAGTGGCATTTTGAGCTGCGTCTAAGGGCTGGACTCACCAGGGGCGCCAAAGGCCTACTGTCCTATTGCAAACCACGGTACATCTGGCAACAAATTAGGCCCATGATGGTGAACCTATGGCACTCGCGCCACAGGTAGCACACAGAGCCCTCTCCACTGGCCAGCTGGTCTTCGGGTGTCTGAAGCACATGCACAGGGGATGTGTGTGTGCATGCATAGGGGGCGCATGTGTGGTGATGGTGGTGCTTGCATTGCATTTTGGGGGGCCATTTTGGCTTCCAGGTTGGTGCAGGAGGCCTTTCAGGCCCAAAACAGGGTGTGGGAATGCTGTGTGAGCCCCCCACCCCCCGTGCCCCATTTTGGGCCTGGAAAGCTTCCTGCACCAACCTGGAAGATAAAAATGGGCAAGGGGTGGGGTGGGGCACAGGTGTGGGGGGAGCACGGTGGGGGTGTTACATGCACATGCGTGGGGGGATGCCTGTGGCTGTCGCATGTGCATTGCACTATGCAATTGCTATCGTGCATGCAGACATGCACACTTTCGGGACCCGACCACAAAACAGTTAGCCATCACAGAATTAGGCTGTTTCATGCTAGGAACGTGACACCCAAATCCAGATCTCTCTCTTTTTTAAAATTTTTAAATAAATTTTACAATTATCACCCCTTCCCTCTTCCCGCCCTCCCTCCCCCCAACCTCCCAGAGCAAAGCACAGGGTATAAACATTTAACAACCATACGCTAACGTAAGCTAACTACTTTTAACATGTTACTATTCTTGTGCTTTAACTCCCCCTTTGTTAAACTAACTTTGAATAAATTGTAATGTCCTTTATGCCTTCATTCATAAGCTAACTGAAATTTTTTAGTCCGGTATTTGTTTTGAATATAGTCAATCCATCTTGTCCAGTCCAGCTTGTACTTCTCATCCGAATGATCTTTATTTATTTTTTTTATTGAAAAAGTTTTATACAAACAAATTTTCCCCCTTTTTACCCCCCCGCCATATAATGTTAATCACATACAAATACTGTGCCCTCTCCCCTCCCCCCGTCTTAAAATAGATTTCTCATTCAAATATTATACCCCCTCACCTCCCAACAATCATAATATAAGTTTCTCTTAAAGTAACAATAGCCCATTAACCCCATCTTCTAAATTAATTAAACATATATAGATCATAATATAGATTTCTCTTAAGGTAGCAATATCTCATTAATCCCATCTTCTAGATTAATTATGCATATATATTTCCCCACCCTCCACCCTAGCCCTCCCCCACCTCCCAATCAAACCCACCCCCCTGACTTCCGCTATACACCACTCTAACAATTCCACGCATCCCATATATTATTTACTCTGATCATCTATCAATCTAAACATTCTTACCTAAAGGCTACATAGTACTTCCTAGACTGATATTTATTCTGTATGTAATCAATCCATTTTACCCATTCCTGCATATAATTCTCCTGCTTCTGACCTTTTGATGATCTTTCAAATACGCTGAAATTTTGGGCATCTCTGCTAAATTTGCTACTTTTAACGTCCATTCTTGGATAGTAGGCAACTCTTCCTTCTTCCAGTATTGCGCCACCAACAATCTTGCTGCCGTCATTAGGTTCAAGATCAGATTAGTCTCTATAACAGTACAGTCTGGAACTATACCTAACAAAAGCAACTGGGGTGTAAACTTTATCCTCTTTTTCAGCATATTTTGAATAACCCACCATATTTTTATCCAAAATGCTTTAACTTTTTTACAAGTCCAACAAATCTAGATCTCTTTGCATCTGCTTTTCAGATCTCGCCTGGGTTGCCAGGTGTGTGTGAAGAAATGGATGGACGGCGTGACAGTCCAGGTGCCCACAGATGTCTCAGACATCCGGAGAGAACTGGAAGTGGAGAAGCAAAAGAAACAGTAGTCGAAGCGCATGACATGTTCTGAAAATATTATCCTGATCCTGTTAAAAGTGGGGCGGGGGATGGGTGGCTTTACTTTCCAGGCTGAAAGCAAACACCCTAAACCAGGAGCGTCAAAACTTGGGAACTTTAATACTTG
Source organism: Natrix helvetica (assembly GCF_964273705.1). NCBI lineage: Eukaryota > Metazoa > Chordata > Lepidosauria > Squamata > Natricidae > Natrix > Natrix helvetica. The sequence goes on from NC_138562.1 coordinate 5,308,731, forward strand.
TGGACTTCAGCTCCCAGAATTCCCCAGTCAGCTGTGGGAATTGAAGTCCACAAGACTTAAATTTCCCAAGTTTGGACACCCCTGCCCTAAACCAACCAAACCCCATTTCTGAGTTCATATAACCTGCTGTGCCCAACAAACTCGAGCATACGGTGGCTTAATGTGACATCTTAGTTCAGATTAGACGTGGATAGAATCACTTGGGTCATCTAACCACTTAACCATGTGCCACACAGCCCCATTTTAGCCTACGTTGAGGCTGTGGTGCCAGGCCAACTCCTGAAAGGGGTTCTGTGCTCAGAATCTGTAGCCTCAAGCAAGAGACCTGAATTGGGATGAAAAAATGGTGACCTGTGAGGCTTATTTCTGCCAGACGGATTGAGAGAGGGTGCTGTATGACTGCTGCTTCCAAGGAAGCTTCTTTATGGCTTGATAGAATTGATGGGAGAAAGATTGTGAAGTCCCAAAGTAGCAGCCCCTTCCAAGCCCTTTGGCCGGGGGCTACATTTATCCCCTTCAAATGGGCTGGGATCAGAGGTGGTATTCAGCAGGTTCTGACCAGTTCTGAAGAACCGGTAGCGGAAATTTTGAGTAGTTTGGAGAACCAGTAAATACCACCTCTGGCTGGCCCCGCCCCCATCTACTCTCTGTCTCCCGAGTCTCAGCTGATCGGGAGGGAATGGGGATTTTGCAGTAACCTTCCCCTGCCACGCCCACCAAGCCATGCCCACCAAACCACATTCAGAGAACTAGTAGTAAAAATTTTTGAATCCCACCACTGGCTCAGATGTGCTCTTACTTGGAGCTCCCCACCCCCGTTGGCCATTGTGTGATGCAGTGGAGTACAGTGCAGTGGAGAAGCAGGATTCACCCCAACTGAGCCAGCAAAAACAAAGTCAAGCTTAATTGGTTGGATCACGAGACTCATCTCCAAGTCTGGCCCTGTGGTCCCCTTGGAGATTTCCTTCCACCAAGTCTAATCCTGCTTAAGTTCCAAGCCCAACTTTGGCTCTTCTATACTGGAGGCCAATCCACATTTGAGCTGATCCCTTGGAGAAGATGAACACTGGATTCCACAGATGTGAAGTTAGAGAGATGCAGTGAATGGTTAGGGTCTGTTCTTGGCTATGAAGACCATTGTTCTGGTTTTCACTGTGGATTATTTCTTTGCAGTGTGCATTTTTATTATGCATTTTCCTGAAGTGTATTTGGAAGAATTTTCCCTTTTACATCTACTCATGTCAAATATTATTCTGTTGGAAAGGTAGAAATAAAAACTTTCAAAACAAAACAAGAAGTTCTGGCTTAGGCTTCCTGAGAAAGCATAAATCAGAATCTTAGTCCTAAAAACTCTCTTTTATTTATACGGCTGTAAATTATGGTCATTCTCCGTCCGCAAGACTTCACAAACAGTCTGTGAAGATTCCGACAGATGTCTGCTTGAGTTGCCACAGTCTTTCAGGGGAATGTTGATAAACACCAACCTTATTTCCCTTAGAATGTGGCCAGAGACCTAATTGTCAAATACAGAGCAAGGCCAAACTTAGCACAGAGTCGAACAGAACTTTTCAAAGCTTGAATTGACCAGATGAACTAATTGCTTCCTGAAAAAGTTCATGTTCCGTTCGCTCCTCTTTTATGTCTTATGGGAGGGGCCAATCATCTCCAAGCCTTACTCCCGAGTCGACCCTGTTTTCCCAATTGTTCTTGCCTTCTGGCAGCTCTGCGCATGGGCACACTGGGAACAGGCTCCCGCTGTTCTTCTGCCTCGCTGATGTCAGACTCTGGAGGCTCTGGAGGCAGCAAATGACTACTAGATGGGCTTGGTTCCCCCCTCTGCCTCTGACGCAGAGCCCTCGTCTGAGTCTTCCCCAGACACCAGGACTGGCTCATGTTCCTCCCCAACCTCCTCACTGTCCGAAACTGCTTCCAGGTCTGCTGGCTGCTGGCTGGCCACAACACTACCTAGCAATTGTCAGATGGAGAGATGCAACTTTCTGTAAGTGAAAATCTGTGTAATCTGGGAAGGCAATCAAAGCTCTGCGTGGAGTATATTTACACAATTGTAAATTGAACTAGCTACTGATGTCAGGACTTTCTACCTTTGTGAAACTGTATAATATGAAACGATATACAGCATATCGTAAATGTATCAAAGCTCATGCTGCCCCATATTAGAAGCACTTTTAAAGTCTCCCTGAGAAATCTCCACTGTTCTTTAGGCTTGCCAATTGCCGAGATAATGGTTTCTCATAGTAATTAATCAAGGTTTTTTTCCCCCCCAAAAAAATTCTTGAACTTGTGGAGATTTGGATAGACTAGGAAAGAAAAGGGACATCAAAGTGGATGTATTCTGAACAGTTTGATACCACTGGCAATCTTTAGTAATCGAATAGCAAATCCTGGATTAAACACTTATTTTTCAATGCTTTTTTTTTATTTGACAATATTTATCCATCACATCAACATCTCTTGGCTATAGAAAGGTCCTTTACATTTCACCGAGGATGATTAAATAAATGTTTCTTGGTACTGTTTATGTTAGTGTTCCCAAGAGATTATTTTGAGTGGTTTGACATCAAACTATGCTCTTCATTTACAAATAAGCCTTTACAAAATAATCATTCTTGCCTCTCTGGACCAGGCTCAGCAGAGGCCAAAGATGGTCTGCAAATGGTAGTTGAGTCCAGTTCCACCTGCATCCCCCAGTTTGCCAAAGAGTTACAATTGGTCCTGGGTTTGCCACCATGTCCAAAATACGAAGCCCTTGGATCCGGTTGGAACTGGCTTGGCTGAATGCCTGGAAATCTCAAGTCACCTTGTCCTACAATGCATCGGTTATAGAGGCCACTCAGTAGACCTGCCTTGGGAGGGGATCTACCCAGTGGTGGGATTGAAATAATTTAACAACCGGCTCTCTGCCCTAATGACCACTGGGTAGTTGTGGCTCAGTGGTCATGTGACCATGTGGGCACGGCCAACTGAACGTCACCTTAGCTGTGACAGTGTAATAAGGGTTAACAGGAGAGGCAGTTTCTGTAAGCAGGGCAATAAAGATTAGGCTAGAAACAACACCAGAATGTTTCCTTCCTGCCTTCCTTACAGGATTAGCCCTGTGAAGTGGAAAAAACACAAAAGGAGATTTCTTCCAACAACCGGTTCTCCAAACTGCTTAGAAAGTTAACAACCGGTTCTCCCCAATAGATACGAACTGGCTGAATCCCACCACTGCCTGACAGCAACAAACCCTGCACCTAGTGGAAAATCAAACAGATTCCTTCTGACCTTTCCCAATCCATATCCTCCCTCAATTCCTTCTCTTTTCAGAATTTAAACTGGGTGGAGATGCCGTGTGTTACCCTGCTGTGAGTGATGGTTTTAATAGCCATTCGTCACTTTGCCCATTAAAATTCACTCCAGTTCTGATCTCCATCAAAATGCATATTTTCATAGCCGATGTTGTTCTAGGAAGTTTTATAACCATCTGAACAAATGTCAGGCCATTATGCCCAATTAGATCATGCAGGATTGACATTTTGTTTACTGGTCCTAGTTGCAGCAGGGTAAACATCCCCAAATATGGGCAACTGCAAACTTCTAAATTCAACAGTTGAGAGGACATTAAGCACTTCTATAAATCTAACTTGTGCCATTTTGACATGATAATGTTTTTCAGTATTTTTCCTCTTTTTTGGTGAACATATCAAAATGCTACTTCCTAAAGTTAGGGTACGTTGTAATACGTCAGCTTGGTTGCTCGTGTCCCCCAGACGGACCCAAGACATAATCTGGGCCAGGAGGGCCTTTGTGCAACTGTTGATTGTGTGGCAGTTACATCTTTTCCTGGACCAACAATCCCTGCTCCTAGAACTAAGGAGAAATTTTCTGACACTGATTAACCAATTAAATAAATGCCTCTAGAAGTTGTAGGTGCTTCAACACTGGAAGTTTTCAAGAAGAGATTGGACAGCCATTTGTATGGGATGGTATATTCTAATTCTGTTAGTCTGTATTCAATCACTCAGCCCTTTTCTTTGCTTCTTTTTCCTAACCTACTTGAGACATGTGTTTGTTCTATTCTTCATGTTATTTTGCTTAATGTGTAAATATTTTATAGGTGAAGGAGAGAGAGAGAGAGAGGGGGGGGTGCACAAGTTTAAATAAAACTATACCCAAGTATTTACCATATTTTCCGGAGTATAAGTTGCACCTTTTTCCCTCAAAAAAGAGGCTGAAAATCTGGGTGCATCTTATACAATGAATACAGCATTTTTTGCCTCCTGAAACCCCACCCCCTTCACCAAATGGCCATGCATAGCTTCTAGGAAGCTTTTAGAGAGCTCCTGGGGACTGGGGAGGGCAGAATTTACCCCCCCTCAATCCCCAGGAGCACTCTATAAGATTCCTAAAGGCTATCCATGCCCTTTTTAAAATGAAAACGGGCCCGTTTTTGTGAAAAACTGGCTGTTTTTGCTCATTTTTGATCCCCCCCAGGAGCACTCTGCAAGCCCCCTAAAGGCTATTCATGCCTTTTTTAGGGGGAAAACGGTCCCGTTTTTGCAAAAAAAAAATGGCTGTTTTTGAGAGGTTTGCATAGTGCGAAAACTTTTTTTTATTTGCTTCTTCAAAACCTTGGTGCATCTTATACGCTGGTGCATCTTATACTCCAAAAAATATGGTATATCTTGACATAAGGGTGATATAAACAAAACTTCAGTACGCTCAAAATCAGCTGTAGATTGTAGCTTTGTATTCTGCATACTCAAAATCTCATATCCCTGTATAAAAATAGAATCCCCAAATCATTGTCCATTTAAAGTTTTACATGTTATTATTTTGCGTATGATGAGAACCTGACGGAAGAGAAGTAAGCATATAACACACAATCCCTCCAGTTACATACAAACATTCTACAGAGTCACAGCGGAGGCCGTATGACTGGATGTCCAATTCAGCCATCCAGGCACTCGCCTCTGGCATTGCTTCATGCAGATCTAGGGAACCAGAGAGCACAGGCCCTGGGCAATCTTGCGCAATACGTTTCATAGTTTGCCTATCAGCATCACAATCCCAACGAGGGGAATTTTTCCATCCCCACTGATACAGGGCAGAGGCACCTCTTCCAGTACCTACCTAATTCTGTTCAATTTCGTCCAGATATAGCGAGGCAGGTCAAAACCAGGTGAATTGGTAGAGGGATCGTTAATGGTCAGGCCATGAGAAGGTACCTTGGACAATGCTCCCTCCAGGGATTTTTGGGATTAAAATGGGTAGAGGTTAAGAGAATAGCTGTTTTCCAAGCTGGCCTAGGGATTTCACTCTTGTGTTCGGCTGTGCATTGTCCTGGGGAATTGAGAGGCCACCGTTCAGCATCCTTGACCAAAGCTGAACAAGAACTTGTTATCTTCTAAATGAGGTGGTATGATATGGCTCAATGCTGGTGACCAGTGCACAGGAGGGGGATGCAATCAATGGTGGATTCCATTTTTTTTACTACCAGTTCTGTGGCTTGGTGGATGTGGCAGGGGAAGGATACTGTAAAGTCTCCATTCCCACCCGATCAGCTGGGACGCGGGAAGCAAAGGATAGATGGGGGTGGGGCCAGTCGAGGTGGTATTTACCAGTTCTCTGAACTACTCAAAATTTCTGCTACTGATTCTCCAGAACTGGTCAGAACCTTTGGATGCAATGTACCAGAGATGATATGCACTGTCTGTCTGTTGGAATTGGACATCGAGCATTTGGGCGGCGGGCAGTATATGCTGGCACAAGATTCACCTGTGAAATACGCCAGAGCTAAGGCTGTTGCTCGTAGGGTGTTGGCATCAACACCCCAGGTTGTTTCAGCTGGTCAATTCAGTAAATTGTTGCAGCTTTGCAATTTTGCAGCTGTTTTTTTTCCCCAGGTGTTGCCGGAAGATTAGTGATCTGTCCAGTGTTATCCCCAGGTACTTCAGAACCGGTTCTCCCAAATATGTGCGAATTGGTTAATTCCCACCACTGCTCCAGACCCCTGAGCATCTTTGTTGCTCTTCTCTGCACTCTTTCTGGAGTCTTTTTTGTATTGTGGTGAACTGTACTGGACACCGTATTCCAAGTGTGGTCCTAACCAAAGCAGGGCTAAGATTTCACCTAATTTTGATTCTCTCCCTCTGTTGATGGAGCCTAGGGGTCACAGGGGTCAGCAACCTGTGGCTCTAGAGCCACATGTGGCTCTTTCATCCCTCTGCTGCGGCTCCCTATTGCTGGTCGGTTCCACAATAGCTAGGACTTTCAGTTAGGACAGGTAGAGGAAAAAGGATGCCGTCTAGGAGGAGACTCTATGGTGGGGGAACCGGACTTCTGGTCAGCTCCGGAATTGAACGGGGAGCTTCTGGTTAGGACCTTTGTGGCTCTTTGAGCATTTAAGGTTGCCGACCCCTGGCCTAGGACTACATTGGCTCTTCCTGCAGCTGCAGCACACGGCTGGATGAGTTGCTGAACTATAGGCTTCTTCGCCTTGCCGATTAAGGATTCTGCTTTGAGAAAAATGAGCCAGAACTTTGACAAATAAAACCATATTTCTTTTATTTAAATATTTACATCAATAGCTTAGAAACGCCATGAAAGAAAGATGGCCTCTTTAAGGAGCTGATGTGCAAGGGCTGCGGAGAGTTTATAACTTGTCTTCCAATCACAACATCCACCAACCAGCTTAGGAAGGAGAGAAATGGATAAAAACAGATTTTACAGGGATAATTTGTTTTTCTTCCAGTTTCAAAGAGGAGAAATGGAATGGGTTTGACTCAGCTTTTTCTTTAAAAAAAAAAAAACAAAAAACCAGAATTTCTCCATATAACCCAAATTGCGACCTTATTCACAAAAAGATGATCAAGATGGTGGCTGTGCCTGAATGATAAAAGCCTCCTCCCCCCTTGTGTTGTGCGTGGGACACATACAAAAGTAACGAGGTGATCGCAGCTGCCATCTCCACTTCTTTGGGGCACTTCATCTTGTGGGCCCCCTACCTGGCTTGCAAATGAAAGAGATTCAAGATTAATCCACAGCTATTAGGGGCAAATAAAAATGCTTTTATTTATTTATTTATGAATGAGGGTTTTGCCACAATCCAACTATTTCTGCTACATACTCTTTGTAGTGTGTGTGTGTGTGTGTGCACGTGTTGTGCAAATATCAAGTCCCTTCACTCCCTTGCATTTCTCTCAGCAACAGGACAAAAACAGTTCATATATGCATGCATACATACATACATAAAAACACCCAACCTTTAATAATTCTTAGAAAATCTTAAACCACAACCTTTCCACCTTTCTCTGTTTCTGCAAGCTCTACTTCCGCCCTCTCCTTCTATTCACTTGGCTGCTTTTCTTTCTTTCGCCCCACACTCTTTTCCTCTAGCCATCCTGGTCTCCTTTCTGTTAACCTGAGAAGGTCCTGGGAGAACCCCTCCCCGAATTCCAGCTTTTGGAGTTCTAGACCAGTGGTGGGATTACTACTGGTTCTGTGGGCGTGGCTTTGTGGGCATGGCATGGGAAGGATACTGGAAAATCCCCATTCCCTCCCCACTAACCTGCTTTCCAGCTCCATTTTCCCATTCAGGGCAACAAAAGATCAGCTGGGAAGCAATGGGGGCGTGGCCAGCCTATTTGCTGGTTCTTCAAACGACTCAAAATTTCCGCTACCGGTTCTCTACAACCTGTCAGAATCTGTCCCCTGCTGCCTCCCAGCTGATCTTCTTTGGCTGCCCTGAAAAGGAGAACAAGGCTGGAAAGCAGGTTAGTGGGATGGGGAGGGAATGGGGATTTTGCAATATCCTTCCCCTGCCACGCCCACAAAGCCACGCTCACAAAGCCACAGCCACAGAACCGGTAGTAAAAAATTTTGAATCTCACCACTGTGTACAGCAAATAAAACCAGGTTTTCCTGACATGTTCCATTCCCTCTCCCCGCTTGGTGGGGTTTGGGATGATCCACACTTGGCTGCATCTGGAGCCTAACTTTTTCTTCATCTCAAGGACTCAAGGGTTTGGCCAATGCTAGAACAGCAGGCATAAGTCCCCCACACACAGGTGTGTGCGTGTGCACACACAGATCCAGACAAAGCTGAAACTTCAAGTGAAGGCAGAGGATAAAAGCCTAAACTGGGAAGAAAAAGAAGTCTGGAATAGCAGCTAAAACTTTTGGATTTCCACGTGATGCATCCAGGAACAATGAATAACAGCTTTGTGGCATTTTTTCAATGTGCTTAAAAAAAAAAGCAAAACAAAATGGTGAAAACTCTTAGAAGGGCAAAATTATTACTTCATTATTAGGTTTGGTGTGACTTTTGAACCAAGCTGAACATACTTTTGTGTATTTCCTCTCTCCTTCCTTCCTGCTCATCTCTCCATGATGTAAAGCTGGAAAAGGTACAACCGCTTCAGCTACAAGCAACACACTGGAAATTGTGCTAGACAAACACTGCCTCAGAGGGACCCACTTCCTGCTCTTTGTCCTGGGCAGGAAAAGCTCCTGCTGCCTGGAGGTCCTGCAGGTGGGCCAGCTGAGGCAGCCGTGAGATCCTCCCCACCCTCTATTTTACAGAAGACCTTCACCTACCCACCCACCCTCCCAACCCTCCCTCCTCCCTCCCACCCAGTGTGGGCCCTTAAACAAAGGTCTCCTCTGCCAACATGAAGCTGCTGTGCTCCTCGGCTTGGACGCTGGGGCAGGACTGGCCTCTAAGCCACTCGACTCTGCCCCGGATCAGTTCCTTCTCCACCATTTCTGCTCCCGTTGGGGCAAAGTCTTTGGGGTTGTCCTGGCTGAAATATTCCCGGACTGTGTTGCGAATGGAAGTTGGGAGAAAGAAGTGGAAAGTGCCACCGCCGGGCTTCTCTTCCGAATGCATCAGCAGCTGCCCTGGGTCTTCCGCCAGAGCAGCCCTTTGTGGAAGCTTCTCCTGTGACAAGCGGCCCACAGATCCTTGGTGGTACCTCCTTGAAACGGAATGGAGTACCAAAGGAGTGTTTTGTCCATAAAAAACCGTCTGGGGAATATGAACCCGTAGAGTCGGCAGACTCTTGGAAGTGCCCTCACTGCTACTGTGTTTTCCATCTGAGCTGCCACCCTGGTTGCTAACAGTCACAATGGCTTCCTCTGGCACCCCTGGGGAATCCCTTGGACTCCGCTCTTTGGGGGCCATGTACACTGTTATCTTGGTGCGCTTCAAACTCTCTTGATTGTGAAGAGCAGGTGCTGCACATTTGACCTCTAGGTGCTTCACATATTTCTCTCTGTGTACATACAGGTTCGCTGGAGCAGAGCTCCCAGGAATATGGTGCCTGCGCTCAGGGTCTTCAGAACCGTGCCTCCCAAGAACCAGAGAGGGCATCTCGGTGGTCTCCTGCTGGTTTTTGTCCAAGTTGCCCTCATTTCCTAGATTTCCAGTCATCCCAAGGGGCATGAAAACCTGCCCCTCGCCTCTGCCGTGGCTCTCCTCTTTATCCTCCACTTGCCTGACACTGTCATGGCAAGAGTCCATAGTGCCAGGGCCTCGGGGCAAAGGAGGAGTAAAGGGCTTGTGCCATCCTTTCGTGGGCTTCTTAGGCTCTTTGGGGGACAAAGCATGGATCCTGGTGGAAGTACCAAACATGAAGGGCAGGCTCGAGACATCCATGGGGCTGAAGGCAGAGGACTCAGAGCAATAGGAGAAGGCACTGTCTAGGGAGCTTAAGGAGGAGGCTGAGGGAGATGTGGTGGTGGAGGACAGGCTGGAGAAGCTGGACCGGTTGGAGAGGCTCGTTTTCTGAGTGCTGCTGACCTTCTTTGCTGCATGGCTGCAGAGAGGTGACCTCCAGAAGCTTTGCCTTGCTCTGCTCAGCCCGGGACTCAAACCTTCATCAATGAGCTTCTGACTCTCCAGCTGCAACTGCTTGAGCCGATGGATGTAATCGCCGTGGCTGTGCATGATGGTGGCATCACAGCTGGATTGGCGGGCCACTGGCTCGTGGTCCTGGGCGGGGAACTGAGAGCTCAGGCAAACACTGGGCTCCGAGGAGCATCGGTTCCTTGCAGGGCTGAGCGAACTGATGGAGCCGAGTGAGCAGAAGGAACTTTCTTCTTCTTCGAGGAGGTCGTAACTGTCAATACTTGCATTCTTGCTGGCTTTATTCTGGTAGCAAGCAGTGATCTCACTGAACAAGTCCCAGTCTTCTTGTTCCTCGCTGAGAATCAGCCCTCCAGATGGGCTGAAGAGGCCGTCCTCTCCATCAAGTCCGTAACGTTGTTGGCCTCTTTCTTGGTAAGAGGTTGCATATTCCATCTCATCCGAGGAATCATTGGGCTGAACTGCGGAGTGAAGAAAGAATGTTGAAGGACAGAATGTGGTAGCTATGGGAGCATTTGTTGCCTAAGCCTGGCCAAGAGGTTTCTTCCCCAAACCCTCAACACATTAACCTTAGACCAGCGATGGCGAACCTTTTTTGGCTCTCGTGCCACAAGTGGGGGGAGCACAGGGGGGTCGTGTGCGGGCGTGCCGCACCCATAATGCAATGCGCGACCCCCCCATTTTTACATGCTTTTTTCCGCCCTCCCCAGGCTCCAGAGGCTCCAGAACCGGTTGCTCGGAGGGTCGTTTTAAGCACTCCAAAGGCATCAGGGAAGCCTCCGGACGGTTCCTGAAGCCTCCGGAGGGCCTCCGGGGGGGGGGGCGGGGGAGGCTCTTTTCACCCTTCCCAGGCTCCTATAAAGCCTCTGGAGCCTGGGGAAGGCGAAAAATGGCTTTTAAAAGGTGAACTCAGCTGGCCAGCGCGTGCATGCGCGCTGGCCAGCTGACAGAGCAGCACCTCGCGTGCCTGACAAATGGCTCCACGTGCCACTTGTGGCATGCGTGCCATAGGTTCGCCATCACGGCCTTAGACTGTCTACTGTTGACTGCACCCCATTCCTAAGAGGTCTGTAAGGGGTGTACATGAGCACACCAATGTGCTTGTTCTAATGTTCCCTTCCCTGTCCTAATGTTCCCTTTTATTCATATCCATTTCATGTTTTCAAAATCATGTTTATACTTATATATGATATCTAATACATGCTTGACGAATAAAGGTAAACAATAAAAAAATAAATCCAAACTGAAGATACCCCAATAGCGTAAATTTTTTCACAGGGTTGCACCTTAATGTTAATTATGCAGTTTGAATGATTAAAGTATCAGGCAATGGCTGACTCAGTAGAATCGTCAAGCATTAAAAAATCAGCACATCTGGCCAAGAGAGAAGCTGAAATCCTCCTTTTATCTGTCTGATGGTCTGTTCACACTTAAATGTGGCGTTTCTTTGCTAGTTTAATCTTGGATCCCATGGTTTCTTTGCGCTTCGCATCAAGACGACTCAGGCACTGCTATGTTTTGCGTTTCAACTCTACCCGCCCAATTCATTTTTCCTTTCAACTCATAATGGCCATCACATCATCCAGAGATTTCCCTTCTAGCCACAAAAAGATGATGGATAAACAAAGAACATGCACTTATCATAGCTGTTTCCAAAGAATGCCCTCATAAATAATCTTTCCTGATAGTGTTTTACTGAATTTATTACTAAATAAATAAATAAAATAAAATAAAAATTAGTGTCCCTCCTCCACCACTCAGTATTATCCCTCTGGTTTTGTACGGAGGGTTAGCTGATTTTAAAACTCTACTTAATAAGTTGGCAAAGTAATTTACTAAGATGTGCATTTCAAGAAATTTATTTTAAAAGGAATTTTCACGGACAGGTTGGCCTAAGAACATTTCCAGCGGTGTGACTGCATCTTGTTGAGAAACAGATACAAATTCAACAATAAAAGATTTAAGCCAGCCAGAAAGTGGTCATTTCCTCTTTGGTCCTTCTCCCCTCCTAGTCCTTGCAGAGTGATGATCAGATGAGGATGCCTTTGGTGGAATGATAATCTGATTTAATAAAACTTTCCCCCTGCTTCTGATTGGTTGATGCTTAATAAGAAAAAATTCTGACTCATTTCTTGATGGATTTAGAGTGCTGCTTATGGATATGCCTGATTTTAATTTTGAATAGTATTTTTAGGGCAAGCTATCTGCAGTTTCTCTTCAGCTAAAAAGTTTTGATGGGGGTATATAATGAGAAAGAACCAGGTTCTGAGAATATGAGACACTAGTTGATATATGATACCCATGCTCCGCTATGAAGCTATGTGATCAGGCTTGATAAATCGACACTTACAGCTTGAAAATTAATGAGTAGTTATGATCGGCCTCTCCTCTCCCCTCCCCAGGCTTGATAAATCGACACTTACAGCTTGAAAATTAATGAGTAGTTATGATCGGCCTCTCCTCTCCCCTTCTCTCCCTTAGGCTGGCCCCACAGAGGCCTCTTCTATCTTGTCCGCTTCTCTCCCTCAATCTAACTCCTTAGCATGAGAGCATTTTTCATGTGGGGTGGGAGAGTACAATGTCTAAACTCCCAGCCCACAGGCTGGATTAGTCACATGCTGCCCATGCCCATGCCCAAGTGGCAGTTGTAACAGAGTTCTTTTCACGTGAGGAGGGTGATTAGAACGTCTAACTACTTAGCATCAGAGTGTGTTAGAATTAATATAAGAAATACTAATGATCTGATGTGTCATTGCGAAAAATCCTTTTCTTAGCGAGCACCTAGAAACTAAGAGAAGACTCTTGTTTAGAGTTGCTGTGTGTGTGTGTGTCTGTGTCTGTGTCTGTGTTAAAAGTCAAGGTGGTAGCTGCAAGCTCATGGCTGAAGCCCCACCCTCTTTCCATGTGTACTGACCATGCAGTGCACATAAAAAAAGGACAAGGTTTCAATCATACAGTTGTAGCAACTTCCTTGATTTTTTTTCAGATTCCCTCTGCAATTGGCCCTGCGCTTATTACTTCCAAATTTTTTATTCTCTTACATACCATTTTAAGTATACATTCATATAATTGTTATTCTTTTTTACATTTGTTATTCTTATACATTTGTTATTTCATTTAATAGATTATAATATGCCGTTTGGGTTGCTTTATTTACCATCCCTTCTGCCTGTTGTAACACCATCTTATTTTCCCTTTCTTTTCTCCCTCCTTCCATTCTCTACTTTCTTCCTTCCTCCTCTCCTTCCCCTTCCCTTACCTCTCCCCTACTCCTACTCTTACTCTTCCCCTTCCTACCCTCTCTCCTTCTCTTTCTCTCCCTTCCACCCTCCGCTCCTTTCCTCTTTCTTCTTTCCCTCCTCTTCCTCTCGTTCTCTCCTCCTCTCTCCCTTTTTTTTCCTGTTGTTATACGTGTCTCTTTCAGCTCTCAGTTTATGTTTCCTTGGGATGGTATTTCCACAAACCCAAATATAATTTAGTATCATTTCTTATATCCTTACCTTCGCTAACTATGTTTTTTCCCCCTTTATATCTTGCTCTTGAATATATACTTGTATATTTAATATTTTCTTTTCTGTTTTCCCCTTCTTGGCCCTGCTCTTATTAATGCTGTTAAATGTGGCCTACATCTTTGTGTACCTGGAAAAGATAAAATGAATGAATACTTACCTAGCAAGTCATCCACACTTCGGGACTTCTTCTTCTCTGGCCTTTGGAACAGGGAAGAAATGTCCCCTCCAAAAATTTCAGCAGAGTTCTCAATTAGGAATTGCACCAACATGGCCACCTACCAAATGGAACAGTTCCAGATCAGAATGGGAGAAGAAGCCTCTCAGAAGCAGAAGTAGTTGCACTAGGAACACCGAGGAAGACAACGGCCCGGTTTGAATAACAGGCTAAGCCAGGATGTGTGGTCAATTTTTGCTTATCTAACAATCCAGATTTATGCAGGTTGAACGTAAATGGGAAGCAGGACATAATAGAATAACGGAAGGGACCTTGGAGGTCTTCTAGTCCAACCTCATGGTAACCAAGTGCTAAGGTAGGACTTCCCTCAGACCCTCCCTCACTCTCATTATAATCTCCTTCCTTCCTTCCTTCCTTCCTTCCTTCCTTCCTTCCTTCCTTCCTTCCTTCCTTCCTTCCTTCCTTCCTTCCTTCCTTCCCTCTTCATTCTCCTTCCTTCTTCCTTCCCATCTTTCCTTATTTTTCTTTGCCTTTCCTCTTTCCCTTTCTCCTTTCCTTCCCCTTCTTGGATGCACAATTACAAAAGGGGAAACATTTCTAGTTCAACCCCTAATGCATCAACTCTAATGCCAGACTGACTCCAGCCTTGCCCAAATTGCTGAGGCCCAGAAGCTCAACTCCCTTCATTTCCAGCCATTCCCATGGATGGCCAGGATGATCTGGAGGGGCTGCTCATATTTCATCCTGCCTGGGTTGCAGGTTGGGCAAGTCAGATTTTCATCATGGAATTTGCCTCTCTGGGCTCTTTGAAAGCCAACTTTGAAGATGCTGAAGTTGTTTAAATGCAGAGTGGCCTTCAACAACTTTGACCCCCATTTTTCTGTCCCAAACCCCCACCCGCTCAAGGCTTGCCCAGTGGGCTATGGAGGAGGAAAGAAATATTTCTAGGTTCTATCATAACTGAAGACCTAAAACGGACACCTAACATCAAAAACATTATCAAAAAAGCACAACAAACAATGTTCTTTCTGCGCCAACTCATGAAGCTCAAACTGCCCAAGGAGCTGCTGATTCAGTTCTGCAGAGGAATTATTGAGTCTGTCATCTGCTCCTCTGTAACTGTCTGGTTTGGCTCTGCAACCAAACAAGACAGACACGGACTTCAGAGGAGAATCAGAACTGCAGAAAAAACAATTACTGCCAACCTGCCTTCCATTGAGGACCTGTACACTGCACGAGTCAAAAAGAGGGGCGTGAAAATATTTACAGACCCCTCGGATCCTGGACATGTTGTTTCAACTTCTACCCTCAAAACAATGCTATAGAGCAGTGCACACCAGAACAACTAGACACAAGGACAGTTTTCCCCCGAATGTCATCATTCTACTAAGCAAATAATTCCCTCATCACTGTCAAACTATTCACTAAGGCTGCATTATTATTACTATTAGACTTCTCATCGTTCCTATCCTCCAACTCCTCCCACTTATGACTGCGGGACTGTAATTTTGTTGCTTGTATCCTGACAATTTATATGGATATTGATTGTTTCCTGACTTCTTATTTGTACCCTGGGACTATCATTAAGTGTTCTACCTTATGATTCTTTACGAATGTACCTTGTCTTTTTATGTACACTGAGAGCATCTGCACCAAAGACAAATTCCTTGTGTGTCCAATCACACTTGGCCAATAAAGAATTCTATTCTATTCCGTTCCGTTCCGTTCCATTCCATTCCATTCCATTCTATTCTATTCCTTAATTCTATTCTATTGTCATTCTCATTCTCATTCTCTTCTCTTCTCATTCTTATTCTATTCTATTCTCAGAGAGGAAAACCCCTCTTCCTTTGGGATCGAGTGACTCTTGGGAAGAGCAGATTTGAGGATAGATGAGATCACCTTCTTGGTTGACTTGCTTTCCTCCTCAGGCCCAGTGGGACTGGGAAGCCACAACATGTTGGGGGCGATGCAAAGGGCCAAGTTGAAGGCATTCATCTGATTCTCCACCGCATTCTGCTCAATACGGTGCAAGACTCCAAAGAGGTGCTTGAGCAAAAGGAGGTTGGCCTCCGGAAGCTGCTTCACCAAGCTGCCCAAAGAAAAGAGACCAAGAAGAACTGTTGGAGAATCCTGTGTGCTCAGTGTGTCGTCAGCATAGATATTCCTCAAGCACACTGCTTGGGTGCTCGAGGAATGGAGTAGGGAGCCTCCCCTGCCTGGGAGTCTTCAGCAGAAACTGGATATCAGGCCTGCAAGCCCTCTTGGGCATTGGATCTTCAGGCCTGCCCCATTTAGTCTGTGGGAAACTGGGAGGGGGGATTGTATGGAGCTGGGCAAATATATAGTCATAATAACATCCCTTTCTCCGAGAGTCAAGGACATTCTGCCCTGCACCTGGAGAGGTGTGACTGGGATGCATCTCCAGTTGGGACGGTACTTTGATTGGACCATGTGATGGACATTAGCTGTTTGGACTTTCTTTGGGGTGGGGAAAACCTGGAAGCTTTCAGATTTGGGTTTTTCCAGATGTGCCAATAGGGCATCTCTAAGCCCTATGGAACTTTGAGGAACTTCAAGCCTTGGAGTCTTCTATCATTGGGGGTGTTACTTGGAACCCTGACACTGGACTTCTGGGAAGAACTCCAGGAACCTGAATGCCAAGAGGAGAACTCGAGAAGGCTGTCTTGTCCCTCCTGCTGGTGGAGAGAAAAAGCCATCTCTTTGTGATCAGGTGGCACAGTGGCAGAATGTTAAAATATTCATGGCTGGGAGAAACATGGGAACAAGGTCAGCCAATGAATAGATAGCAACTAAGTCAGCCAATGGGAGCTTAAACAGATCTGAGTCTGTGCAGAGAATTAGAAACAGAAACTTAAGTAAGAAGTCTAGGCGTGGCTTAGCTGTATTAAGCTCTGTGCTGTGAAACTAAACTTAAGCAATCTGCTGCTCTCAGAAGTAAGCTAGCAGTCTGCCTGGGCTTGTCTGCTGATATGAAATTCACTGCTTGGGTTTACTTGGAAGAATTACCTGTTGGTATTGTACACTTATTCATCTATTATTATGTATATAAAGAAGTTAATGTACCCAGCTGAATCTGTTATCTGATTTATTGTGGTATTGTGCTTCTGGATTTGAATGTATGCAACAAACTCTGACACAGAAGAGGGGCTTTTTTTCCTTCAGACACTGTCTGAACTGACCGATGCAAAACAAGCAGGCCTCCATGTGGAAATGTGCCTTGAGCTTTGGAAATGTGAAAGGCACAGACTATGGTGAGATCTCGTTGGGTTCATGACTTCATAGGGATTGATTGATCAACCCCAGCTCTTAGCAGCTCCGGCCAGTATGGAGATGCTGAAGACATTGTGCAGTGGCATCAGCCAGCTCACAGGTTGCCAAAGGTTACCCAGGATATGACCTCCCTGAGCACCTTACTAAGCAGTGAAATACACATGCTCTGAACAGTTGCGTGCACATGATGCCCTGAGCCTGTGAAACCCAACCTCACGCAGGTGTCTGTCCCAAGCCAACGGTTGTCAGAGAAAGCACCACCTACCTCTGGATGGCTTCAATCTTGGGAGCTCGGCATTCCTTATCCATGGCTTCCATCCATAGATTGTGCATGTCTGAGGACAGAACACTGTCAGGTATATTTCGTAGAAAGTCCTAAATTTAAATACAGATAACGTAGAGTAGCTTAGTTAGTCACACAATCACCAAGTTAACTTTGAGCTTTCTTTGAAGGCACTTTTGGTGATTGAGCCTCCAGGAATCAGCAGCCTGGCCACAGGATTCTGAAGTCACAATCTGAGTGTAGCAAAAATGGCCTCGTGGGTCACATGTGGATGATGGGTTGCTGTCTTCTTCCCAACTCCCATAAAGCAGTTTGGTACAGCAACCGAACAGGACTCCAACAGATAGTTAAGATTGCAGAAAAAACAACTGCAACCAGACTGCCTTCTATAGAAGATTTATTGGGTCAGGAGGAGGATAGGGGGAGGGCTGAGAAAATATCTACAGACCCCTCACATCCTGGACATAAACTGTTTCAGTTTCTCCCCTCGGGATGCCACTATAGGGCATTGTGTGCCAAGACAACTAGACACAGTGACAGTGCCATCACTCTGCTCAAGTTGTAACGTATTTTTCGGAGTATAAGACTCACTTTCCCCACATCCTAAAAGTGGGTGAAAATTTCGGTGAGTCTTATAGACAGAATACTGGCCTGTTTTCGGCCTCCCACGCCCTCTGGAAATTCTTTCCCTTGGATGGCTCCTTTTCTTTCTTTTTCCCTTCTTTTCTACACTTTTCTCTTCCCTCCCCTATTTTTCCTATTATTTGCAAAGGGTTATTTGTCATCTAGTTACTAGAGGAGAAATTATGTCCACTGGAGCTTAGAATCTTTTGTAAAGTATTTTTAAGAGACTCTGAACTGCTCTACCTAAAGACATCTTGTTCTCTAGCAACTCCTCAGTTGTTGCACCCATATTCAGAAGTGGTGATCTTCATTGTTGCTTCTGGATTGTGGATCAATCTTCTACCTTCACTTCAGCATTTCTGGGATAATGCATATTTCTAGTCTTACAGAAATATTTCTAAAGTTCTTTGAACTTCTTCTCCTATTTCCTCAAGGCAATGAACATCCACCTTTGCCTTAAAGCAGGGGTGTCCAAACTTGGGAACTTTAAGACTTGTGGACTTCAACTCCCAGAATTCCCAGCTGGCTGGGGAATTCTGGGAGTTGAAGTCCACAAGTCTTAAAGTTCCCAAGTTTGGACACCCCTGCCTTAAAGCATTTACTTTAATCAAAATCCATCTTTTGTTACTTTATATATGGGTTAGGAATTATGCGAACTAGCTTTCCATGAACTCTGAATTCCCACATCACTCTTAACTGACTCCCGTGGCCGCCCACTTTACCGTAATGATGGCTGCCGCCACGAAGACAGATTCGCCGTCCACTTGGACATCATCGCCTGAGTTGAGTTTCTCTTTCAGCTCCTTGCAATTTTTGGCATTGGCAGAGCGCCTGAAGATGCCCCGGGTGGAAGGACCTTCATGGTAGAGCAGATACAAAATGTCCTGCAGGTGGTGAAGGCAAAGAACACACCGTCACTGTAATACTGCTTTTAAATTATTGTGCTGTTGCTGGCTGGGGAATTCTGGAAGTTAAAGTCCACACAGCTTAAAGCGGTTGAGGTTGAGAAACACTGCTCAAAGGGTTTATCTAAGAAATCCAGTTAATGAAAACTGGAGAAAGCAAGAGCCAAATGACAATGGTGCCATTTGCTTCTTCTAGAGGGTAGGAAGTAAGACTAGAGGCAACTCTTAGTCTCCCCTCCCTTTGCAGTAGGATCTGGGGTGGAGTCACCCGGCAGAGGAGGTATTCAGCCAGTTCTGACATGTTCTGGAGGACCGGTAGCGGAAATTTTAAGTAGTTTGGAAAACTGGCAAATAGGCTGGCTGTGCCCCTGCTACCTCCCAGCTGATTTTCTTTTGTTGCCCTGAACAGGAAAATGGAGCCAGAAAGCAGGTTATTGTGGTAATGGAGGGAATGGGGATTTTGCAGTAACCTTCCCCTGCCATGTTTCACAAAGCCACGCCCACAGAACCGGTAGTAAAAAAAAATTGAATCCCACCACTGGCATCCGTTCTGTTTTATCCATGTTTTCAGCTGAGCTTTGGTGTCCATTCAGGCAACCTCAAAAGTGAAGCTGCCTCCATGCTAGAACTACAGGGAGAGCACTGGCCTCTCTCTTCGCCCCCCCCCCCCCGCCCAGGATTAGAGCTTCCACACCTTTCCCTCCAAATAGCAGATGCCATTAAAGAGATGGGAGAACTGGGCTGTGCTGGAGTTTTCATACAAACATACTCCCCTCAAACCAGAGGTGGTAACCAGCAGGTTCTGACTAGTTCCAGAGAACCGGTAGCAGAAATTTTGAGTAGTTTGGAAAACCAGCAAATACTACCTCTGGCTGGCCACGCCCCATCTATTCTCTGCTTCCCAAGTCTCAGCTGATCAGGAGGGAATGGGGATTTTGCAGCATCCTTCCCCTGGAGTGGGGAGGGAATGGGAATTTTGCAGTATCCTTCTCCTGCCATGCCCACCAAGCCACTCCCACCAAGCCATGCCATGCCTACCAAGCCACACCCACTGAACCGGTAGTAAAAATATTTGAATCCCACCACTGGTTCCCACACCTTCCCCTCCACAACAGCAGATGCCATTAAAGAGATGGGAAAATTGGGTTGTGTTGGAGTTTTCATGCAAACATACCCTCCCCCCTCAAACCCAAACTCTGGTAGGTAAGCCGAGAAGCACATCTTACCATGATGGGCTTGGGAAGAGTTCCATCAGGACAGACCGATGTTAACGACAAGCCAAAGAGTTTTCTGGGGTTGGTTGGGGACTGAGAAGCAGGGCTGCCTGTTGGGGTGCTGACACTTCTCCGAAGAGCCCAGTCGATCAGAGATTTCTTACGCTTGGAATTTTTCTGCAAAGGGGCTGAGAGCAGAAAGGGACATGGGTGTCTGTGGTCAAATGGCCTTTTGCACTTCAGGGCAGCTCCTGGTCAAGAAGACCGGTGGTCAAAAAGGAACAACCGACGCCATTAAGGCAGCTCATGGAAATCTGGGTGATGGACATCTTGACTGATGAATGCATGCATTACTGCAGCTTTACAATATTTATTGTCCCATTTTTCTCTCTGCTAGTTCAAGGCAGTCTACACGGGGATCAAAACTGGATGCAGTACTCTAGGTGTGGTCTTACTAAGGATTTAGAGAGTGGTATTAGTACATGATCTTGATTGTATCCCTCTGTTAATGCAGTTTAGGGTTGCATTGACTTTTTGGGCTGCCGCTGCACACTGCTGGCTTACATTTAGGTGGTTGTCCACTAAGACTTTAAGATCCCTCTCACAGTTACTGCTATTAAGCCTGGTTTATTAAAACCTCACTCTTCCTCCCAGCAAGTGAGATCTCACCTCTTCGCAACTGCACCGGAGCCTGGGGTTTGGGCTTCAGGATGAACTGGCACCTCCGGTCCCTGGGCAGCTGGTCCAGCAGTGATGTTTCATACTCCACCGGAAGCAGCAGGCCATTGCTGGGGCCTCTCATCTGGTCCATGGAGCCTCGGAGGCAACCCAGGATAATGCTGAAGGGATGCTCGTGTCCTGTGGCAACAACAGACCGGTGGCGTCAACTGCTGAAAGCAAAGAGGCCTGGCGAGGTTTAAGTTTGGGAAATAAAAAGCAGCACACTGGGATTTTGACCCACTGGAATCCTGGTCCATATGACCAGAAGTAGTCTGAACCTAGACATCATCTTCCTCTCCATGTTTAATGCCCAGGGAAAGGAGATCCAGCTGATCCTCCCAGGATGAAGGCCTGTCACAGTTACTGGTCAAATCAAGTCAGGGAACAACCTTCAGTCCTCAGAGGTCCAATTTTATCACTGGCTTGACCCCATTCACTTTAAATTTCCATAAACCGAATTACCATATTTTTCAGAGTATAAGACGCTCTGAAGTATAAGATGCACCTAGCTTTTGGAGAGGAAAACAAGGGGAAAATATCTGCCTCTGCCTCCCAGCAATTTTCCTCCTTGCAACAAACAGCAAACAGTACAGACAATATACACTGTTTGTAGTGTTATATTTCAGACTATACTTGTACAGATGCTGTTAAAATTGATGTGCTTTTTGGAAGTATAGTTATTCCCTGCTATTTAAATGAATAGCACTTTTTAAAACAATAGCACTGGGCCTCTTCAGATCAAGCATTTATTTTAAAAGCTTCTTCATTTTGTTAAGTTGTCTAGAACAATGATAAAACAGTCTTTAAAAAATAAGTCTAATAATTTGAGCATTCTATAGGCATTTATAGTTGTTGACTTACCTCCTTGCAGCAAACAGCCTGATTAGCACAAGGAAAAAAAAATCTGCCTTTACCTCCGAGCAATTTGCCTCCTGGAGAAACAGCAAGTTTCACTTTCAATTTCTCCTGATTATAAGCTGTTTCAGGCTGCAGGGATTGGTAATTTGCTGAGAGGCAGAGGCCAAAGGGTAAGGGACGGTGGGTAGGTGGGTGGGCTACATTCAGTGTATAAGACGCACCCACATTTTCACCCTCTTTTAGGGGGAGAAAGACGTATCTTATACTCTGAAAAATACGGTATCCCATCCAGGCATGAAATCCTCTTACCTTCGCTGCCGGTTCAGAACTGGGAGCGCAAGCACTCGCTTCGCTCATGCACGACCAGGGGTGAGTTGCTGCCAGCATTACTGCCGGTTCAGCATGCACATTTTTTTGCATGTGCGCGCTCTCTTTGATCACACATACACCAAACACGCGTTCCGCATGCATGCACATTTGCTCCTAAAACGGCCTGCACATGTGCACGTTAGTAAAGGAAAATATATATATTTGTAATGAAGATTGTTCTGAGCATGCACAGAGCCGAAAATCAAGATGGTGCTACTGCCGATCGAACTGCTTCGGGGGCATGGCAGGCCCAGTTACTACCTACTTGGCCAAACCGGTCCGAACCGGTAGAACCCCACCTCTGTGTGCGACGCTTCTGTGCATGCCGAGAACCGTATGTGCATGCGCAGCGCGTCTGTGATGATGTCTAGGCAGGTGGGCGGAGCATCCCGCCACCACCACTAATGGTTTGCTCAAACCGGGATGAAGCTGCAGAATACCACTTGTGGTCCCATCCTGAATTGCCCAGAAAACTCCCTGACTGAGTATGAATATCGGCAGAATGACAAGTGACCCAAGCCAGCTGTGGTCCAGCTGTTGAGCAAGGAAATGAGATCAGCCTGAAGCTAAATGGGGGGGGATCTTTCCTTGACAGCAGGACCTTCCTGATAAGGATGTGTGGCTGCAGAGCAAACCGCTCTTTGTGTCACAAATAGATGAAGTCCCATCATCCCCTTGCAAAAAACCCTTCACCACGGATCCACTTCCGAGAAGTTTCCCCAAATACCCTGACTTTAAGAAAGGAGAGATATTCATGTGCACAACTCTTGAAGGAGAAGACTTCCTTCAAGTGCGAAGATGGGAAATTGTTCCTTTCTTGTTTTAGGATGCTGCCAGCCAGCCAACAACTGGAATATACATTTTTTTTCCTGCCAACGGCTTCTGGGCTCCAATGCAGAGGAGAGAACAGAACCAAGCCTGCCAATGCCACCCCTGGTACCCATCCAATTCCCCACCGCAGGGGTTCTCAACTGGGGGTCCATGGACCTGGTGGTCAGCAATATTGTCACAGGGCTCTGCGATGGGATGTGGAAATTGAAATGGAAGAGGGGTAAATATTAAAGACCAGAGGTCCTCCACTCAAAAAAGGAAGAGTTCTTACCAATCAGAGGGTATGCAGGATTGTCCCTTCCTGAGATTACCCAGAGGTGATAGTCACTTGGTCTGCCCTGGGAATGGAAAGATAGAAGAATAGTGAAGATCAAGTTGTAGAAGGAGGAGAGCAATTGGACGCAAAACAATAGAAAGAAGAATAAGCAGGCCATGCCTGGAAGGAGGGGATCAGGAAATCCAGGGTTATAAATCTCATGGAAAGCAAGCGCAGACCTTGGAAGGAAAGTGAAAGTGAAAGGGCGGAGGCAAGACAAACAGTCGGGAAGATACAAGTCCAAACAAAAAATCCACTGCACTTCACTTCATTTATGCAAAAATTACAGGGCGAGCACAAATGGGTCAGTGAACCTCTGTTTAATTTTACACAAACATACACATATACACATACACTGTCAGAGTTTGTTGTATAAATTCAAATCCAGAAGCACACACAGTTAACTGATTCAGCTGGATTCATTAACTTATGAATAACATAGGAATAGATGAACAAATGTACAATACCAACAGGTGGTTCTTCCAAGTAAATGCAAGGCAGGAGAGTTATAGGCAAGCACAAGCAGTTAGCTTCATTTCAGCAGACAAGCCCAGACAGACTGCTAGTTTACTTCTCAGAGCAGCAGACTGCTTAAGTTTCTGTTTCAATTCTCTGCACAGACTCAGATCTGTTTAAGCTCCCATTGGCTGACTTAGTTGCTATGCCTATTCACTGGCTGACCTTGTTCCCATGTCTCTCCCAGTCATGAATATTTTAACATATAGACAGTCTGATAGCCCAGCACAAACAACGATAAATATAGCTTGCAACTCCATCCTCTCTTGCTGTGAAAAGGACAGTTTGGAAGAGGTTTTTGGGACAGCAGCTTTTCCTGATCTGCCTGGTGAAGCTCATCTCATGGACTGTGCACCTTGGTTATGCTCCTAAGTAACAACAGCCTCTGAGGCACTACCGCATTCTGACATGCAAACAGGTCACCTCTTTGCATGACTAGAGACGTCCTTACAGTGGCCCTCTCGTGAAACAAACTTCCCAGCTGTCCTCGCACAGAACATTTGACCATTCATTGGCTTAGCCGGGCCAGGCCAAAGATGGCCACACAGGGCAATATTTGTGAATAATTGCTTCTGCACAAGTTACCCTAATAAGTTATGTTATGGTTTATGCAGGAAAACCATCTGTTTCTTTGTGAAGTATCTAGCGCTTAGGGATTTTGCAAAGAAGATTTTAATGAAGATACTTCAACACTTTCTCTACTTCAGCTGGCTTGCTTCATAGGCTAAGTAGAAGCTCAACTGGATCTGTGGTCTCTCTATCTGTCTGTCTGTCTTTCTCTGTCTCTCTCTCTCTGTGGTTTTCTGTCCCTCTGTCCCTCTCTCTGTCTCTGTCTCTCTCTGTCTCCCCCTCTCTCTCTGTCTGTCTCTCTCTCTCTCTCTCTGGTTCTCTGTCTCTCTGTCTCCCTCTCTCTCTGTCTCCCTCTCTCTGTCTCTCTCTCTGTCTCTCTCTCTCTCATGAAAAATGGGAACCGTTCCCCTCCCCACCAAGATCACTGAACCATTTTGACTGCATGTTACACTTTATACTTACAGGAACACCCAACTGTTCTGTGGCCTTTTTGATAATATTGTCAGCAGTTTCCATGTTGGAGATACTTAATGCCGTGTTCTGAATAAAACAAATATACATCTTAATAATACCTATTCCTTTCTGAAAAAGAATATTTTAATGAATTAATATCATCACATGAAATATGTTTACAGCAACATTCTTTAACATATAAGATTACTCATTTGTCACATTATGATATTCCAGCTCCAAATTCCAAAGGAGTTGCAAATTAGCAATATCCATCTTGAGGAATGGCTTGGTTTCCCCTAGCAATAAATAGGACTCTGCAATCTGGAAGCTTCAAAAATCGCTAATATATCAGATCCAAATTTTTTAAGAATCAGATTTTACTTGAATATATTGCCATTCTGAAATGTTGATTGATTGATTGATTAAATATTCTGTGCCACCAAGTCAACGCTAACTCCGGTAACCGCCTAGACCAGGGGTCCTCAAACTTTTTAAACAGGGGGCCAATTCATGCCCCTTCAGGCTGTTGGGGGGACCAGACTGGCTGGGCTGGTGTGGCTAGGTACTCATGTGACAGGGTGGGCGTGGCCAATTTAACAGTCCACTGAACAATGCACACAAATTAAACTTTAATTTGTTTTGCTCCTGGGGGTGTTTCATTTGCTTTTGTTTGCATGTTGCTCTTTTGGTTGACTTTTCTTTTTCCTAGATCATTTTTTCAATTGTTTAGGAGTTTAGTGGTCCACTTCAGGAAACTCAGTTTTGCAGCAATTCTTCTCAGCCCCAAGGAGCTTGAGAAGTCTCTCTCTCTCCCTCTCTCTCCCTCTCTCTCCCTCTCTGTGTCTCTGTCTCTGTCTCTGTCTCTCTCTCTCTCCCTCTCTCCCTCTCTCCCTCTCCCTCTGTCTCTTTATCTATCTTCTGGAGGCAGGGGAGGTGAAAATTGTGCCATTTTTGCCTGTTTTTTTTGCCTTCTGGGGCATCTGTGTGCCCCATTTTTCACCTCCCTTGCCTCCAGAATGTCTCTGCAGGCCAAAATTGTTGGCCTTACCTTTCAGTTCCAGCCTGCGGGCTCACAAAGGTAAGTCCTGTGCTTGGCCAAAGGGTGGGCAGGGCAGCCTCAAGGTCATGCGTGGGCTGGATTAATGGCTTCGATGGGCCACATGCAGCCCATGGGCCGTAGTTTGAGGACCCATGACCTAGACAGACCAGAATGTGTCTCCTCAGATCTTCCATGGCCACTTGAATGGACTCTGCCCATCTTCAAGTTGAGTGTCTTCTTTGCTCTTTTCTTCCACCTTTCCCAGCATCAATGCTTTCTCTAGAGAGCTGGGTCTTTGCAGCACTTGTGCCTGAAGTGAGAATTCTGGTTTGATTTGCCAGATAAGCCATGTGCCCGTTTCTTGGCTATCCACAGTATTCCCAAGAGTCTTCTCCAATATCAACATTCAAAAATGTCAGTACTCTTCTTATCCTCTTCTTCAAAGTTCAACTTTTGTTTCCATGGAGCATTAGAAGGAAACATCACTGCTCGCAGAAATCTGACCCTGTAGCTATGGCCACATCCAACTTTTTCTTCTGATTTTGAAGATGTCATTAACAAAAACTTGGTACTAGCATTTTTCTTCTGCCCAAGTTCTTAAACAAAAAAACCCCAAAGAAGTCCAATGAATTTATCGTGATCCTAAAGTGTCATTCTTGGCATGGAAGCAGGGATTGAATTTAAATTCCCTAAATGTCAAAAGATGTTTCACACTCTTTAATGATGGAAAGACAATTGAATTTTGGCTAAAAGAAATTCTTCACCTATTGATGTTATTTTGGAGGCTTGGTTCCCCTCACTCATTAGTTTCAGTTGCAGTTTTTCTTTCAGCTTTTAACAACAACAACAACAACAACAACAGCAAATACAAATACAACAAGAACAAAAACAACAACAATTTCTTTATTACTCACAGAAGAGCTTTTCTCCCTATCCATCACCAAAATCTGCATGGGCAAACTTTTGGTGTACTCCGTCTGCTTCATTTCATAGATGTGCCTGTAATTCAAATATTGATTCAGAAATGTTGTTTCTGAACAATGACAGTATAATTGTATTAAGTTGAGTAGAAAAAAGCCTTTTAAAGTCCTCTGCCTGGGAATTTTGGAACTCCCATACAGATTTCATTGGCATTCCATTAGGTGAAGATGAGGACTGGCCAGTGCTGGGCTGTTGTTTGGGGGAACAGGTAGTTGTGATCACTGGCTGGGTCCACCCACCCACCCGGGCGCTATCCTTTCCACTTATAACTTACTTTCTGGCTCATTCCCCCCCACCCCCCGCTCACGCTGCCCAGCTGAGTTCTGAGCCACCCCTGCTGTACTCACCGGAGCTGCCTGAGTTGATTAGCTACATGTTTGAAGCTCTGATTCAGCCCCTAAGAGGCACATGTGAGCAAAGCTAGCATGGGTGCGCATGCGCGCTCAGACCCAGTGAACCGGTTGTTTAAGATCAGTGCAGCCCGTCTCTGGGATTGGCCCAAGGTGATCTCCTACTCAGGAATGCCCCAGGGGTGGGTTGCTGCTGGCATTGCGGGCTGGTTTGGTGCTTCAAACGTTTTGTGTGCATGCACTCCCTTTGGCAAACATGCGCTATGCACATGTAGGCATTTGCAAATAAAAAAGTCTGTGCATTTGCAGAACCTTAAAAAAATGGGGAAAAAATTCGACTGAAAATTGTTCTGCCCATGCGCAGAACTGAAAAACAAGATGGTGGCCCCATAGGAAAACCGGTTCAGGGGCATGGCAGGCATGGGCCACTGCTGGTTCCAGTCACGCAGGCCAAGTTACTACCGGTTCAGCTGAACTAGACCGAACTGGTAGGAACCCACCTCTGGAATGTCCAGAATGGACTAAACTGGTGAAAGCGACTATTGGGTGGGGAGGAAGGAGCAAGTATGTCATAAAATGAAGCTGGCCACCCCCATTTTCACAGTCTAGGTATCCTTTCATCTCTAAGCTGCTGAAATAGGGAGCACACATAAAGGCAGGGAATCTCCTGCCTTTGAACCAGTGGTGGTATTTTGCCAGATCTTACCGGTTCGGGTGAACCGGTAGCGGCGGCTGCTGGAGTTTCCACCCACCCACCCAAAATGAATGTGCAACCTTCTGCACATGTGCAAAACCGGTTTGGACCAGTTTGGCCGAACCGGTTTGGACCAGTTTGGCCGAACCGGTTTGGACCAGTTTGGCCGAACCGGTAATAACTTGGTGGCCTGGGTCTCTGGAACTGGCAGCGACCCATGCCTGCCATGCCCCCAAACCGGTTCTCCTCCAGCAGCGCCCTATTGATATTGGGTTCTGCGCGTGTGCAGAACAATTTTTGCTGCAGAAATGTAATTCCCCCCCTTCCTAACATTTTGCGCATGCACAGACCGTCTTAGATGCAAATGCGCATGCAAAAAAACTTTGCGCGCTGAACTGGCAGTAATGCCGGCAGCAACCCAACCCTGATCAGGATGCAGTAACACAGAGCAGAAAAGAAGGAAGAAGCCACCTCGTACCAAAGCAGCGTGGACAGCCATCTTTCCTTCACTTCCGAAGAGCTGGAAATAAGGAAGAAACATTGAGGCAGGACGGTATCACACAGCTTTTGTCAACTTTAGTATATTAATCTGCAAAGCCCCGAATCTTAGGTGTGACACAGTTCTCGGCTCTACTTCTGCCAGGAGAGGAAACACTTGGGGCGCCCTACATCCTTCCTGGCCTTGAGGACGTCTGCCTGTGGGCGCAAGAGGGTCCCCTGCAGACCTCACAAGCCGGAAAAGGCTGCTCCTTTTCATTAACCAGCCACTGGCCGTAAAGTTCAGGCTGACGTACAGACAGGATGAGCAAAAGGAAGAACTTTGCATGGGAGAATCAACTGATTGTAAAAAGGGATTACAAAGAGCAATGTGTCATAATTGTTTTAAAGAGGGTGAGAGTGTAGTGTGGTCTGTGCACATGGGTGTAGACATATAGATATATGTTTTGGGGACTAAGATTGTGATTTATGCTTTCTCGGGAAGCCTAGGTCAGAAGAGGAGTGCCCCATCTCCTCAGTTGCAACTTTGCCCTTGCCGTAAGCAGGAAGGCGCCACTTGTTGACGAGGGCAGAGCAGGCTGATGAGTTCATCTCTTGCCACGGTGGTCCCTTCAAAGAGATGGGTATAGGGACGTTACCTGAAAGTGACGACATAATTTACAGTTGGCCAGCCAATCACAAAAGATGTGTCTGGGCTCATTTTCTTCTCTGACACTTCACTAAGGCAGGATCCGGTCCATACTTCACTCAGATGGATTCTTTTCTTCAGTTTCAAGCTCGAAGAGGACCTACAGGACAAGCCAGAGACATTTCTCTTAAGCGTATTCACAGAACTCAAGAGATCGCAGCTAATGTCCCTGGTCTGTCTCCTCCTGCACACAATCAAGAGCTCTTCAACAGAGTCACGGACACACTTGCTTACCTAAAGTGACATGCTCATTAAGCAGCTCACACTCAAGTCCCGTACCACAATTTCCTTTCTGAAATAAACCCTAATTGGCTTGATTTGCCTTAACTCGTGGTTACAAATCAGAAAGCAGGGTTCACACCAAGGCTTAACGTAGGGGGCGTTGCTGTTGTGGTCCACCGGCAGCCTGCAGAGCCAGCAGCAGATTCAGACAGTGAGGAGATTGGGGAAGAACATGGGCCAGTCCTGGAGTCTGGGGAAGGCTCAGACGAGGGCTCTGCATCGGAGGCAGAGAGGGGTCCAGGGCCATCTGGGAGTTATGTGCTGCCTCCGGAGTCTGACATCAGCGAAGCAGAAGAACAGGGGGAGCCTCTTCCCATTGTGCGCATGCACAGAGCTTCCAGAAGGCAAGAACAATTAAGACAAAAAAAGGCAACTCAGGAGTAAGGCTTGGAGATCATTGGCCCCTCCCATAAGACATAAAGGAGGAGCAAACGGACGTGAGCCTTTGCAAGAAGCAACTTTGTTCATTCTGGTCGGTTCAAACTCTGAGAAGCTCCGTTTGACTCTGCGCTCCGTTTGGGCTTGCAAAACTAATTGGCAATTAGGTCTCTGGCAGCCTTTCAAGGGAGATAAAGGTGGGTGCTTATCAGCCTTATCCTGAAAGACTGTGGCAGACTTCTGTCGGACTCTTCACAGACTGTTTGTGAATCATTACGGGCTGTGAATGACCATAATTCACAGCCGTTTAAATAAAAGAGGGTTTTGGGGACTAAGCGTGTGATCTACCAGGAAGCCTAGGTCAGAACAATTGCTTTGGTATTCATATGTTGTAGGAACCCAATGTTTGCTAATAGCAAAGAGAATTAGCTGGTGGAACCAAGGGGCACTCACACTTACTTGGATTTTGCAACAATTAGCACGTTGCTGAAGAGGAACAAATGCCTCTCTTGGGTTTGCAACCCCAGAGAAAGCTGGACTCGCTCGTCCAAGATGAAGATGGAATTTGGGTTGCTGAAAGCTCCACCTGGTAATCCATTATCTCCGTGTGAGGATGACAAAATAATTTCCCTGCTGGAAAAGAGAGCAGGACATGAATTGGAATGATATTAATTACTGTTGCACTATGCTTACCGCAGTCACCATGTCAGGGTTCCAAATTGCATCCAAAATTATATCAGAGTCCGAGGCAAAGTATTGCTCAAAGTTCCAAGTTATGAAGAGAGCCATGTTGGCACATCTGGGAAAACCCAAATCTGAAAGCTTCCCGGTTTTCCCCACCTAGTTGAAAGTTCAAGATCTTGCCCCCACACCCACAAGTCCATCATATCTATTCTCTGCCTCCTGAGTCCCAGCTGATCGTGAGGAAATGGGGATTTTACAGTAACCTTCCCCTGCCACATCCACCAAGCTATGCCTACCAAGCCATGCCATGCCATGCCCACAAAGCCACACAACAGAACTGGTAGTAAAAAGTTTTGAATCCCACCATTGGCCTCCACCACTTGCTTCCTGGATCCTTTGAAGGACCTCCAAACAATGCCAAGGATTTGGGTCTCCTGCTTGAGAAATTAGGGGCAAGCCTGAAAGCAAAATACTTCCCCCCCGCCCTCCCCCACACAATTGACAATTCAAGAATTTCTTGAAGTTGCCTGAAACCTGTGCAGGCTGTTTCCCCAAACCAAGTGTAGATGCCAATTGTAGACTAAAAAGTGCTCCTAAAAGATTGTTTGGTTCTAAATGAACATCAGCTGAGCCTTTAACTTGGCTTAAAGCAATATTTATTTCAGTAAAATACTGTCAGGAAAGATTATTTATGAGGGCATTTTTGGAAACAACTATGATAAGTGCATGTTCTTTGTTTATCCATCATCTTTTTGTGGCTAGAAGGGAAATCTCTGGATGATGTGATGGCCATTATGAGTTGAAAGGAAAAATGAATTGGGTGGGTAGAGTTGAAACGCAAAACACAGCAGTGCCTGAGTCGTCTTGATGTGAAGCGCAAAGAAACCAAGAGATCCAAGATTAAACAAGCAAAGAAACGCCACATTTAAGTGTGAACAGACCATCAGACAGATAAAAGGAGGATTTCAGCTTCTCTCTTGGCCAGATGTGCTGATTTTTTAATGCTTGACGATTCTACTGAGTCAGCCATTGCCTGATACTTTAATCATTCAAACTGCATAATTAACATTAAGGTGCAACCCTGTGAAAAATTTTATGCTATTGGGGTATCTTCAGTTTGGATTTATTTCTTATTTTTATTTTATTAATTTTGTCAGGCATGATTTTGAATACATGAAATGGATACGAATGAAAAGGAACATTAGTACAGGGATGGTAGGCATGTTGGTGTGCTTATGCACGCCCCTTACAGACCCCTTAGGAATTTATGGTCTTCAGGGAAGCCTGCTAGGCCCAAAATGGGGCAGGGTTTCAAACTTTTTTAGAGCCTCTTCTGTAGGTGTGGACTACTTTATGGGAGTGGCTTGCCGGCCATGTGACTGGGTGGGAGTGGCTTGGCAGTCATGTGAGTGGGTGGGAGTGGCCAACTTGTAAAAGGTGGTGAAACTCACTTATCAACACTCTTGCTTAGCAACCAAAATATTGGCTCAGGAACTCTGGCATTTGAAGCCCGCAAGTCTTAAAGCTGTCAAGTTACAAGACCCTTGCACCCCTAACCCTTTAGAAAAAACCCCCAGGGGTGTTCAAACTTGACAGCTTTAAGATGTGTGGACTTCAACTCCCAGAATTCCTCCTCTCGCTCTTCATCTTGATGATGTGCAGACGGGCAGGGGGAGGGAGCTGGAACCAGTTCTAAACAGCACTATAGATTTGTGAAACCTCTTCTATAGAAGAGGTTAGAACTGGCAGGAACCCACTCCTGGGTCGTACATGCATGCGCAGGGGGGCAGGGCACACAAGAGGCTGTTGCATGCACATTGCATTATGGGTGCGGACACATGCACAGGCACGCTGTTGCACTTGCTTGCTTCCGGCACACAACAACAAAATGATTAACCAACACTGCCTTATACTATCCTGGACAAATGGTTTCCAATCCTTCCTTGAAGACCTCCAGCGATGGAGCACCCACAAATTCAGGAGGCAAACTGTTTCATTGATTATTTGCTTCCACCATTAGGAAATTTCTCCTTAGTTCTAGGTTGGAGTTCTCTTTAAAGAGCTTCTATCCCTTACTTCTTGCCCTGGCATCTGATGCTTTGGAGGATTGGTTGAGCCCTCTTCTCTGTGACAGCCTTTCAAATATGGGAAGATGGCTATCTTGTCACCACTCCTTCTTCCCTTCATTAGGTTGGTCACATTTAGTTCCCTTAACCATCCAGTCCCCTAATCGGGTTTGCTACTCTTCTCTGCACTTTTTCTACATGGTGACCAGAATTGGGTGCGACATTCCAAGCGTGGTCTCACTAGTGTAGTATAAAGCGGTACTTGAACAACACGTCTGTCAAGAACCTTTTGAATGTGGAGTCTGTCTTCCAAAGTGTTAGCAAATCCCCCCAGCCTGGTGTCTTCTGAAAATTTGATGAGCTTCCCTTCTATCATCTCATCTACATCATTGATGAAGACGTAGAAGAGCCCTGGGCCCAAAGAAGAACCATGGGATGCCCCACTGCTCGCTTCCCTCCAGGTAGATGTGGCTCCCTTGAGGAAGGACCTGCTGACTGTGGTTGGTCAGCCAGTTGCGGAACTATCTGCCTTTGATGCTATCTAACCAGAGGTGGGTATTCAGCAGGTTCTGGCCAGTTCTGGAAAACCGGTAGTGGAAATTTTGAGTAGTTCGGAGAACCGGTAAGTACCACCTCTGACTGGCTCACCCCCATCTATTCTCTGCCTCCCAAGTTCCAGCTGATTAGAAGGGAATGGGGATTTTGCAGTAACCTTCCCTTGTCATGCCCACCAAGCCACACCCAGAGAACCAGTAGTAAATTTTTTTTTTGATTCCGGCCACTGTACCTAAGATTTCTAAGGCCACAGATTTCTATCTTACCAAGAAATATATTGTAGTCTATTTTGTCACATGCCTTACTGAGGTCTAAGTGTACAACATCTCCTTGACCCACTTAGTCACTTTGTGAAAAGAGGCAATATGTTTTGTCTGGCATGATCTCTTTTTAACAAAGCGATGCTGGCTTCTATTAATTGCCTTGTTCATTTCTGATGCTCACAAACCTACTTGGAGCTCCATGTTTT
Organism: Natrix helvetica; assembly: GCF_964273705.1. Lineage (NCBI taxonomy): Eukaryota > Metazoa > Chordata > Lepidosauria > Squamata > Natricidae > Natrix > Natrix helvetica. The sequence continues at coordinate 5,341,923 of NC_138562.1, forward strand.
AAAGCCCTACCATGGAAATACGAAGACCTGAACTGGAAACGCACCCTCCCAGAGTAGTAGCCCAGCTCTCAAACAACACAGAACCCACCTGTCCCATAGGTGCCTCATAGTACGTGTGTGTATAGACAGCTGAGATCAACATTGCTTTAACTTCCCTACAGAATTCCCCCCTCCCCTCCCCTTGGCAACCCCGGGAAAATTCCAGCCAACACACCCACACCACAATTGGCAAACCTGGTGATTTCATAACGGGGGGGGGAGGGAATTTATTTAACTTAGCCAAATGATGGCATGTTGTTGAAGCCGCTGGCTCCTCTCCAAGCAAGTCCAGCCAGGGAGCCGTGGACGTCACTGTCCATTCTTTGTTTATGGTTCTGTCCCAACCAAGGACTCCTGCCAAATTTCTAACTGACAGAATATATTTTCATTCAGCAAAATTGTAACTTTGTTCCATATTCCGTATATCCTTACTGACTCCAGAAAAAACATTCACTTAAGCTGCCTGGAAAAACAGTTGTTTTAAGGACTCATCTAAGACCTTAAGGAATGCAAGCTTTAAGGACAATTTCCCATGCCTGAAACCTCTCTATTTTAGGATAAAAGCTAGCCAATAGAAAGAGAGGGCAACTGTTGGGCGATCCTTGGTTTTTACATTGATCTTCCTTCTACTGTTATTGGTGAGGGGAGAAGTTAAACAATAATGGTTCCATTCTGCATTTCTTCTCTCGTCTTAAAAAGAAAATTTTAAAGGAGGATATTGAGGACGCAGTGGCTAAGATGCTGAGCTTGTCGATCAGAAAGGTTGGCAGTTTGGTGGTTCGAATCCCTAGCTCCACGTATCGGAGTGAGCTCCAGTTACTTGTCCCAGCTTCTGCCAACCTAGCCGTTCGAAAGTACGTAAAAAATGCAAGTAGAAAAATAGGAACCAGCTTTGGTGGGAAGGTAACAGCGTTCCATGCGCCTTCGGTGTTTAGTCACACGGCCACATGACCATGGAGACGTCTTCGGACAGCGCTGGCTCTTTGGCTTTGAAACGGAGATGAGCACCGTTCCCTAGAGTTGGAAGTGACTAGCAAATATGTGCAAGGGGAACCTTTACTTTTTAAAGGAGGATATCATCATGCATGAAATGTTGGACGGACCTTGTTTCCACCACTTTTGAATGCACATGTCAAAATGGCTAAAGGCATGTTAAAAAAATAGCCGGACCTTGGCTTTCCATCACATCTTATCCGCCATGGAAACATGTAAGGAATTTCAGAGGAAGAAGCACGCCCCAAACAGTGGGGATACACCTCTTCCTCCAGAGCTGTTCTAGTGACCTTTGTAGGATTGTATAGTAATAAATTTGGTGCGGAGTGTAATTTCTGGAGATGCTCCAGATGTCAACAGAAACAGCGAGGAGAGGAAGTGGCAGTGACTCATGGTCCTAGGAGTCACTTGAATAGGATCAATGCACCTTCTGAGCCAGACAGGAAATGCCTGTGACTCTTTTAGACCTGTGGCTCCGCAAGAGGAAGGGCAGCTCATTTCTACTTCCTCTCTTCGGGTGCTTTCTATGGATGGCACCTTCCCACTGGCTCTATTCTGTCGAAACGGGCCCTCTATTCAACATGACTTGAGAGATCACCTGGATTTTACTAGGCATCTGAGAGGTTGGTGGAGGAAAGGTCCCTGTGGCCCATTCAATGGACTTCTACGAATCCGGATGCTCGCTGGCTTCGGTCTACCAGTGCAAAGGAACAAGGGAACTCAAAGCAGTTCAATCCGTTGGCTAAATCAATTGCATTTAATTCTTCTCAGGCCCCACAACCAAGTTATTTGTTTGTTTGTTTTTTCATTTCTTAATGAGAACTGCAGAATACTGCATGGGAAGAGTACTGCATCCAGTTTTGGTTACCACACTATAAAAAGATGTTGAGACTCTAGAAAGAGTGCAGAGAAGAGCAACAAAGATGATTAGAAGACTGGAGACTAAAACATTTGAAGAATGGTAACAGGAACTGGGCATGGATAGTCTAGTGAAGAGAAGGACCAGGGGAGACATGATTGCAGTCTTCCAATATTTGAGGGGCTGCCCCAGAGAGGAGAGGGTCAAGCTATTTTCCAAAGCATCTGAAGGCCAAACAAGGAATGATGGATGGAAACTGACCAAGGAGAGATTCAATTTAGAAATAAGGAGGAACTTTCTGATAGTGAGAACAATCAACCCATGGAACAGAAATTGCCTTCAGAAGTTGTGGGAGCTTCATCACTTGAAACTTTCAAGAAGAGATTGGACTGCCATTTGTCAGAAATGATATAGGCTCTCCTGCTTGAGCGGTGGGTTGGACTAGATGACCTATAAGGTCCCTTCCAACTCTGTCAATGTGTTGAATCTGTTAATAGGAAAACCTGACCTGTACTTTGTTCAGTAGCTCTCTTTTAAAATATAATCTTTATTGTCACTGTACTTAAATACAACGAAATTTGTTAAAACTGGGTAAAATATATCCTTTTCTAAAATTCTGCCACTCTTCTTGGAGACGGAAAGTTTAGTTCTCTCCTGCTGGTAACAACCTGTTTTCTAAACTGATCTCATTTGGCCAAATACCTGCCTTTGTTTTAATGACCTGACCTGAATCTCTTTGATGTAAAATGTAAGATCCCTGAGAATGAAGGTTCCAGGTAAACGGAGCCATCCATGATATATTGGCCAAGTTCAATGTTATTGATTGAAGGTGGGGAGTGGGGTTAGTCTGCAGTGGTCCAAAACCAGGAATCAATTGCATCTCTGACTGTCCCTGTCCCCATCTATTCTCTGCCTCCCGAGTATCAGCTGATTGGGAGGGAAATGGGGATTTTGCAGTAACCTTCCCCTGGAGTGGGGAGGAAATGGAGATTTTCCAGCATCCTTCTCCTGCCATGCCCACCAAGCCATGACACGTCCACGAACCAATGCGCACAAAACTGGTAGTAAACAAAATTGAATCCCATCACTGGTAAGAACCCCAGCCCTACCTATGACAAACCTCTACCCACTGTTTCCCTTGTCACCCCCCAACAACTCTCCCCCCCCCAAGGTTGTGGTACAATAAAGCCATGTTCTAGGAAAACGTTTGCATCCACATTTCTTACCTGGAACGGTATTTAGATTTGCCAAGGGCTTTGCTGAGGGCAGCTGAAGTTGAGCGTCTCCTTTGAATGACGGGTTTCATTTTCTGTAGGAGAAAAGGACAGAGTGGGTGAGTTAAGTGCTCGTGATCCAGGATGAGCTACATCAAAGTTTCCAAACGATGGCAACTTTAAGATAGGTGGACTTAAATTCTCAGAATTCCTCAGCCAGCATGCGGAGCTGCACTAAAAGGAAAAGAATAGGACAGAGACTAATTCCAAGAACAAGGGGATGGCCCAATTCAGAAACTTAATGTTTGGAATGTTGCGCTGTTAGCGAGAAGAGCCAACTTCAAGATCTCCTTGATGTGCTAGCTGTCTATGTGCAGCAGGGGTGGGATCAGGAGTGAAATTCAGCAGGTTCTGACAGGATTTGGAGAACCGGTAGTGGAACTTTTGAGTAGTTCGGAGAACCAGCAAATACCACCTGTGGCTGGCCCTGCCCCCATCTATTCTCTGCCTGCCAAGTCCCAGCTGATCGGGAGGGAATGGGGATTTTGCAGTATCCTTCCCCTGCCATGCCCACCAAGCCACACCCACAGAACCGGTAGTAAAAAAAATTAATTTCACCACTGGGTGGGATTCTACCGGTTCGGACCAGTTCGCACGAACTGATAGCTCCGAAGATCAGCTGGGAGCGTACCGGTTCGCTCTGACTAGCAAGTAGGCCTACCTGCCTGCCCTTGCGCTTTGCCTACCTTTATCTTCTCAGCTGAGTTGCGCGGCAGAATGGATTGCCACGCCTCAGCTGTTTTCCTTCACAAGCAGTAATCTGGAAGGTAAGTTTTCTCTGAACTGTGCACCTGCGCTCAGTGACCCAGTTGTTGAACCGGTAGGATTCCACCCCTGATGTGCTCAAGGTGTTGGAGAAGGTGTTCAAGCCAAAGAACCATCACTTGTACTCCCACAATGGACAATGGGTGGAAAGGCGACACAAAAACAGGTGAAGTAAGAGTGAGTAGCATGCAATGAAAGCCTGAGGGAAGGAATTCCCTGTGTCCGATTGCAGGAGGGCTGGCTTGGTGGGAACCAGATCTCACTAATAATAATAATAATAATAATAATAATAAAATTTTATTTGTTAGCCGCACCCTCTCCCGAAGGACTCGGGGCGGCGTACAATAAAAAACACATAAAATACAAAAATGGACAATACATACACAAAAATATAGACGTATACGTGTACGTGGAGGAGGTAGACAGATGAATGGAAACAATTACAATCGCAATTTAAAATCCCCTAAATAAAATTACAAAATTAAAAACCCGTCAGGAGCGATATCAAACTATGGTTGAGCCAGGCCAGCTACTTGGAATAGGTGGGTCTTGAGCTTTACACTGTTCCTGGGTTGGGTTCTTTTTTTAAAAAAATCAAGATTTTTTTATTTTTTAAAATACAAATTATGCATATTATAGGGACAAAGGGCTGTCCAGGTCTCTTCTTTTACACCCTCTCATTTCCATAGTCCATTTAATATCATAGTTTTCACTTTTAGCCAAATTATTCTCTTCTGTTATTTTCACCTTTGTACTTATTTTTTTTCTTAATACATAAACAACATCTTCAATTGCCCCGTCAAAGTTACACCAAATTTTCATTTCTTATTTTCTCCATTTATATATTTTACTATAAACAACATATATCCTCTAATTCAATTTAAACACAGAGAGCATTTCTTTCAATGTTTCTACAATTAGCAATATACTATAATTTATTTATCTCTTAATTAATTACATAACAATAACAATCTTACTACTATTCTCTTTGGTCACTAATGTAACTCCTTTCCCCTTTCTTTCTCTTTTAACCATTTTCTCTTGGGCTCTCAAACATTCCACTTTTAATTCTTTTTCTTCTTCTCCCCCTGTCTCCTAACCTCTTCTTTTTCTTATTTTTGTGGTTATTGTATCTTTTCTTCAGAGTATTTACTTTTATTGTTCTAGAAACTTTCTCCAGGGTTTTCCCTGTTCCTCTCCCTTCCTTATTGTTTTGTGGTTTCTTTTTTTGGGGATCTCCCCTTTGTCTGCTTTTTCTTTGTGACTGTAAATCCCAGTGAAATCTTCTACCTGCATTTTATTTTCAATTTTTCTTTCTTCCATGTTATTTTCCTGTACCTCATTTGTGCCCTGTTTCACCCCCCCCCCTCTTCTCTTATTTCTTGTTCTGTATGTTCCCTTTTATTTCCTAGCTTTTTTTCCCCAATTAATGTTTCACACACACACTTTTCAGCAGCCCAAGTGATCCAAGATTTGGATTTCCCAAGAAATCCAAATCTCCATGATACAAGTTTAACTATTTTAACAGATATTTAAATTTTTGGGTTATATTGGGTAGGGCTCTTGAGAGGGTTCAAGGAGCAAGCCTGTGAAGGAGACCAAATAGGTCTTCTTGGAATAGCAAAGCACCATTTCACTGGCAAGCCACAAACTGGCATCTCTCTTCCTTTATGCCCTCATCTAAATCATTGATGTTGAAGATTTTGAAGAGCACTGTGCCTAAAACAAAATCTTGCAATTCATTGCTGCTTACTTCCCTCCAGACAGATTAACAGAGTTAGAAGGACTTTATAGGTCATCTACTCCAACCCCCCCTCAAGCAGGAGACCCTACGCCACTTCTGACAAATGGCAGTCCAATCTCTTCTTGAAAGTCTCAAGTGATGAAGCTCCCACAACCTCCGAAGGCAACTTCTGTTCCACGGGTTGATTGTTCTCACTGTCAGAAAGTTCCTCCTTATTTCTAGGTTGAATCTCTCCTTGGTCAGTTTCCATCCCTTATTCCTTGTTTGGCCTTCAGGTGCCTTGGAAAATAGCTTGACCCCCTCCTCTCTGTAGCAGCGTCTCAAATTTTGGAAGACTGCAATCATGTCTCCCCTGCTCCTTCTCTTCATTGGACTAGCCATGCCCAATTCCTGTAACTGTTCTTCATATGTTTTAGTCTCCAGTCCCCTAATCATCTTGGTTGCTCTCTTCTGCACTTTTTCTAGAGTCTCGGCATCTTTTTATACTGTGGTGACCAAAACTGGATGCAGTACTCTAGGTGTGGTCTTACTAAGGCTTTATAGAGTGGTATTAGTACCTCCCTTGATCTTGATCGTATCCCTCTGTTAATGCAGTTTGGGATTGCACTGGCTTTTTTGGCTGCTGCTGCACACTGCTGGCTCATATTTAGCTGATTGTCCACTAAGACTCCAAGATCCATCTCACAGTTACTACTATTAAGTCTTGTTTCACCATGTAGATGGGGTACCATTAAGGACTACACGTTGAGTGCAGCTGGCCAGAGACAGGGGATGAAGGCTCACTTTGGGAAAATGGGGCAGGGAGTTGGGAACCCTGTTGCCATGACGAGCCAGGCCAGAATCCATCAAGGCTCCAGGATGGGCTAAGGAGAGCTACAACTTGAATTTAGGCTGTGGCATTCAGAACCTGTGATCATCTGCTCTGGTGTTAGCAAGAGCTTGGGTGTGAGGAAGATCCGATGGAATGAAGAGAATCTTTGGCTCCCGGACAAGGGATTCCATGTAACCCGCTGGCTGAACAGCTGCACGTAGGATACTGCGTGGCTCAGGGCTTCCCACCATTAATTAAAGGGCCTTCGTTCAGCTTTGTGTAAAAATATCCATTCTCATCCGCAATTCCCATGTCGCTTCTGCACCCATTTCAGTGGGCGCAGAAAGGAAAGCAGAAAGGAAAAGAGCAAATAGCTGGGCCAAAGGTTTGCAGGCCTGGACAGGGGTGTGTGTGTGTGTGTGGAGGGAGGGGAAGGCCTGGATGGCAACTGACCGCACTTCTTTTTCTTTCTTACTTGACATTTCCACTTGCAGAGTCATCTGTGATGCTTTCCCCCTAATTTACAAGTTCTCAGCTTGCTTTCCTTAATTGCTTTCTGGGAATCTGATTCCTCAACTGCCACATTCGGTGATTTAATTAGTAGACCACACTGAAAAAAACTGTGTGTTTACATTCCCAGACAGAAGGATACACATTTTGTTACGTTACATCTTTTATTTATGCATTGAGGACACTTTAAAAAACAACCCTCTTGTTTTCTCTGTTTTCAAATTGTTCTATGGTAATAAAACACAACCAACAAGCTGAGAAAAACTCAGAGATGGGTTGCTCCTGGATCGGCCCGGATCGGGTGAACCGGTAGTAGTAGCGACAGGAGGCTCCGCCCACCCACCAACCCGGAAGCTTCTGCACATGTGTAGAAGCATTGCATGAATGTGCGAGACCCATTTTCCAATAGTAAAAAAATTGGCAACCCACCACTGAAAAAACTCTCAAATTTTCTACCCAGTTGTGCAACTTAGCAGTTCATTTTATCTGTCTTGATATGTGAGCTGACTAAGCCAGGGGCAATTCCATTCTTTGTCCCAAATATTCCTGTTTCAGCACAGAAAATTCCTGATGGCTTGCATGGCCCTTCTCACGTCCAGGCTGCAGGCATTTCTGTGTAGGGAAGTTGCAAAGAATAGAATTCTTTATTGGCTAAGTGTGATTGGACACACAAGGAATTTGCCTTTGGTGCAGATGCTCTCAGTGTACATAAAAAGACAAGAGACATTCATCCAGAATCCTAAGGTACAATACTTAACGATAGTCACAGGGTACAAATAAGCAATCAGGAAACAATCAATATCCATATAAATCGTCAGGATACAAGCAACAAAATTACAGTCCTGCAGTCATAAGTGGGAGGATCTGCATGCGCAGAAGCAAAAATCAAGATGGCGGTGCCTACATCTCATGGGTACAAGTTACTACTGGTTTGGCCAAACTGGTCCGAACTGGTAGGAACCCACCACTGAGGGCAATGCACTGAGCAGGGCACGGTGAGTGCATCAGCTGATCAGCAAGGGACTGCAGTGGCATAGATATAAACGATGCTCAAAAATGCCTTGTGTGCTTCAGTATAAGAAGGATTTTATAGGAAAGAAATGGCAGCTAAAGAGAAATGGTTAACTTATTGTGAGTTGTTAGAATAGGAACGTGGAGAATGAAAGAAAATCAAGAGAGCAACTAGCTGCAAAGGAATTTAGAACGCAGAAATGAGTTTTCGATGGTTTTCATATGCACAGTTAAGAGAATGATTTAAGATAGATAATAGGGTACTTGGAATTAAGCAACAGGTGACAGAATTTCATGTTCAAATATATACAAATGATGAACATGTAATTGGTAAAATGTGTAACCTTTTGAAACAAAACTAACGTCTGACTGGAGGATAAAATGGACTAAGAACTTTGGACACAATTCAAATGGAACAGAAGGAAAATATATCGTTAAAAGCACTGAAATTTACATTATGTTAAGAATTTTTATAAAATGATGTATTATTGGCACATGAATTCAGAAAAATTGTCTAAAATATATAAAGGTGTTTCAGGTTTAAAAGGGCTGCAAGAAGCGTCATTTTATCATGTCTGGTAGGTTTGTGAAAAAGCTAGAAGTTTTGATACAAAGAATTTTAAAGATCAACATCCAACTGAAACCAAAACTTTTCTTGCTGGGATTATTGGACAGAAAAGAGCCTGGATGATTATTTTCATAAATAGCGATTACTGCAATACCATTATATGACCCAAAAGAGAACAGCGCTGAACTAGTCACAATGGAGGAAAGATTGGTGAAAAAGATAGAACTATTTTAACAGTAAAGGTAAAGGTTCCCCTCGCATGCATGTGCTAGCCATTCCTGACTCTAGGGGGCGGTGCTCATCTCCATTTCAAAGCCGAAGAGACAGCACTGTCCGAAGACGTCTCCATGGTCATGTGACCAGCATGACTAAATGTGGAAGGCGCACGGAACGCTGTTACCTTCCCACCAAAGGTGGTTCCTATTTTTTTACTTGCATTTTTACGTGCTTTCGAATGGCTAGGTTTGCAGAAGCTGGGACAAGTAACAGGAGCTCACTCCGTTACACGGTGCTAGGGATTCGAACCGCCGAACTGCTGACCTTTCTGATCGACAAGCTCAGTGTCTTACCCACTGAGCCACCGCATCCCTATTTTAACAGTAAATTGTGTAAAATCAAGGTTGACTCAGCCTTCCATCCTTCTGAGGTGGGTAAAATGAGGACCCAGATTGTTGGGGGCAATATGCTGACTCTGTAAACTGCTTAGAGAGGGCTGTGAAGCACTGTAAATCAGTATATAAGTCTAAATGCTATTGCTATTGCTGCGAGACTATTATATACATAAAAAATGGAAAGATTCTGAAATGCCAACAATGGAGGAAGGGCTGGTGAAGCTGACATCAGTAGCAGAGATAGCAACTTTATCTGGTTTGATTAGCAAAAGCTCAACAATTGTTTCTAACTTCCTATAACTTTCTTTTATGGACATTTTGCTGAAAAAAGAGCAAAATGAATTTGTGATAGATGAATTTGAAGATTAGAAAGGTGACGTATGGAAAAAGGGAGAGAGAAAGCAAAATATAAATATATCTATCATCACTATTAAGAAGATCGCAAGTCACTTCTTTTTTAAACTTTCTATTTCTATTTCCGTTTTATTTTCTTTTTTTCACTATTTACTATTTTTCTTCATTCTTTATTTATCATATTTGCATAGTTCCCCCATTTCATCAAAGTGGCTGTGGATGGAGCAAGTTTTTAATTTTTTTCTCATGCTTGTTATATTGTTAAAAATGTCTTCAATAAAGATTATTTTTTTAAGAAAATGGGACTCAGTCTCCCCTACGGACAAATTGAAATGCACAACTACAACTGGCCTATAATCGGAATTATTAGACTTGCTAACCAAATAGGTGACTATGCCTACTTAAAACTAACCAAGGAGAGAAGCAACCTGGAACTAAAGAGGAATTTCCTGACGGTGAGAACAATTAATCAGTGGAACGACTTTCCTCCTGGAGCTGTGGGCCCTCGAACACAGGAGGTTTTGAAGAAGAGATTGAACAGCCATTTGTCTGGAATGGCAGAGGGTCTCCTACTTGAGCAGAGGGTTGACTAGAATCTGAATCCCAAGCTCTGTCCCAACTCTGTTATTCTGTTAATAAGTGGCGTCAGCTTAAAATCCTGTTGTTCCCTATTGTTGCAAGAAATGTCCTTTTGGGTTCAGTTCCAAGTGGGGAAAAAGACACTGGAAACATGGAGGCTGCTTGGAAAGACTGGCTCAGGCCTTACTGGTCCATTGACAAAGCTGGGGGAGCTATTAAGAGTGAGTCTCTTTCCTGCCTAAAACATGTTTCTCTGGCTCAGGCCTTAATGGCCCATTAACAAAGGTGGTGGTGGATGAGTTTCTGCCTCCCTTTTAGGGGGAAATATTCTGCCCTTTTAATATTCCCTAAAATATTTCATTTTCACACAGAGATGGGTGCTAACTTCCTGCACTATGTTGCAAACATCATTTTTAAATAGCAGGCTATATGTCAATGCTTGCAGCTGTGCTGTTTTAAAAATCTGTAAGCAGTGAGGGCCAGAGAAACAAAAGAAACGGTGGCTTCAAACAATCACGAAAAGTGCATCACACAGTGAAGAGCAATGAAGAAGAAAATCATCCCATAGAACCTCGCAAGAGAAAAAAACCACTGGTCAGCACTGAGGGTGGATGGCTAACTAGGATTCCCTCAGAGCAGAAGATCCAGGATGGTGCACCCACGGAAGCAGCTATTGTGAAAAAGTTTTTCAGGAGTGAAGAAATAGGACCGGTCAATATTTTGAATGTGACTTTGATTGGACAGGAGAGGTGCATAAAATGTTAGGTCTGGTATAGCTTTCACTATCTTGAGTTGAGTTGACCTTGAGTTGACATCTTACAGACTTTGATTCAATAATGCCAAACTTTTCCGTTCATCTGATAGCTTTAGCAGCTGTTGGCTTGCACTGCAGAAAGTCTTTGCAGTGACTTTGCCCGAGTACGATCACTTACAAGGCCAAGTAGACGCTTCTTAGTTTCATGCTAGGCATGGCCTGGAGCCTGTGCTGGAGACACTCCTTCTGCTCCCCAATGAGGGTTTGTTTTCCTGTGCAGACCTTCTTGCCACTGGGGCTAAGTCTCTTCCCTTAGCAGCTCCTCTGACCTCTTACTATTTAGGAAAACACAGCATGACTTGAGCAAGGAATAGCTCAGGGTTGGGAACAGAGGGGATTGAAGCACTGTTCAAGGAAGATCTGATATATGTATTTGTAGAAGGGAGGATATGTTTTATTTCCTAACTTTTAGAATTGAGCCTGGCCTCTAGATGGATCAGGCATGGATGGTGAGGTCAGAAACTGACCTGCTGTGCCTCTTACCCAAGCAACTCCCAAGGTAAGCAGGTGCATGGGTGTCTGAGGTTCCATCTAGCGGCAGCCAAAAAAGCCAATGCAACCATAAACTGCATTAACAGAGGGATACAATCAAGATCAGGTGAGGTACTAACACCACTCTGTAAAGCCTTAGTAAGACCACACCTAGAGAACTACATCTAGTTTTGGTCACCACACTATAAAAAAGATGTTGAGACTCTAAAAATAGTGCAGAGTAGAGCAACCAGGATGATTAGGGGAATGGAGACTAAAACATACGAAGAAAGGTTGCAAGAACTGGCCCTGGCTAGTCTAGTGAAGAGAAGGACCAGGAGAGACAGGATAGCAGTCTTCCAATATTTGAGGGGCTGCCACAGAGAGGAGGGGGTCAAGATATTTTCCAAAGCTCCTGAAGGCCAGACAAGGAATAATGGATGGAAACTGACCAAGGAGAGATTCAACCTGGAAATAAGGAGGAACTTTCTGACAGTGAAAACATTTAACCCTTGGGACAGTTTGTCTTCAGGAGCTTCATCACTTGAGACTTCCAAGAAGAGATTGGCCTGCCATTTGTCAGAAATGGTGTAGGGTCTCCTGCTTGAGCAAGGGGTTGGGCTAGATGACCTATGAGGTCCCTTCCAACTCTGTAAAATCTGTGACATCTGTACAGAAGCTAATGTCCATGAGCGCCAGTGTATGCAGGCTTTCTATCTCTGGCCTGCATCCTGATTTTTCTAAATTCAAAAAGTCATGCTGGGATCAGTGGGACAAGTCATCGCAAACTGAAGCTCCACTGCAGTGATTCCAGTCAGCATGGCTTGTTTGGATCCAAACTGTTGGTCCTCTAAAACAGGAGGTCTGTCAGGTCTGCCATTGCATCACTTCAGCCCTGCTTTGCTTCAATGGCATCTTGCCATAAAAAAAAGGGGAGGAGGAGCAAGGGGATCTAGGGTTGACAGGATGAGAAGAACCAGAGGTGCCAGCCTGGAACACAGCTTGAGAGATCCAAGGACACAAGCCTGGGAATGGAATGAGGAACATCTGTCCAAAGACGCACCAAAATGTAGAACTAAATTGAATCTTACTGGACGACACGAAGATGATCAAGGGGGGAAGGGCTTGGGAGAAAGAAAATTTACCAGGACTAAGCAGGAAATCTTCAGATCTGGCTTTGCTGCTCTGTAAGCCCTTGCGATCCCAGTTGCAATGGATGGCTGTGAAAGTTGGGCCACAAGAAAGGCTGAGTGCCAAAGAATGGAGGCCTTTGAACTCTGGTGCTGAGGCCTTTGGCTAATGGATGTGGAGCAAGACAGGAAAAAATTTGAAACTCCAGCATTGACTTATCATCCTTGATCCCACTGCCTCAATCAAAATTGTCTAACATTCCTGTCAATTATGGGTTGGATAGATTTATATCCTTGCTCTCCTCTAGGACCGTGATGGTGAACCTATGGCACGCGTGCCACAGGTGGCACATGGTGCGCTCTCTGTGGGCACATGACCCGTCACCCTTGTTCAGCTCCACCATGCATGCGCGCATGTCTCCTGCCGGCCAGTTGGTCATTGGGTCTCTGCCATGCATGTGCAGAGTGGGGCGCATGTGGGGACCATGAATACATGTGGGGTGCATGCACAGGGCCATGTGCACATTGCATTGGGGGGGTTGGGTATGCACACAGATGCACACTTTGGGCACTCGGTCTGGAAAAGATTAGCCATCACTGCTGTAGGATCTCAAGGCAACCTAGATAACTTTCCCTCTCTACTTCTCCCTACCAGAACAATCCTGTGAGACAAATTGGGCTGAGTGGGTGATTGGCCTCAAATCCCCAGGGCATTTCTGGAGGTGAACCCCAGTCTCCCAGGGACCTTTCAAGAACCAAATTACTACACCTTAATGCCGGATATATTGAGGGATGCGGTGGCTCAGTGGCTAAGATGCTGAGCTTGTCAATCAGAAAGGTCGGCAGTTCGGCGGTTCGAATCCCTAGCGCCGCGTAACGGAGTGAGCTCCTGTTACTTGTCCCAGCTTCTGTCAACCTAGCAGTTCGAAAGCATGTAAAAATGCAAGTAGAAAAATAGGAACCACCTTTGGTGGGAAGGTAACAGTGTTCCATGCGCTTTCGACGTTTAGCCATGCCGGCCACATGACCATGGAGACGTCTTCGGACAGCGCTGGCTCTTCAGCTTTGAAATGAAGTTGAGCACCGGCCCCTAGAGTCGGGAACAACTAGCACATACATGTGAGGGGAACCTAATGCCTAATATTAAGAATTGGAAAATTCCTGACTGGATGAAGATGACGATTATTTTCTAGGAAGCTGAAGACTTTCAATGGCCAACAGATAGACTTCCTCTGTTATAATCTGTTTGTTACCTGGTCCTTCAGGCATATATTCAGGTATATTGTTTGCCACTGAATCTATCACCTTTGTTGCTGGTCTTCCTCTTCTCCATCCTTACCACCTTTCCCCTAAAAGTCCAGGAGCAGTAGAGCTTTTTCCAGAGGTCTGTGTCCAAGGTGGGATAATTTGAGCCTGGTCCCCTGTGACATAACTCTGAAAATTCTGAATTGACCATTAAAAACTGAAACAGGTGATCCCAGGTGAACATCCCTCCTTCCCCTTTCCTCACCTTCAGGAAAAGAAATAATACGAAGAATCTTATCCGTTTCAGTAGGCACCTGTCCACCTGGCTCCTGCCATCACCAACAAAGCTCCAGGAAAGGTAAAGTCTGAAGTGATTGATTTTGAAAGCAACCCACTTCAGACCAGATTCCTCCGAATGTTTCCCAATGAACTCAATCAAATGTGACTTTCTCACCCAATCCACACGATGTTTGAAAGCTTTAGAGCCCATATGCTCATCGTGGAAGGAATTCCTGCTCGTTTTCCAGTCCTGAGAATTTTTCTTTAGAAAGGAAGAGAACTGATTACAGCAAGCACCAAAGGCCCATAAGCTGAAAGAGGCCGATCAAACATTCCTGCAAGGTGCCAAGACTTCAGTTATCGGCATGCTTTATTTTCAGCACCACTTTAGTGGTAGGACTGAGATGTCCTAAATGACATCTCATGGGTACAATTAGATAGGAAAGTCCTAGACAGGCTCATGTTCCATCTTTGCCTATTTGGGACTTGTTTTATTGAGCCTCTCCTTGGTAGGGGAGGATCTCCTGTGGTAAACAAATTAGCACCCTGAATTCTAGGGCAGAACATTGCTTAGGAATATTTGCTGTCCACCTGGACAATGTTTGCCGGGGGGGAAATGCCCTGGGGTTTGGGGCCAGTGACAGGAAGGAATCCTGCAGGCCGGATAAGGCGCCTCCATCGGTTGGATCCCCTTGTTTCATAATCGCCACGGCCGAATCAGGAGTGCAACCGCCGCTCTGCAGTATGTTCTTTCTGTTTGTAATCCCAGATCTTCCCAAGGGTGTGGGGTGGGTGTAGGGGGGTTGCAGGACCTCTTGCTGTGTCCCGTTGCCTTGGTGACAGATCCACGTTTACTCAAACACACTCAGAAAGTGCTTGAAAACTTGCAACACTGCACTGTGTTTGCCCGTTAGTCATCCCAAAGCTGCCAGTTTCAGTGCTGTGTTTCTTGGCATGGCGAAACCTGAGAGTCCGAGAGCTGCGTTTCAAACCCATGTATGGCCTGACACTATCAGCTCTGCTCAGCAAAGGGGCCAGGATTCCTGTTTGGCCACCGAGCGTGGCAGAGGCTCCGGTGTTATTATCCAGACCATTAAACTGAAGCGCAAAACACCCCAACTCACCTGCCCCTCTCTGCACCAGGGACGGTTTCTGCCTTGGCACGACGGAGTAAAACAGACGTCAAGTGCAAATCTGTTTTTTGTTACTTTCCCCATGAGCTTGCCCAGAATTAGGATACAGCGATTCTAACTGAGATTAGGATCGTGCTTTGTATGTACCGAAGCCTCCTGCAGTCACAGGGCTCAAGTGGCGCTCATTAATACTCTGGGAGAAAGGCTGGGGAGGGGATGGGGGGAGTAAGCGTTCCAAAATTTCATCACTGTGGCAAGGACCCTATCCATACCCTCAAGGGAGGGACTCTGGGCTTGTGGGGACAAACCAAGGAGAATGCCCAAAGCTGGAAGATGCCTGGACTGGTCTGGCAAGGTGGCAATCATACCATCGGCTCTGCCCAGGGAATGCTGGCAGTCAGGTGGCCATTCAGAAGGAGCAGCCCTGTGAGAAACAGTGTGGCATCCCGTGGCATGCTTGGGATGCAGAAGCTGATGTGTTCTAGACTTTAAGATGCTGCAAGATTATGTTCTTTTTGCTGCCAAAAATGAAGACGTCTATATTTGAGATCCTATGGTTTCTCTGCATCTTGTCTGCAGGCAGTGATCACACGCAATCATGCAAAAGATAGCCAAAAGGAGACCCCCCCTCTAGAGTTAATTTCAGATGATGAGACAGATCAGGATTTGGGATACCGATTTCAGTTTACTTTACCAGATGTTTCTGGGCCAAGAAAAGGGAGAAGACATATAATGCAGATGCCACAAGGATTCATCCTGGCTTGGTGCTCTTGAAAATATGGAAGAGCGTCCAGCCAAGAGTTGGTTCTTATACGCAGATCAAGACTTTTTCCTCCCCCCCCCAAAGGGTCATCCACATCTTTGATTTGCAGGATCCCTAGCTGGGAGATCTTCTTTGTGCTTGAAGGATTGATTTGACACCTGGCCCAGTCCATCACATCAAATTGTTCTCTGGATGTTTTTCTTCTAGTCCATTCGATAAGATGAAATAATTTATTTGCTTTTGAAATTTCCATCAAAGCAGAGAAGAGTGTTGGTGAAATTTTTGGAGGTGGAATGGAGTATTCTTGGACTTATTTAGTGATGAAGTAAGGAGTGTGTGTGTGTGTGTGTGTGTGTGTGTGAGAGAGAGAGAGAGAGAGAGAGAGAGAGAGAGAGAGAGAGAGAGAATGAGAATGAATGTATCTCTAGCTTTCTACATATCTACTGAATTCCAAGAGAATATATTGTGATGAAATTCCTCCTGCAGTCCTTTATCAGATTGGGAAGTGAGAGAAACCAGAGATATTTCAACATGATCTGAGAATGTGTGACCCAGTGTAGCTCCACCTCCTCCATCCCCGCAAAGAAGGGAATCTCAAAATCATCAGCCAAAACACTGGAAGAGATTCTCCTTTAAATTTGCTTCATTCATCCGTGATGCTTTGTATATTGATGGAGCTCAGTTGGCCTCTCTTCCCCACCACAGGTAAGGGTCAGAGCTAGTTAAAAGTCCCCATACAGCCACCAATAGTTGCTTTTGGGCTTTGCTTTAGTTTTCTGGGGCAACAGAACATTAGTGAATCCTGTTGTGGTCCACCAGCGGCCTGCGGAGCTGACAGCAGAGTCGGACAGTCAGGAGATTGGGGAGGAAGATAGGCCAGTCCTGGAGTCTGGGGAAAGCTCAGACTAGGTCTCTATGTCGGAAGCAGAGAGGGGGCCAGGGCCAACTGGGAGTTAAGTGCTGCCCCCAGAGCCTCTGGAGTCTGACATCAGCAAGGCAGAAGAACAGTCTGAGCCTGTTCCCAGTGTGCGCATGCACAGAGCTGCCAAAAGGCAAGAACAGTTAAGACAACAAGGGAGACTCAGAAATTAGGTTGGAGATGATTAACTCCTCCCATAAGACATAAAAGAGGAGTAAACGGATGCAATTAGTTCATCTAGTCAGTTCAAGCTCTGAGAAGTCCTGTTTGACTCTGTGCTCTCTTTGGCCTTGCAAAACTAAATGGCAATTAGGTCTCTGGCAGTGTTTCAAGGGGATAAAGGTGGGTGCTTATCAACATTACCCTGAAAGATTGTTGCGATTCAGCAGACATCTGTCGGACTCTTCACAGACTGTTTGTGAATCATTACGGGCTCTGAATGATCATAATTCACAACCATTTAAATAAAAGAGAATTTTTGGGACAAAGATTGTAATGTGTGCCTTCTTCGGAAGCCTAGGACAGAACAAATCCCAAGAGAATGATTGGAAGTGCAGAGGAACATGGCATCTAGCCATATCCTAGGGCAGTGATGGCTAACATTTTTCCCATCAGGTGCTAAAAGTGGGGAGAGCACAGAGGGGTCGTATGCGGGCGTGCCCACACCCATAATTCTATGCCCATGATCTCTGCCCTCCCCCCTGTTTTTGGCATGTGATGGACCTGTTTTTCGCCCTCCCAGGCTCCAGACGTTTTCTAGGAGCCTGGGGAGGGCAAAAACAGCCTCCTACCCCAAGGCTCTCCAGAGGCTTCAGGAGGCTTCCCTGAAGCCTCTGGAGGGTGAAAAGGGGCTGAAAATGACGGCCGGAGTCAGCTGGCCAGCGCACCCCCCCACCTGTCCGCACATCATCAAGATGAAGAGCGAGAGGAGGAATTCTGGGAGATGAAGTCCACAAGTCTTAAAGCTGTCAAGTTTGAACACCCCTGGGTTTTTTTTTTTCTAAAGGGTTAGGGGTGCAAGGGTCTTGTAACTTGACAGCTTTAAGACTTGTGTGCTTCAATGCCAGAGTTCCTGAGCCAACGTTTTGGTTGCTAAGCAAGAGTGTTGTTAAATGAGTTTCACCACATTTTACAAGTTCGCCATGCCCACCTAGTCAAGCCACTCCCATCCGGTCACATGGCCGGCAAGCCACTCCCACCTGGTCACATGGCTGGCAAGCCACTCCAACAAAGCAGGCCACACCTACAGAAGAGGTTCTAAAAACTTTTGAAACCCACCACTGGTGCTGGAGCTGACAGGGCAATGCCCCATGTGCCCTAACAAATGGCTCCATGTGCCACCTGTGGCATGCGTGCCATAGGTTCACCATCATCCATTAGATCTCCATCAAGAGGGTCTGTGCTCTCAAAAAACAACTTCTCAAAAGAAATCCTGAATGCAAACACAGGGAGCTAAAAGCCAACTGTAAAACAATGAATTAAACTTTTTAAAAAAGCTTAGAGGAGGTAACATTAATCAACCCATTTCCTGTTGGTGTTTCAATCTCTGGTTTTTGCACAGCTTTTAAGGAGGGGGCACCTTTTCACGATGCTTGTGCATTAAAAGTCAGTGAAATAAATTGGGCTTGTTTTAAAAAGTCTTACACAAAAAACAACAGTTATCACTTTTGGAGATTATCTTGGGGAGGCCATCCTGGGCAGCAATATGTAAACATTTTCCTTAATTGTCCTATGGATTATTTAAAAAGAAAATTTGGGGGATTATCTGTTTTTGTTTGTTTTGGAAACAGAAGAACACTTAAAAACCATTGGAAAATTATATTCCTAATTATGTTTTCCCTTACTGTCTGTCTCCAGGCTGATTTCATGCAAGATGATATGCTGATATTAGAAATCCCACCAGGATCTCCTCAGATTCCTTTCTCTGGTCCAAGTGACCCTTCGGGAAAACAGCATCTTTATATTTTCCATGTAGTATTCAGGCCTTGGCTTGTCCTTGGACTTTTAGATGTGTTAAATGAACTGAACAGAAGCAGACAGAAGAGGGAACTGAAGTTGTGGTAGAAATCCCGTTTCAAATGAAAAACAAAATGAGTCGAAATGTTTATCAGAGCTACTCTCTACACCTGTGATGGCGAACCTATGGCACCTGTGCCAGAGGTGGCACACACAGCTTCTCTGGGGGTATGCATGCCATTGCCAGCTGCTCTTCTGGTTCCAGTATGCACATGCATGCTGGCCAGCTGGTCACTGGAGTGCCTCAAAATGACCTGAAAAATGGCCAAAAAGGCCATTTGGGGGGCTGTTTTCAGGCCGTTTTTCAGGCCATTTTCAGGCCAAAACCAGCCTGAAAATGCCCCTCAAATGGCCAAAAGACAGGCATGCGTGTGCTGGCCAGCTGGTCTTTGGATTTCCAGTGAAGGTGCCTGCATGCGTGTTCCAGTTTGGATACTCGGTGCCAAAAAGTTTCCCCATCACTGCTCTACGCCTTCCTAGCGTTGTTCCCGCAGACTCAGGGTCTGCTTTCCGGATCGACAAATGCCATCGTGCACAATTAATGCAGCCTCCAAATCCAATTGGGCAATTTTCATCCCTGCATTTGTTGGGACCGCCTTTGCTTTGCCCCTCCCACCCCCGCGGGCACTTGCCACCTTTATTAAAGTGGAGGGTGAGGAGAGCAAGGGTGGGAGAGGGTGCTGCTCATTGGATAGGGATGACCACTGTTTCTCCCACACTTTCTTGGTGCAGTGTCCGTTTGTTGCCACACTGTGTCATTGCTGGCATGGTCAAGAAGAGAAACACCTAATGACCAATGGTTGGATTCGAAACCTTTTACTACTGGTTCCATGGGAATGGCTTGGTGGGCGTGGCTGGGTGGGCATGGCAGGGGAAGGATACTGAAAAATCCCCATTTCCTCCCCATCAGCTGGGATTCGGGAAGCAGAGAAGAGATGGGGCGGGGCCAGCCAGAGGTGGTATTTGCCAGTTTTCCGAACAACCCAAACTTTCTGCTACCGGTTCTCCAGAACTGGTAAGAACCTGCTCAATACCTCCTCTGCTAATGACCAATGAAGCAGGGAGAGGCTGGCAAACATTTGTAATTTGAATTCAGTGGATATTTTTATTTTTGTTTTTCTGATGATACAACAATTCCAAATATTTCTGAAAATATACAGGATCTGAAAGTACTAAACGTCTGAAGGACATTCTGTGTTGGAAAAAGCTTTCTTGTTTCCTTCTAATCAAAGGCGGGTTTTGGGGTTACTTTAAATGTTCTCAAAAAGGTGAACCAGGAACTTGTCTGCCAACAACGGAGCCATTTGCTACTTGATTTAATACATTCTTGTTTTCCTGTTTCCAAGGTTTGTCTATATTAGTCAACGGCAATGAAAACTAAGAGACAAAAATAATCTTAATTATAGCATAAGGTTTTGTGGATTGTAGTTTATCAAACACAGGGCCCTGTTTTCAAGAAAATAAGACCTCCCGGATAATAAGCCCAATCAGGCTTTTGAGCGCATGCGCTAAAATAAGCCCTCCCCAAAAATATTGCAACACAGCAGCAGCTATGAAGTGACCATGCTCACCGCCTCCTGCACTTCAAAAATAATAACTCCCCAAAAATAACTCCCTTATTTGGGGGCTCAAAAGAAAATAAGACCCTGTCTTATTTTTGAGGAAACACGGTAAGTGTGGAGCTAGTATTTCCCCCCCCTTGATTTTCTGCCCTCCCCCTGAGAATATATATGGACACTCATCTTGCCTCTAAAAGACCAAGTTGTGATCCATGAAAGCCAAAAGCATCAGTATCCGAGGCTCCCAAATGCCACAAGATCTCTCACAGGGAGCACCCAACTTATTCCTTTTCTAGGAAACCAACATTTTCCTTAGAATTTCTGAAAGGAGAAAAGCTGGCCCTCAGATACGAACCTTAAGAGGTGGGTTTTATGATAGCTGAAGAAAAAGGAAGCCAGGGTCCAGGGATTTTCTCCCAAGGAGGCCAACAAAAAGAGGAAAGTCTCAGTCAACCAGAGGTGGTATTCAGCAGGATCTGACCAGTTCTGGAGAACCCATAGCAGAAATTTTGAGTAGTTCAGAGAACCAGCAAATACCACCTCTGACTGGCTCTGCCCCCGTCTATTCTCTGTCTGCCAAGTCCCAGCTGATCGAGAGGAAATGGGGATTTTGCAGTATCCTCCCCATGGAGTGGGGAGGGAATGGAGATTTTGCAGTATCCTTCCAATGGAGTGGGGAGAGAATGGGGATTTTGCAGTATCCTTCCCTTGGAGTGGGAGGGAACAGGGATTTTGCAGTATCCTTCCCCTGGAGCAGGGAGGGAATGGGTATTTTGCAGTATCCTTCCAATGGAGTGGGGAGAGAATGGGGATTTTGCAGTATCCTTCCCTTGGAGTGGGGAGGGAATGGGGATTTTGCAGTATCCTTCCCCTGGAGTGGGGAGGGAACGGGGATTTTGCAGTATCCTTCCCTTGGAGTGGGGAGGGAACAGGGATTTTGCAGTATCCGTCCCTTGCAGTGGGAGGGAACAGGGATTTTGCAGTATCCTTCCCCTGGAGCAGGGAGGGAATGGGTATTTTGCAGTATCCTTCCCTTGGAATAGGGAGGGAATGGAGATTTTGCAGTATTCTTTCCCTGCCACACCCACCAAACCACACCATCCCCACCAAGCCACGCCCACAGAACTGATAGTAAAAAAAATTGAATCCCACCACTGCAGTCAACCACAGGCTTCTCAGCGCTTCACAGTGTGTGCCGGGACCTTCCTTCTCTCATGCAAGAGTGGAGCTGAGAGCACTGTTTGCTCAAGAGGGTAGGGAGGACACCTCTGAATTGGTGCAGCAGACAAACTTTCCCCTGGGTGGGAGATGCTTCCTTGCAACAGAGCAGCCAGGGTCACTAACAATGTTCACCTCTGGCTCCAAATGGCAACCCTTGGGCTTCTGGTGCAAAACAAGATGGAGTCCATAATCCTGGTGCTGCCTTTCTATCCAGAATAAGATACCAATTCCAGATCATGTAAGACCATGGCATTCTCGTTTAATAGAACGATGCAAAAAAGAGACAGCAACAGATTTCCAAACCACCCAAAAAGTACAAAACAAAAATGTCTGACAAACTTTTTCTAGTACCAGCATAAATGTAATCAAATACTTTGTCTGCAAAGACTGGGTGGTAAACCATGCAAATATGAATTATTGTTGTTTTAGGTTAGTTTTTTTGTGCCTGGAGTTCTATTTCACCTTTTGTTCCAGAAAGGACTTCAAAGTCAGCTAATTTCAGACTTAGAACCATAAAATTAAATTATGAGAGTGGCCTATTTTAAAAAAGTTTTTTTTTCTTAACATACAGATAACCCAAAGTATACCATTACATCTTAACAAGCACTATCTTAGATTGTTCAATATTTAATCAGTTCCTCTTACCATCAACCCACAACAATTATCATTAGCCCTTCTGCTTTCCATACATCTCCCACCCATCTCCTTCCCTCTCTCCTCCTCCCTGCCTCCTTTCTTCTTTCTGCCATCCCTCTCTTCTCTACTTCCCCTTCCTCTCTCCCTCTCCTCTCTCCACTCCTCCTCTCTCTCCTATGCTTTTCCTCGCTTCTACTTCCCTCTCTCCCTCTCTCTTTCTCCCTTCCACTCATTAATTTACATGGTGTATTTCAGCGCTTGAGTGAGCTCCATTTAATGTTGATGGTATTGATAGTTACATTCCCCCCCAAAACCCATATCTTTCATATTGATAATTTACATACATTCCCATTTTAACAGTATACATATATAAGAATTCCATTTATCTCCCGCCATTCCCCCCCCCACACACACCGAGAGTGGTCTTCCAATCCAGGGGCCTTTTTCAGCCCTAACCTCATTCTGAGTCAGGATGGGTTTCATTGCTTTTCATGTCTCTGCCTTCACACGCTCCATCCAGATGGGGGACCTGCTGTGCCCAAGGGAATTGTGACCAAAGAGCACGGAAGGACAGCAAGGACCCTCCCTCAGCAGCCCCCCCCCCAGCACTCCCCATTATTTCCCTTTCTCCTTTGCACCATCCATCTCATTGAAAGCTGGTCGTGAGATTTCATGGAACACATTATAGGGAGTCCTGGATCAACAGTCATTTGTTTAGTGACTGTTTGAAGTTAAAAAGGTAAAGGTTCCCTTCGCACATATGTACTAATCGTTCCCAACTCTAGGGGGCAGTGTTCATCTCCATTTCAAAGCCGAAGAGCCAGCGCTGTCCGAAGGCGTCTCTGTGGTCATGTGGTCGGCATGACTTAACGCTGAAGGCACACGGAACACTGTTACTTTCCCACCAAAGGTGGTCCCTATTTTTTCCTACTTTCACATGCTTTCGAACTGCTAGGTTGGCAGAAGCTGGGACAAGTAACAGGAGCTCACTCTGTTATGCAGCGCTAGGGATTCGAACCGCTGAACTGCCGATCTTTCTGATTGACAAGCTCAGTGTCAGTGTCTTAGCTGAGCCACCGCTCAGTACAACAGTACTAAAAAAAGGGACAATGACTGGTCCTTGCACTTATGACTGTCACTGCAGTCACATGATCATGACCCAAGAGTTTGGCAACTAGCTGGCATTTACAACTCTAGCAGTGTCCCAGGGTCACACAATCACTGTTTGCCACCTTCCCAGCTGACTTCTGACATCTTTGGAAAGCACTGGCTCTTTGAAATGGAGACGAGCAGCGTCCCCTAGAGTCGGGAATGACTAGCCCAAATGTGTGAGGGGAAATAATATAATATAATATGGAACCGGGCAACATCTGGACTTCAAGAAAACCTCCAGTGGCGAGTGTGATCTTGGATCAATGGATTATGGATTGGAAATGTTGTACACAACTGGTTTCAGAAGCCCCAACAGAGGGGAAAATGTGGCTGCCAATTGCATGGCTGATACACAAACTTGAGTTGGATTTGGAAAATGCAAATTTCTTTGGAAAAGCTATCAATCAACAATTTTGGTTGTTGGATTAGACTCAAAGTCTTGATTCTGCAGAAGTTCCCCCTTCCCTTCTTCCTTCTACATCACAAAGCAGCAATTAAGCTGAGGAATATACACCAATTCAGTTGTGCAGATTGTTTTTCCATTCTAATAGGTTTGCATGTTCACATCTAACACTTATAAAAATATATTGACTACAAGAAAGCATTTTCATATCATTCATTCATTCATTCATTCATTCATTCATTCATTCATTCATTCATTGCTTTTCATTAATATGAGCTGGTTGATGAATCAAGGCGGCACTCATGACTCAGACAATAGGAATATATATTTCCAAGATCCAAAATGTAGGTTATCACTCTGCTTCTTTTCCTTCATCAGAAACCATTCAATAATATAAACTACTGGCAATATTCATTTTAGTAAAACAATCACTGAGCTAAGTCATCCTGCAATTTCTGTGGCGCTAAAGTAGGGGGGGAAAGCTAGATTCTAATGAAATGCACAGCAGGTAATTCACTTCTTCTGGAAACACTATTTAAAGGCATTTTGATGGTTTTGTGCACAGCATTACTAACCAGTAGCTAACTGAGCTGCTGTTTAGTTGACTAACCTGCAGGGGTGGGCTTCTAGGTGTTCATAGGGGTTTGGGAGAACCTCTAGCCAAGATTCTGTGCAGTTTGGAGAATCCCCAAATCCCACTCCTATCTGGCCCCCATTCACCCATCCACTCCCCTCCCCTCTCCTCCCAGGAGTCTCCAAGTGGCCTGTTTTGGATGCAGGTAAGTGCAGGGCGCATGTGGAGGCTCAAGAAGGGCAAAAAACAGGCCTACCAGAAGTTCGGGAAGGCCTGTTTCTGGACTCTGGAGCCTGGGGAGGCTGTTTTCCCCCTCCCAGAGGCTCAAGAAAAGCCTCTGGAGCCCAGGGAGGGCAAAAATTACCCCCCCCTGCCATGGTGTAGGAAGCTGACTAGGCTATGCCCATCATGACGATGCCCACCAAGCAGCCAGGCAGAGAACCCCTTACTAACATTTTTGAAGCCCATTCCTGCTAACCTGTGGTTTAGTGTAATAACATGGACCTGTGAATGATAAAGTTGGATATACAAAGTAACCCAGACAAATGCACTACCCAACTCTGTGGTTTCTTCCCCAACCCCCCAAAACTTTAATCCTCGGCTGTCTCCTTTCGACCGCACCCCATTCCTAAGAGGTCTGTAAGGGGCGTGCATAAGCGCACCAACGTGCCTACCATCCCTGTCCTACTGTGCCCATTTATTCAAAGCCATTTCATGTATTCATAATCATGTTTTTACTTACTGTATATCTGCTATCTTATACATGCTTCACAAATAACAAAGAAACAAACAAAGTCCTGGAGAGGCAGCAGAAGAGAACTTGCAGTCTCTGGCGACACCAGACCAAGAGGAGCAATAGCAGCTCTGGCAAAGATGATCCACTTGGCATAGTCAGAACAGGCTCCTATGACTTTCCAGCAATTCACATTATCACTTATAGAGACAGAGCAGTAGAGATTAGCACCTTGCAATGTTGTTATCCCAGGACCCCAGCATTGTCCATTACTTGGATGGCAGGAATCTCTAAGGTCCAAGGCAAAGAAAGCTCCTTTCCAATCTTTCCTAGGGATTGTGTCCTCACTCTCAGCATGCCGACAACCAAGCTGTAAACGTTACTCCATGATTGTCCTCCAAGATGAAGGAAATCTGAAAATCAGTGTATTTCGCAGACATTTCTGCATTTAATAAAAGTCTGGCAAGTATTTCACCCCAAAAGGTTGAGAGGCAAGTTCCTAGTGGAATTTTCTAAAGAATGCAACATGTGTTTGGTCTACATTCATGGGAGTTGCTTCTGAACCTTATGCCCAGGGCCTGGGCTGTTCTGCTGTTAGAGAAGGAGCAACACTTTAATTTGACAGCCTATAAAAGTTACCAGGTAGAACAACCAGGTGTGCACAGATGTGTACATATGTCCATGCAAGGGGATCGGGGTGGGGGGGAGAGAAAAGAGACTGAGCAGGAATGTCCACAGAAGGCTCAGAAAAGTCATGATAGCAGCTGCAGCTGTGAACCTCCGTTCCATCACAGTCACCAACACCATCTCAACTCTGTTGGCCCTCCTGGGATGGCTCTGAGAGGATTGAAATTTAGGAAGGAAAGTGAACTGCATTTTTTTGCGTGTGTAAAAACTTCATCTTCAGGCCAAGGTCGATTGTGAAGTGATTTTGCCAGAATCCAATTCAAGGAAATGGTTTAAAACAAACAAAGCCAAGCATTTCCTTAGGCTGAAGTTTGAAGAATGAGCATTTTCCATGTACCGTATTTTCCCCAAAATAAGTCTTATTTTCTTTCAGTGACGTGCAGTCAGGTGAGGCAAGTGAGGCATAGCCTCACCACTCTCATCATGAAAAAAAAAAGTAAAAGGAAAAAGCTGAGCTAGTTTCTGCCTCACCGTGGATGACTCTGCTTAACCTCACTGGTGCTCTCCCTCCCCAAGTGTAGTGACTTCCTCCCCAGGCCCCGATTCATTTCTCTCTCTCACACACACAGCTGGATAAAACTATATAAAAATCTAGCCCAGCTTCACTGATTACAAGTTTGAAAAGGCAACAGTGGCTCCACCTGCAATCAAACTACACTTGGGGAGGGAGAGCACAAGCGAGCACTGAGGAGACCACAGGAGGAGGCAGGAAGCCAGGCAAAGAGCCATGCTGTAGTACACACACCCTCCCCCAGCCTCTTTCTTTTGGAAGGCTGGGCTCGGCTCCACTCCAGCTTCTCTGCCTCTCCTCTCACCCCAGCCTGCCAGCAGGAGGTGGTGGGTGGGCTTTATTGTGTTCCAGGCATTTCCCACCGAGACAGCAGGCTGCATTTGCAATGGTGGAGGTGTTTGGGAAAGGCAGCAGGGGAATGGGGGTGGGGGGATGGCAGAGGAGCTGCTTTCAAGCCACTGGAAAAGATATCCAATCCAACTTTTGTGTGTGTGGGGGTTTGTTTGAGAGTGAGTGAGAGAGGAAAGGGGTAGGAGAGATAGTCCAATCCAACTTCTGTGTGTGTGTGTGTGTGTGTGTTTGAGAGAGGGGGAGGAAGGGGAAGGAGAAGAAAAAGAAAAAGAAAGAAGGAGCAAAGGAGAAAAACAAATGCTGTTGCTTTAAATTGGAACTGAGCATGCCTGGCTGTGGAATTCTGGGAGTTGAAGTCCACAAGTCTAAAAATATTTGAAACCCAGCACTGTGTCAGTGCCTCACCAGTCATAAACCTCACCGCACGTCACTGTTTTCTTTTGACCCCTGAAATAAGCGCTTGGCCTTATTTTGGGGGAGGGGCAGGAGGCCCCTTAACCCCGGCCCAAAGATCAGCTGATACAGGGATGGCCGGAAATTCTTTTTCTGTTTCTGGCACACTCTTGCCAGCCCTAGGGTCACTGGGCCTGGCGCTCTTTTTGCAGACGCCACTAAGAAAAAGGGCGTGGGAGCTAGGGTTTGTGGGAGCAGCCCCTGCAAGGCTGTTCCATGTGTGTGTGTTATGTGTGGTGGCCTAACATGAACAGGGAGATCGAAGAATGGGTGGCTACCTGCACACCGTGCCAGGAGTCCAGACCAGCTCCCCCAGAGGCATCCACTAAGGAGTGGGAGCGACCTCAAGCACCATGGTCTAGGGTGCCCATTGACTTTGCTGGCCAAGTTCATGGCCAAACGTTCTTAGTAGTTGTGGACGCCTACTCGAAGTGGTTAGAGGTAGTCCTGATGACCTCCAGAACGGCAGAGGCGGTCATCAAGGTGCTACGGAGACTTTTCTCCACGCACGGCCTGCCCGACATCTTGGTCTCTGACAACGGGCCGCTCTTTTTGCAGACACCACGAAGAAAAAGGGCACGGGAGCTAGGGTTTGTGGGAGCAGTCTCTGCAAGGCTGTTCTATGTGGATGGGCAGGTGGATGTGAAGCGCGTGGGGCATACTCCTCCCTTCCTTTCAGGAAATGGTGGGAACCAGCTGCGCATGCAGTTAAATATTTTAGCAAATGCACTCAAAAGCTCAATTGGGCGTATTATCTGGGGAGGTCTTATTTTCAGGGAAACAGGGTAGCAGCCAGTCTGATGTTTTGAAGAATCTAGCGCATCCTTCAGTGCCTTTAAAGCAACATCTTTTGATTCCCCTGAGCATAAGTCTTCAGGCACCCTGGCTGCTGAGTGTTGCAGGCCACACCGCTTCTGTCAATGTGTCTTTCTCCCTTTCATCTATTGCTGAGATCTAGTGGTTGGATTGCAATAACCCAAAGACAGATCTACTCTAGAAAGCTTCCAGGTCAGAATGTTGGTTTCCTGCATGGATGCTCTTTGCCTACGTTGGAGCTCCAATATATCCAAAAAGGATTATAATTTTAATTTTAAATGAGGTTGACAGTAGACAGTCTAAGGTTAAAGTTATGGGGGGTTTGAGGATGTAACAACAGAGTCAGGTAGAGCATTCCAGGCGTTGACCACTCTGTTGCTGAAGCCGTATTTTCTGCAATAGAGTTTGGAGCAGTTTACCTTGAGTTTGTATCTATTGTGTGCTCGTGTATTGTTGCAGTTGAAGCTGAAATAGTCATTGACAGGTAGGACGTTGTAGCAGATAATTTTGGGTACTTTGCTTAGGTCAGACTGAAGGTGGCATAGTTCTAAGTTGTCTGAGCCAAAAATTTGAAGCCTGGTGGCATAAGGGATTCTGTTGCGAGCAGAGGAGTGGAGGACTCTTCTCGTGAAATATCTCTGGACTTGCTCGATTGTATTAATGTCCGCTATGCAGTGCGGGTTCCAGGCAGATGAGCTGTGTTCGATACTTGGTCTAGCAAAGGTTTTGTATGCTCTGGTTAGCAGTACAATATTACTAGAGAAGAAGCTACGCAAGATCCTTTTAACAACTCTTAATGCCTTTTTGGCAATGCTGTTACAGTGGGCTCTGGCACTTAGATCATTGGAGATGAGTACTCCCAGGTCCTTGACAGAGTGAGGTTGGCCTCAAATTCTATAAACACACGACTGCTGGGGAAGGGGAAGGTTCTACCAGGTTAGCAGCTTTAATGATGATCTCATCAAGAAGTTCTGAGAAGTTGCTGAGGAACCTCAAGGACTTTAGGAGCAGCATTTTAGCACATGTGCTGCTTGAGATGCGGACAGAATGCAAGGCTCCATTGAGAGGGTTGATTAGGATCAAGAAGTGGCAGCTCCAAGTCAACTTTCAGCCACGGACGTTCACGGAGTGATTTGGAGCTTAGTTGTGGTTGCCCAGACCAGTTTCTCTAACTGGGATAAAGTAGGAATAGCAAGGTCAATGCCTACCAGCTGAAGGCTGAAGAGAGATCCAAGTGCCGAAAGGACATTCTTCTACCTATCTGAATTTAGCAAAAAGGAAGCATTTCGCACAAACAGTTTCTAAGGATTTGTACAGCAAAACACCAGTGTACAGTTGTACTTTGCTTTAGTGCAAAGTACATACCAAAGACCTCTAACACTGTCACCATAATTTCATGCTTTACAGCTATTTCTGATGATACCTGATAACTCGGAGACCAAATGAGAAAAGCATTGTTTTCAAACTCAAAAAATATTTTGAGCAAGCATGGTTTTGCCTTTTAAATTAATTTCAGCTGTAGCATTTTCATGACTAGAAGAATGAAGTGCAGCTTGTGCTTTCTAGTAAATCAGTGTGATTCTACCCTGGACAGGATAATATACTGCAGTCATAAAGAGAGATGATTCTAATCCATCATGCATTTTTTGGCCCATACTTGCCTGTCTGGTCCCGGAAGCAATCGAGGGTGTGGGTGGGGAGGCTTAAATGGGTCTCATAGATCTGTCTATAGAATAGAATAGAATAACAGAGTTGGAAGGGACCTTTGAGGTCTTCTAGTCCAACCCCCTGCTTAGGCAGGTAACACTACACCACTTCAGACAAATGGTTATCCAACCTCTTCTTAAAAACTTTCAGTGTTGGAGCATTCACAGCTTCTGAAGGCAAGTCATCCCACTGAATAATTGTTCTCACTGTCAGGAAATTTCTCCTTAGTTCCAGGTTGCTTCTCTCCTTGATTAGTTTCCACCCATTGTTTCTTGTCCTAGCAGTTCAAAAGCATCCAAAAATGCAAGTAGAAAAATAGGGACCACCTTTAGTGGGAAGGGTAATAGCGTTCCGTGCACCTTCAGCGTTTAGTCATGCCGGCCACAAGACCATGGAGATGTCTTTGGACAGCGCTCGCTCTTCAGCTTTGAAACGGAGATGAGCACCGCCCCCTAGAGTCAGGAAGGACTAGCAGATATATGCGAGGAACCTTTACATTTAATTTTTAGCTGATCAAGACTATTAAGGAGTTTGCTTTGGTATAGGTTTAGGCGTAGGTTTCGTTTACAAGGTCTACAAGATGCCCTAAAGGATCAGACCCTTGTCCTGTCCTGATGTCCTGTAGAAGACATCCCAAGGGCCCCTGCTCTCTCTCCCTCTCCCCATCCTGTGGCAGCCCCACTGCGCATGCTAAAATTCCATTTCTTAAAAGTCAGAAATGGGTAGGAGCTTATGGGTCCCCAACAATATCCAGCATGCTTTCTCCTGCTCCCTTCACTTCGGCAAAACCGACCCAGGCCCTGCGGGAGACCTCGCTCATTTCTTAATGGTGCTTCCTTGTCTCCCCCCTCCCTACCCCCACCATCTCCAGTCATCTCCTGGAGCTCCTGCATCTCCTCCCAAGAACGGCGTGGTCAGAGTTTCAGTTTTGGCAAGGCTTTCCTGCTGATTGAATCACTTCATCTGCCGTTTGGCAGGAGAAAGGCACTTTTGGCCAGGCACAGTGTTCATCTGGTTTCCATTAGAGCAGAACATTAATTCCTTTATGCTTTATAAGCAACGTACGTCTACCCGCTGCCAATGTGCTACGTAGCCTTCAAAGAAGCAGTGGTGGAGTTGGGGGAAAGAGGCTATTTGACCCCTTGTTGCCACAAAAGACTACTTTAGTCGCATTATCTGCCTGCCAAAACGGAGGCCCCTCCCACCCATGTTCCTACCCTTTCAGCCAAGAAGGAACATGATAAGAGGGCATAATTTTTTTTCGCCTGCCTTCTTTCAACTTTAATGTTGCATCTTCATGGTTACTAAAGGTAAAGGTTCCCTTTGCACATATGTGCTAGTTGTTCCCGACTCCAGGGGGCGGTGCTCATCTCCATTGAGTTTGCAGAAGAGACATTTTCTCCTCTCTACTGTAGGCTTCCTGTGCTCTGGGATACAAAGACTCCTGCAGGTGTGGGCTGGGTGGAGGTCCACCCCCACTTGCATTCCCTCACTCTTCTTCAGGTGGTGAAGGTTGCAGGCACCAAGAGAAAGGGGCTCCAATCTTTTTGTTGTTGTTGAAGAGGTAGTCTTGGCTAAGCAAAGGGTTAAAGGTAAAGGTTCCCTTCGCACATATGTGCTAGTCATTCCCGACTCTAGGGGGCGGTGCTCATCTCCGTTTCAAAGCCGAAGGGCCAGCACTGTCCGAAGACGTCTCCGTGGTCATGTGGCCGGCATGACTAAATGCCGAAGGCGCACAGCACGCTGTTACCTTCCCACCAAAGGTGGTTCCTATTTTTCTACTTGCATTTTTCATGTGCTTTCGAACTGCTAGGTTGGCAGAAGCTGGGACAAGTAACAGGAGCTCACTCCATTACGTGGTGCTAGGGATTCAAACTGCCGAACGTCCGACCTTTCTGATCGACAAGCTCAGTGTCTTAGCCACTGAGTCACCACATCCCTCTATACCTTCAGCATCCCATAGGAGATGTAGGGAGCTCTTGATTCAGTGTGAGTTTCAGTAGGATTTCACCAACATGTGCTGCAACCTGCTTTAAGAGCCTAACGCTAAATATGTCTCTGGGCATAAACCTACTTTCAGCTCTATACACAAAGCAGACCAAGGTGAAAGCAGAATAGAAGAAAACAATAGAGATGGAAGGGATTTTGGAGGTCTTCCAGTCCAACCCTCTACTCAAGCAGGAGACCCTCTGTCATTAAAGATTCAAAACTCTTCTTAAAATCCTCAGTGATGAAACACTCATAACTTCAGAAGGGAAGCCATTCCCCTGATGAAAGATTATTCTAAAAAAAATTTCAGAAAACATTTTAAAGAGAGCTGGCTTTTGCCTTCAGCGGTCAAGGACCTTGGAGTACTCATCTCAAATGATCTAAGTGCCAGAGCTCACTGTAACACCATTGCCAAAAAGGCTTTAAGAGTTGTTAACCTAAGCTTCTTCTCCAGTAATATTGCATTGCAAACTAGGGCATACAAAACATTTGCTAGACCAATCCTCGAATACAGCCCGTCTGTCTGGAACCCGCACTGCATATCGGACATTAATACAATTGAGTGAGTCCAGAGGTATTTCATGAGAAGAGTCCCTCCACTCCTCTGCTTGCAACAGAATACCTTACACCACCAGACTTGAAATTTTGGGCTTGGACAACACCACCTATGGTATGACCTAAGCATAGTACCCACAATTATCTGCTACAATGTCCTACCTGTCAACGACTTCTTCAGCTTCAACCACAATAATATATGTGCACACAATTGATACAAACTCAATGTAAACCGCTCCAAACTCAATTGCAGAAAATATGACTTCAGCAACAGAGTGGTCAATGCCTGGAATGCTCCACCTGACTCCGTTGTTACAGACTCAAACACCCACAGCTTCCACCTTAAACTGCCTACTGTTGACATCACCCCATTCCTAAGAGGTCTGTAAGGGGGCGTGCATAAACGCACCAGCATGCCTACCAGCCCTGTCCTACTGTCTTCATTTATTCATACCCATTTACTGTGGTCATACTTATGTTTATACTTATACCTATTATCTTTTACATTTACAAACTAAATAAAATAACATAAATAAATCAACATAAAATAAAGACTCTTTCCTATTTGTGTCCTGGGGGATTTGTTCTCTGGCTCAAGAGAAACTAAAGGTAAAGGTAAACAGTAACAGAGTTGGAAGGGACCTTGGAGGCCATCTAGTCCAACCCTCTGCTCACGCAGGAGACCTGTACCGCTGAACTGCCGACTTTTCTGATTGACAAGCTCAGTGTCTTCGCCGCTGAGCCACACGATGGCCTGGGGGGGATGAGCCTCCACCAAGAGTTCCAGCCCAGGAAAGGGAGCCCCTTCCCAATAGAGGGCTAATAGATAGGAAACTGCTACTTAGGCAGACTCATAGGTGACTTTATTTTATTTCCTTTCTAGCTATTTTTAGAGTTGCTGTGTGGGTGCTTATATAAAAACCAGAACATCCTTGATGGAGTTCCTCTTATGCTGAAGCGGGAACTGAATGTTTCCAAGAAACCAAAAGCCTTCAGAGACACACTCAATATACAACATTTCTTCAAGGTCACTTGTGATGTCCTGCCAAAAGCAGATCATGGAAAGCTGCCATTGGCTTCTGGGGTCCCCGAGGCATGACTGACAGGTGAACTTTGTCTTCATGGGCCACCCCCCAAAAATAGAACATAGAATCACAGGTTTGGAAGGGACCTTGGAGGTCTTCTAGACCAACCTAATGCTCAGGCAGGAAAGCCTATACCATTTCAGATAAATGGTTGTCCAATCTCTTCTTTTAAAAAACTCCAGGTTGTGGGGGAGCACCCACAACTTCTGGAGGCAAGTCGTTCTACTGATTAATTGTGGAGATAAATTTCTCCTTAGTTCTAGGAGATAAATTTCCCCTTAGTTCTAGGTTGCTTCTCTCCTTGATTAGGTTCTATCTGTTGCTTCTTGTCCTGCCTTCTGCTGCTTTGGAGAACAGGTTGACCCCCTCTTCTTTGTGGCAGCCCCTGAGATACTGGAAGACATGTCACCCCTAAACCTTCTTGTCACTAGACGCATCTATTTCCCTCAATTGTTCATCGTATGGTTTAGTCTGAGATGCTGAGATCTTAATCAATGGTAGTTTAACTACCATTACAGCTGCTCAGGTTGGATGAGACCTTTTCAGCCGGGGGGCCTCTTCCCAGTTGCAGCACCTTTGAAGGACGGCATCGAGACAGAATTGGAAACAACATGTCATCCTCGCTTCTGTCCTGAGATGGTTGTCGACTTTTCCGGCTGGGCTCTGTTCCTGATCTGTTTATTTTTCTTGGTTATTGAGTGTGATTTCCATTCTCCCATTCTGCTATTATCACTCACTCATAAGGATGAGAAACCTCATAATTTCGAATGTATCCGAAGTCCCCTATAATTATTGTTAAAAATAGCCTCCTCCAGTCTGAACGCCCATAATCTGTCAGAAAACCTGGCCTGGCCCTGCTAGCTGGGGATTATGGGAGTTGAAGCTCACCATATCTAAGAGGTCAGAATAGCCCCACCTACTCTCAGTTTACAGAAATCAAAGTTTCTTTCTCTGTTGCTTTCTCCTCCGTGGTTTCTTGGTATATTTTTTTAAAAATCTCTTTGCTCTCTTCTTTTTCTAAACATTTTCTGGCAGCTCCGAAAGCAAAAACTCTGGCCCTCGCTCGACATTTCGGTGAGGAACAGAACAAATAAGTTCTATCATGGGGGAAAAAACATCCTGTTTTCTTGATGCTGGATGCAAACGTAACCCCACCCTGTCTGTTTTTGGAAGATCAGATTATTTTGAGCTCACAAAGTTTTCCCAGACATTTGTCAGCACTATAGAGTTGTTTATTTCCCACAAAGATTTGCAAAGGACTAGTGCCTTCACTGGGCTAGCCGGTCTTCTTTGTGTAAGGAGGTCAGACTGCAACCCCTGCTCTTCAAGAGAGTGGGCAAAAACATGGAAGGACACGGGGTGTGAATGCATTTTCTTCCCATTACGAACTCCCAAGTGGGCAATCCGGAGCACCAGGCAGACACCGCTGTGGTGGCACGAGGCTTGGCTGCGCTGAAGATGGAAAAGAGAGAGAGAGGCCACATTTTTCCAACACACCAAACCACACGCTATCCAAGCACAACTGTTCATCTATGGCCAAACAAAATAGATCAAAGTGGAATTGAATGCAATGGTCGCCTTCACACAAGCTGGCGATCAGGCCTGCAGCCATATTTGCTTGTGGATCTCAGTCCAGCCATACTTTCTATTATTATTCTATTATTATTAAGATGTGGAGACTCTAGAAAGAGTGCAGAGAAGAGCAACAAAGATGATTAGGGGACTGGAGACTAAAACATATGAGGAACGGTTGCAGGAACTGGGTATGTCTAGCTTAAGAGAAAGAAGGACTAGGGGAGTCATGATAGCAGTCTTCCAATATCTCAGGGGCTGCCCCAAAGAAGAGGGAGTCAAACTATTCTCCAAAGCACCTGAGTGTAGAACAAGAAGCAATGGGTGGAAACTAATCAAGGAGCGAAGCAACTTAGAACTGAGGAGAAATTTCCTGACACAACAATTAATCAGTGGAACAGAAGTTGCCTCCAGAAGTTGTGAATGCCCCAACACTGGAAGTCTTTAAGAAGATGTTGGATAGCTATTTGTCTGAAACGGTATAGGGTTTCCTGCCTAGGCAGAGGGTTGGACTAGAAGACCTCCAAGGTCACTTCCAACTCTACTATTGTATTGTATTGTATTGTATTGTATTGTATTGTATTGTATTGTATTGTATTGTATTGTATTGTATTATTCTACTATGCATTCTCTATTGTGGGAAAATGGGAGGAGGGATTGTATGGAGTTAATGATATGTAGCCATAACAACATTCTTTCTAGAAAGCCAAGGTCATCCTTTGTCTCTGCACCTCTGCACCTGATCGGATCTGGATGGGTGGAACTGCCAGCATGGCAGTGGAAGATTAGACCATGGGATGGACTTGTGGTTGTGGGGGCAAGATCTTGAACTTTCAACTGGGTGGGAAAATCAGGAAACCTTCAGATTCAGGTTTTCCCAGATGTGCGAACATGGCTCTCTTAATAAATTGGAACGTTGAACAATACTTTGCCTTGGACTCTGATTTACTTTTGGATGCTATTTGGAACCCTGACACTGGCAGAATGATGGCTAGTTCCTACAAGACAAAGAATCTGAGATAACCAGCCTGGGGGCATCCACAGGTGTCTAACTCAGATACTAGATTAGGTAAAAATGGGGCTGTAGACCCAGAGCATCCACAGAGGGTATAAAAATAAAAATCAAGATGGCACCTGCAATCATTCCAACAAAGGCCAGACTGGTTTTTAATGTGTGTTGCAAGATCAGAGCTTTGATGATCTGGTTGCAGGCACCACCTTGACTTTTTTGACTCTCCCTATAGACGCTCTTCTACAGTACCATCTTTACCTGGTCTACCTGTGAGTTAGCCACCCCTTCTTCATCGCCCAATTCAGCTATCTACATCAGCATGGGCGCTTTCTTGCCCAGTTTTCCCTCTCTGTGACCTCAGGTTGTCTCCACTTCCATTCAATTCCATGGGGAGATTTCAGCCAGCAGCTCCTCCTGGGGACATTTCCACTTGGGAAGAGGGGGGGGGGACATCCACAAAGGGATGGAAAGAACAAAACCTCACCAGCAAAAGCAGCCTTCTCTTCCTCCTATAATGCAAGCACCACACCTTTAGCTAGAGAGAATTAAAATAAAAAAATAAAACCAGCACCCTGAAAGTATATATAAAAAAGAAGCTACTTTCTAAGGTGACGAAAACTTTGGAGAAAGTGCAAGGCTGTTTTCAGCCTCAAGAGAAGAGTGAGATTTCTGAAGAGATGGGGGATTGGGGAGCAGGTTTTCTCCTGATTCAGAACAGAGCTTTGATCCTTTATCCAACTTTGAAGCAGCCAATTCTGGTTGTAACACTTTGGGCATCTCCTCATGGTCTGTGCAGCTGCCCAGAGATGCTTCAGCTTGAGCTGATGTTGCCCTTGAGTAGGAGAACTGGAGAGAGATGCCGCTGTCGGAACTCCATAGTCACATGCCCGTGGGAACACTAGAGAGAAAGGCAGCTGTAGGGGATTCCCTTCCTGCTCCAAATTCTTAGGAATCTGCATCGATTGCCATGATGTATCTCCGTGGTGAATGCGTGGTGGTCGCATCATGTGTGGTGCCCTTTGGCCAATGTCAGTGATGGGTTCCTACCGGCGTTGGTACTGGTTCGTTCTGCGCATGTGTGCGCAGTTCACTGTAAATTGTTCTGCACATGCATGAAGAACATGAAAAACTACTAAAAAACATGCCAGCAATGGAGACCATGGAACCAGTTTGGGGGCATGGCCAGCCTGAGTCTCTGCGAGTTCTGCAACCAAGGCCAAATTACCACTACCGGTTCATTTGAATTGGTGCAAACTGGTAGAAATCCACCTCTGGCCAGCATGCCCCAGGTGTAAAAACGCCAAGGTTTCTCTCCAGTAAGCCAGAAATGATCTTCTCAGCTCTCCCTGCCCTTTCCAATAAAGGCCCCCCAGTTTTTACATAAATCAAGAATCTCACGTAGCTCGCAAAGCCATCGGCAGTCGATGGCATGGCTTCCCCACAGAAGGCCTCAAATAGAGAACGCCTCAGTTTGCCAGCATACAATTTACAGGAAGAAGCCTTACTTAAAACACATTGCCTTCCTTCTCTTAAAGCGGCAGGCAGATCCTTTTTTTGAGCAGGCTGGAAGCTGCCGGCCATCACCCTGCCTTTGTTCCTGCTGCTGGCCCTTCTGATGAAAACCTATTTACAAGGACTGCAAATTTGTGGAGCGGCGAAAGGAGGATGAAGAAGGACGAGGCCATGGCTCTACAGAATCACTGAGGTTTTGAGAAGTTGGGAAGTGATAAACGCTCCAGATTCAACAAACAGTGAACCCTCACATCAAACAGCTTATAAATCTGAAAATGAAAAGAGTGTCTCAGGTTTCTCTTAAAACGGCCTTTTAAATTATTGCTGTGGTGGAGAAGAATCCCAGTTATGAAATCTAAGAAGCCACTTAGCATTTTGTGTACCTTGTCCCTTAGACAAGCTGTTTAGATTTTCTTTTTTGGACTAATTTCAGTCGAAGTAATTGTGTTGGGCTATGATAAAATGTCTCCACACATTAGAAAGTCATCCTCTTTGATGCTAAAGGATCTTTGTTTTTGCCTTTTTTCCAAAGAGGAAGTATATTGCAGTGAAATTCTCATGGAAAGCGACAGCAGGGCATTTCAGGCAGGAGTGCCCAGTTCTCCTACTGCCCAGCTGGGCGCTGCTCCCTTGGCTTCCCAGGCTTCAATCTGATTACCAAAATCTCCTGCACCCCTCCCACACAGGCCTTTTTGGAAAGGCTGAGAAGAGATGGGGAGAGACACTCTCTGCAACCAGATAATTCTGCTCAGCATGACAGAAAAAAGAAGTTGAGATTCTAGGAAGAGTGCAGAGAAGAGCAACAAAGATGATTAGAGGGCTGGCGGCTAAAATTGTTGCAAGAACTGGGAGTGTCTAACAAAGAGAAGGACTAGGAGTGACATGATAGTGGTATTCCCAATATCTAAAGGGCTGTCACAAAGAAGAGAGGGTCAACCTATTTTTCAAAGCATCTGAAGGCAGGTCAAGAAGTAAAGGATGGAAACTTATCAAAGAGAATAGAATGGAATGGAATAGAAAATAGGATGGGATGGGGTAGCATTGCATAGGAGAATGGGATGGGATAGGATAGCATTGGATAGAATAGAATAGAATATGGAAGTACAGTAGAATGGAATGGAATAGAAAATAGGATGGGATGGGGTAGCATTGCATAAGAATGGGATGGGATGGGATGGGATAGGATAGGATAGAATAGGAATAGGAATGGAGAATAGAATAGAATAGGAATGGAGAAGAGAATAGAATAGGAATGGAGAAGAGAAGAGAATAGAATTCTTTATTGGTCAAGTGTAATTGGACACACAAGGAATTTGTCTTTGGTTCATTTTAGAATAGAATAGAATAGAATAGAATAGAATTCTTTATTGGCCAAGTGTGATTGGACACACAAGGAATTTGTCTTTGGTGCATATTAGAATGGAATAGAATAGAATAGAATTCTTTATTGGCCAAGTATGATTGGACACACAAGGAATTTGTCTTTGGTGCAGATACTCTCACCGTACATAAAAAGACAAGATATCTTTGTCAAGAATCCTAAGGTACAACAATTAATGAGAGTCACAGGGTACAAATAAGCAATCAGGAAACAATCAATATCCTTATAAATCATAAGGATACAACCAACAAAGTTACAGCGCTGCAGTCCTAAGTGGGAGGAGATGTGTGATCCAATTTAGAACTAAGGAGGATATGAAGGACCAGCAAGAGAACACATGCACGCATGCACAACATCTAACAACTAAGCATGGCTCAAAAACACCACCAAGAGGAATCTGAAATGCCCAAGCAACCTGGGAACAAGGGGATAACAGATAGTTTTCTTTGTAGGGAAAGAAAACTGTTAAGAAAGTGGGGAGCAGATGTCGTCCCCCGTGTCCAGACTCACACAAGATGTTCAAATACTCTAAAGCTCACCACCTTCATTTGCCCCAGACACTCATCCCTCTTCAATTTCATCTTGGCTTCTTTGGCTCAGCTTGTGGTGGGAATCCATCTTGTTTGGTTATGTTACAATTTATTCAGAGCCAAATTCAGTAACCAAGCTAAGCATGATATATAGATGTAGCCTATGATTAAAGTGCCCATTTCTGATCAGATTTTAAAGTTGTCATTCCATGTAAATAGATTCTGGACTTTAACTTTTGTATAAAGTTAAAGAACACCTTTTATGTAAGATAGATAGATAGATAGATAGATAGATAGATAGATAGATAGATAGATAGATAGATAGATAGATGATAGATAGATAGATAGATAGATAGATAGATAGATAGATATTCCAGTCATATCCCCAGGGTGGGAGGGGGATGAATATATTACAACCGACCATATTTACCATGACAATTCTTTTTTGGAAAGTGCTCTCAAAAATATGTTGTTAAAATTCCAAATGTGTCCCCAGCTCCAGGAAGACAGAGTGACCCTTGAGTTGGACACATTTTGCTGTAGGAGCCCATGCAATATTCCTCGGCTTGCAGGACTTACAAAGCCCTCCCTTCTCTCTGCCCAGGGATGCTACTCAAGGTGGTATTCAGACAGTTCTGACAGGTTCTGGAGAACCGGTAGCGGAAATTTTGAGTAGTTTGGAGAACTGGCAAATAGGCTGGCCCCGCCCCTGCTGCCTCCCAGCTGATCTTCCTTGGTTGCCCTGAACAGGAGAACGGAGCTGGAAAGCAGG
Organism: Natrix helvetica; assembly: GCF_964273705.1. Lineage (NCBI taxonomy): Eukaryota > Metazoa > Chordata > Lepidosauria > Squamata > Natricidae > Natrix > Natrix helvetica. The sequence goes on from NC_138562.1 coordinate 5,382,022, forward strand.
TTAGTGGGGTGGGGAGGGAATGAGGACTTTGCAGTATCCTTCCCCTGTCACACCCACCAAGTCACACCCACCAAGTCATGCCACACCCACAAAACCACGCTCACAGAACTGGTAGTAAAACATTTTGAATCCCACCACTGATGCTACTGATGCCTGCAGAGACACACCTCCCACTCCCACCCCCATCCCAAAAGTACTCTTATTAATATTTCAGTTGTCATTTATCCGGCAAAGTGTGTGTGTAGTGGGGTGGCCCTCTTTCTGCCTGGCCTGTGTCTCTTGGTGGGGGGGGGGGCACATTGGGAAAATATTTCTTTGGAAACTTTTGAAAGGGGGGGGGGCTCAAAGCCTTGAGAAAGGGATTCTGTGCTGATGAGAAAGAGATCTGCAGGATGGGGCAGTGGGGCAGAGGTGGTATTGAGCAGGTTCTCACCAGTTCTGGAGAATTGGTGGTAGAAATTTTGAGTAATTCAGAGAACCGGTAAATTCCACCTCTAACTGGCCCCGCCCCCATCTATTCTCTGCCTCCTGAGTCTCAGCTGATCAGGAGGAAATGGAGATTTTGCAGTATCCTTCCCCTGGAGTGGGGGTTTCCTCTACCAGTTCTCCAGAACTGGTCAGAACCTGCTGAATACCACTTCTGCTGTGGTGTGAATTACTATCAAATAGGGAAAACTTGAATTCATGCAGCTTTTCCTGAGCAGATTTACCATGAGCCTTTTGACAGATTACTTTTTTATTTCTGATAAGTCAAACCTTCTTCCCAAAGTCCCATACCGGATCTGCTGAATTGCATAAAGTGACCTACGTAACAGCCTGGATATCCAGGATATTAGATCCAGGAGATTGGAAAGGATTACTTTAGACTTGAGCAGGTTTGGGAAGGGATTCATCTTTCAGAAAAGAAATATATATATATTAAAAAAAAACAAGGAAACACTCGGTCCACTAAAGAGAGAAGACGGCAAGGAAATAACATGCAGCAGAGAGAAAGTAGAGCTGCTTAACTCATTCTCTGCATCAGTCTTCACGCAAAAGGAAACTATAGCCCAACCTACCAAAAACATAACCGTAAAAGACAGACTAAAAGTTAAAATTAAAATAAGCAAGAAAATGGTAAGAGAACAACTGTCTGATCTTGATGAAGATAAATCACCGGGAGCTAATGGATTACATCTCAGAGTTCTAAAGGAGCTGCCAGATGTCATCTCAGAACCACTGTACCACATCTTTCAAAAATCCTGGAGCATCTGGGAACTACCAGAGGACTGGAAAAGATCTGATGTGGTTCCCATCTTCAAAAAAAAAGTGGGCGGGGGGGAAACAGACCCAGGAAGCTACAGACAAATCAGCCTAACATCAATACCCAGGAAGATACTGTAAAAGATAATAATAATGATAAAATAAAAACAGATTTGCCAACATCTAGAAATGAGTAAAGTAATAACTAGCAGTCAGCATGGTTTTTTTTTTTAAAACAGACCATGCCAAACCAATCTTATTTCATTCTTCAACATAGTGACTAAATTAGTAGACCAGCAAAATACTGTGCACATAATATATTCAGACTTCAGCAAGGCATTCAACAACGTAGACCACAACCTACTTCTTGGTAAGCTAGCGAGATAGATAGCATCATCACCAGATGGATTTGTAACTGGCGGACAAACATACTCAACAAGTAGTCCTTAACAGGTCTACTTCTAAATGGAGGGAAGTAAGCAGTGGGGTACTACAAGGTTCCGTCTTAGGCCCAGTACTCTTCAATATCTTTATAAATAACTTAGATGAGGGAATAGAAGAGGAACTTACCAAATTTGCAGATGATACTAAGCTAGCAGGAATAGCTAATACTCTAGAAGATAGGCTCAAGATCCAGATGGATCTGGATAGACTTGAACCCTGGCCCTATCTAACAAAATGAAATTCAATGTAGAGAAAAGAAAAGTTTTACACTTAGGCAAGAAAAACCACAAGTACACATATAGACTGGGTGAAACCAGGCTTAATAGCAGTGACTGTGAGAGGAACCTTGGAGTCTTAGTAGACAACCAATTAAATATGAGCTAGCAGTGTGCGTCGGCAGCCAAAAAAAGCCAATTCTGTCCTAAGTTGCATTAACAGAGGTATCAATCAAGATCAAGAGAGGTACTAATACCACTCTCTAAAGCCCTAGTAAGACCACACCTAGAGTACTGCATCCAGTTTTGGTCACCACACTATAAAAAAGATGTTGAGGCTGTAGAAAGAGTACGGAGAAGAACAACCAAGATGATGAGGGGACTGGAAGCTAAAACATACAAAGAAAGGTTGCAAGAACTGGCCCTGGCTAGTCTAGTGAAGAGAAGGACCAGGAGAGACAGGATAGCAGTCTTCCAATATTTGAGGGGCTGCCACAGAGAGGAGGGGGTCAAACTATTTTCCAAGGCACCCAAAGGACAGACAAGGAATAATGGATGGAAACTGACCAAGGAGAGATTCAAACTAGAAATAAGGAGAAATTTCCTGACAGTGAGAACAATCAACCAGTGGAACAGAAGCTGCCTTCAGAAGTTGTGCAAGCTTCATCACTGGAAGCCTTCAAAAAGAGACTGGACTGCCATCTGTCAGAAATGGTGTAGGGTCTCTTGCTTGGGCGGGGAGGGGGTGGTGGACTAGATGACCTACAAGATCCCTTGCAACTCTGTTAATCTAACCTTACTCATAATATTTACCTCCCCCCCACCCCCTGAGCATCTGCCTGTACCTGCACATGAGCTGCAGGAGTGACAGGCGGAGCAGAACGGCCTCTGGTCTGTGTCACACAGCGCATCTCAGGATTTTCTCAAACCAGGGGCTGTGCTGGCCCACAGTTCCTAGAAATGTCCACCCAGCATGGTCAAATAGACATGTGTCATGGCTTCTCCATTCTTGAACAGCTTCCAGGTCCTTCCCTGGCATTGCTCTTTGGCCTGATAGCTTCCTACATATCTTTTTATTCACCCCAGTTGGCAGTTTATTGACAATATGTCAGACGCATGCTGTCTGGGGAATTCTGGGAGTTGAAGTCCACCCATCTTCAAGCGGCGCAGGTTGAAACACGCTGCTCTTATTCATTTCTCCAACCAGTGCTGCCTCATGCCACTGGGGAAGAGAGCACTAATGCTTGCATGCAGCAAATACTCATGCAGTAGGAAGACCAGACAGAGAACCTGCGAAGGCCTCCCAGTCCCATCTCTGTGCGTGACAGAGAACGACTGCATATGCACATATCTTGTGTGTGCAGATGGAGCCTCTCCAGAGACTAGCCTGTTGTGCATTCACTGTCCAGCTAGCACGGAAAGTGAAATCAGGAGGAGGGGCTGGAAAAAACGAGGGCACCAAAGAGCTTGGAGGAAGCAACTACAAACTCCAAAATGTGGAAGTCCCATCAACCCGAGAAAATGAACTTTAAGCGGATCCTCCGCAGGAGTTGTCCAAGAACAAGCGCACCAGGGATAAACAGAAGAGAAGAAAAACTAGCTGGAAAAAATGAAACGTGGAGGAAGGAATGCAGAGCGGCCCTCCAGGCGTGACAGAGTTTGCAGCTCCAGACAGAGGGGAGAACTGGCTTCTGCCTCTCGGAAGGAGAACGAAGTTGCCAGCTTCCCAACCCACCTTAGCCAGGTCCTTACCTTGCTCCACACCTACGGGAGAAGACAGGATCTCACACCTTCCTTGCGGTGCCCTTGTGGCAGGCTAGCTGTCTGCAGGGAAGTCATCCTGGGGACTGGCCGTTGGGACTTCTGCTGCCAGCATGTTACCCTCAGCCTCCTGGCCCTCTACCCAGAGGGAAAGAAGAGCCCCATCTCATATTCCAGCTGTCCGGATGACCCTGTAAAATCCCTGACAGGAATGCGGACAGAGTGTCAGCTGGACGTCAGGACCCAAGCAGAAGAACAGAGTGACTGGAGGAACTTCTCCCCCCCCCCACCCCCTATTAGCCAGGAGAGGAAGGAGCGATGGGTGTACCAACTGAGCAGCTCCTCCCCATGTTGCCTAAATAAGGAGTTTTACTCTTCGCGAGCTGTCCCAGATTTCATTCTGGAAGCCCCACCGATTGCTCAGGATGGAGATAGTTTCCCCCAATAAAATGAGCCTGCAAAGTCTTGGCATGGGGAGGCTGCAGCAAGAAGGTTGCATGGAGGAGGCACCAGGGCAGGGAAGGAAGGAGGAGGAGAGGGGGAAGGGGAAGAGCGGAGAGGGGAGCCAGGAAATTGCTTGGAGCTGAGCCAAAGCTGTTTCAAAAACCTCAAGAGGGGCTGGAGAAGGACAGGACTCTTTCCAATAGCAGTCTTCCAATATCTCAGGGGCTGCCACAAAGAAGAGGGAGTCCACTAATTCTCCAAAGCACCTAAGGGCAGGACAAGAAGCAATGGGTGGAAACTAATCAAGGAGAGAAGCAACTTAGAACTAAGGAGAAATTTCCTGACAGTGAGAACAATTATTCAGTGGGATGACTTGCCTTCAGAAGTTGTGAATGCTCCAACACTGGAAGTCTTTAAGAAGATGTTGGATAACCATTTGTCTCAAGTGGTGTAGGGTTTCCTGCTTGAACAGGGGGTTGGACTAGAAGACCTCCAAGGTTCCTTCCAGGTCTATTTGGATGGATGGATAGATGGATGGATGGATGGATGGATGTGGCCAAGGAGATATTCATAATGTTTTTTTGTTTCTTATCTCTATTGCTCTGTACCTTCCTGGTTGTCCCAAGTTCTCCATCAGAATAGATCTCCTGGGATGAGTTGCTTTCTGGGGTCGTTTCCTAAGGATGAAGGAGCGTGAGCAACTAGAGAGATAACAAATGGGCTGGGAAATGGATTGTGTATCAAAAAGCTACACAATCCATTGTGGATGTTTGTGCCACTCCTTAAGCACTGAAGTGCAGGAATATCACACTGAGGGCAGAACAAGAAGCAATGGGTGAAAACTAATCAAGGAGAGAAGCAACCTAGAAATAAGGAGAAATTTCCTGACTGTTAGAACAATTAATCAGGAACAACTTGCCTCCAGAACTTGTGAATGCTCCAACGCTGAAAGTTTTTAAGAAGAAGTTGGATAACCATTTGTCTGAAGTGATGTAAGGTTTCCTGTCTAGGCAGCGGGTTGGACTAGAAGACCTCCAAGGTCCCTTCCAACTCTGCTATTCTATTCCTATGTGTGAAAGGTGCCCCACGGGCCATGGGTCTGCTCAGACATTGAGCATCAGGCCCAGATCTTACAACTGCAAGATATGCTGGAATGACTGGGAAGTCCCCAGAAATAGGAAATGAACCAAACTGGAGTTCAAAATAGGTTTTTAATAGCATAAATTCGGTTGCTAAGAAAGAGGCTGGAACCACGGTTCTCTTGTTCCTGTCCATTTGCTGTAGCCTTTGTAAAACAAAAATCCTTACTTGATTTTTGAATAAGATGTAGAGATTGATGTAAGATGCACAGCCCACTTTTATCAGTGGTGTATTTGTGTGCTGGTAGGGTTATTAGGCAGTCATTGACCAGGAAGCTTTTGGCAGCTGAAGATAGACTGAACGAGGGTCTCTCCAGCTCTAGTCCAACATCCTAACCATGATGTCACTTGGCGTCTCAATGTCCACATCCTGTAGGACCCAAAGGTGCTTTTTCAAGAGGCAACTTGAAGATGATTACAGGAACTGGGCCTGGCTAGTCTAGAGAAGAGAAGGACCAGGGGAGACATGATTGCAGTCTTCCAATATTTGAGGTGCTGCCACAGAGAGGAGGGGGTTCAAGCTATTTTCCAAAGCTCCCGAAGGCCAGAAAAGGGGTAATGGATGGAAACTGAACAAAGGAGAAATTCAACCTAGAAATAAGGAGAAACTTTCTGACAGTGAGAACAATCAACCAATGGAATAGAAGTTGCCTTGGAGGTTGTGGGAGCTTCATCCCTGGAGGTTTTCAAGAAGAGACTGGACTGCCACTTGTCAGAAATGGTGTAGGATCTCCTGCTTGAGTGGGGGGTTAGACTACGTAACCTATATGGTCCCAACTCTGTTAATCTGTTAAATCTGTTATAGATATTTATGTTCATTGTTATTTGTAATATTATTTGTAAAATATCAATGTAATTTCATTTTTTTATTAATAAAAAAACGTTCGTGTTTTCCTTTGAGTACATTTCACTTGTCATTCAAGAAACTTCTACAGCTCTGACCGGATGGTGGGGAATGGATTTATACTCCTTGCAGACAGCTGGTTATTTGCATTCTTTTAGAGGGTCGCAGGTTTACCTGTGTCCTCAGAGTCACCTGAGTAGTGCAAATGGGGGTGGAGCCTTCTTGGAACTGCTGAAAGGATTGTGTTGTAGACTGGAGGGAGATGATGTTGTATCTCCCCCCTCTTGTTGACTGAGGTCTGCTCAATTTTGACATAGATGGTTTCTTGGACCCTCCTTTCAAACCAGCGGTCCTCTGTCCAAAATGTGTCTTCAAAAGAGAGGCCCCCAGGGGAGGGCTGCTGGGGGTTGGCAGGGTTTCGGGGAAACATCTAGCTAAGATTCTGTGCAGTTCAGAGAACCCCCAATCCCAATCATGACTGGACCCATCCACCCCACCTCTCCCAGGAGTCACCACGCGGCCCGTTTTCGATGCAGGTAAGTGCAGGGCACATGTGGTAGCTTGGGGAGGGTGAAAAACGGGCCTATCAGAAGTTCGGGAGGGCCTCTGGAGCCTGGGGAGGCTGTTTTCGCCCTCCCGGAGGCTCAAGGAAAGCCTCCGGAGCCAGTAGAGAACCCCTTGCTAAAATTTTTGAAGCCTAGCCCTGCCTATATCCCACCTGCTTCACACTGTCTGGGGTTGACTGTGCTTGTAGGCATGGAAGGAATGTTCTCTGGTCCATCTATCAGTTCTTGGCTTTCTCTCCCAGTTCCTTTTCCCTTTGCTGCACTTGGCTTCACAACTATGTGTCTCAGTCCATTAAGAGCTACGGAAATGCCAGAAAGTCCTTCAAGCAGACCAGCACTAGAACCGCCAGCAAGGGCACTGGGTGGGGGAGGTATCGGCAGAGAAAGGGAGCCCATGGGTGGGATCAAAATAGGTAAGATGGTCCCTGTGTCCGCATGATTCCAGTCCTCTTCAATTAGGCAGTTGTGACCACTCTTGCCAAGCTTGGAAGCCATCGGGGGATAGGGCCTCAAGCTTGCCACACATTCAAATATAGTTACTATGGGAAACTGGGAGGCGGGATGGTATGGAGCTTGGGAGATATGGAGCCATAATAACATTCTTTCTCAGAAAGTCAAGGTTGCCTTATCGCAGCAGCTGGATGGATGTGGATGGGAGGAAGCTTCATCCATGACAGTAACCGATTGGACCATGTGATGAACCTGGGGGTGTTTGGGGCAGGGTCTTGAACTTTCAACTGGGTGGGAAAACCTGGAAGCTTTTAGATTTGGGTTTTCCTAGATGTGCCAACATGGCTCATCTAATAAATTGGTGTTTTGAGTAACTTGCCTCGAGCTATTATTTCATAGAGGATGCTATTTGGAACCCTGACAACTATCTTGAATTGTGTTTTTTTTTTACAACCCTTGTAAATGTCCCTAGGGAAGAAAATGGCAGGGACATCCAGTCAGCCTGGTTGCCAATTTTTGCCTGGTATGTTGTCCTGTAAAACAGCAAATGTCTACATATTCTTGTGCAAAGAAGTATGTTTTCATTTGCGGTTTTGCCTAAAATCCTGACCTTGGAACATAATAATATTTGTAATAGAAGACAAGGCTACTCATTATGTTTACGAGCATATAAATTTTGTGGAGACATTTCCCAAATAGAGCTTTTCATCAATTGGCAAACTGCATTGCAAAATTCAGAGACCCACAAATTTCAAATAATTTCAAATTTCATCTTTTGGTTTTAAAAAAAATGTCAGCTAAACTTCTTCATCCAGGATTGAGCCCAGATTTCAAACGATACTGTGGAGTAAATGAATATATCACAAACACACTGGGCTGCAGGATGCCAGATTCCAAGAACAGGGAAACAGCATCCCCATTTATAGACACAACCTGTAGCTCAGACTCCAGTAGCAGAGTTTAGTTTCCTTTCTCAGAGGAAAATTTTACATGAAATGGAACAAACCGAAAATAGCAGGACTGACAATATAACTGCTGGGTCATATTGACTCTCTCCAGAGAATGCTATCGGATTTGATATAATAACATAAATCAGGCTTTGGAGGAAAATGTAGGTGTTAATAGGTAGCAAAACTGAGCCAGCCCAGCAGACCTGACAGGCTCACTTGGAGACCGAAGTGGTTTTGTGACCAGGGATCTTCTTCTTCTTCTTCTTCTTCTTCTTCTTCTTCTTCTTCTTCTTCTTCTTCTTCTTCTTCTTCTTCTTCTTCTTCTTCTTCTTCTTCTTCTTCTTCTTCTTCTTCTTCTTCTTCTTCTTCTTCTTCTTCTTCTTCTTCTTCTTCTTCTTCTTCTCCTTCTCCTTCTCCTTCTCCTTCTCCTTCTCCTTCTCCTCCTCCTCCTCCTCCTCCTCCTCCTCCTCCTCCTCCTCCTCCTCCTCCTCCTCCTCCTCCTCCTCCTCCTCCTCCTCCTCCTCCTCCTCCTCCTCCTCCTTCTCCTTCTGATTGTTTCCAGAAGCTTTGGCCCAGAAGGAAAAAAAATGAATCAAAGATTTTCAGAGGGATAAAAGAAACTCTGCTCAAATGGGATACACTGTGATTACTGCCCAGTGGTGGGATTCAATTTTTTTTATTACTGGTTCTGTGGGTGTGGCTGGGCTTGGTGGACTTGACTTGGTAGGCGTGGCAGGGGAAGGATACTGTAAAATTTCCATCCCACTCCAGGGGAAGGATAATGCAAAATCCCCATTCCCTCCCGATCAGCTGGGACTCGGGAGGCAAAGAATAGATGGGGGCAGGGCCAGGCAGAGGTGGTATTTACTGGTTCTCTGAACTACTCAAAATTTCTGCTATCAGTTCTCCAGAACTGGTCAGAACCTGCTGAATACCACCTCTGGTCCTGCCATGTGAGATGTTTCATGTCAGGATGCTTCAATGAAATCACCCCAGTGTATTTACTTTTCAACATCAATGACTGTCCAATGATTGGCAGCATTAGTAACCGGGTCTAGAGCAGTGGTTCCTAAACTTTTTTTTAGTCATGCCCCACCTAAGCATCTCTAAAATCCTGATTCCCCTCCCCCCATGACGTATGATTCTTACTTTACTCAAAGAGTGAACTCTACTCACATGGAGGAAGCCTAAAAGGCCATTAACTTGGTATAAACAAGGTTAAAATTGCCCCCAAATCAAATTGCCCACCTGTGGGGCGTGGGCCCCATGTTGGGAGCCAATGGCCTAGAGCCAAAGCTAAGCAGGGCATGATCTAATAGGAAAGATTGAAAAATGAGGTCGGGGAGAGAGTTAGAGGGGATCTTGGAGATCTTCTAGTACAGTGTTTCTCAAACTTGGCGACTTTAAGTCCTGTGGACTTCAACTCCCAGAATTCCCCAGCCAGCTATGCTGGCTGGGGGATTCTGGGAGTTGAAGTCCACAGGACTTAAAGTCGCCAAGTTTGAGAAACACTGTACTAGTACATCCCCCTGTTCAAGCAGCAGCTCCTATACCATTTTGGAGAAATGTCTATCTGGTCCAGTTAAGAACCTCCAGTGATGGAGTATCTACAACTTCTGGAGGCAAGAGGTTCCCCTAGTTAATTGCTCTCATTCTCAGGAACTTTCTCCTTAAATCTAAGTTGGATTTGCCCTTGATTAGTTTCCATCCGTTGCTTCTTGTTGTGCCTTCTGGTGCTTTGGAAAACAGGTTGATCCCCTCTTCTTTATCCTCAAAGTCTTGACAGAGCCAGTCAGAGATGGGATTTACCAGTTCTCCGAACTACTCAAACTTTTCGCTACCGGTTTTCAAGAAGTGGTCAGAACCTGCTGAATACCACCTCTGCTTTGCCTCCTCTCCTGATAGATTCAGCTTTAAGTGGCAAAAACAGAAACTCTTTTTTTATTAGTTCAAAATTCATAAGAGGAGTCTGTGAAAAGCTGAGCATGGCTCTCTTTCCCAGACCTGACTCCTTTTGCCTCTTGTATCTCCTCCTCCTCCTCCTCCTCCTCTTTCAGGGTCTCAGGTGCCCATGGATTTGCCCTACCGCCCCTACCCCAAGCTGCCTTCTCCGTCCCCCTTCCCATCACCTCCTGCATTGAACACACATCCTCTCCCTTCCGCACCGCTTTCTCTGAGTCTCTACCACATATGCACAGCACAAGGCATTTCCGGTGATTGTCCACTGAGTCATCACTCAACATTTCTTACTTTTTGGGCTTTATTCATTAATTTATAAATTTATTTATTTTATTTAGTTTGTCACTCAGGTACAAGATAACAGGAATAAGAATAAAGATGAATAAGAACACAGGAAATGGGTACAAATAAATGGAGACAGTAGGACAGGGACGTTAGGCACGCTGGTGCGCTTATGCACGCCCCTACTGACCTCTTAGGAAAAGGGTGAGGTCAACAGTAGACAGCCTAAGGTTAAAATTATGGGGGTTTAGATTGACAGACGAACAGAGTAAATAATATATGGGATGCTTGGAATTGTTAGAGTGGTGTATAGCGGAAGTCAGGGGGGTGGGTTTGATTGGGAGGTGGGGGAGGGTTAGGGGGGAGGGTGGGGAAATATATATGTATAATTAATTTAGAAGATGGGATCAATGGGATATTGTTACTTTAAGAGAAATCTATATTATGATTTATATATGCCCAATTAATTTAGAAGATGGGGTTAATGGGCTATTGTTACTTTAAGAGAAACTTATATTATGATTGTTGGGAGGTGAGGGGGTATAATATTTGAATGAGAAATCTATTTTAAGACGGGGGAGGGGAGGGAGTACAGTATTTGTATGTGATTTACATTATATGTTGGGGGGGTCGGGGGGGTAAAAAGGGGGAAAATCTGTTTGTATAAAACTTTTTCAATTAAAAAAAAATTATGGAGGTTTGGGGAAGAAACCACAGAGTCAGGTAGTGCATTCCAGGTATTGACCACTCAGTTGCTGAATGTCAGGGGAAGATTTCACCCTGAACTAAATGAGGTCTTAGATTGCGGCGTTTCCAAACAGCATTATCTTTAAGATGCGAAAGAAAAAGAAATAAAAATCCCGGAAAACATATTCTAATGAAAAACAAGCTTTAATACAAAAATAAGAAATAGAAATAAAACAAATCTATCTAATTGTTACATTTTGGCAAAAGCAATTCTGTCTCCCAGTTTCCTGGCAGACGGACAAAGATCAAAAGGGAAGAGAAGTCTCTGGAATGTGTGATGAGCAGGCGCAGTACATCATTGTCAGATAAGACCTTATGACCTGAGCAGTAACTCTTTCAGTAACTATTTAGTTTCAGTTCGGCTAGCAAACATTTAACGCAGTGACACTGAAGTCGTATTTTCTGCAATTGAGTTTGGAGCGGTTGACCTTGAGTTTGTATCGATTGTTTGCTCGTTTATTATTGCAATTGAAGCTGAGGTAGTCATTGATTGGTAGGACATTGTAGCAGATCATTTTATGTACTACACTTAGGTTAGACCATAGGCGGCATAGTTCTAGGTTGTCCAAGCCAAATTTTTGCTACAACCACATCTGAAAGAAGTTCAGCCTTCGCTCAGTGGCAAGTGGGAGATCTGGAAGTTAGGCTGAGTCGTTCATCCTTTGCACTGCTTCCTCTGTGCCATTCTCCTGATAATCTCCTTGGATAGCCCACCCTCCCCAGTCTGTCTGTCTGGAACCCCAATCACCTGCTTACATATAGAACAGTTAATTAGTCAGTCTAAATTTCTTTCATTAAACGGTTACATAAATGAATATGTATTAGGGCAAAAGATTCATCAAGTGAAGGTCCCAAGCTAGAAAGTGGGAGACGGTAAGTCTAGTCCAGCTTTAGGCAGGAAAGACAGCTGGGTGACTTTGGGCCAATGGCTCTCAGCCCAGTCCATCTCACAGAGTTGTTGTTTGAGGAGTATTACCGTTTTCCCAAAAATAAGACCTCCCCGGATAATAAGCCCAATCGAACTTTTGAGCGCATGGGTTAAAATAAGCCCTCCCCCCAAAATAAGCCCTCCCTAAAGCTATTGCAACACAGCAGCAGCTATGAGGTGACCACGCTCGCTGCCTCCTGCACCTCAAAAATAATAAGACCTCCCTGAAAATAAGGCCACGCCTTTATTTTGAGGTTCAAAAGAAAATGAGACCCTGTCTTATTTTCAGGGAAACACCATAGGTATGTTCGCCATTTTGAGTTACTTATAAAAACAATAAAAGCAGGATGTAAATAAATGCATAAAATCTGAAAAGAAACCATGAATGCCACTGAATGGGAAATGTCTCTTCTTTTTCTTCTTGAAGTTACTTATTCAGATGTGAAAACCTAGATGATTTTGTTCCTCAAGATTATTCCAGATAGAGAGAGGCTGGCTAAAGCCCTGGCACTGACAGCTAACAAAATCTCTTTGAAAATGATGAATTAAAGTAACTAAACTATTGTGGCATAAACTTTCACAGGCTACATTCTGGATCCCAGTCAGTGGTGGGATTCATTTTTTTTTACTACTGGTTCTGTGGGTGTGGCTTTGTGGGGGTGGTGTGGCTTTCTGGACGTGGCAGGAGAAGGATACCGCAAAATCCCCATTCCCTCCCCACCCCACTAACCTGCTTTCCAGCTCCGTTCTCCTGTTCAGGGCAACAAAAGAAGATCAGCTGGGAGGCAGCAGGGGCGGGGCCAGCCTATTTGCCAGTTCTCCAAACTACTCAAAATTTCCACTACCCGTTCTCCAGAACCTGTCAGAACTGGCTGAATTCCATCTCTGGTCCCAGTGATTATGGATGGAGACTGTTTGTAGCAAAGTCCAACATAAATCAATGTCCCAAAGTAAAAGTGATAATTATACTGGGATATTTCATAAGTTTTTTAAAAAGTCTGGTTGAACACATGACCTAAACATGCAAAGGGGTAAAAATTAATGTGGGCCAGACATTTCTCCATGGGACTGGAAAACTGGAGATGGAAGAAAGAGAAATAAGTAAAGGAAATGAATGTGAAAGAAAGAAAAAAAGTGATGTATAAAAGAGATTAATCTCCCAACAGAATTAAAGTGAATGTATGCAATGATAAAGTAGAATTTTCTAGGGAAATAATGAAAAGAACAATATATATATATATATATATATATATATATATATATATATATGTATGTATGTGTGTGTGTGTGTGTGTGTGTGTGTGTGTGTGTGTGTGTGTGTGTGTGTGTGTGTGTGTGTGTGTGTGTGTGTGTGTGTGTGTGTGTGTGTGTGTGTGTGTTGTATTTGTACTGATAAATAAATAAAGGGAGACTAGTTATTTATTTATCAGTACAAATACAACACAAATATAAAAAGGCAACATTAAAAATAAAAATATGGTTTTCTGCCTGCATGGTCTTTGTGATAAGCCGAAGGACAGAAAGAGGGAGTAGTGACCTTCCTCCCATATTTAGTCATACCAGGGGTTGTAACACAAATACATACGTACATACATACATACATACACACACACACACACACACACACACACACACACACACATCTATTTCGAGCTAATTAGCTCTCATCAGCTAGCCATACCCTTACTGGGATTAGAATATATATATATATATATATATATATATATATGTATGTATGTATGTATGTATGTATGTATGTATGTATGTATGTATGTATGTATGTATGTATGTATGTATATATATATATATATATATATATATATATATATATATATATATATATATATATATATATATATATATATATATATGAATAATTGTTGCAAAAACAATGGAAGCATACATTGTATACTCTGTATTGAGAGGAAAAAATATTCATAAAGAATTAATCAAAGAGTTCTAGGAATATTTAAGACTTAGAAGTAGCAGAGAAATTGCAGAGTGGTTTTGATAGAAATAAAAAAAGAATATTTTGGAACTGAATGAAGAGAGCTAAACAAAGCAGTAAGGTACATGGAAATAAAAATAAAAGTGATGAAATTATTTGAGATGAAATTGAAGTGAAGGATTGCTGGATGGATTTCACAGGACATAATACATCAAAGAGTGGAGCTGAGAAGAATAGCATTCGCGTCCAAGCGAGCCTGCCTGAGAAGGAAGCCATAAATTGGGGCGGGAGTGTTGAAACTATGGAACTACTACAAGTGCCTGGGATTAACACGAAACATGCTAAAGTAGAGATATGCCTGATGGAAAATTCTATGGCTTGTTTAAGAGATGCAAGATCGACGTCTATGCCTCACTGTCTCTGTGGCCCTTTTTGTTCCCCTCTGCAAAGGGAAAAGACCAGGAGGAAAGGCACAAGTTGGCAGGAGAGGGTCTTTTTGGTTATGGAGAAAGGTATGAAAATGAGAAAAAAACATCCTGATTGCATGTATCAGCTGCCCCTTTGGGCTTCCTTGTGCTTCGTTGCTATGCAGTGACAGACTGCCAAGAACCGTGCGTAGGGGGAATGCATCTGTTCTGAACTAGGCTTCCTGAGACAGTAAAAAGCACATGCTTGGTCCCCAAAACCCTCTTTTTATTTCAAAGGCTGTGAATTATGTTCATTGACAGCCCGCAATGAGTCCCAAATAGTTGTAAAGAGTCCTACAGTAGGTTGCCAAAGTCCTTCAGGATAAGGCTGATAAGCACCCACCATTATCTTTCTTGAAACGCTGGGAATGGGGATTTTACAGAATCCTTCACAGTGGTGGGATTAAAACATTTTTAATACCGATTCTATGGCTTGGTGGGCGTGGCTTGGTGGGCATGGCTTGGTGGGCACGGCAGGGAAAGGTTACTGCAAAATCCCCATTCCCTCCCAATCAGCTGTGACTCGGGAGGTAGAGAATAGATGGGGGCAGGGCCAGTCAGAGGTGGTATTTACCGATTCTCCAAACTACTCAAAATTTCCGCTATTGGTTCTCCAGAACTGGTCAGAACCTGCTGAATACCACCTCTGGGCCAAGCTGCCCTTCTTTAGCAGAAGGAGCAGCTTGTTTAGGGTCTGCGAATTGAGAAGACATCTCTTTCTCCCATTTTGGTCCCAGTTGCTCTTTGGTAAGTCCTTCCACCAAGCTTTAGAGCAGAGCTACTTTTCAGACTCCACAATTTTCCTCCTGAATCCCAACCTCACAGGGTAAAAATGCGGAAAGCGGCGCCAAAGCCCAGGGCAGGAAATGCAGCTTCCTTGCCCTTGGAAAAAACTTAATTCCAGGAAAAGTGGAAGCTCCTTGTATACTCCAAAGTAGGTCAAAGTGTATGCAAAACGTACAATGCAGGAGCAGGTCTCAATCCTTTCTGTGTCATTCAGCCCTTTCCATTTATGAGCTCAGGGGCGGAAGCAGAGCCCAGGCCTACAAGCTGAGTGGACAGAGGATTCAGGAAATGTCTTTCTGCTAAAAGTATGCAGTATGAGGACCCCCCACCCCTCCACTGCTTTCCCACCCACAGCCGCACAGAAATGGGAAAGGTGTCTTGAACTTTTGGAAACTGAGTAACCCCTTGCTTAAAAGGGATGTGGTGGCTCAGTGGCTAAGACGCTGAGCTTGTCAATCAGGAAGGTCGGCAGTTCAGCCGTTTGAATCCCTAGTGCCACATAATGGAGTGAGCTCCCATTACTTGTCCCAGCTTCTGCCAACCTAGCAGTTCAAAAACATGTTAAAAATGCAAGTAGAAAAATAGGAACCACCTTTGGTGGGAAGGTAACAGCGTTCTGTGCACCTTTGGCACTTAGTCATGCTAGCCACATGACCACGGAGATGTCTTCGGACGGTGCTGGCCCTTCGGCTTTGAAACGGAGATGAGCACCGCCCCCTAGAGTCGGGAACGACTAGCACATATGTGCAAAGGGAACCTTTACCTTTAACCCTTTGCTTAGCCAAGACTACCTCTTCAACAACAACAAAAAGATTGGAGCCCCTTTCTCTTGGTGCCTGCAGCCTTCACCACCTGAAGAAGAGTGAGGGAATCCAAGTGGGGGTGGACCTCCACCCAGCCCACACCTGCAGGAGTCTTTGTATCCCAGAGCACAGGAAGCCTACAGTAGAGAGGAGAAAATGTCTCTTCTGCAAATTCATCAAGTCTGATTATTCTCCATGCTTTATCTGTCACATTCACTTTACTGAATGTCTTTTTAAGAGCCCAAATTACATGGATTTTTGCAAGGTGTTCTCCCCACAAGAGCATTTCGGTTGCCAGGTGGGATTGAGCCCCACAGCCTTGGGCGTAAAGATGCTCCTTTCACTGTTTCTAAGTGATGGGGCCTCATGATGTCACTGCATCTTCTGCATAAGAGCCCAGCATCACTTCTGGCTGTTCTTCAGTCTCCCGCTTTGGGGAAACAAATCTTGCCATACAAAGAGTGGGTGATGAAGTGGGAGGAAGTCTTGACAACATGCCTAAAAGTTCCCCCGTTGTCCTTTACCTCATCACCTGTCAGCCGGGATGCTTTGGACATGGAAATATTGGTCTTCTGGGAAACCAGCATTGCTGGTCAAATATCTGTCTGTCTGTCTGCCACCTATGGCTTTTTCTACATCTCACTCTATTGATTCAGATTTCCTGGATTGTGCACACCCTAGACCTCCAGAGGTGGCTCAGTGGCTAACACATTGAGCTTGTCAATCAGAAAGGTTGGCAGTTCGGCAGTTCGAATCCCTAGCACTGCTTAATGGAGTGAGCTCCTGTTATTTGTCCCAGCTTCTGCCAACCTAGCAGTTCGAAAGCACATTAAAATGCAAGTAGAAAAATAGGAACACCTATAGTGGGAAAGTAACAGCCTTCCATGTGCCTTTGGTGTTTAGTCATGCTAGCCCCATTACCACAGAGACATCTTCAGATAGCGCTGGCCCTTCGGCTTTGAAATGGAGATGAGCAACACCCCCTAGAGTCGGGAACGACTAGCACATACTGTATGTGCAAGGGGAACCTTTACCTTTAAACCCCCAACTCACAAGAGAGTTTTGATAGCTGTTTCTCACACTGATTGGTGATCTTTACGGGGAAGAGAAATGAATCTCTGGAATCCGGAGGCGTTTGGGATTGCAAGGGACGGATTAATTCATGCATATTCTTTTTTTTTAATTGAAATGAATATTTTCAAAGGAATTTGTTGAGAAATAGCATGTAATAAAATAAAAATCATAATCCAGAGCTATTGGAACAACTGGCAACAAGCAAGGCCAAATACTGATGATGTTTGCAAGCTTTCCGTTTAATTTATGGAGAGACGAATTCTACAGACAGTTTCTCCCAATTCCTTGAAAAGAAGAAGAAATGCCTGAAGAATGTGGCTGTAGGGCTTTCCCTCTCAGCAGAGATGATGGGAGCAGGCCAGGAAAAGGCTAAAGGGAGGAGTTTCTAGTAAAGTCCACTCCTTGCATTTAAAGAGACCAAGCCAAAGAGGCTCCAACCACTGGAGGAATTGTTGTTTCATTATCTGCACCCTCAGTGTTAGGAGTAAAGAAGATGACCTTGGCAGAGATATGCAGGTTCTGCTGCCTAAGTAAAGGATGCTGAAGCATTTGTTCAGCCCAGAATCTACAGATAACATTTGGAAGTGGATCAGGCAGATACCATCTTAATTATCATATTTGTCAGAGTATAAGATGCACCTCCCCCCCTCCAAAAGAGAGTGGAAATGTGGGTGCGTCTTATACACTGAACACAGCCATTTTTGGCCTCCTGAAGCCCCGCCCCTGCATCTCATTTTTGCAAAAAACGGGAGAAAAATAGGCCGTTTTTCACAAAAATGGAGGCGTTTTTGCCTTCCCCCAGCCCTGCTGAAGCCTGCAGAGTGCTCCTGGGGGCCGGGGAGGATAAAACCTTTTTTTCCTTACTTACCTCTTTGAAATCTTAGTGCGTCTTATACACCAGTGCATTTTATAGTCCAAAAAATACGGTAAGTATAAGAAGAAGAAGGAGATACACAATTACACCTACAAGATTCTGTTACTACAACCACTGTTCTGTCCGCACTACACGTTACTCTGTGTGCAGCTCGACATGCAGCTAAGCTCACCTATCCTCCAATAAAACAGACCAAGTGCCTAGATCTGGCGGCTTTATTGAAGAGTAGGATGTGGTGAAACTTGGGAAAATAGGAATATGTACTTCTTCTTCTTCTTGTGCCTTATCCATTATTGGATGTTGCCAATCCTATTTTTGTCAACAGCCGCACGAAAGAGTACTGCTGAGTTTTGTCCAAACCAGTCCCTTAGGTTTTGAAGCCATGATGTTCTTCTTCTGCCTGGACCTCGTTTGCCTTCAATCTTTCCCTGGAGGATTAAGTGAAGGAGGACGTATATTTCTGGGTGTCGCATCACATGTCCAAAATATTCTAACTTTTGCTTTTTAATGGCTTTGATGATTTCCCTTGGCTTTCCCAAGCAATTTATCACCTCCTCATTTCTGATTTTGTCAGCCCAATTTATACATAACAGCCGTCTGTACATCCACATTTCAAATGCTTCCATTTTCTGTCAGAGACCAACTCTCTACTCCGTAGAGCAGGATAGAAAAGATATAATATCTGACAAGCCTGATTTTCAGTTTTAGGCTTATGTCATGATTGAAGAAAATCTTTTTCATTTTGAAGAATGCTGTTCGAGCTTTTTCTCTCCTTGTCTTTACTTCAGTGATCATGTCCCAGTTTTCATGTCAATCGAAACCAAGGTACGTGATCGTTTCAACTTTTTCTAGTGGCATTCCTTCCAAATTTATCAGTGGTAAGTTAATGGGTTGTTTGCTGATGACCATTATCTTGGTTTTTGAGGTATTAAGCTCAAAATGTTCATCTTTTTTCTTTTTTCTTTTTCTTTAATTTGTATTAGTTTTTATTTTTTTAATTGTAATTTTTAATAAAATTACTATTTTTTTTCCTTTTTTACAACCCAAGATCCCTTTATTCGGGGTAGATTCAGGGTGAGTAGGTGCATTTACTGGCTGGATGCCCTTCCCAACACCAACACAGAGTTTACAGATGATGTTTTTTCTTTGCGCCCTGGGAGAGAAACATCTGCCGCTACTTAGGATCGAGACCTCAACCTTCCAAGTTGGAAGCGAGCATCTTCTCTGCCAGGCCATGAACCACTCAATAAAATTACTATTTAAAAAAATGACAAAATAATGGCAGGGACATCACTCCTTAGTGATGACAATTTCTCCCCAAATATCATGGCTTTGGTTGGGAATTCTCGGAGTAAATTCTTTCTTCAAGTACCAAAATCCAGGAGGAGTTCTCTGCTTCACTTCAGCAATAATATGGCCACTGGAATGCTAAAGTCCTTGCAGTCATGTCAATTTACCAGGTTGACTTTTGCATAAATACTAAATCCTTAGAACCCTGAAGGAAATGGAGTTTCTCCTCCCAAAGAAAAAAGAAAGCCATGGGTTAAATAGATCATTTCCCCTCTATATTTCCTCCAGGATCTGATAAAGACAGAAAAACTAGGATGGAGACATTCCGCCTTGGCTCAAGATTGTATGAAAAGAATCTTGGGATTGTCATCAGTGGTGTGACTTCAGCAGGATTCTCAACCTCAGCGACCTTAAGATGTGTGGACGTCAACGCCCAGAATTCTCCAGCCAGATGTGGCTACAGCAAAGAGAAAATCGGGATTTGACAAAACTGACATCCCAAAGGTGCTTTTTCAGGAGGCAACTGGACTTCCTTGTTTTTTTCTTTTGAAGACTTTTCGCTTGTCATCCAAGAAGCTTCTTCAGCTCTGTGTTCTGACCTAGGCTTCCTGAGAAAGCATAAATCATAATCTTAGTCCCAAAAACCCTCTTTTATTTATACGGCTGTGAATTATGGTCATTCCCAGTCTGCAAGGCTTCACAAACAATATGTGAAGGTTCCGACAGATGTTTGCTCGAGTTGTCACAGTCTTTCAAGGGAATGTTGATAAGCACCCACCTTTATCTCCCTTGAAATGCTGCCAAAGACCTAATTGCAAAATTAATTTTGCAAGGCCAATTTAGCACAGAGTCACAGAACTTCTCAAAGCTTGAACCAACCAGATGAACTAATTACTTCCTGAAAAAGTTCACATCCCGTTCACTCCATTTTTATGTCTTATGGGAGGGGACAGTCATCTCCAAGCCTTACTCCTGTGTCGACCCTGTTTTCTCAATTGTTCTTGCCTTCTGGCAGTTCTACGCATGCGCACAGTGGGAACAGGCTCCCGTTGTTCTTCTGCCTTGCTGATGTCAGACTCCAGAGGCTTCGGAGGCAGCAAATGCCACCAGTAGCCTCCCACTGTCCAGTATGATCCCACAGAGTTGGCCTCCTCAGGGTGCCGTCGGCCAGACAGTGTCGGCTGGTGACCCCCAGGGGGAGAGCCTTCTCTGTGGGAGCGCCTTCCCTCTGGAATAAGCTGCCCCCAGAGCTTCGCATAATCCCTGACCTCCGGTCCTTCCGACGCGCCCTAAAAAGTTGGCTTTTCCAGCAAGCCGGCCTGGCCTGTTAACTCATTTTAAATGTATTGTCTTTTAAATTTGTTTTTTTTGGATATGGATTTAATTTTTTTTTAACTTTTGGGATGTGTGGTTTTTAATGTTGTACGCCACCCTGAGTCCTTTTGGAGAAGGGCGGCATATAAATCCAAACAAACAAACAAATCACTACCAGATGGCCTTGGCCCCCTCTCTGCGTCCAACACAAAGCCCTTGTCCGAGCTTTCCCCAGATTCCAGGGCAGGCCCATGTTCCTCCCCAACCTCCTCACTGTCCGAATCTGCTGCTAGCTCTGCAGGCTGCCAGCAGACCACAGCACTCTGACTGGATAGTTGACAGCTGAACAAGTGAAATGTCTTCAAAAGAAAAAATCAAGGAAGTCTAGTTGCCTCCTGAAAAAGCACCTTTGGGACAACCATGACCTGGATGACTGAGAATCTCTACAGACAAAACAGACTTTTCACAGATTCTACTTAAAGAACTGGGTTCAGTTCTACATGGCACCCATGGAGAAAGATTCAGATCAACTGGAAGGGATCCAGAGAAGGGCACCAATGGTGATAGGCAATTGGGAGCTTAATCTGGATATGCTTAGCCTTAAGACAGTATCACACAACTGACATAAATGATTTTCATTAGTTGCTGATGTCACATAGAATTTGCATAAGTAAAGGTAAAGGTCCCCCCGCATGTGCATGCTAGTCGTTCCCGACTCTAGGGGGCGGTGCTCATCCCCATTTCAAAGCCTGAGAGCCAGCACTGTCCAAAGACATCTCCGTGGTCATGTGGTTGGCATGACTAAATGCTGAAGGTGCATGGAACGCTGTTACCTTCCCACCAAAGGTGGCTCCTATTTTTCTAATTGCATTTTTTACATTTGGACTGCTAGGTTGGCAGAAGCTGGGACAAGTAACAGGAGCTCAGTCCGTTACGCGGCTCTAGGGATTCGAACCGCTGAACTGCCGACCTTTCTGATTGACAAGCTCAGCGTCTTAGCCACTGAGCCACCGGGTCCCTCTATTTACATAACCACTTCCTAATGGCTGGTGTCCCTTGTTCCCATATGGAAGCCATGATCGTAGGAGAGGAGGGCCACGCTGGAGAGGAATGCACACCCATTTAGGAAGAGAGTCAAGCGTTCCGGAGATATTCCTGCCTTTGCTTGAACACGTCCAGTGGAAAGAACCCCCCCCTCCCATTTCTTTAAGTGTAAGAGGAGGGCTGGGCATGGCTGAGTCTTGAGCTTTAGAGACCACTTTCAAATATTTATCTTTTTAGTAAAAGCAAAAGAAAAATACTCAATTGAAATACCCTTCACAGGTAATACTAATATATAGAACTCATGTTTGAATTTGTGCACAGATGGAAAATGTTATTTTTATAATCTACTGCCAATAATTACTTAGTAGCTCTGGAATTCCAAAACCCTCCCAGTAAGTTAACTGCTTCCCATCCATCCATCCATCCATCTATCCATCCATCCATGAAAGAATTAAAGCCTTCATTCTACTCTAGGCAGGGATCCATCTCCCAAATTGGAGCTGCATGGCTCCGCTAAAAATGAAGGACGGCTGCTATAGACTCCCACTGCAGCCCCGCCTGCAGCCGGACACCAAGGCGTTCAAGATGAGGATGCTGACGAGCATCTTGAGAGCCAGGAGCAGGGCCAGGGCCTTGTGGATGGCGGTTCCCCTTGTGCATAAGTTAGTCGTTCCTGACTCTAGAGGGTGCTGTTCATCTCTGTTTCAAAGCTGAAAGCCAGCGCTGTCCAAAGATGTCTCCGTGGTCATGTGGCCAGCATGACTCAACACTGAAGGCACATGGAACACTGTTAATTTCTCACAAAAGGTGGTTCCTGTTTTTTCTACTTGCATTTTTACATGCTTTCGAACTGCTAGGTTGGCAGAAGCTGGGACAAGTAACGTGAGCTCACTCTGTTAACCCACAATAGGGATTCGAACTGCCAACCTTTCTGATCAACAAGCTCAGCATCTTAGCCATTTGATACGATGCAAATAGGGGTGTCATTGACTTCCCCACCCCAGAAAGGTCTTAAAGGAGATGCTCTGGGCCACATATTTTGCACTGACCTGGGGAGGGAGTAGGACAAGAGAGAGGCTGGGTTAGAAAGGAGAATTGCTAGGACCACAGCAGAAAACATTTTGAATGAAATCAGAGCTCTGTGTACAGAATGATAATTTTACCTATAGATAATCACTGAATGACAGGGACATGGTGGCTCAGTGGCTAAGACACTGAGAGTGTCAATCAGAAAGGTCAGCAGTTTGGCGGTTCAAATCCCTAGTGCCAGTGGTGGGTTCCGGATCCCATTCCAAACAGTACGGCTGGAACGGGCCCGGCGTCACTCACATGGACATGCGCGGAGCATGCATGCATTGTAGTTGCAAACAATGCTTCTGCAAGCCTCCCCGATGCTCCAGCTGCTCGGCGGAGCATCACACAGGTGCTGTACGCACCATGTACATGCATGGAAGCGCTGAAAGCTTTAAAACACGGTAAGGAGCTCGGATGGGCGGGTGGGTCCTCTGGAGCACCGTACTGTACCAGAACCATGTACCGCCTGCAACCCACCACTGCCTAGTGCCATGTAACGGAGCGAGCTAAGTGAGCTCAGCAGCCTCTTTTCAGACAAGGCTGGAAGGAGAGCTGAGTAAGGGAGCTTCTGAACTTCATCAGGCTGTAGAAATAGAAATTGGTTGTTTTATTTTTACAGACACATGAAGCAGAAGCCATTTTCCACTCGTGACTCAAAGGCCAAAGTGGAAAAAAAGCCTCATGGGAAATGTTTCCTCTGGATGTCCTCCTTTGCTATCCCCCCCCCCCCCAATTTAATAAAACAAAAGAGAAAATAATGAAAGGGGAAAAAAAGAATGAGGAACAAGAAAGCAAAATAGCACCAAGAACTAAACACACAAATACAGACTCTTCTTATACACAAATGTTTAACATTTTTACACAACAGTTCTAATGCTCCGTGGCCATTATCCATCCACCAACTACATCAACAAGTGACTTGTTCACAAGAAACATCTGGCCTTTGATCCAGTGGAATAGGCCCATAACAGTGGTGTTATTCAGCAGGTTCTGACCAGTTCTGGAGAACCAGTAGCAGAAATTTTGAGTAGTTCAGAGAACCGGTAAATCCCATCTCTGGCTGGCCCTGCCCCTATCTATTCTCTGTCTCCCAAGTCCCAGCTGATCGGGAGGAAATGGGGATTTTGCAATAACCTTCCCCTGGAGTAGGGAGGGAATGGATTTTACAGTATCCTTCACCTGCCATGCCCAGCAACCCATGCCATGCTATGCCCACCAAGCCACACCCACCAAGCCAAGCCACACCCACAGAACCGGTAGCAAAAAAAATTGAATCCCATAAGTCTATCTTCCCACCCTGGAAGAACAACCATGAAAATAACCTCAATAAGACCTCTTTTGGAACTCGATAGAACCCTAGGAAATGAGGAGGCTGCTGGAGACAAGATTGAATGAGGAAAGGCAGGATATGCACCGATGCCCATGGCCACCTCCGAGCAAAACCTGTGCCTGAAAATCTCACTCCACCTGGCAGTTTCTCTTCTCCAGGAGAGACACTGTATGAACGCCACCTGAGATAGGAGCTGAAGTCTCAGAGCAATCAACTCAGTCAAGGAAGACCACTGCAGTAGATATCCTAGAAAAGAAAATATATCCTTAGTTAGTTTACAAGCTCCTGTAATTGAAGTTCATTAAGCAGATATTTAAAAAAGCTTTGATTATAAGGGATTTATCAAAGTGTTTACGAACTTGTAACTGTCTGAAATAAATTCCATCCTAAAAGCTTTTAGAGACAGCGTCTAATAAAAAAAATAAGTTAACTAAACAAATGAGCAGATCACTGGAATATTAAACAGGCTCCCTCTTCTTTCAGATCTTAGGGCTGAAATGATTTCTCTGTGTTTATTCCAAGATTGAATGTGTGGAATGTGAGGGAGGGGGATATCATATCTGGAATCATTTCATTTTTATGCACTAGTTAAATTAGTTGAATCCCAGTGGTGGGATTCAAATAATTTAATAACCAGTTTTCTGCCCTAATGACCAGCTGGGTAGTCATGGCTGGTCATGTGACCGTGTTGGCGTGGCCAACTCAAGGTCACTCACGTCAATGGGCACTTCGCCTTAGCTGTTACAATGTAATAAGGGTTAACCAGAGAGGCAGTTTCTGTAAGCAGGGCAATCAAGATGAAGCTAGAAACAACACCAGAATCTTTCCTTCCTGCCTTCCTTACAGGATTAGCCCTGTAAAGTGGAAAAAACAAAAGGAGATTTCTTCCAACAACCGGTTCTCCGAACTGCTTAGAAAGTTAACAACTGGTTCTCAGCGAACTAATCTTACCAGTCATGTAACAGAGCCAAGCAGGACTCTACTTGCTGCTGATTTCTTAATCAGTTGATCACTTTGGGGAGTGCAAAGTTTGGTGGACTTTGGGGAGTCCACCAAGCCACACCAACCAAGCCATACCACGCCCACCAAGCCATGCCCACCAAGCTACACCCACCAAGCCACACCATGTCCCTTCTTTTTTTAGGCAACCACTGACACAGAATATTATAACAAAGAGGAACAAGATGTCCACTAAAAAGGGTGTTTATGGCAGGAGATTAAACAAAGTGGAAGAATTTCACCTGTATAATAGTGGCTCCCACCTAGGCTTATTTCACCTCCCACAGCCCACCCTGAGACTTTTGCCATAAAATAATTGGAATGTACATAGGATGCGGGGAGCTGGGAGCTCAGTCATTGGTATGTTAGAAACACATCTCTCAATTGACTAAGGCCTCCCAATAGATGACATGTTGCTGGTAAAGGCGTCCTTTTTTCCATCTCTTCCCATGAGCAGCACCAGTGGTGGGATTCAATTTTTTTTACTACCAATTCTGTGGACATGACTTGGTGGACGTGGTGTGGTTTGGTGGGCATGGCTTGGTGGGCGTGGCAAGGGAAGGATACTGCAAAATCCCCATTCCCTCCCGATCAGCTCGGACACAGGAGGCAGAGAATAGATGGGGGCAGGGCCAGCCAGCGGTGGTATTTACCAATTCTCCAAACTACTCAAAATTTCTGCTACTGGTTTTCCAGAACTGCTCAGAACCTGCTGAATACCATGTCTGGCCTGAACCCTTAGAGACACTGAAGACCTAGCTGTCTGCCCAGACCTGAGGATCAGGACATTAGGGAATGGGTTGATAGTTTATTTTTCACATGTGGCTGTCATTTTTTTCTTTCAATTGTTTGTGATCAGTTGCATGTTTTAATAGTTTTATATTATGGCTTCGGTTTAAAATTGGTTGCCACCCAGAGTCGCTGTGGTGACCTGAGTAGTCCCATAAGTTTAAGAACATAAATAAATAAATGTTGGGTAGAAATTTGCACCCATGTGAAGGACCTCCCTTTTTAACCTGTTTGTTCTCGGATAATTTTTCTATTATACGCGGTGCCAGAAGATGCAACTACAAGATAGAAGACTGTATAAAAGCCAAGACTTTGACACACACTCATTAAGGTCACCATGAATCAGAAAGTGACTGAAGTTTGCTTCTCTCACACATGATATTTCAGCAGCTTTCACCAAATGGAAGGGGTACCTGGAATATGCAGAGAATTTTCTCCCCATTATCCTCCCAGTCTTCCCTGCTAAGTGCCAGAGCTCACTGTAACAGCATTGCCAAAAAGGCATTAAGAGTTGTTAACCTAATCCTGCATAACTTCTCTGGTAATATTGTATTGTAAACTAGGGCATACAAAACCTTTGCTAGACCAATTCTCGAATACA
Organism: Natrix helvetica; assembly: GCF_964273705.1. Taxonomy (NCBI): domain Eukaryota; kingdom Metazoa; phylum Chordata; class Lepidosauria; order Squamata; family Natricidae; genus Natrix; species Natrix helvetica. The sequence continues at coordinate 5,408,386 of NC_138562.1, forward strand.
GTTCATCTGTCTGGAACCCACACTGCATATCGGACATTAATACAATCGAGCGAGTCCAGAGATATTTCACGAGAAGAGTCCTCCACTCCTCTGCTCGCAACAGAATCCCTTATGCCACCAGACTTGAAATTTTGGGCTTAGACAACTTAGAACTACGTCACCTTTGGTCTGACCTAAGCGTAGCACATAAAATTATCTGCTACAATGTCCTACCTGTCAATGACTACTTCAGCTTCAACTGCAACAATACACGAGCACACAATAGTTACAAACTCAAGGTAAACCGCTCCAAACTCAATTGCAGAAAATACGACTTCAGCAACAGAGTGGTCAACGCCTGGAATGCTCTACCTGACTCTTTGGTTTCTTCCCCAAACCCCCAAAACTTTAACCTTAGACTGTCTACTGTCGACCTCCCCCCATTCCTAAGAGGTCTGTAAGGGGCATGCATAAACGCTCCAAAGTGCCTGCCATCCCTGTCCTAATGTCCCCATTTATTCGTATCCTTTTCATGTATTCAAATCAGGCTTATATTTATATCTGTTATCTAATACATGCTTGATGAAATAAATAAATAAATAAAATTTCTGCTTCCTTAAGAGCCAGATCTGATCCACATGGAGAGACATTTGCATCAACAGAACAATATCTGAAGGAACCAGGATAGGAAAACTGCCGTAGCCAAATCCCAGCTCAAACCAAAGTCTTAGAATCATAGAATCCTAGGACTGGAAGGGACCTTGGAGGTTTTCTTGTCCAACTCCCTGCCCAATGAAGGAAACCATATTACATCCTGGACAAATGGCTGTCCAATCTCTTCTTAAAAACTTCCAGTGTTGGAACACCCACAACTGGAGAGGCAATCTGTTCCATGGATTAATTGTTCTCACCATCAGGAAATTCCTCCTGATTTCCAGGTTGAATCTCCCTCTAATGAGCTTCCACCCATTATTTTCTGGCCTGCTCTCAGATGCTTTGGAGAATAAATCAACACCCTCTTCCTTGTGACAGCCCTTCAAGGATCCTGTCACCCTAATTCTCCTCCTGCTGCGTTAGGAAGACCCCCTAATGAATTTGGGAGGGTGAGCCTTCTCCAGTTCCTCAGACCCTTTTCTATTCTGTCCTAATGGAAGCTGTACCATTGCATGTATGGTTCAGCCATGAGCAGAATCTTGGGAGGTCTCTGCAATGCAACTCCATTGTGTTGGAGAAATGTGATTCCAAGGGAGTGACATAGTTGTTTCCCCAAGGAACTTCAGCCTACTTCAGAAGTGGGATTCAAATATTTTTACTACTGGTTCTGTGGCATGGCTTGGTGGGAGTGGCATGGCTTGGTGGACGTGGCTTGGTGAGTGTGGCAGGGGAAGGATACTGCAAAATCCCCATTCCCTCCCCACTCCTGAGGGAAGGATACTGCAAAATCCCCATTCCCTTCCCACTCCAGGGGAAGGTTACTGCAAAATCCCCATCCCTTCCCAATCATCTGGGACTCGGAAGGCAGAGAATAGATGGGGGCGGGGCCAGCCAGATATGGTATTTACAAATTCTCCAAACTACTCAAAATTTCTGCTACTGGTTCTCCAGAACTGCTCAGAACCTGCTGAATACCACCTCTGCTCTACTTCCCTTCTTTTGATGGCAGAAGCTGTGATGTAGCAGCCTCTTTTGCTACTGAACATGCTAGAGCTTATTTCTCAACTGTGGCAGCTTAAAAAGTATAGACCCAACTTCCAGATTTTCCCAGCCAGCATCTTAAAGTTGTCAAGGTTGAGAAACATTGTGCTAGAGAGGATGAATCCACATGCCCTCCTCAACCCTGTGCCATAATGGACATCTCCTCCCATGGGGTCACCTATCTGGGCCTATCTGCTGCTGAGACAGGTTCAAGCAAGCCAGAACAAGGTGGTCCTGCAGGAAAGGGAGGCGTTTCGACAGAAAGCAGAAGAAACTTCTTCAGGTCAGCATTTGGTGTCATGTGAAGATAGAGTCAGAAGGAGGTTGATGGCCAGCTGTAGGACATCAACTTTTATGAAAGAATTTGTCGATAAGCCGGTGTTGTCCGGGTATTTATTTATAGGGGGGGAATTACCAGACCAAACATAATTTCTAATGTTGGTGATTTTCCCCCTTACCAGAGGGACCGCCCTTGTGGAGTATTGTGAAGGCATCGCCATGGCAACTCCACTGCACTGTAGAGTACAAGCCATTTTACGGCAGTACAGTAGAAGCCATTTTAAGGCACAACAGGTTATAACTTAACAGAACACACACACACACACCACAGTGAGGGATGTTAGGGATGTCTTACCCCTACAATATTTGTTTCCAGAGAGTAAGTCATATGTGTACCAAGTTTGGTTGAAATTGCTTGAGGCGTTCCAGAGTTATGCTGGAACACACACACACACACACACGCAAACACACACTCACACACACACACAAAGCTATATGTGTGTGTGTGTATGTATGTATGTATGTATGTATGTATGTATGTATGTATGTATATGCTGGTCTTGTTGTATTCGGGTCTTTTCCCATGTAAGATTGAGATTGTCTTGGTAAAGTTTCGGAGAGGTCTCACTCACCATCTTCAGGCTGGGTTTTGGGCTTAAAGCGTGGTCGGAGCTGCCGTCTTTCTATAAATCTTGGTGTGTGTGTGTGTGTGTGTGTGTGTGTGTGTGTGTGTGTGTGTAGTGCTGGGTTTGTTTTAGTAAGTGGAATGATTGGTTGTATGGTTGTATCATGATTGGTAGATTGGTGCTGATTGGTGCTGGCTGTATGTCCGTTGTTGTTTCGTGTTGTAACAGCAAGAACCGAGACACAGAACAGGACAACGGCATAACCCTCCTTCCATACATCAAAGGCACCACAGATAAAATCAGCAAAATTCTGATTCAGCAAAAAGCACAATATCAAGACAACCTTCAGCACTGACCAAAAAATAGCCAACATCTTAAGAAACCTCAAAGACAAGATCCAGCTAGAAAACCAAGGAGTCTATGAAATACCATGCAAAATCTGCCCAGCCACATACATAGGACAAACTAATAGGAGAATAAATGCACGCATTGCAGAACACAAGAATGCAGTCAGAAAAAAAGAAAAAAACTTCCTCCCTTTTCCAGCACCTTAAAGCAACAGGACATGAACTTGATTTTGAAGGAACCAAATTAATCTCCAAAACAGAACACTTCAACAAGAGAATAATTATGGAAGCCATCGAAATAGAGAAACACCCCCACAACATGAATAAAGGTGACGATACCTCCCGCCTACCAGACATCTGGAAACCAGCCCTAGTCAACAAATGAACCCCACTCACCACCCAGGTCGTTACAACACAAAAGAACAACGGACACACAGCCAGCACCTCAGACACACAGGATGATACGAAACAGCCGACCAATCTACAAAAATCAATTCCATCTACCAATCAGGATGCAACCACACAACCAATCAACCCATTTACAGCAACAAAGCCAGCACTCCATCTCCCCCCTCACAAGATTTATAGAAAGACGACAGCTCCGGCCACACCTTACTCGCACAAGCAGGAAGCCGAAAACACCAGCCTGAAGATGGCGAGTGGGACCTCGTCGAAACGTTGCCAAGACAATCTCAATCTTACATGGGAGAAGACCCGAATACAACAAGACCAGCATACCCACACCCCTGAAAATCTACGAAAACACACACACACAGACACACACACACACACACACATATATATATACACACACACACACATAGACAGACAGACAGACAGACAGACAGACAGACAGACAGACAGACAGACAGACAGACAGATATAGATAGCAGAATAACAGAGTTGAAAGAGACCTTGGAGGTTTTCTAGGAACTGGGTATGTTTACCTTTACCTTTACCTTTATTTCGATTTTTATACCGCCCCCTCTCCCCAAAGGGACTTAAGAGAAAGAAGGACTAGGGGAGACATGATAGCAGTGTTCCAATATCTCAGGGGTTGCCACAAAGAAGAGGGAGTCAAGCTATTCTCCAAGGCACCTGAGGATAGAACAAGAAGCAATGGGTGGAAACTAATCAAGGAAAGAAGCAACTTAGAACTGAGGAGAAATTTCCTGACAGTGAGAACAATTAATCAGTGGAACAGAAGTTGCCTCCAGAAGTTGTGAATGCCCCAACACTGGAAGTCTTTAAGAAGATGTTGGATAGCCATTTGCCTGAAACGCTATAGGGTTTCCTGCCTAGGCAGGGGGTTGGACTAGAAGGCCTCCAAGGTCCCTTCCAACTCTACTATTGTATTGTATTATAGTCTAACACCATGCTCAAGCAGAAGACTCTATATCATTTCAGACAAATGACTGTCCAATCTCTTCTTGAAAACCTCCAGTAATGGGAGCACCCACAACTTCTGAAGGCAAGCCATTACACTGATGAATTGTTCTCACTGTCAGGAAATTTCACCTCAGTTCTAGGTTGGATCTCTCTTTGATTAGTTTCCATCCGTTGCTTCTTGTCTTGCCTTCTGGTGCTTTGGAGAGTAGGTTGACTCTATGCAGCTATGGGTTTTGCATTCCCATGACTGCTTCTTCTTTGGTGTTGAGCAGCACAGAACGTCCATCCTTGAAAATCTGGCTTTTCTTCAAGCCCTGGTCAAGTTGTCCTATGAGTTCTCTTTTGAACCGGCTCAAAATGTATTATTAAAGGCCAATCTCCCCCTTGCTTCCCATGCTCTAGTATGGCCACTTTTATATCCTTTTAAATTGTTATGCTGTTATCTTAACCTTTGTCAACCACCCAGAGAACGTATGAGGGAGCAGCCAGAGAAAATGGATTTATAAGCAAATAACATTTATAAACCTCCTTGGCAACCGAAGAACATCCGCCCAGAAGGTTTCTGGAAAGGGGAAAACCCTGGGGAGGCGGAAGGGCTTCTCCCCCACTCTACTCCATTCCGCCCCCCCCCCCACTGCACCTGCCCTTTCTGTAGTGCTTCCTCCACCACAACCTCTGCAACTGGGTACAGGCATCACACACACATGCATACACACACACACTTCCAGGGGTGGGTTCGGGCAGGCACTACTGCTGCTTCGCTTGATGTGCACTGCGTGCGCATGTGCAGTGCGATTGAAATTGTTCTGTGCATGCGCAGAGCTGAAAAACAAGATGGCACCACTGCCTGGGGAAACCGGTTCAGGGGTGTGGCAGGCCTGGGTCACTGCCGGTTCCAGCGACCCAGGCTGACAAACCACTACCTGTTTGGCCAAACTGGTTCGAACCGGTAGGAACCCACCACTGCACACTTCTGAGGCCACCATTTTGCTGGCTTTGTTTTGGAAATTCAGCTTATTGAAGGAAAGCTTTCAAAATTTGGGAACGGCGACTTCCGGTTTGCCCGTAGGACCGTTTTTCGTGCTCCGGGAACTTCAGGAAAGCCTCCTGAAGCCTCCAGAGGGTGAAAAACAGCACTACAGGCAAACCGGAAGTCACTGTTCCCAAACTTCTGGTTTGCCCATGGGGCCATTTTTTGCACTCTGGAGGCTTCAGAGAAGTCTCCTGAAGCCTCTGGAGGGCCTCCGGTGGGTGAGGGGGGCTGTTTTTGCTTTCCCTGGGCTCCTAGAAAGCCTCTGGAGTCTGGGGAGGGCAAAAAAAGTGTGCCAAAAGCAGGGGGGAGGGTGCTAGTTGCGCGTGCATGTGTGCATGGGGGGGGCACACATAGCATTATGGGTGTGGCATGCCTGCGCATGGCTTTTAGCATGCGATCCAAAAATGGTCAGCCATCCCTGGTATATACTATATATATTTATTACATTGATCGATTGACTTTTTTTTAGTAGTATTTATAAATCATACTATCCTACATGTTTCCCTGAAAATAAGACATTATTATGTTTGAGGTGCAGGAGGCGGTGAGCATGGTCACCTCATGGCTGCTGCTGTGTTGCAATATTTTCAGGGAGGCCTTATTTTCAGGGAAACAGGGTAGCCTGCAAATCGGGCTATTCACAAATGCAGTCTAGAACTTTGCAAAATTCCTACTGAAGATATCCTTGAGACATAGTTCTACTTTTTTATTTTTTTCTACCTCAGCCTTTGGTGAATGCATTTATCAGGAATCAGGATGCCAGTTGCCAGAAAAACAACATTGCTCTGTAGAAAGCCATCTTTGGTATCCAAAGAAAATCAAAATAGTGGAGGGAAGTGAATCTACCCACTAGGCCGTGTGTGTTTAGTGCTACTTACAGGTTTGGATTATCACCAAAGGGAGATATGAACACTGTCAAAAGGAAGAAGTCCCTTCCTCAGATCCAAGGATAAATGCATGACCTATTTCCCTAAAAATAAAACCTCCCCGGATAATAAGCCCAATCGGGCTTTTGAGCGCATGCGCTAAAATAAACCCTCCCCAAAAATATTGCAACACAGCAGCAGCCATGAGGTAATCACGCTCACCGCCTTCTGCACCTCAAAAATAATAAGACCTCCCCAAAAATATGGCCAAGTGCTTATTTCTGGGGTCAAAAGAAAATAAGAGCCTGTCTTATTTTGGGGAAAACATGATATAATTCACTTCAGATGTGCAGAGAAAGAGGACTCATGTTGTGTCTTCCCACTATGGTTCTCTATGAAAGGGCAGATTCCATTTTGGGCAATTTCATTCTTTATAAAATTTGAAAGGTGGGGGGAAGGGAGAGTCACCGGAAGATCACCTGAACAGGATAAACAAGTAGGGTTAAGTAGTTTATTCCAACATAAAATAATATTAGTAGCTCAGGGTTGAATGGTAGAGTCCTTCGTGCTCTCTTAGCTTGGCTATTTGCTTGCAGGCATTTCATTACCCGACTAGGTAACGTTATCAGTGACCTGCTAATGTAACTTATTTGGGTAATGAAATGTCTGCAATAGTGGTGGAATTAAAAAAAAATTACTACTGGTTCTGTGGGCATGGCATGGTGTGGCTTGGTGGGTGTGGCTTGGTGGGCATGGCAGGGGAAGGTTACTGCAAAATCCCCATTCCCTCCCAATCAGCCGGGACTCGGGAGGCAGAGAATAGATGGGGGCGGGGCCAGCCAGAGGTGGTATTTGTTGATTCTCCAAACTACTCAAAATTTCCGCTATTGGTTCTCCAGAACTGGTCAGAACTTGCTGAATACCACCTCTGGTCTGCAAGCAAACAGTCAAGATGGCAGAGCCAGGCCAAGCAGGCTGAGAAGAGCCAGTTCCAGCCCGTTGGCATGCTGGGGTGGGGGTGGGATAGTGGGCAAGCTCCCAACAGCCTTTTCCCTGGAGCTGGGAGGACCCGAGCTGAACTTGCATTCCAAGGATGGGTGGATCTGACAAGAGGGGACAGTATTGGAGAAGGACAATATTTCAATGGCGGCACCATGACTGTGGAATTCCCTTCCCACGGGGATCTGCTGATCTCTCCTTCTGTTAGCTTTCACATGCTAATTAAAAAGCTCCCCTCTCCCCCCACTGTATTTTAGTCTATGATGTTATCATAGTGGCTGCTCATTGCTTTTATCCTTGGAGTTTTTCTTCAAACGCTTCATGTTGATGGAGAGCTTCTTTATTGCAATGTTCATGGATTGGGCAATGCCTGTGGCAACAGGAGTAGGGGGCTCTGCATTTTATGCCCCCAATGCACAGAGATTCAGCAATGGCTCCCATTACACAGTGGAGTTCCTTTTACAAAATGTAACTGTTTGACATCCATGGGAGAAGCAGGGATGAGATTCAGCCACTTCGCACCTATTCGGGAGAACCAGTTGTTAACTTTCTAAGCAGTTCGGAAAACCGGTTGTTGGAAGAAATCTCATTTTGTTCCCCCCCCCCCACTTTAGGGAATAGGCACCTTGTGAAGGGACCTTGAAGGTCTTCTAGTCCAACCCCCTGCTTTGGCAGGAAACCCTACACCACTTCAGACAAATGGCTATCCAACATCTTCTTAAAGACTTCCAGTGTTGGGGCATTCACAACTTCTGGAGGCAACTTCTGTTCCACTGATTAATTGTTCTAACTGTCAGGAAATTTGGTTCCAGATTGCTTCTCGCCTTAATTAATTTTCATCCATTGTTTCTTCTTCTATCCTTAGGTGCTTTGGAGAATAGCTTGACTCCCTCTTCTTTGTGGCAGCCCCTGAGATATTGGAAGACTGCTATCATGTCACCCAGGGGTGGGTTCCTGCCGGTTCTAACTGGTTCAGAAGAAGAGCTTCCAGAAATCAACTGTACTGGTTAAAAGAGGTTCGTCATGGAGCACCTACTCTCCCCCCCTCACTCGCTTGCCCCGCCCATTCCATCGCCACTCACGGGTGGTAGCTCCCCGAACCTGCCTAGGAGGCTTGGCCATTCAAGGGCATCCCCGCCCCCCACTGGTTCCCTGCCTCCCTTCCCGGCGAAGTTTTCCAAGGTGTGGTTTTCCTCCCATCCCTTGTGCCTGGCTCCCGCTGAGCTCCGGTAAGGAGGAGAAGAGCCTTTGGGGAGTGAGGAGGAGGAGGAGGGAGAAGGAGGTGCGCGAGCGGGGCCATGCCAGCTGGACAACCGGCGGAGGCAGGAAGGTTCTCGGGAGTGCCGAGTCTCTAGCTCAGCCTGGCTCTCCAACAGTGGCCGCATTGCCCTTGAGCAAATCTGGATGACCAGTAGGAAGCACCTGTCTTTGAGGAAGAACTTCGTGGAAGTCGACACTTGGCTAAATATGGTGACTAAGGGTTTGAATCAGGGGTGAAAGCCAGCAGGTTCTGACAGGTTGTGGAGAACCGGCAGCGGAAATTTTGATTAGTTCAGAGAACTGGAGTGGGGAGGGAATGGAGATTTTGCAGTATCCTTCCCCTGCCACGTCCACTAAGCCACATCCACCAAACCATGCCCACAGAACCAGTAGTAAAAAGATTTGAATTTCGCCACTGGTTTGAATTCTACTATGGCCTGGGCTACATTCCAAAGGACTCCTGGAAAGATATGAGTTACGTCTTACAAAGAGCAGGAAGGAAGTGTTTGTCAGGTCCTTCACCAATCTCGCCAAGAGATTCTTTTATTAGAATAAAAGAGGAAGAATTAAAAATATCCAGCACTGCATATTAATCAAAAACCAAAAGGGAGAAGCAGGAAAGGAATCAGCCAATGTGAGGGACTCGGTGTCAGAAGAAATGGCGTTGGCAGAGATGTCTAAATTGACCGTTTTGATCAAAGAAAAGTGTACTCTTGTTGTTACATGGAAACCACTTCTGGACTTTGTGCTTGGGGTGGAGAAAAACGAAGCTTTGATTTTGGGTTTTACTGAATAGATTGATTTGTTTTTATAGAAATGGTTAGTTTATATTATGATAAAGTCAAAAGTTTTGGTTCAATGTTAATGCTTCATTTTCCTGTCGGAAAGTCGGAAATCAATGCTCCCCCCTTCTTTTCTCCTTCTGCTCCTCAGTTCTTTTTCCCTTTCTCCTCCCCACTGTGTCCTCCTATTTGCTTTTGTGTTTTTGTATTTTATTCTATAATCTAATAAAACGTTTATAATTTAGAAGGAGGAGGAGGAGGAGGAGGAGGAGGAGGAGGAGGAGGAGGAGAAGAAGAAGAAGAAGAAGAAGAAGAAGAAGAAGAAGAAGAAGAAGAAGAAGAAGAAGAAGAAGAAGAAGAAGAAAGGAAAGAAAGAAAGAAAGAAAGAAAGAAAGAAAGAAAGAAAGAAAGAAAGAAAGAAGGAAAGATAGAAAGAAAGATGAAAGAAAGAAAGAAAGAAAGAAGGAAAGAAAGAAATATAGAAGGAAAGATAGAAAGAAAGAAAGATGAAAGAAAGAAAGAAAGAAAGAAAGAAAGATAGAAAGATAGAAAGATAGAAAGATAGAAAGAAAGATGAAAGAAAGAAAGAAAGAAGGAAAGAAAGAAAGAAAGAAAGAAGGAAAGAACGAAAGAAAGAAAGAAAAAGAAAGAAAAAGAAAGAAAGAAAGATGAAAGAAAGAAAGAAAGAAAGAAGGAAAGAAAGAAAGAAAGAAAGAAAGAAGGAAAGAAAGAAAGAAAGAAAGAAAGAAAGAAAGAAAGAAAGAAAGAAAGAAAGAAAGAAAGAGCAACAGGAAGGCAGTCAGCAATGCCATCAAAGCCAGGGCCAGGGGACGGATGAGAGAGAGCTAAAGGGTTTCCTAACTCAGGAAGGACAGCCTCCCCTAAAACTTAGTTGGGTGTTGCTCATGATTAGAACAGCAATGAAAATCTACAACTTATTCAGAAAATCTAACTGACAAACCGGTTGAGGATGGTACACTTTAAATTTGCACAGATACTTCTCCACAAATTCCCCTGTCAGAAAGAGAAATAAAAAAATCCGGGTTTGCTATCCTGGACCCCACCAACAGGAAGGAATTGGCTGAAGAAATGACGCTGAGCTGAGGGGAAATGATCCTGTCATCCTTGAATCTGAGAGAGCCGCAGAAGCAGGGTCTGAAAAGAGTCAGCCTGCAACACAAACACAGCAGAATTGGGATGAAAGGCAGGTTGGATCCAAGGGCCCGATGGAGTAAAATCCTGAGGGAGAACAAGGTCCAGGAAAGATGGGAAATTCTACAGTATTGAAGACTCTACCACACCCACCACCACTCTCCCAAGAGAAAAAATCAGAGAGTTCTCTAAAATGCTGAAAATAAAAGGTAAAAAAGGATATATTCAGGAAATGGAAGGAGAAAAGGCTGTCTTGGGGCAAATAGGAGAAGGGAACATCTTTTGAGCTACCTTGATTTGCACAAAATAAATATAAATCTAATAATGCAGCATGTAATACCTAATTTATTATATGTATAGTATATGTCTAGTAGGGATCCAGTGGCTCAGTGGCTAAGATGCTGAGCTTGTCAATCAGAAAGGTCGGCAGTTCAGTGGTTCGAATCCCTAGTGCCGCATAATGGAGTGAGCTCCCGTTACTTGTCCCAGCTTCTGCCAACCTAGAAGTTCGAAAGCATGTAAAAATGCAAGTAGAAAAATAGGGGCCACGTTTGATGGGAAGGTAATGCAGAAATTTGAATAATGCTCCCTCTTCTCCCCTAGTAGGCAGTTCTGCTTTGTGAATTGGAGTCTATCTTTGGCAAAAGTTGGCAGATTTGCCAGAGAAGAACAGAATTGCTTGGGAAAAACAATCGCACCCTATCCGTGCATCCTTCCCCTGTTACCTGCTCCAAATGTAAGATGAAAATGCTATCTGCTTCGCATAGGCAGCCTTGGGACTCCTCCCTCCCCAGCCTTCTTCCCTTTATCAGCATTGTTAAAGTTTCAGTTATAGCTTCCCAGGTGAATGTTGGCGAATCGTGTCTTCCACTTGTGCTTTGGAGCACTCTTGGAAATAACACCGAGAAGCTCTTCTATTTTAAATGCAGGAGCATTTCCCCCTGGGAACCGTGTGGTGGCAGAGAATGTTCCCAGGCTGGCCTTTGCTACCAATTATGGAAAAGTCGAGGAGCCGTAGCTACCCTTCTGTTGGAAGGCGCAAACTCTTCCAGGAGTGGATGCAGAGCGGGCTTGCTGCAAGCACAGAGCTGGCCAATCTGCTCTGACTGCCAGCCCAGAATGCCCCATGGGCTGTGGGTGGTTTGGATTTCCCCCGGGAGATCTGGACCTTGGTGGCAAAACAGCCAGGGTCAGGCAGGGCTTTCCTCTTTTTTTGCCCGAAAGAAAAGGGCTCGGATTATGCCAAGAAGACGCCATCGGTCTTCTCTAACCCTAAAGCAGCTGCTCCCTCTGCTGCCCAACTGGATGGTTCAGCTTTATTTCTCAAACCTCTGCATGCCAACCAGCTTGTGAAAACTCCCGCGGGTGCCTTCCCCTTTGGGGAGCTTATTTTATCCCGATCAGAGTCTTTTTAAAAAAATTATTTTAATTGAAAAGACAGTGGCATGTCAGGATAGCAATTACAAGTAAAGCAACCCCCCCCCAAAGTTACTAATAAATCTTAACACACAAACTACTGACTATAACAATACTATCATAACAGTAACAATAACAGTAACTATAGTAATGTCACCAAAAGGAGTAAAGAAAGAAAAGGCTTTAACTAGCTTTCTATTTACGCTAGCCTCTTTACAATTTTTCCTTTACTATATTCCTGTTTTAATGCATCTTTATTTTCCATACTAACAGTTCTTGACATTTGAAAACTTTTATTCCCTCTCATTTCTCCCTCTTATTTCTATCCATTCGTAAAATTTGTTCCATGTCTGATAATATTTTGAGGCTTCCTTATCTTTAATTTTTAAGGTTAATCTATCCATTTAGGCACAATCCCTAATTTTCCTTATTTTATCCCAATCAAAGTCTTAGCTGGTGGTGGAACCTGGCCAGCCAGCCTTGAACACAGAAGCTACGTATGTGGGATTAGACCTGGTTAACTTGTGAACTGGATGCTACCAAGGAATTCAGGGTTGTAGAGGGAGGATAGAAAAGGTCAAGACCCCCATGCAGGTCTTAAGGCATGCAGGGATAACTGCCATCCTTCTGCAGAGGAATCATTGAGTCTGTTATCTGCACCTCCATAACTGTCTGGTTTGGCTCTGCAACCCAACAAGATAGACACAGACTTCAGAGGAGAATCAGAACTGCAGAAAAAACAATTACTGCCAACCTGCCTTCCATTGAGGACCCGTATACTGCACAAGTCAAAAAGAGGGCTGTGAAAATATCTACAAACCCCTCGGATCCTGGACATAAATTGTTTCAACTCCTGCCCTCAAAACAACACTGTACAGCACTGCACATCAAGAAAACTAAACACAAGAACAGTTATTGCCTTTGCGCCATCACTCTGCTAAACAAATAATTCCCCCAACACTGTTAAAATATTGACTAAGGCTGCATTACGATTACTATTAGCCTTCTCATCGTTCCTATCACCCATCTCCTCCCATTTATGACTGTAACTTTGTTGCTTGTATCCTTACGATTTATATGGATATTGATTGTTTCCTGATTGCTTATTTGTACCCTATGACTCTCATTAAGTGTTGTACCTTATGATTCTTGAACAAATGTATCTTGTCTTTTTATGTACACTGAGAGCATCTGCACCAAAGACAAATTCCTTATGTGTCCAATCTCACTTGGCCAATAAAGAATTCTGTTCTGTTGTTCTGTTCTGTTCTGTTCTGTTCTGTTCTATTCTATTCTATTCTATTCTATTCTATTCTATTCTATTCTATTCTATTCTTCCAGGAGGCTGAACTAGGATGAAAACGCCACCTCTGTGACAGCCAAGTCAGGGCTAAGATGTTCCTTGGGGGAAATTATACCTACCCCCTTAATATGCTGAGTGACCCTCTCTAAGGTCTAATACCCCAGAAGATAGGCTCAAGACTTGAACACTGGGCCCTATCTAACAAAATGACATTCAAGGTAGAGAAAGTAACTTAGGCAAGGAAAACCAAAAGTACACATATAGACTGTGTGAAACCAGGCTTAATAGCAGTGACCGTGAGAGGGATCTTAGAGTCTTAGTGGACAACCAGCTAAATAGGAGCCAGCAGTGTGCAGCAGCAGCTAATGCAATCCTAAATTGCATTAGCAGAGGGATACAGTCAAAATCGAGGGAGGTACTAATACCACTCTATAAAGCCCTAGTAAGACCACACCTAGAGTACTGCATCCAGTTTTGGTCACCACACTATAAAAAAGATGTTGAGACTTTAAAAACAGTGCAGAGGAGAGCAACCAGGATGATTAGGGGATGGGAGACTAGAATATATGAAGAACGGTTACAGGAACTGGGCCTGGCTAGTCTGGTGAAGAGAAGGACCAGAGGAGACATGAGAGCAGTCTTCTAAAGTTTGAGGGGCTGCCAGAGAGAGGAGGGGGTCAAGTATTTCCCAAAGCACCTGAAGGCCGGACAAGGAATAATGGATGGAAACTGACCAAGGAGAAATTCAACCTAGAAATAAGGAGGAACTTTCTGACAGTGAGAACCATCAACCGATGGAACAGAAGTTGCCTTCAGAAGTTGTGGGGGTTGCATCACTTGAGACTTTCAAGAAGAGTTTGGACTGCCATGTGTCAGAAATAGAGGAGGCTTTGGACTACCAAACTGGGAATTATACTATCAGGCGGCAGTACTAACATGGATTGTACTGAGGAATATAAGATTATTGACTTTGAAAGGACATGCTTTGCAATTGGGCTGGCATGCATTCTTATGATATGGGAAAATAAGATACATGGATATTTTAAGAGATTATATAAGGAATGCATTATTATTGGTGTAGAAGAAAATTAAAGAACAACATTATTTGAGGATATCAGGAATAGTGAATCTGGCAAGAGCAAAGGGGGAGGTTTAAGCCTTTATGTGAGCAAAAGTTTGTACACTGAAGGTGGCATTTAATTTCATTGTATCATGGGCAATGACAATAAAGTAAACTAAAGAGAATAAGTAGGATTTCATAGCTGGCTGAGGAATTCTAGGAGTTGAAGTCAACACCTCTTAAAGCTCCCCAGGTTGAGAAACACTGCCTTTAGAGATCCAAAGACCCCACAACCCCCAAGTATGGATTGCTGGTAGCCTCCCTGGGGGCCTGCCCTCCCTCCCTCCCTCTTCCAGCTGTGGCTCCCTCTCCACAGCAGCTGCTGGCAACAGCAGAAGAAACGCCCTGGCCACAGCGGATGAGGGCTGATGCAAACCCTCAACTGCCAGTTTTGAGCAAGCAGATTCCCCCAGTGGAGGCTGACGCCCAGTGGTCCTTCGCTTCCTCCTGGCGATGACTCTGCACTCGGAGGCCGCAGTGTTGAAAGAGGGCCGCGTTGGCGCAAGGCGGGTGGCTGATAAGCAGCACATCTGCCATCCGTTCAGCAAGTAGAAGGCCAGGCTTTGGAGTCTGCCTGCAAGAGATAATCGAGGGAACCTTACAGGGAGGGAGGAATAAACCTCTTTGTGATCCCAGGAAGCCTCAAGGTGCCCCCCTGGAATGGCTTCCCATGTGCTTTTCAGAAAATGCTTCTGCTCCAGGAAATGTGTGGGGTCCCCTCCCCCCACTCCTTTTAAATGCAGATAGCCTTTGACTTCCAAACATTCGCTTAGGAATCGTTCAAAGTTAAACTGAGAAATGTGACTTACAACCCTCATAGCATCCCCAGGGTCATGGGATTCAGGCGCTTGGCAACTAACTCATTTTATGAGGGTCGCAGTGTCCCCCGGGCCACATGATCCCCCTTTGCAACCATTTGGCCACCACACTATAAAAAAGATGTTGAGACTCTAGAAAAAGGTTCTGATCACCATCTTTAAAGCGCTCCATGGCATAGGGCCTAGTTACCTGCGGGATCGCATCCTCCCACATACATCCCTGCGGCCAATCCGCTCTCACAGGGAGGGCCTTCTCCTGGTGCCGTCCACGAGGCAATGCCAACGGGCGACACCAAGGAGTAGGGCCTTCTCTGTGATGGGCCCAACCCTCTGGAATGACCTCCCCCCCGATATTAGAACCACTACTGACCTCCGCTCCTTCCGACAGAAACTGAAAACACACCTGTTCCGACTGGCTGGTTTGGCATAATTTTAACGTCTACCTCCTGGCATACACATTCTTACTGGTTTTTAGAGGGATATTGTTTTAAATTTAACTTGATATTTTAAACTTTTGTATTGATTTATTTATTAGCTGTACAGTTTGGCATATTTTACCCTCCTCTTATACATGTATTTATATAGTTATTTCTACGTTTTAATCTGTTGTATTTTAATACGGACTGTACACCGCCCCGAGTCCCTTTCGGGAGAGGGGGCGGTATATAAACGCTAATAATAAATAAATAAAATAAATAAAAATAAATAAAAAGTGCAGAGGAGAACAGCCAGGATGATGAGGGGACTGGCTGTACTCGATGTGTAGTCCTTAATGGAACCACATCTACACGGTGAAACTGGGTGAAACCAGGCTTAATAGCAGTGACTGGGAGAGGGATCTTGGAATCTTAGTGGACAACCAGCTAAATAGGAGCCAGCAGTGTGCAGCAGCAGCCAAAAAAGCCAACACAGTTCTAGGCTGCATTAACAGAGGGATACAATCAAGATCAACGGAGGTACTAATACCACTTTGTAAAGCCCTAGTAAGACCACACTTAGAGTACTGCATCCAGTTTTGGTCAACACACTATAAAAAAAGATGTTGAGACTCTAGAAAAAAGTGCAGAGAAGAGAAACTAGGATGATGAGGGGACTGGACATGAAGAATGGTTACAGGAACTGGGCATGGCTAGTTTAGTGAAGAGAAGGACCATGATAGCAGTATTTGAGGGGCTGCCACAGAGAGGAGGGGGTCATTTGGTATTTTCCAAAGTACCTGAAGGCCAGCCAAGGAATAATGGATGAAATAAGGAGGAACTTTCTGACAGTGAGAACAATCAACCCATGGAACAGAAGTTGCCCTGGGAAGTTGTGGGAGCTTCATCACTTGTGACTTTCAAGAAGAGATTGGACTGCCATGTGTCAGAAATGATGTAGGGCCTCCTGCTTGAGTGGGGGTTTGGACTAGATGACCTATAAGGTCCTTTCCAACTCTGTTAATCTGTTAAATCTGTTAAACCTTCTGATAAGCATAGTCAAAGGGAAAGCTAATTCACGTAACGTCCCCTGTTACTAACTTAGTCATTCCAACTGCATTCCCTTAACAATTGTGGAAAGGAGGGTCATGCAATGGGGCAAAACTCACTTAACAACCATCTTGCTTAGCAATGGAAATGTTGGGCTCAGTTGCGGTTGTAAGTCAAGGATCACCTGTAATGCTATGGTTGAATGCAAAGACCAAGATGCAGGCTGCAGGAGGGACCCTGCATCTTTCAGAATTGCAGAATTGGGAGATGCATCTTTCAGAATTGCTGGTGCCGGCAGGGATGGAAGTCTGCCAAGCTGCCCAAACAGGGACCCCTTGAGAAGGCTGCCTTGAAATTGGCAGCACCCAGGTTTCAGGACTCAGTGGAATGGCCTATTTGCAGCAAATCCTCCCAATTTAAAACCGAGATGTTCAGAGCGGGACTTCTAACCACCATCCTTGGTTGTCAGCAGAAACGGTTGGGTGCAGAAAAGATGCCTGCAAACATTGATCTGTCTCTTGCTTTAAAGAAGGAACACTTCACAGCAAGGAGAGAATTAGACTTTCACTTAACCATGAAGGGATTTAGGCAGGTGCCTGGGAGAAAAAAACATCTTGAAATTAAGGGAAGCGTAGCAATTCGGTGGTGTAGCAATTAGGTGGTATAACAATTTGCTGGCTTTCTCTGCTAGCAGCAAGAATTCTGTAAGGTCTGCAAAGATGTAGCACCGGGATGGTGAACCATTGCTACATGTGCCAGAGGTGGCACACAGAGTCCTCTCTGCTGCCATGCACACCATTGCCCCAGGTCAGATCTCCGTGGCGTTTCTTTCGTGAGCTTCTATTTCCCTGCAAACAACGAAACAGAAGCTCATAAAAGAAAAAGATCTTACCTCTTGCTGGGCTGCCAGTGTTGGGATGCCCCGCCTTCTACTGGCTAGCTGGCCTTCGGGTCTCTGCTTCACATGTGTGCATGTCCACACATGTTTGTGCATGTTCATGTGTGCACATGTCCACGCATGCGCATATTTGCACACATGCGCACCTTTCAGTTTGGGCATGTGTGCACACAGTCTAGGCACTCGGTGCCTAAAAGGTTCTCTATCACTGATGTCGCATTTTCTGCTTGTTCAGAAAATCCTCCCTTATTGGTGTCCGTCGGCCTCTGCCAGAACTTGTCTTCATCAGTGACAAACCAACATAATATTTTCTCTTTTTTTTATCAGCTCTTCTTCAGTTTGATAAAAAAGATAATTTGCTTTCCACGGTTGAAATGGTTGCAGACGGAAGTGGCGTGTTAAGTTTTTTCCAACCTTGGCAACTTGAAGAGGTCTGGACTTCAACTCCCAGAATTCCCCAGCCAGCATTCAACTCCAAGCAATTCTGGGAGTTGAAGTCCAGACATCTTCAAGTTGCCAAGGTTGGGAAACACTGAGTTAGATGGGGAGAGATCATTCAGCAGAATTGGAATGGCAATTCTTTTGAATGATCTCTCCCCGTCCTACATCCTCCCTTGAGCTGTACAGTATATCTGGATCCCGACCTTTGCTTAAGCCCCTGGACACCCACCTCTCCTCTGTAAATACTCCCTCAAGTACTGGAGGGACTGCTAACATGTCACCCCTAGTCCTTCTCTTCGTTAGATCAATCATCAGGGGTGAAATCCAGGAGGTTCTGACAGGTTCTGGAGAACCGGTAGCGAAAATACCACCTCTGGCTGGCCCCACCCCATGTATTCTCTGCCTCCCGAGCCCTAGCTGATCGGGAGGTAATGGAGATTTTGCAGTAACCTTCCCCTGTCACACCCACCAGGCCATGCCCACCAAGCCACACCATGTCCACCAAGCCACGCCCACAGAACCAGTAGTAAAAAAAATGAATTTCACCATTGTCAGTCATATCCAGTTCTCACAATCGCTGCTTGTACATTTTAGCCTGCAGACCCCTAATCATCTTGGTTGCTCTTCTCTGCACTCTTTCCAGAGTCTCAACCAGTGGTGGGATTCAGCCAGTTCGCACCACTTCAGTAAAACCGGTTGTTAACTTTCTGAGCAGTTGGCTGAACTGGTTGTTGGAAGAAATCATAAGGGCAGGGAACTGGTTGTTCAATTATTTGAAACCCACCACTGGCCTCAATGTCTTTTTTGTATTGTGGTGACCAGAAGTGGATGCAGTTCTGCTAATCAAGCTAAGCTATACTCAAAAATCCCACCAAGATCCCCACTGAAAGAAAAAAATTAAGCACCCTGAAAATAAGGGAGATAAGATTAAAACTTGAAGGTGAAATAACGTTGGAGAAGATCAAGGCCATTTTTGATAATATTTGTAACATATTGTCTTAGACTGATGCAATTTTACAGAAATGTGTCTCACTCCACACTGAGGAAGTCTGTTTCTGTTCTCTTTTTTGAAGGATTGCAGTTTACATGGCCAGAGAAAGCTGTGTGTTGCCTTTGCATTATCGTAAATATTGCCCAGAAAACATGCTCGGCGATTTGGAGAAAACCTGTAAGCTGTAAAGACCGCAAGTCCCCCTGATTTCTTTCCCCAGAAAATAAGTGGTTGGTTTTCAGCAGTGCCAAGAGAGCCGTTTTTAGATTTTCATACTCTATACCACCACCATATAAACTGGGTGAAACCAGGCTTAATAGCAGTGACTGTGAGAGGGATCTTGGGAGTCTTAGTGGGCAACAAGTTAAACATGAGCCAGCAGTGTGCAGCGGCAGCCAAAAAAGCCAATGGAATCCTAAATTGCATTAACAGAGGGATACTATCAAGATCAAGGGAGGTACTACCACCACTCTATAAAGCCCTAGTAAGACCACACCTAGAGTACTGCATCCAGTTTTGGTCACCACACTATAAAAAAGATGCTGAGACTATGACAAACAGTTACAGGACCTGGGTATGGCTAGAATAAAGAAGACCAGGGGAGACATGGCAACAGTCTTCCAATACTTGAGGAGCTGCCAGAGAGAGAAAGGGGGTCAAGCTATTTCCCAAAGCACCTGGAGGCCAGACAAGGAATAAGAGATGGAAAGTGACCAAGGAGAGATTCAACCTAGAAATAAGGAGGAATTTTCTGACAGTGAGAACATTCAACCCATGAAACAGAAGTTGTGGGAACTTTATCACTTGAGACTTTCAAGAAGAGATTGGACTGCCATTTGTCAGAAATGGTATAGGGCAGCGATGGCAAACCTTTTTTGGCTCACGTGCCATAAGCCGGGGGGAGCGCAGGGGGGTCGTGCGCTGGCATGCCACACCCATAATGCAATGTGCGACCCCCCCAGTGTGCATGCGTGCATGACAGGTGCTCCCCCCGTTTTTTGCATGCTTTTTTCACCCTCCCCAGGCTCCAGAGCCTTTATAGGAGCTGGGGGAGGGCGAAAAAAGCTTCCCCGCCCACCCGGAGGCCCTCCGGAGCCTTCAGGGACTTTCAGAAGGCTTCCCTGAAGGCTCCGGAGGACTAAAACAGACCTACAAACAAATCAGAAGTCCGTTCCCGAACTTCCAGTTTGCCCATAGGGCCAGTTTTTTGCACTCCGGAGGCTTCAGGGAAGCTTCTAAAGCCTCCGGAGGACCTCTGGGGGGGGGGGGGCAGGGAGGCTGTTTTCGCTCTCTCCATGCTCCTATGAAGCCTCTGGAGTCTGGGAAGGGTGAAAAATAGCTTTAAAAAGGGCTGAACTCAGCTGGCCAGAGCGCACATGCGCGCTGACCAGCTGACAGGGCAACGCCTCGCGTGCCCTGACAAATGGCTCCGCATGCCAACTGTGGCACGTGTGCCATAGGTTCGTCATCCTGGGTGTAGGGTCTACTGCTTGAGTTGGACTAGATGACCTGGAAGATGTAATGAAGAGTGTTTTTGTGTGTTTTCTGTTTAATTTTTTTAAAAAAGGTCCCTTCCAACTCTCTGAATTTATTAAAACCATGTTCTTAGATCTTTTACAATGGGGGTCTTTGATGTTTGTGGGGGGGGGGGTGTCCCAGGGACAAATTGGACATATAATTCTATTTCTTCTAAATTGCCAAACAAGGTTTTACCGATGTCATCAATCTTTTTCTATTCCAGAGTTTTTGGGGTAGGAGGGCTCAAAACACATATGCTCATCCAAGCCTTTATATTGTTCTTTGTCAATTTTTTTAAAAAAATATCTGCATAAACCTTAAACAAGGAAACCCCAGGACGGTTTAAAAAAGTCAAAATACCAGCTTCAATGGTTGTAATTGTATTCCTGATATGGCATTCTGAGTCATTAAGAGTTAGAAAAAAGATGCCAATATTCTCCTTTTTAAAAAATGGAAAGAATATGAAAATAAAAAAAAACATAAATGAACAAATGCCTATGGAGAATCTTAGTCATTGAGGCCCTGTTTGCCCCAAAGCTGCTTTTTCAAAAGGCTACTGGACTTTCTCTGGGTTTTTATTTTTTTGGAATACGTTTTACTTTTCATCCCAGAAGCTTCTTCAATTTTCAGTTCAGTTCCCAGAACTGAGGAAGCTTCTTGGAGTGAAACATCTTCAAGGAAAAACAAAGAAAGCCCAATTGCCTCTTGAAAAAACAGCTTTGGGACAAATGAACAAAAAAGCTAAATGAGTTTTCCAACCTCAAACCCTCAATAAATCTTATGCCCTCAATAAATCAAATGACAAACTGAAATTAAAGTCGTCTCCCGGTGATGATGGGGTACCTCACTGGAGATGGGAGACGAAGATGTCATTTACCCATAAACCTCCAATATAAGAATTCCCCCAAGACAAATTTAAAGTCATCCTGAAAACCTTTGTGTCTTCCAAAATGGAAATTATGTGAAACTTTAGAAATATATCTGGCATTGGAACTTCACTAAAAAAATTTCCAGTGCTTTTCAATAGTGGGATTCATTTTTTTTTACTACCAGTTCTGTGGGCATTGCTTGGTGGGTGTTGGCATGGCTTGATAGGCATGGCTTGGTGGGCATGGCATGGGAAGGATACTGCAAAATCCCCATTCCCTCCCGATCAGCTGGGACTCGGGAGGCAGGGAATAGATGGGGGCGGGGCCAGCCAGAGGTGGTATTTACCGGTTCTCTGAACTACTCAAAATTTCCGCTACTCGTTCTCCAGAACTGGTCAGAACCTGCTGAATACCAACTCTGCTTCGGGCAAATTCCCAGTCATTGGTTTTAGTATTTACAAGCACCCTGATATATTTATTTTTAAATTTTATTCTTTGATTTATATCAGTCAGGAAATCAAAGTAGGGGCCTGTAGCAGGAAACCGATCTGTCATAAAGAGGACAAAAAATTAAGTGGGGATCACAAGACACTTTCTCAGATTACAGCTCTGGCCCAGACTCAGATTTCTTTTATCTGAGCATGGTTTTGGCTGTGGGTCTTCCTCCTGTAACTCAAGGTTATTTATTCTGCCCATGATGGGGATTAAAGATAACACCCTTGTTTTCCTCCCTGCAGTGTTTTCCTTGCTGGGATGTCATTCCCTGCAGCTAACAAGACTTCTGCTAGTTGCAAGGTAGGGAGGGGGAGTTGGCAACATTCATCTATAAGGAAATTTTTCAGTGGATCACTGGAAAGAGATTGAGGAGGAAGCAAGCAGGAAGAGAGAAGGGAGCAGAAGCAGTTCTAATGTTGAAGGAGGGTCAAAAACGGATGCCTTATTTGTCATAAGGAAGTTGTGGCAGTGAGCATTTTGCTAGAGAAGTGTTGCTTTGTTTTAAATATTGTATTGCTAACCAGAGCATACAAAACCTTTGCTAGACCAATTCTCGAATACAGCTCATCTGTCATCATATGGAAGAAAAAACCATCTGTATGTGAAATGTTAAACATGTTCTCTTCAATAAGCTTTGATAATGGTTTGTTAATACACAGCATTGAGCCCCGAGATCTACCAGGCATATTAAAATGCCGTTGTCTCAAAACCGCAGAATTAACAAGAGGGGGAAAAATGTAACATAGACTGTATATAAAATAGTACGGAATAGGAAATATAAGAGAAAGGAAGAGAGGAATATAAGAAAGATATGTAAAAATGGACATTTATATATAGACATAGATATATAAAGGTATTTATGCATGGATAAAAGGAACATAATGGATATTTTAAGATGTAGAAGTGTTGCAAAAATGATATAAATGTATATTAAAAAAGGAAAAATTTATATAAAAAATGACCGTGTCTATGTAAGAATCGTCTCCAAATCTCACTCTTGAACAAAGTAACAAAACTGCAGAAAAAGAAGGTGGAAAAAAAAAACCCAATCTCATGCTGCTAAGGCTTGTCTTCAAAAATTTCTGAAAAATATTGTACTTTGTGCAAAAGACCGCAGAGAAGAACTACTTGATAGAACAGTTTTAAGCAACATAGTAAGTTGGGAACAAGTTTGGGCAATACAGGAAGAAGCAATTTCATGAATATATTATGCTTCTAATATTACTCCCATGTCTTCCTAGTAGGGTCCATCCAACTGCTGGGAATAGAGCCTCCCCGTTATTGCCCCATGTCCACTCAAGGTGCCCAGACTGAGTCCCCAAAATTAGCTTGCTGTGTCCTTGCTTGGGTAATGCGGAAGTTGGATCCAGATGCCTTCTCTACGTGGAATACGGCTAGGAAAATATTTTACAAATGATGGAGGGTCTTTCTTGACAGGCCAAGAGCTCAAGGTTGTAATTCTGTGTTCTCAAAGACTCCAATACTAGATGGAGAAATTTGGCATCGCTTTGGGAAGGAGATACTCATCCTTCTTTGTATTGAGGCAAAGAAGGCATCCTGAGACAAGGGTGGAGAATAGTCCTTCTGGGTATCCAAAATTTTATTAGGATAAGCTCTTGCAGACTACCAGAGACCAACAAATGCTCTGTCTTACACATTGGCAAAAAAAATTGGCAGCTTTCTTGGCCTTCCCTTGTGTTGGAATGTGGGGGCCAGGTTACGGCAGCTGTGGCCCTTGGAGTGTGGGGTTGACACAAAATACAAGCGGGGTGGACATGACCTTGTAGACGACCCCCACTCTGTCAAGGACCTTGGAGTAATCATCTGTAATGATCTAAGTGCCAGAGCCCACTGCAACAGCATTGCCAAAAAGGCATTAAGAGTTGTTAACCTAATCCTGCATAACTTCTCTGGTAATATTGTATTGCAAACTAGGGCATACAAAACCTTTGCTAGACCAATTCTCGAATACAGTTCATCTGTCTGGAATCCACACTGTATATCGGACCTTAATACGATTGAGCGGGACCAGAGGTATTTCACGAGAAGAGTCCATCACTCCTCTGCTCGCAACAGAATCCCTTATGCCACCATTTTGGCTTGGATAACTTAGAACTATGCCGCCTTTAGTCTGACCTAAGCATAGTACATAAAATTATCTGCTACAATGTCCTACAATGTCAATGACTACTTCAGCTTCAACCGCAACAACACACGAGCTCACAATAGATACAGACTTATGGTAAACTGTTCCAAACTCGATTGCAGAAAATATGACTTCAGCAACAGAGTGGTCAATGCCTGGAATGCTCTACCTGACTCTGTGGTTTCTTCCCCAAACCCCCAAAACTTTAACTTAAAACTGTCTACTGTTGACCTCACCCCATTCATAAGAGGACAGTAAGGGGCAGGCATAAGCGCACCAACGTCCCTACTGTCCCTGTCCTAATGTTCCTTTTTATTCGTATCCATTTCATGTATTCAAAATCATGTTTCTACTTATATATGTTATCTAATACATACTTGACAAAATAAATGAAATAAAATAAGTATACTCGGCAGAGATCATTACAGCCTTAACTGGAAGGGCTGAGCCAGTCAGGGGAGAGAGAGGAAACAGGGGGATCCTTACCTCTGGATGGTGGCCCTTCATAAAGCAACATGATTATGGGGAGCTTCCCTTTAGAGCCAATTTGGGCCAATCTCTGAATGAAAATCTCTTTCTGAATGAAATCGGCAAGTCAAACTAATATGTAAAAACAAAGTGATCTACCTTAATTCAGATTGGATTAACATTAGACCAACTTGATTTTCCAAATCCGTTTTAAGGCTTGTGCCAGAGGTGAGTGCCTCTCCAATTTGGCAGATTTCTTGGCCTTCCCTTGTGTTGGAATGTGGGGGACAAGATGACAGCAGCTGTGGCCCTTGGAGTGTGGGGCTGACAATATGATGCCAGGACTCCTGGTCCATCCAGTAATCTTATTTGGACCCTCAGACTTGTGTAGTGTATCTGTGAGAAGGCATTCAGAGAGTGGGGTTAGGTGGTATTCAGCAGGTTCTGACCAGTTCTGGAGAACTGGTAGCAGAAATTTTGAGTAGTTTGGAGAATACTACCTCTGGCTGGCCTCGCCACCATCGATTCTCTGTCTCCCGAGTACCAGCTGATTGGGAGGGAATGGGGATTTTGCAGTATCCTTCCCCTGGAGTGGGGAGTGAATGGGGATTTTGCAGTATCCTTCCCCTGGAGTGAAGAGGGAATGGAGATTTGGTAGTATCCTTACCCTGGAGTGGGGAGGGAATGGGGATTTTGCAGTACCCTTCCCCTGGAGTGGGGAGGGAATGGAGATTTGGTAGTATCCTTACCCTGGAGTGGGGAGGGAATTGAGATTTTACAGTATCCTTCCCCTGGAGTGGGGAGGGAATGGGGATTTTGCAGTATCCTTCCCCTGGAGTGGGGAGGGAATGGGGATTTTGCAGTATCCTTCCCCTGGAGTGGGGAGGGAATTGAGATTTTACAGTATCCTTCCCCTGGAGTGGGGAGGGAATGGAGATTTTACAATCTCTTTCCCCTGCCACGCCCCCAAGCCACATCCACCAAGCAACACCACGCCTTCCAAGCCAAGCCCACAGAACCAGTAGTAAAAAAACTTTTGAATCCCACCCCTGATGGAGACTCATCAGCAGGCTGCTTTTCCACTTTTGTACATAAAAAGGCGATACTTGCAGGTATCTCCTTGGTCTTAGGAGGGACATCCCAAGCAAGTGGTCAATTGGGGATAGCCCCTTTCCTGGTGGACCATATTTTTGAATGTCAAAGTAAATACAATTCTTCCCTTTGCATGACTCCAGGAGGGTCACAGGCAGTTTTCTGGATTTTGCATTTTATCTGTGTTCCCTTTTTAAGGTGGCCTCATTTGCAATTTACACCTCTCTTAGATGATTATATGATTTATGTGCCACTGGTATTATTTCAACACGATATGTTATTTCAATGGATTTTTATTCTGTTCTTTACTAATTGCATAAACCTCATGGGGAGAATATTTTATTGCAAAGAAAAATTCTAATCCATCAAATAAATAAAATAATGATTCATTTTCTATTCCAGTTTGGCTACTTCAGTGAGGCATACTTTATGAATAGTCTCTTCCTCTATCCACCCTATTTTTAAGTACATGTATCATTTTTTCCCCATTCCTCTTTTATTTGAAACAAAAAAAAGAAGTTATCAGCAACTGAATTTGATGAATCCCTCTGCCCCTGGGCAAAAGAGGGCTTTTATAAAAAAAGCCTTCTTATTTACACACTGAGGATCCTGGATAATGTCTGCTAAATAATTGCAAATGGTTAAAACTGACTAATTCCAGACTGGCTTTTATTGTATGGAATGGAACTGAAAGGAGGATAGCCAATGGGTCATTCTCTTCAGAGATCAGATTTCCTTTCCCCTTTTGCTTCTGAGAGTGACATCAATATGTAAAATGAATTTACATACCCTCAATTCAAGATTAAGAGGAAGGGCTGGCATTCAAATTGGAAGCAGAACAATGGTGGGATTATTATTTTTTTACTATGCTTGGTGGGCGTGGCATGGCTTGGGGGGCGTGGCAGGGGAAGGATACTGTAAAATTTCCATTCCCTCCCGATCAGCTAGGGCTTGGGAGGCAGAGAATACATGGGGCGGGGCCAGCCAGAGGTGGTATTTGCTGGTTCTCTGAACGACTCAAAATTTCAGCTACCGATTCTTCAGAACTGGTCAGAACCTGCTCAATACCACCTCTGAAGTAGAACATTATTCATTAACACACATTTTAAAAATATCATTGCGTTCAAGAGAGAAAATGACATTACTTTGTCCCTTTAAACCATTGTTTTTCAAATATGCCAACTTGAAGGTGCTTGCACTTCAACTCCCAGAATTCTCCAGCTGCCATGCTGGTTGGGGAATTCTGGGGCTTGAGCTCCACCCATCTTAAAGTTGCCAAATTTGAAAAACACTGTGTTTAAATGAAGCAATAAAGTTAAACTAATGTTTGGACTTCTTAGTTTTCCTTCATGTCAACATTCAGGATAGATATGGTGTTGCATTACCTACTGTTAAGTAATTAAGCTCCCCGTTAGAAGAGCGAGTATGCAGAGAAGCGTAGTGAGAGTGATATGGAATAACATGCACAAACCAACATACAGAGACACTGAATAGTATAAAAATATAGTAGTTTACTATGTAGAAATATAGAAGTATTCAGAGTCCGGTTTACAGTCCAAGTCATACACGGTTCAGTAATTCAGTTATCAAACATTCTCAGTTTAACCCACAAAGTAGCTAACAGTTGCAAACCACAATACCTCAAAATACACCAGCCAGCTTCTAACAAAACAGAGAGAGAGAGAGCTAACAACCATTCTGGCTCCCTCTTATAGTTGCTTGAGGTAACAAAGCAATTACATCTCTGAATCATTTAAAGTAACAGTAAAGTAATCATAGCTTATATACATTGCCAAGCCAAGCCTAGGATTACATCCCTAACACCTACCAAACTTCACAGAGTGGTCATCTATTCTACATGATAGGTTTAAGCAGCTCCTATCAAATATGCACGCAATGTTTTTCAGCTATGAGTGACAGTGTGTAAAGCATATTTTGCCCTTTAAAGATGTATGTTTTGATTCAGAGCCCCTTGGAAGCCCACTTGTTAGATTCACCGAGAGTAGCTTTGCTCCAATCCACAGGGATAAAGCAAGTATATAGCAGAACAAGGGAGTTGAGAGGGACCTTGGGGGTCTTTGAAACTCCTGCTCAAGCAGACCTTATACAATTTCAGACAAATGGTTGTCCACTCTTGTTTTACAGCTTAGAAATTACTGTACATAAATTAGAGAAATATGCAGTGGGGTACCACAAGTTTCCGTTTTAGGCCCAGTACTCTTAAATATCTTCATAAATGACTTAGATGGGGGAATAGAAGGGGAATTTACCAAATTTGCAGATGATACTAATAGCCAACACCCCAGAAGATAGGCTCAAGATCCAGATAGATCTGGACACATATAAACTGGGTGAAACCAGGCTTAATAGCAGTGACTGAGAGAGGGATCTTAAAATGTTAGTGGACAACCAACTAAATATGAGCCAGCAGTGTGCAGCGTCAGCCAACAAAGCCAAAGCAATCCTACGTTGCATTAACAGAGGGACACAATCAAGATCAAGATCAAGGGAGGTTCTAATACCACTCTCTAAAGCCCTAGTAAGACCACACCTAGAGTACTGCATCCAGTTTTGGTCACCACACTATAAAAAAGATGTTGAGACTCTAGAAGAAGTGCAGAGGAGAGCAACCAGGATGATTAGGGGAATGGAGACAAAACATAAGATGAACGGTTGCAGGAACTGGGCATGGCTAGTCTACTGAAGAGAAGGACCAGGGAGACATGATAGCAGGGTTCCAATATTTGAGGGGCTGCCACAGAGAGGAGGGGATCAAGCTATTTTCCAAAGCACCTGAAGGCCAGACAAGGAAGAATGGATGGAAACTGATCAAGGAGAGATTCAACCTGGAAATAAGGAGGAACTTTCTGAGAGTGGGACCAATGGAACAGCTGGCCTTCAGAGGTTGTGGGAGCTTCATCCCTGGAGGCTTTCAAGAAGAGATTGGACTGCCATTTGTCAGAAATGGCCTAGGATCTCCTGCTTGAGCAGGGTGTTGGACTAGATAACCTACAACGTCCCTTCCAACTCTGTTAATCTGTTAAAATCTGTTACACTGATTTGAGCAGAGTGAAATATTATTATTTCAAAGTGACTTATAAATGTTGATGTAGAATTGGCCACATTCTGGTATGGCCTTTCAACCAAGTTTTCCCCATGAGCATTTGACTGTTCTCACTGACTGGGTTCACACTTGTCCTGGGTGTTGTGCCATTGTGTGATTTACTTGATGGAGGTTCAAAGAGGACGGAGTTTCAATTTGCACAGTTTCAATTGCACATTTCCAGCTACCATCTGGATTGCATTGACCAGCTGCTCCCCTTGTGTCCATCCCGGACACAGTCCAGACACTCACTCCATGATGGGAGCAGGCAGGTAGTATAATGTTATGAACGCTACAGGATCTGATCAAAACTAAGGCCGAAATACATAGGGTGGGTATCAAGCAGGAAAATGCTGGATGAGGTCATGATTGGGAAGAGCTCAAGGTACAGCAGTTGACTCAAGAGATGAGCTCAAGAAATGTCTGCAGTGTCCTGGGGCTGTTGACCCAGGCAGGAGGGGAAGGGAGGCTTTATAAATGTATATAAAATACATATGCTTCCATAACATAAATAGAAAGGTATATTCACTTGGGCTGAAACTCTAAAGGGTCATTCTTAATCTCCATTGCCCAAACCTGGGTTTAAATTAAGGTTTGGGAAATGTTAATGTTTGGGGCTCCAGGAAAATAATTGGGCTTTGAAGAAGAGTGAGAAGGGTCCTCATGATTTGGGGGAGAGCTGAAGCTGTTGTCTTTCCTTCTCTTTCATTTCCTCTTTAATTCTATTTTAATCCCATTCTATTCCCAGAATAATGTCTGGATTGGAC
This sequence comes from Natrix helvetica, assembly GCF_964273705.1. Lineage (NCBI taxonomy): Eukaryota > Metazoa > Chordata > Lepidosauria > Squamata > Natricidae > Natrix > Natrix helvetica. Next base: position 5,437,704 of record NC_138562.1, read on the forward strand.
ATAGAAGAACAACCAAATTAGGTGCAGGAGCAGGCGATGTGGCAGGCGAGAACCAACGACTGCAGCACATTACTCAATTTTGACTTGTCAAACATCCAGCGATTTCCTGTCATCATCTGACCTCAACGTTATCTTCCCCATTTTAGCTTCCTCTTAAGGAGAGGTCCCTTGCAAAACAAGCTCTTCTCTTTGTGGACATCGCTTCTCTTCCTCTTTGGCTTCAAGTGGCAGGAGAAAGAGCCAAACTACCCAAGTGAGGACTTCAAGGAGAGGAAAGGTAAAGTATGCTTCTCCAGTTCTTCTAGGTGGTGCCTTCCATGGATCTTCTCGTCCGGCTTGGTAAGAAGATGGGTTGAATTCCTCCTTTGGGGAAGCTGCCAATTTGGGCATTGTTTTCCAGGGAGTCCAGTTCCAAAATCTGCAAAACTTGTTTAGCAACCAATGGAATGGATCCTTTCCACTTTTAGGAGTGAGTGGAATTTACTTCTTCTGAGTAACTTTCCCCTCCCTAAAGATGGAGATGGACGGTATCTCCTGTTAAGGAGAAGATGACAGTTTGAAAAAAAGGGATGTATTCCCAGAACTGTGGAGTCTGTGCCCACTTTCAAGCCCTTGAACAGTGGATTTGCAGATAGGTGCATTTTCAAAATCTGTTGGCACAAAAAAAAAAATGCACCCAGAGAACTAAAACAATTTCCATCACCGTTCAAAATGTGTTATCTTTAAAACTTACCGTCTTTCCCAGAAAATAAGACAGGGTCTTATTTTCTTTTGACCCCTAAAATAAGCACTTGGCCTTATTTTTGGGGAGGTCTTATTATTTTTGAGGTGCAGGAGGCGGTGAGGGTGGTCACCTCATGGCTGTTGCCATGTTGCAATATTTTCAGGGAGGGCTTATTATCCGGGGAGGTCTTATTTTGGGGGAAACAGGGTAAGTGGTCTAGGAATAAAAACCAAGGGCTGGAAGGGAGGTACAATGCAATGCAATGCAATAGTAGAGTTGGAAGGGATCTTGGAGGTCTTCTAGTCCAACCCCCTGCCTAGGCAGGAAACTCTATACCATTTCGGACAAATGGCTATCCAGCATCTTCTTAAAGACTTCCAGTGTTGGGGCATTCACAACTTCTGGAGGCAAGCTGTTCCACTGATTAATTGTTCTAACTGTCAGGAAGTTTCTCCTCAGTTCTAAGTTGCTTCTCTCCTTGATTAGTTTCCACCCATTGCTTCTTGTTCTACCCTCAGGTGCTTTGGAGAATAGTTTGACTCCCTCTTCTTTGTGGCAACTCCTGAGATATTGGAAGACTGCTATCATGTCTCCCCTAGTCCTTCTTTTCATTAAACTAGACATACCCAGTTCCTGCAACCGTTCTTCATATGTTTTCGTCTCCAGTCCCCTGAGGTGAATGTTAATTGGCCAGCAGTCTTCCTAAAACATATGAAGAACGGTTGCAGGAACCTAGAAGTTTGAAAGCACATTAAAAATGCAAGTAGAAAGATAGGAACCACCTTTGGTGAGAAGGTAACAGCTTTCCATGCGCCTTCGGCATTTAGTCATGACAAGACCACAGAGACGTCTTCGGACAGCGCTGGCTCTTCACCTTTGGAACAGAGATGAGCACTGCCCCCTAGAGTCGGGAAGGACTAGAATATATTAATATTCAGGATTGTTCAGATGGAGTGCTTCGTAGTATTCAATTGAAGGGAAATTTATTGTGGCAATATGAAGCATCTAAAGAGCCATCAGAGATATTTTGCAATTTTTGAGAACTGCTTGTCGTTTCTTTTTTACAATCTTAGGGGGGGGAATTATTATTTTTTTACCGATGTATTTATGACCAGTGTTTTTAATCTTGTTTGGTGATAGGTCTCAGTTATTTCTGGGAACATTAAATTGGACCTTAACTTAAAATTATGATTAACAATGGAAATAAATAGGTATGCCTAAAAGTACTAGGCAGCTTGACTCCTTTATTATGATAAATTGGTAACTTGGCATCAAGTTTCTTGATCTTAAAATATCAGCATTACTATAAAATTCTGGATATAAAAGAACGGGCCTGTAATAACCTCAAGCCCAAACAATTCTTGAGACCTTTGGTTCAGATCTGACTCATGAAATCCAAAACCCATTTGAGTTAGGATGCTCTCCAACTGAGTTCATAGTTCAGGGGTGTCAGGCGAGCCCAGGAAATTGGATTAATTGGGGGGAAATGTGATTGTAAATCATTAATAAGCATCTCATGTGACTGCAATCTTTAAAAAGTTTCAGAGACTGGATAAACTGTTCTTTGTTAATTGCATGATATAAAAACAGATGGGAATAAAAGGATTATGTTGTAGTCTTTTAAACCACCCCCCAATCCCAGTGCTGAGCTACACAAAATTGTTAGAAAACAAGCAAAAAAATTTCCAGCAATGAAACTTGCTGGGAAAACTGAAGATCCAATGAAAGATCCACTTTAACCTGAAATCACCCAAAACAGCTTTCTCTTCAAGAATCCTCATGGAAAACAGTACAAGAGGATTCAACTCTAAGCGGATCATTTCAGCTGAGATTCCAGCAGCTACTTTTCAAGCTAATGCTGGAAATTGTAACCGAGACATATTTTCAATGTGAGTTTTCAATGGAAGAAGTTCTTGTACCAGAAAGCAAATGTCCAGGGTCCAACCCACATGTCTGGCGCACAGGTTCTGAGTGCACATGAAGCCAATCTGGTACATCACTAGGGATGGAAATTCTCCTGCAATGAGCTCCCTAAAACTTCCCCGTTTCCCCGAAAATAAGACCTCCCTGGATAATAAGCCCAATCGGGCTTTTTGAGCACACGTGCTAAAATAAGCCCTCCCCTAAAATATTTAAATACGTGTGCAGCTGGTCCCCACCATTTCCTGGGGGGCAAGGGGGAACATGCCCCATGCACCTCACATGCGCCTGCCATCCATGCGCAATGGCCTCACAGAGGCCACTCCCACCAACCCTAGCTACCGTGCCCCTTCTCTTAGTGGCGGCCGCAAAAAGGGCCATACACTAGGGCTGGCAAGAGTGTGCCAGAAACAGAGACAGAACTTCTGGCCCTCTCTGGATCAGCTGATCCACGGGCTGTGGTTAAGGGGCCTCCTGCACCTCAAAAATAATAAGACCTCCCCAAAAATAAGGCCAAGCGCTTATTTTCTGGGTCAAAATAAAATAAGACCCCGTCTTATTTTCGGGGAAACACAGTTATAGGGGATCCCTAACCGTCCATTCATCACGGATGGTTGGCTTTTAATGGGCCTTCCCTGCCCCCAATGGCTCTGGGAAATCAGCACACAAGCTCAGTTGGTTGTTGAGCATTCTTTGGTACAGCCGTCTTAGAGCCTCAGCCGCCCAGCTCTCTCTCTCGCTCCTCGATGCCCTTCCTCGCTCTGGAGAGCAAGGCTAAAGGATGAAGGTTGCAAAACCCTGACAGCAATAATTAGGGTTTTATCCCCCTCTTTCTCTGCTGCCATCTAGTGGTCATGTAAGGTTTGCAGCTCAGCTCTCCAATCCCATTCTCCCATATCATGAGATAATTGGGTCTAATTGGTGCTGGAGTTCAGCAACATTTAGATCGGTGGTTCCCAACCTTTTTTGGGGGGCCATGCCCCACCTAAGTATCTTTAAAACCCTGATGCCAGCCTCCCCCCCCCCATGACATATAATTCTTACTTTATTCAAAAAGTGAACTCTACTCACGCGGAGGAAGCCTAAAAGGCCATTAAACTTGATTTAAACAAGGTTCAATTTGCCCCCCATTAAAAATCAAATTGCCCCCCTGTGGGGCTTGGGAACCACTGATCTAGATCAATGTTTCTCCGCTTCAGCTGCTTTAAGACATGTGAATTCTCCAGACAACATATTGGTTGGGGAGTTCTGGAATTGGAGTCCACGCTTCTCAAAGTTACAGAGGTTGGAAAACACAGATCCAGGGGTTCACATGTTGCCTCCCTTCTTCTCAGTTGGGTCTCAGGTTAGACCCTGATAGGATCGTGGTGTCCTTTTCAGCAAGGAAATTAGGGGAGTAAGGTAGCAGGTCGATTGTGGTTGCGATGACAGATTGGGGCTGCTCTTTGTTTGTTCTTCCTGTGCTGGCTTCAGAGATGAAATTATCTCCCACCCGAGAAGCTTGGAGTAGGGGAGAGAGAGAGAGAGAGAGAGATAGATGGAGGGAGGGAGAGATAGAGATAGATAGAGAGAGGGGGGAGGGAGGGAGGGAGGAAGAGAGAGAGAGAGAGAGAGAGGGAGGGAGGGAGGGAGGGAGGGAGGGAGAGAGAGAGAGAGAGAGAGAGAGAGAGAGAGAGAGAGAGAGAGAGAGAGAGAGAGAGAGAGAGAGAAGCCTTGAAGATGAGCCGTGGTTCTATGCAGGTATCTTTAGGGTATGGTAGAATGTCAGGATGGGGGCCACATTTTGGGACACCCACAACCATGATACTATGCCTGGTGTGGGCTACATGTCACATTTGGCAGCAGAATAGTCAAGTTCCTTTAGTTGAGCTGTTGTGCTGACCTAGCCAGGGTCTTTGGTGAATATTGTCTTAGTAGGAGGAGGGCGCGCTGTACCTGACTTTTTCTTCCATTTTCTTCTTCTTTACTGTTTAAGCTGTGAGCTGCCCAGAGTCGAGCTGAACGGCTTCTCAATTTAAATGAATAAAAAGCATAGGCCAGCTTCCATTAGCATAAGGAATTTGTGCAAGTCCAGTAAATTAAGCAAAGTAAACCGTAGGTGAGTTAGCCAGTTACACAGTCCAAAATGCTTTCAAATCACCTGCCAACCAAAATGCCCTTTGGCTTATTGAAGGCTACTGTACCTGGACTGTTAATATGCAGCCACTAGAGGACAGCAAGCAGTCAGTATTTGCTGCTTAGACACAATCAACCCTTGTGTGTATCCAGCCAACAACTATTCAGGTTGAGCAAACACCGCCAATAAGGCATGAATCAGCAGGCTGTTGTGTGACACTTCTCTCTGGCCAAGCGTGCGTGAGAGGGAGAGATGGGGGGAGAAGCTGTTGGTACAATTGCAACCCATGTGCTAAATGTTGGTTTCTCCTTTTCAAAAAGGAAGTGCTGTAGCTCATGAAACTACCGTATTTCCCAAAAATAAGACAGGGTCTTATTTTCTTTGGATCCCCGGAATAAGCACTGGGCCTTATTTTTGGGGAGGTCCTATTACTTTTTGAGGTGCAGGAGGCAACAAGCGAGGTCACCTCATGGCTGCTGCTGTGTTGCAATATTTTCAGGGAGGGCTTATTTTCAGGGGAGGGCTTATTTTAGCAAATGCTCGCAAAAGCCTGATAGGGTTTATTATCCGGGGATGTCTTATTTTCAGGGAAACAAGGTAATTTGGATCATTTTTTGTTCAATTCTCCAGGCAAAGTAGAAGAGAGTTGTTGCAAGCATGCTCAAATTGTGTTTATGTCCTTTCCAGACTGATTGATGATGATTTATATAAGCATAATGGGAGGGAGCAAAGAGGGTGATCCTTGTTGAAGGACATCACCACAACATCTTGGGCACAGGGGGCAGCTCTGGCCGTTGTTTTGCCATTTACTCTACCACTGCCAGGCTCTGCCTCGTTTGGTTAGGATCTGCCTTGGCTGAGATGAATTGGGGCCAATTCTATTTGCTGGTCCTGTTTTTGTTTTAAAGCTAAAGCATTTATATGACACTCCTCATAACATTTCTCAAAGCACATTAATCACAAATAATAATACAGTCATTGATCATATTATGTCATCTACATATTTAATATTGGGACACGGTGGCTCAGGGGCTAAGACGCTGAGCTTGTCGATCAGAAAGGTCGGCAGTTTGGCAGTTCGAATCCCTAGCGCCATGTAATGGAGTGAGCTCCTGTGACTTGTCCCAGCTTCTGCCAACCTAGCCGTTCGAAAGCACGTAAAAAATGCAAGTAGAAAAATAGGAACCACCTTTGGTGGGAAGGGAACAGCGTTCTGTGCGCCTTCAGCATTTAGTCATGCCGGCCACATGACCACGGAGACGTCTTCGGACAGCGCTGGCTCTTCGGCTTTGAAACGGAGTTGAGCACCGCCCCCTAGAGTCGGGAACGACTATCACATAGGTCTAACTATGCATCTGTTTCTATAGGGAAATGATCATTTGCAACATAATAGTAAAACCAGATAAGCAACCCACCCCTGCAACAGAGATATCCCGGGGAAACTCCTGGGCCACCCAAGAGAACCCAAAGCAGGTGGAAGACCTGGCTCAGGTTGGAGGCCGACAGTTCCAGGGGCCTCCAAGACCAAGGAAACGCTCGGCTGCAGTCAGAATGTTTCACGGAGTTGTTAACTTTTGTTGTTTCACCTTTTCAGGCCTCTGATTGACGAAGAGGCAGCCGGCCACCTTCTACAGGAGCCCTCGGTGTTGCCCTCTGTGTATTTGACAAGCTGAGTTCGACACTCAGTGTGGCAGTGTCAGTTTGTCAAATATACAAAGTGCGGCATTTGTCCAGCAACGGAACAGCGGATCTTCCAGGGTCTTCCGAACACAGGTTGCGAGGATATCGGAGGATGCAAAAAGCAAACTGCAAAGTTTCGTATTTTTTTTTCTCCAAGGATTAGGTACTGGCTCTCCCCATTCAGCATCTTTAGAGATGGCATCAACTCCAAGGATCCATCAATATATCCTGTATGTATGTGTTTGGTGGTCATGCAGGTTAACATTGCTTTTATTATAGAGCAGGGGTGTCCAAACTTGGGAACTTTAAGACTTGTGGACTTCAACTCCCAGAATTCCCCAGCCAGCCATGCTGGCTGGGGAATTCTGGGAGTTGAAGTCCACAAGTCTTAAAGTTCTCAAGTTTGGACACCCCTGTTATAGAGCTACAATAACAGAATCTTGCAAGTCTGAACAAGCTTCGCCCCCCTTGCCTCCCTCTGTCTCTGTGAGAACCAGGGATGTGTTGTCTAAAATGCTTTCTCAGTTTACAGTTCTGGTCCTGATTCAGGTTTATTTTATTTATTTATTTATTTATTTATTTCTTAGATTTTTAGACCGCCCCTCTCCCAAAAAGGGACTCGGGGCGGGTTATCTCACTATTACCTTGGTAGGAGTTCTTCCTCCTGTTCCTCGAGGTTATTCCTTCTGTCCATTACCGTGAATGTTTTACAAATTATAAATACAAACATGCTTTTCGCGTAGACAGCTATTTGAAGTTACAACTGCCAAAACATCTTAGGGAGATATTTCCGCGAGTGAGATTCGAACAGCTTGACACAACAGTCAGATATGGGAGAATCCACTCTATATCCTACAATGAGTGCAGGGGTGGGTTCCGGCAGAGACTACTGCCGGTTTGCTTAGGGGTGCACTATCCGTGCACTTGATGCGTGCTGTGCGCGCATGCCCAGCACAACTAAAATTGTTCTGTGCATGTGCAGAAGCGAAAAACAAGATGATGGCGCCTATGGGGCCGCCAGTAGAACCAAATCAGGGGCGTGGCAGGCCAGGGTCGCTGCCAGTTCCAGCGATCCAGGGCACCAAGCTACTACCAGTTTAGCTGAACCAGTCCAAACCGGTAGGAACCCACCACTGAATGAGCGTCTCTGCATTTGTGGAGCGGCAGAGGTAGAAGGCCTGGCTCACATCCTATTGGATTGTTGCTTGTATAAAGGAGAGAGAGACAGGTACCTTGGTCCATATACCAAACGAAGGACCCATTGGGATCCCAATATCAAAACAACTTACTTTATGTGAGGCCAGAACCAGAAAATAACATCTAACCCAGTCCAGTACTTAATCAAAATGGTTCAGTTGAGATCTGCATATGTGGGACTGATTGGGGTAGATTACAGGGGGTGACAATGAAATATAATTTTGTCGTATTTTATCTATATCTTAAATTATTGTATTCTATTCCAATTCCACTTTAAATTGTATTTTATCACATTTCACTTTAAATTGCTTTTATCAAATTTCAGTAATAATTTGCTGCTAGAACTTTGCACTTGGATATGGCCCAAGGGCTAATCAATAAAGACTCAATGTCAATGTACAAGTTTTATAAATTATTGCTTTGACCCTTGTGCAAAGACAGCACTCCTCTGTTGGGTATTAAAACAGCCTTTTCCCAGCCATCTTCTTGGCTCTGGAAAAAAAAAGCTGCCACTTTAAGGAATCTACTTATATTAATGCAAAGTTAATAAAACTGTTAAAGGAGCTGCATCTCTTTTCAGACTCATGAGTCAGATTACAGGCTTTGGATAATGAATTGTTTCGGTTCAATCTGTGCAAATACGTTTCAAAAAGTGTTTATGTTTGTGTATGTAACTAATCAGACAGCTTTAATGAATAACAAAGAGATCAGAGGTGGTATTCAGCCGGTTTGCACCAGTGGCGGAAATTTTGCCCAGTTCAGTGAACCGGTAGCGATGGCCAACTGGCCACGCCCCTGAACCAGGCCCCCTGTCGTCCGTTGTTCACCCCGCCCACCCAGGCGCTGCTCGTTCACCCCAACACTTTGCATACTAGCTCTCAAAGAGGAGGAGGCTGACCGGAGGCCACCCAAAAATCTGCTGGTGAAAAATCTGTTGCTGTTGCCAACATTTTTTGTGTGCATGCACATCCCATTGTCTTGCAAGTCCTTGAAAGAGATGTTGTGTCAAGCACCACAAATCACTAAGACTCTTTTCTACTCTGCACCTTCTTTTGCACCCTGGATGTGGTAACCCTTCACGAGTCGTCTCTAACAGGGCATAAATATTAACCTGAGGCTCTTTTCAGCCTCTGTGTTTACACAGATTTCAGCAAGTGATTTTTAATTATCTGTTTTGTCCATGTTATCTGTAAAGGATGGACTGAAATTAAAATCTTTGTGATTAAGCATAGGTCAGCTGGATGATCATTGAAAACCGAAGGAAGGAAGGAAGATAGGAAGGAAGGAAGGAAGGAAGGAAGGAAGGAAGGAAGGAAGGAAGGAAGGAAGGAAGGAAGGAAGGAAGGAAGGATAATGATACTATTTTTGTTGCTGTTGTTTTGCAAGTGCAGACAATAGAAGTAAGTGCAGCCTCTGCACCCACCAGGATTCCTCTATTTACCACAGAGGACAAACATATAAAAGTGCCCAGTTGGGTAAATACTTATTTTCCAAACATGGCAACCTTTAATCATGGAGCTATGAGAATAAGACTGTACCTAAAGAAATAACACATTTATACAGAAATCCAGCAAATCCTTTTGAAAGTATTTGAGTAAGAATAAAAGAGGAACAAGTGATAATACTGTGAACATTTGTCTTATTGTTATGTATAAATGAATCTATGTGTACATGTAGCATATAGCATTGTTACCTTAGCCAGGAGTCTACAATCTAACACAAAGGAATGGTTTGGCTGCCAAAGACTGCCAGGCAGTTCTCTTCAGGCTAGGGGGCTTTTCAAGGTGCACCATGCGTTGGGAGGGCAAGCTGGCTTCCCACCAATGGAGCATAGAAGATAGAGGGGTGGCCTTCCTGCATGAGAGGATCAGTCTTTCAAAGAGACAGTAGTGATCATGGGAGATGTATTTATTGATCCAGACAGCTCATCTGTCTGGAACCCACACTGCATATCGGACATTAATACAATTGAGAGAGTCCAGAGGTATTTCACGAGAAGAGTCCTCCACTCCTCTGCTCGTAACAGAATCCCTTATGCCACCAGGCTTGAAATTTTGGGCTTAGACAACTTAAAACTTAGCCGCCTTTAGTCTGACCTAGGTGTAGTACATAAAATTATCTGCTACAATGTCCTACTGCTCAATAACTACTTCAGCTTCAACCACAGCAATACACGAGCACACAATAGATACAAACTCAAGGTAAACTGCTCCAAACTCAATTGCAGAAAATATGATTTCAGCAACAGAGTGGTCAATGCCTGGAATGCTCTACCTGACTCTGTGGTTTCTTCCCCAAACCCCCAAAACTTTAACCTTAGGCTGTCTACGGTCAACCTCACCCCATTCCTAAGAGGTCTGTAAGGGGCGTGCATAAGCGCACCAGCATGCCAACCAACGTGCCAATCATCCCTGTCCTAATGTCCCCATTTATTTCCTGTATTCATAATCCTGTTTACACTTATATCTGTAATGCACGTGCTTGACAAAATACATAAAATTAAATAAATAAAAGATTTAAATTATCCTGACATCTTCAGGGTACCTCTTTGCCAAGAGTCAGAGATGCCTGCTTCTATTTAAGAGTTTTTAAATCCTGCCTGTGTTTTTATAAATAAGTCAAGGTGGCAAAACAAAATGCTCCTTCTGCCTCCTATTTTCCCTACAACAAGAACCCTGTGAGGTGGACTGGGCTGAAAGAGAGGGAGAGAAGTCACCCAGCAGGCTTTCTCCTGTTTATTGGCCCATCCAATCGGCTTTCATGCCTAAAGCAAGACTAGAACTCGGAGTTTGCTGATGCTTGGCCCAGCCAGCTTTCATACCCAAGGTAGGACTAGAACTCGGAGTCTCCTGCTTATTGGCCCAAAGTCACCCAATCAGCTCTCTTGCCTAAGGCAGGACTAGAACTCACCATCTCCTGATTTCTAGCCTGTCTAGATCTGGTCTAGCCGCTAGACCCAACCGGCTCTCTCCCTTGTCCTCCTTCTTTTCAGAAGTAACAGATTAACAGAGTTGGAAGGAACTTTGCAGGTCATCTACCCTGTTTCCCCAAAAATAAGACCTCCTCGGAAAATAAGCCCAATCGGGCTTTTGAGCGCATGCGCTAAAATAAGCCCTCCCCTGGAAATAAGCCCTCCCCAAAAATATTGCAACACAGCAGCAGCCGTGAGGTGACCATGCTCACCACCTCCTGCACCTCAAAAAGAATAAGACCTCCCCGAAAATAAAGCCAAGTGCTTATTCTGGGAGTCAAAAGAAAATAAGACCCTGTCTTATTTTGAGGGGAACATGGTAGTCCAACCCCCTGTCCAAGCAGGAGACCCTACAGCTGCCTCTACTTAGGATCGGACTCAACCTCCTGATTGTGAGGCAAGAGATCTACCTTAGAAAGAAGAAGTAGGGAGTCTGCTACTGTGGCTGTAGACCTCACAATAGGGAGGGCGCCTTGGGGAGCTTTATGGACTCCAAGGGAAGGGAAGCTGGATCCAGGGGTTTCAGATGCTGAAGAGGGAAACAGTGGTGGGTTCCGGATTCCATTGCAACCAGTACGGTTGAAACGGCGCTCGGTGTCCTCCACATGAACTCACACGATACGCACACACATACACGCAGTGCACACATGCATACAGAGGTGATGCCTCTGCAAGCCTCCACGATGCTCTAGCTGTCAGCGGAGCATTGCACAGGTGCTGTATGTGCCGTGCCTGTGCGCAGAAGCGCAGAAGGCTGCAAAGGACAGGTAAGGAGCTCGGGCGGGCGGGTGAGCCCTCCAGAGCACCATACTGAAACGGTACCCGGTGCTCCGGGCAGGCTCCGGTATGCCTATACCGGGGCATACCGCCTGCAACCCACCACTTTTGTGGGGAACTCCACAAAAGGAGGTCCTGAAGGTATCATCACTAACAATCTCTCCAAGGAGAAAAAGCAGGAGAAATCAGAAGAGAAAGGAGTTGAGAGTACACAGCACTCAGAAATGCTGAGGGGCAAATGCACACAGTGCCTGCACGACCTCCAACGAGCAGCTGGGTGTCACAGGGGCGGTGGAGTACGCATGTGTGCGCAGCACATATTGGGTGTGTTCATGAATGGACCATGAGCAGCATACCAGTAGAGAAGGAAAGAGTAACCCACTGGTGAGGTGCAGTTGACAGACTCAATGATTGCTTTGTAGAACTGTATCAGCAGCTTCATTATAACATCCAACTTCATATTAATCAGAAAGAGGCCTACATGTAGGCCTGCTTTGTCTTTCTCTGGAGCAGAGAGCTTCTTAACTTTATTTATTTGTCAAATTTCTATACCACCTATGGTAAGTGATCTTGGTGGTTTACAAACAATGTGCTGGCTGAAAAATTCTGGGAGTTGAAGTCCACACATCTACCAGATTTTGCCAAACAATTCCTTCCTTCTTAGTCAATATTAGATTATTTTGCTTTAAAATATGTAGACCAATGAATAAAAACAAGCCTAGGAAAATATTTGAATACAGGACAGAAAAAGCTACATATTTATCTGCCAATTAGAGAGGGGGGGGAAACTGGTTTAAAATAAACTTAATTCATTCTCCCGTTTTGAAACATCACAGAATCCTCATTGAAGCAATCATCCCAAGGCTACCATTTCCCAACGTTTTGCAGTGTGATTCATCCGTTTGTCACAGAGAAGTGTTTTTTATTACGACAAATGTGCTTTTGATCAGATGGAAGAGTACAGAAAGTGTATTCTGGACAAACTGCAAACAAACAACACACACAAAAAATCAAACACATGCATATTTTAGTGTCCACATTTGTTAGTTCAAAGATTAGTTAGTTCCTATTCAACAAGCCAACCCTGCCAAATTCACAAGAAGGAGAAACGGAGAAAGCAGAGTCACCAAATGAGAGAAGAGCGAATTGGACATTTGCCCAGCTCTGCTTGCCCCAGATCCAGCTGCTCTTGGGCAGGGAGAAAAGTCTAAGCGGCCACTATTGAGTGAGTGGAGTTGCCAGGCTGAAAGAAGTCCATTTAGGAGACCAGACAGGAGAGCCACCGTTTGGGAGGAGGAGGAAGAGGAGGAGGACCTGCTCAGAGAAGGCAAGTTGACATGTTTTCATGTGAAGGGGTGAATATGGATATCCTTCAACTCTCAGCTCTTGGATAGGTAGCAAGATCTACTCTTTCCTGTTACAGGTTGCCCATCACTTCCCAAACTGCTTCTCAGTTACCAGGATCTCATATTCGTTGTCCATCTTTCCACCCATTGTCACGTACTCATCGGCTTTGTTCGGCTCCATAGTGTAGTTGTTACTGAAACTTGGATTTGGTTCTTCATACAGGCAGTTACCGTTGACTCCTGGGCTGGCTGGGATGTTTTCGTTGCCCTCCAGGGTGAGGGCATTGTTGTTGCTGAAATAGACAGACGAGGGTGAAATTAAGGCATGCAAAACGGAGGGCTTCCACTTACCCAGGGAATGCAAGACGCCTGCTGAAAGATGCATTTGCACAACACAATTTTTTTATAGGGCTGACTCAGAAAGATCCCCGTTTGCTGCCTCTGCAGTTAGCCTGCCTGCCTGCCTCAATTATCAGCTGCTGTGCGGAGAACATGATCTATTTTTGAGACTCGCAGTTCTGCTTTTAAAAAGCACAAAGGGTAACTTAGTGACATTTCTCCAGCAGGAACCAACCTGATCCCACTTGCCTTCTGCTCTCTCTCTGTTTCCCTCTGTGTGTCTGTCTGTCTCTTTCTCTCTCTCTGTCTTTGTCTCTGTCTCTGTCTCTGTCTCTCTCTCTCTTTCTCTCTCTCTCTCTGTCTCTGTATGTCTGTCTGTTTCTCTCTCTCTCTCTCTCTCTCACACACACACACACACGCTCACACACACAGAGGCAACCAGAGGAGAAAGAGAAAAGAATAAGAAGCTTATAGAGGGGAGATAAAAAACATTATATGTGGGGAGATACGGATTTCTCAAATCCCTCCCAGCCCCCATAATGGTGGGTGAGAACATTTGCATTTACCATGTAACAAGAGGCTGACTATTGTGATCCAAAGTGAAAGCTGAATGTGGAGATACTGATTTTAGGGAAGTGGTGCAATTAGCAGTGGTCAAAATCTTATGACAAACTAAATTATGGGTAGAAACCATCCAGCCTTTTGAAAAAGAAAAACAAACTGGTGGAAATGCAATTTTTAAAACCTTGCACAGCCTGCAACAAAACCCTTAACCGGATTCATGCAACACAATTCAGCAACACCAACTTAATCTCTTTGCTGGTTTGCACAATGTAAGCGATTCACTAGCCACACAGGCAGGGTATTAAGGCACGCACCTACTAAGGCGTGCACACATACACACATGCACAAACACACATACTGCATGTACACAAACATGGAAACCAATTCAGCTTTTGGACAAAGTGGAAGCAGCACATTGTGGGTATTTAGCTGACCCGGGTTAAAAGTGTTAAAGCCGGAGTGACATCAGAATCAGTCACATCGACCCCAAAAAGCTCAGGAAGCCTCTTTTAAGAGCTCTGTGCCCATCCTGGAGGGGCAAAAACTGTTCTGATCTAGGGTTCCTGAGAAAGCATAAATCACAATCTTAGTTCCAAAAACCCTCTTTTATTTATACAGCTGTGAATCATTCCCAGCCCATAATGATTCACAGACAGTCTGTGAAGAGTCCGACAGATGTCTGCTCAAGTAACAATCTTCCAGGGGAATGTTGATAAGAACCCACCTTTCTCTCTCTTGAAACGCTGCCAGAGAGCTAATTGCCAATTAGTTTTGCAAGGCCAAACATAGCACAGAGTCAAACAGGACTTCTCAGAGCTTAAACCGAACATATGAACTAATTGCTTCCTGCAAAAGCTCATGCCCCGTTCGCTCCTCTTCTGTCTTATGGGAGGGGCCAATCATCTCCAAGCCTTACTCCTGAGTCTCCCTTTTTGTCCTAACTGTTCTTGCCTTCTGGCAGCTCTACACATGTGCACACTGGGAACAGGCTCCTGCTGTTCTTCTGCCTTGCTGAGGTCAGGCCCTGGAGGCAGCACATAACTACTGGCCCCCTCTCTGCCTCTGATGCAGAGCCTTCCCCATCCTCCAGGACTGGCCCATATTCCTCCCCAACCTTCTCACTGTCCAACTCTGCTGCCAGTTCTGCAGGCCACCGGCCTCCGGCAGACCACAACAGAAAAGTCCACCAGCAGTAAATTCTGTCTTGCTTGCTTGGTTTCCTATTTCTTCACTGCCCATCTCGCTCAGAGATGGCTCAGCTAAGGACAGCATAAGCTTCTCTTACTTGGACCCCAGAGGTTAGATGAAGGCAAGAAGGTAGGGGCGTAACAGAATAAATAAATAAGTCTGGGATGGGAGGTATGGTTATACTGTGGTTTACTGCAAGTATGGATGTGGCATCTAGCACAGTGCATTCCAACCTAGGTCACTTTAAAAGTTGAAGATGGACTTCAACTCCCAGAATTCATCAGCCTGCACGCTGAGAAAGCCCACACCTCTTAACATCTGAGACTCACTGCTGGACTCACAGTTCCTTGAGCCCAACCGGTTCTCTGCCCTAATAACCAGCTGGGTAGGTGTGGCCCGGTGATCATGTGACCAAGTGGGTGTAGCCAACTCAACATCACTCAGGTTGATGGGCACTTTCGCCTTAGCTGTGACAATGTAATAAGGGTTAACTGGAGAGGCAGTTTCTGTAAGCAGGGCAATAAAGATGAGGCTAGAAACAACACCAGAATCTTTCCTTCCTGCCTTCCTTACAAGATTAGCCCTGTGAAGTGGGAAAAACACAAAATGAGATTTCTTCCAACAACTGGTTTTCCGAACTGCTTAGAAAGTTAACAACCGGTTCTTCTGAATAGGTGCGAACCTGCTGAATCCCACCACTGCTTGAGTCCATACCCAAACTAGCCTGCCTTGCTATGTCTTCTGCAAAAATAGCAATAAGACATCTGCATTTCCAAATAATCTCTGACACAGAAGGATGAAATCTGTGACTCTTTGGTTATTGCTGAACCACAGAGCCACGTCCCCCACCCAGAACATGCTGGTGAGATTGTGCTAGAAAACCCTCAGCTCTTTTGCACCGCTGTCACTGTGGCTGTCACTGTGGCAGGATTGCCCAACATTCTTCAGCCAGGTCAACTAAATATCACAATGTGCAGTTTTCATGTTGTGCAAAAGCTTGACTGGTTTTAATTTGTTTTTCTCTTTGTTCCTTAATGTGTTGCATGAACTCTGCTTGCTTAATTAGGACAGGAGTTGACTTGCAATGTAGGAAGGCAATATCTTTTTTCCAGGCGTTTGAGGGGCTCCTTCGATGTATTTCCGTTCTGCACCCAAAATGGGAACAGCACGCTCAGCCGTTTTTTTCACCAAGTCAGTCATTTTACACCCAGCTCTTCAGAATATACCCGGTCAACACATTTCACGCTTGTAACCCCAGGATGAGATGATTACTTACTATGTTACTTCGTAAATGTTATCTGAAAAAGAAACAACATTTGAATGAATTTTTACTTCCAGAAAACAAAGTCACCGGTACATTAAACTAAAAAACAAGTACAAAACTATAAAAAAAAGGAAAAAGAAAAAAGAAACGGGGAATGAAATGGAACAGAACAAAACAAATAAAAACAACTGGATAATTGGACATCAGGGTGGACTGCTTCTATGGCACCTCTTATGGTGTCCTGTTTTGAATTGATCAAGGCCCCGCAGTTTCCTAAAGTTGTCCTTGACAGCAGAATTTTGATGCTATGTTTGTGTTCTATTAACATTATACTTGTTGTGATCCGCCACCAGCCTGCGGAGCTGGCCGCAGAGTCGGACAACGAGGAGGTTAGGGAGGAACGTGGGCCAGTCCTGGGATCTGGGGATGGCTCAGATGAGGGCTCTGCATCGAGGCAGAGAGGGGGCAAGGGCCACCTGGGAGTTAGGTGCTGCCTCCGGAGCCTCTAGAGTCAGAAATGAGCGAGGCAGAGGAACAGGCTTCCCCTGTTCACAGTGCCTGCCTGTGCAGAGCTGCCAAAAGACAAGAACAGTTAAGACAGAAGGGACAACTCAGGAGTAACACTTGGAGGTGATTGGCTCCTCCTATAGGACATAAAGGAGGAGCAAAGGCATGGGAGTCTTTGCAGGAAGCAACTTGGTTCATGCCAGTGGTGAAAATCAATTTTTTTTACTACCGGTTCTGTGGGCGTGGCTTGGTGGGAGTGGCAGGGGAAGGATACTGCAAAATCTCCATTCCCACCATACTCTGGGTCCAGCCAGAGGTGGTATTTGCCGGTTCTCCGAACTACTCAAAATTCCCACTACCGATTCTCCAGAACCTGTCAGAACCTGCTGTATTTTACCCCTGGTTTATCCTGGTCAGTTTACCATCTGAAGCTCCATTTTGACTCTTTGCTCCATGTGGACTTGCCAAACTAATGGATAATTAAGTCTTTAGCAGTGTTTCAAGGAAGATAAAGGCGGGTGCTTATTAGCCTTATCCTAAAGGACTTTGGCAGCCTACTGTAGGACTCTTTACAACTATTGGGGACTCATTACCGGCTGTGAATGAACATAATTCACAGCCTTTGAAATAAAAAGAGGATTTTGGGACTAAGTGTGTGCTTTTTAATGTATCAGGAAGCCTTGGTCAGAACAATACCCTGGTTGTTCTCCCACTGTGGTTAGATGGACCAGGGGTGACACGAAAGCAGCCTTCCAATATTTGAGGAGCTGCCATAAAGAAGAGGTGTCAGCCAAGGCAAGACAAGAAATAATGGATGGAAACTAATCAAAGAGAGAAGCAACCTGGAACTAAAGAGAACTTTCCTAACAGTGAGAACACTAAACCAGTGCAATGGCTTGCTGTCAGAAGTGGTGGGTGCTTCAACACTGGAGGTTTTCATGAAGAGACTGAGCCGCCAATGGTATCTGCTTGAGCAGGGGGTTGGACTAGAAGACCTCCAAGGTCCGTTCCAACTCTATTATTCTATGTTCTACAATATGTTTTGAAATTTCACTTGGCCTGCTTGAAGTGTTCACTCACATGATTTTAAGATAGTTTCAACCCACCACCTGACCATACACATTCAGAATCTTACACAAAAATCAAGTCTCAGGATTGGGACAAAACAGCAGATTTCTACCTTCGAGTTTTCCTCTCTAGAATTCAGAATTTGTGATCTTAAATTTAGCCTAAAAGTGCTAAACGGTGCCGTCCAAAAATTCACTATTAGCAGTCTGGTTCCTAATTTGCTGTAGCCTTCCAATTCCTAAACTCCCAGTTGTTCCACTGTTGTCCCCTGATCCCCAATCCGAGAAAATGAGCACCCCGCAACTCACCACTCTTAGTTTTCCTTCTGCAAAATACCACAGAGATGACCATAAGGACGAAAGCTGCAGAGAGCACAGCGATCAGGATGGTGACATACAGGGGCAGACCTTTCTTCTGAGCACCTGGAGCTAGAGGGACACAGCAGAAATGGAGATTTCCATCAAATTTCCCTTGACCTTTCAACTTCAAGATGATTGAGGCAAACCAACATGGCCCTTAGGTTTGCATCAACTATCTTAATTGTTCATATTCTTAGATGAACAAGAATAACAAGAACCTACTGCTACTGGTTCAGTGCCTCAAAAATTTTGTGCTACGCGCACATTTGCGAATGAAAAGGTCTGTGCATGTGCAAAACCTTTAAAAATGGGGGGGGGGGAATAAATTTTTCCACTGAAAATTGATCTGTGCATGCGCAGAACCGAAAAACAGAGTGGCGGCCCAGTGGTGGGTTCCTGCCGGATCGCACCGGATCGCGCGTGCTCCCGTTCGGCAAGGAACCCGGAAGTAAGTTCCTGCCCCGCCCCTGGCGACGGGACGGCGCTTGCCTGCGCTCCACCAGCTCGGCTGGGACCGGAGACGTTTTCTCAGCGGAGCGGAGCTCCTGAAAGGGACGCAGGTTCAGCCTGCCAGGCTGCCACCGCTCCACTGAAGTCATGTCTGAGCAGAGAAACGTCTCCGGTCGCGCCTGAGCTGGTGGAGTGCAGGCAAGCGCCGTCCCGTCGCCAGGGGCGGGGCAGGAACTTACTTCCGGGTTCCTTGCCGAACGGGAGCGCGCGCGATCCGGTGCGATCCGGCAGGAACCCACCACTGTGGCGGCCCCATAAGAGAACCGGTTTCCGGGGTGTGGCAGGCCTGGGTCGCTACCGCTTCCAGCAACCCAGGCCACTAAGTTACTACCAGTTTGTCCGAACCGGTCCAAACCAGTAGGGACCCACCTCTGATCCTTCCTAGAAGTTAGCCCAACTGATATCTACTGGATGGCTTTTGATAGGCCGTTTGACTTGCAGTATCAGATAAACTTTGGAAATTATTAATAATAACAGGGTCATTCACTGTAGCAGGCTGAAGGCAATTGAGGCTTCTCCAGCAGCCTTGGGGTGGCACTTTGCAACTCAGAGTAACATCTGGAGGAAGAGACAGGAAGTTGTTTCACGTATTGATCACCTGCTACCGTGTTTCCCCGAAAATAAGACCCAACTGGAAAATAAACCATAATATAAGCCCTACCCCACCAAAATAAACCCCAGTTAAGAGCTCAGTTGCTAGGATCTCGCAGTCCATGCACACCTACTTGGCATTCCTTTTCACCCTTCCCTTCCCCCAGTTCATTGGCAAGTTGAATAGTGTTAACGTTTGAAAGAAGCAACGCTATTCAATCTCTCCGCAACGCATACAACTGGCAGACCTTCCATTACACTGTCTGGACTTTTTGACTGTGTTCTGCAGACATTCCCGTAACACACTAGCTCCCTGAAGTCTTTGTATTCATTCTTGCCATCCCTCCTTTTGTGTAGGAGAACAATAAGAACCAGCTGTGGGTTCCTGCTGATTTTACTACTGGTTTGCAACCTGCGTGCAACGTGCATACACATGCGCTGTTCAATGTAAATTGTTCTTTGTACATGCGCAGAACAATTTACAGTGAACTGTGCACGTGCAGTCACTAAAAATCGAAATGGCGGCGGCCCAGGGCCGGCGAGGGAACCAGTTTGGGAGCGTGGCAGGCCTGGGTCACTGCCGGTTCTGCGACCCAGGCCTGAATTCCACTACTGGTTCGGCTGAACCAGGCTGAACCGGGAGCAATCCACCTCTGATAAGAACTAAGAAGAACTGTCAGATTCTTTGTGCACAAACTAAGCAAGCTGCATAAATACACCCTGAACAAACCAGGATTAAAAACACTACAAATCTGCATTTTACTTGTGGCCCTAGCATTTTTCATTACCTATGTTCACTATATATTTTTTTAAAAAATGAAAATAAATAGTCAGAGTTCTACTGGTTG
This sequence comes from Natrix helvetica, assembly GCF_964273705.1. Lineage (NCBI taxonomy): Eukaryota > Metazoa > Chordata > Lepidosauria > Squamata > Natricidae > Natrix > Natrix helvetica. The sequence continues at coordinate 5,457,673 of NC_138562.1, forward strand.
TGTTTCTGTGTGTAAAACACAGATAGAGATAGCTGAGGTTGTGTAGTCAAAATAAAATACTTTCTCTTGGGAACCAAGGACATTCTCACACCTGGTCAGAGGAAGGAGGAGTGATGTCACCGAGCAAGCAGATGGAGATGTGATTGGACCATGTGACTGATTGTTTTGAGAAAGTGAAAACTTTTTGCTTTTAATTTAACCCTTTCCCTGGAGTTACTGTGTAGGAGAGTTGAAAGATGGCAAAATGGTGATATAAAAAGTGAATCAAAATGGTCCATTTCAGGGGCATCTGCTGAGAGGATTAAAGCTGGCATCGAGACTGATGGCCAGCCCTTGTGTCACGTGCCCATACAAACAGCAGGCTTCGATTACTGTACTGCACTGCATCTATCTTGTAGATTTTGACATTGCCTTGCAAATTCTCCTGGCAATGATTTTCATGGGTACAGGTATGCAGGTCTTGGCGTAGTTGGGTCTTTTCCCATGTAAGATTGAGAGTATCTTGGCGACGTTTCGACGAAGTCCCAGTTGCCATCTTCAGGCTGGTACCTTCGGCTTTGTGCTTGTGCCTGAAGATGGCGAGTGGGAGTTAGTTGAAACGTCGCCAAGATACTCTCAATCTTACATGGGAGAAGACCCGAATACGCCAAGACCTGCATATATGTGTGTGTATGTGTGTGTATCACAACCCACAGTAGGTCAACAGCGCCTAAGGCAGAGTGTTTCAGCCCAGCCACGGTTAAGATGTGTGCAAAATTCTGGGGGTTGAAGTCCCCACATCTTAAAAGGACCAAGTTTGAAAAACGCTGCTCTGATTCATCCCCTACTTTCCCCACCTCCTGGGACACAGGTGGTCCCCAACTTTTCCTTCCTCTTACTTTTCTGCTGATGTCCTGAAACGTCCCCAAAAGTTGTGGATGAAGTCACCATTCCGTCTGGAAGACAAGCCAGAGAGGCTGATTCAGCGGGAAGGAACTAAAGCCAGTGAGATCCAGGCTGCGCAACGGAAGCTTTTGTACCCACTGCGCCAGTGGTGCGCTTCAAATGACTTAACAACCAATTCTTTGCCCTAATGACCAGATGGGTAGGTGGGGCTCAGTGGTCATGTGACTGTGTGGGCGTGACCAACTTAACGTCACTCAGGTCGATGGGCACTTCGCCTTAGCTGTGACAATGTCATAAGGGTTAACAGGAGAGGCAGTTTCTGTAAGCAGGGCAATAAAGATTAAGCTAGAAACAACACCAGAATGTTTCCTTCCTGCCTGCCTTCCTTACAGGATTAGTCCTGTAAAGTGGAAAAAACAAAAGGAGATATCTTCCAACAACCGGTTCTTCCGAATAGGTGCGAAATGGCTGAATCCCACCACTGCCGCTGCCCCACCTGCCAAGATGATTCCCCACCCCCACCCCACAGAGCTGGTGATGGTCTGCTCCAAGGGTGGAGCAAAGGACACTTTTTGGTGGAGAAGTAACTGTGTCACCGCCATGGCCCATTCTGTGAGCAGGGGAACAGAACCATCCAGGAGTGTTGGGGCTTAGCTGAGCAAAGCCGGTGGAGTCCAGAGTCAGCCATGCATGCAAATTAGGGGCTCTTCTGCACATTCATTGCCACCTGCAGATGGCTTGGAGGTCACATTTGGAGGACATAAATGGATCACGTCCAGTGGTGAAATTCAGTTTTTTTTATTATCGGTTCTGTGGCCGTGGCTTGGTGGGTGTGGCAGGGGAAGGATACTGCAAAATCTCCATTCCCTCCCCACTCCAGGGGAAGGATACTGCAAAATTGATCAAGTGGACACTCAACAGGTGAGGCATTGGAGGTGTGGGCGAGGGAGGCAGAGGGTTCGCTGTCCCTGGAAGCCCACGTGGCTCATCTCATGTCACGCAAGGCATGTAAAGAGGGGGGGAGATTTGATCAAGCACCTTGACCCCCAAGGGCCCCCCAGTTTCTTCTGTCATTCCTGTCTCTGGCTCTGTAAGGGAGGCTCCCATTCAGTGGTAAAATTCAACTATTTTTACTACCAGTTCTGTGGGTTTGCCTTGGAGAGCATGGCAGGGGAAGGCTACTGCAAAATCTCCATTCCCACCCCACTCTGGGGCCAGCCAGAGATGTTATTTGCTGGATCTCTGAACTATTCAAAATTTCCACTACCGGTTCTCCAGAACCTGTCAGAACCTGCTGAATTTCACCACTGATCACGTCCCTTCCACTTCCCCTGACCTTTACGTGGGCGGCCTCTACTTCCACTCCTGAAGAGGAGGATCCCTGCTCCTTCTAGCACAATCCATGCTTTGCAGGCTGGGAGGGAGAGACCGGTCTCACTCTTACTGTCCCCTAGGAACAGCAGGGGGCAAGTCCCCCCCATCCCGGCTTCTGGGCATGGATTTGCAGGGCCATTGACCTTCCCACAGGGCCAAGGATTCCTCTCCCCCATTTCTCTTGCCAACCCTAGCAAACCAGGGAGCAGATCCTTGGGGGGGGTGGGGGTGGAGGAAGTGATGGCGATACAATATGAAAGCAACCCTCAAACGTTGCCAATTATAGCATTGTGCAATGACACTATGGCACTTGTCAGGTCTTTGTGCCTAGTACCCAGTGCAAAGCCAAGCTGGATGCCACAACCATGTCATCAAACACCTTTGGGTGTGTGTTGCGCGACTGTAGACAGCATCTTGGACTTTTTTAAACTGCTCCCTGTGGAAAGCCATGTTCTATCTCATCTTCCAGGTACAGGAGCCAAAGGCACCACCCCCGTTTCCAGCTGGCAACCAATGGTGTTGGGGCTGGGGAAACACCAGACTGGGGAAGGGTTGTGGTTCCTCACCTGTCTTAGTTTGGGTCACTTCAGGCCTCCTGGAGGTTCCGGCTACAAAGTTCCAGACTGGCGTCCCTGTTTCTGCCGGGGTGGGAAATGCAGATGACTTGAGCACCTTCCCAGATACGTGGGAGCAGGGGTGAAATTCAGCAGGTTCTGGGGATCAAAGTGCTCGATCAAATCTCCCCTCCTTTACAGGCCTTGCCTGACATGAGATGAGCCACGTGGGCTTCCAGAGACAGCAAGCCCTCTGCCTCCCTCGCCCACACCTGCAATGCCTCACCTGTTGTGTGTCCAGCTGGTTCTGCAGTGGAGACTTCAGAAGAATCTAGAAGGGGAAAAGCAGCAGTGTTACTGTCCTACCCTCATGGCTCCCAGGAGCTGGGGGCACTTGGGGAGACCCTTGGGGGACGAACTCTTTGGCGAAGGCTTTTCCTACCCCTCCACTTGAAAAACAAGATGACTCAATAGGAAAAGATGGCTGCCTGCGGGGGAGGGGTAAAAGTTCACACAACGACTGGTCTCTTTGTTCCATGGGTTGTCACAAAAAGCCGTGTCTTCAATGGCGTGGTTGTGGTCATCACCTTGAATTTATTCACCTCCTCCTCTCCAAAACCCTGTTCCCCGAAGAACAAAGAATTAAAGCACCCCGATTTGACTGCAAAACCCCATAATCTGATTTTACTGATTTGTTTTCCCTTCACTCCTCTCAACGATGGCCCCTCTTCAGAGGTACATAATCCTCCTAATATGGGAGGTGAGTTTTGGTATTGCTGCTCAGTTGGACTAGTAGCCAGACAAAGCTACTTCCTCTCCAACCTTCCCTTCTTCTTTGCAGACCACAGAAAAGGTGGCAATCCCAATCGAAGGGTTGTCTTTCTGGCACTTTTGGAAAAGTCTCCAGAGAAGGCTGGTTGGAGCAGCAGCTACAGAGCGTGGGAGTGATGAAGGTAGTGGACCTGACCTGAGAGACCCAGATTCAGGCCCACTTGGAGCCAGAGAATTCCCACGGATGATTTGGGGCCTCTTAAACTAAACCTCCTTTGCTGCTTCCTGTTATATAGAAAAATAGGAAGAAGGAGCTATGCCTGTCGCTTGAACTCCTGAGGTGGGAACCTCCAGACCTAAAGGTATAACAAACCCTGACTCTGAACGGATGCTTCTCTGTCAGAGGTGGTATGCTGCCGGTTTGCACTGGTTTGGGCGAACCGGTAGTGGTGGCGGCGCAAGGCTCCGCTCACCAACGCAGACGTCATCACGGTTCTGCACATGCCCAGACTTGCTGCGCATGCGTGAAGCAAGCATGCAACCACGTGTCTTCCCGCTACCAAACTGGTAGTGAAGATAGTAGGATGCCATGACTGTTGCATGTATGCCTGAACTTGTAGCACCAGTAGGAAAACAAAGAATGGTTGAAAAGCAGCAGGTGGGTTACACAAAATAGCAAGTCCCAAAGGTGCTTTTTCCAGAGGCAACTGGACTTTTTGGTTTTTCTTTGAAGAGGTGTCACTTCTCAAGCAAAGCGGTGGAACGTCTTCAAAGAAAAACCAGAAAGTCCAGTTGCCTCTGGAAAAAGCACCTTCCGGACAACCAGGGCCTGGATGACGGAGAATCTCCATGGGCGCAAAATAGAAAGGCACAATATGCTTTGCTTGCTTTCGGTTTAGCCCCTGGCTGAACTCAGCTGTTACGACGTACAAACCATGCTTTAGGTCTTAGCATGTGACATCAACCAAGCTGGTGATGCTTTGCTCAATAATTCGTGGTAAAGCAAATCCTGGACAGACATGTGAATCTAGCCCAAGTGTGCTTCCACTATAGGTAGTTGTTCTGACCCCTCCCCCTCCATGCCTGTGAATAAACCAGAACACAGGCTTGGCTGTTTGCCAGTGTTTAATTACTTAGATAACGAATCCTTTGGCTGAAGGCCCAGACAACTCACGTTCAATAGAGCAACCCAGATAATTCAAATGAAGCAACGCAGATAGTCCAAACGAGCAGACACGGCTAGAATACACAGATAGATTTTCTTAACTACTAATTCGAATCCCTTTGGGGAGAGGGGGCGGTCTAGAAATCTAATAAATTAAATTGAATTGAATTGAATGGTTGTTTCCTGCAAATGTCCCCTCCCAACAACTCACCTATAATCTCTCTTGGGAGGGGCCAATCCACAACCACCTGTGCTTAATCATCTTCTGTGAGTCTGCCTATGGAGTTGCCGCTTCCGTTTCTCAGCCCTTCTCAATCTAGCATCAGGGACAAACTGCCTTTGATCCTCCCCACTGCTCCATGCCTCAGGCGCCTCCTGGTGGCCAACCAGCCTCTCTGGTCCCTGCTCTGAGTCTGAACCCTGCACAAGGTCCTCCACATCATCCAGGGCAGACTCATATGGTTCCTCGCTATCCGAGTCCATCAGCAGCTCAACCAGACCCTGCTGGACCACAACAGGTAGTCCTTGACGTACAACCACAGTTGGGACCACCATTTTTGTTGCTAAGCAAGGTGATTGTTAAGTGTGCCATGCCTGAATCTGTAACCATGTTTGCCTTGGTTGTTAAACTTGGCTTTTCCCATTGACCTTGCTAGTCAGAAGCCAGCTGGGAAGGTTGCAAATGGTGATCATGTGACTCCCAAGACAGCACAATCAACATAAGCCCCTGCTGGTTGCCAACCGCCCAGATTTTGATCACATGACCATTCTGTGGCAGACACGTTTTTCCAGTGTCATTGCAATTGTAATTTTTGAATGGTCGTTAAATAGCAATAGCCCTTAGACTTATATCCCGCTTCACAGTGCTTTACAGCCCTCTCTAAGCGGTTTACAGAGTCAGCATAATTGCCCCCAACAATTTGGGTCTTCATTTTACCCACCTCGGAAGGATGGAAGGCTGAGTCAACCTTGAGCTGGTCAGGATTTAACTGCTGGCAATGGGCAGAGTTAGCCTGCAATATTGCATTCTCACCGCTGGGAAGGGAGGGAAGGAAGGAAGGGAAGGGGGGGACTTGAACTGCCAAACTGCTGGCAATCAGCAGTCAGCAGAAGTAGCCTGTAGTACTGAACTCTAACCACTGCACCACTGTGGCTCCACAATGAATGGTGGTGAGTTGAGGACCACCTGTACTGCATTAATAGACAGAATTCAGAGCCTGGACCTCTTCATAAAGATGTGAGTCCTAGGAAAATGTTCTCCATGGACCGTCTAACCCTTAGTGTGATCCTTTACGTGATGTGGCTCTGTTGCAGTGACATCTCTGGCGCATCCTCACCTGTCACCATCAGCTGAAAGGAGTCGCTCTGTTCCTTTGGTGCATTAACCTTGTTTTCTGCTGTGCAGAAGTATCCGGCGGAATCTGACAGCTGCAGGCTTTTGAAGACCAGGACTGGACCCCTCTGTAGCTCCTCTGCTTCCCCCCCAGGCATGTCCTTGTACCATCGGTAGATGATGGGCGGAGAGCCATTGGCTGAGCAGGTCAGATTCATCCTGGATCCACTGGGCAGGACAGATTCCTGGCTGCTGGCTTCAACCACCGGCTTAGAGACTGCAACTAGAGAGCAGAAGAGCTGCTAAGGTTTCTCAGTGCACCTGTAGCAATTCAGAGCGAAACAAAGGAGGAATTGCAAGCTCATCGATCAAAGGGAAATATGGCTCCCGGGCAGGAGTGGGCCTCAAAGGTTTTAGCAAGGGGCTCTCTGCCTGGTTCCTGGGTGGGTGTGGCCTAGTCAGCCCCATGCACCACAGCTGGAGGGTGCGTTTTTGCTCTCCCCAAGCTCTGGAGGCTTTTCTCGAGCCTCCAGGAGGGCAAAAATGGCCTCCCCAGGCTCAGGAAGCCCTGTGGAAGCCGAAAACAGACCCATTTCCGGCCTTCCCGAACTTCCGGTAAGCCTGTTTTTTGCCCTCCCTACCCTTCCGCACACGCCCTGCACTTACTTGCATCCAAAACAGGTGGGGAGGGGAGGGCCAGCCAGGAGTGGGATATGGGGGTTCTCCAAACTGCACAGAATCTTAGCTAGAGGTTATCCCGAACCCCTGCAAACCCCATGTAGTCCACCCCTGCTCCCGGGGCCTTATTAATCCAATTAGAAGCTGAGAGTCTTTTCTGATCCAGGTACCCGTTTTTTCTTGAAAAGAAAAAAAAAGGATGAATATTCCAAGCAGAGCTGTGCTGCTTCTGTTACTGATGAGGAGTCGGCTTCCTGATTAGGATGCGTCCTCCTCTCGCCTAAATTCTGCTCCTAGCTTTGAAGTTCTCGAGAAGGAACGCAGCAGAAAGGAACGAACGAAATCAAAAGGGGATGCTATAAAATGAAGCAAAAGGCCTTGCAGGTTTTTGTGTGAGGGTCTCAGCAACCCAACTGCCTGATTACCTTTTATCACCTTGAGCTGGATGGTTTTTTCTCCGCTGATTCTGCTCCTGTTTTGGGCTTCCAACTCTACTAAGCAGACAAATGAACCCTTGTCGGTCATTTCAAGTGCCTTGATGTGGAGAGACACATCCCCGGGGGGGTTCGTGGCAACGTTGATTCGGTCTCGGAAAGCAGTCAAGAAGAAGTGGTCCCCAGAGGCATCGTGTTGCAAGATGGTGCCAGGAGTTTGGCTATCCTTGGAGAACTTCCAGGTCACAAGGAGCTGCTTGAAGTCAGGGGAGGGTTGGTACAGGCAGGGCAAAGTGGCAGGAGCTCTCCAGGTCCCATCGACCGACTGGCTGCCGGTCAAATGCAGGGCAGCTGGAGGAGGAGGGGTAAAAGAAGCAGAAGATTTAGATGCCGACACCAGAAAGTAAATGCAATGTCCTCAGGAGAAGAAGGGCTGGGGGTGAAGACTATTATGGTCTCATTCAAAGTGTTGTGAACCACGTTAAAGGGGGAGACATTTATCAGACAAGGATTGTCTTCTCCGCACATTTTAGCTCACTGATTCTCAAACTACAGCCCGTGGGCCGGATATGGCCCATCAATGCAAAGTATCCGGCCTGCAGAGTGGTGGGATTTAGCCCTGCCCCTCACTGCTTAAGGACAACGGTGAGGGGCAGGGCTAAATCCCACCATTCTGCAGGCCGGATACTTTGCATTGATTATCTTCCAGCGAGCATCCATTGCAGCTGCACTTCTGGTTGGTTATTTCACCAGTTGAGCAGCACTTCTGATCACACCGCTGCCGCCGAAGGTAAGGTCAAAGGATGATGGGGAGGGCCAGGTGACTGAGGGGTGATCTCGCCAGTGCAGCCACATGGTCTAGGGCCAGTGGGTGAGTAGGGGGGGGGGGGGCTGCTGCTGGCTTGAAAAACAACTCTGCTTGTAAAGTAGTGCTTTAAAAGTCTTTAAAAATGTTTTAAAATGCTTTAAAAACAGACTTTCAGGATTTTGTTTTCACAGCCCTTGTCAGGCCTGCAGCCACCTTTTCTTTTGGATCGTTGGCCTGCCACACTTTCTATTATTCTGCTATGAATTTTCTATTGTAGGAAATTGGGAGGAGGGGTTGTAAGGAGTTACGTACTAAGTAGCCATAACAAAATCCTTTCTAGAAAGCCAAGGTCATCCTTTGTCTCTGCACCTGACCGGAACTGGATGGGTGGAACTGCCAGCATGGCAGTGGGAGATTGGACCATGGGATGGACTTGTGGGTGTGGGGGCAAGATCTTGAACTTTGAACTGGGTGGGGAAAACCGGGAAGCTTTCAGATTTGGGTTTTCCCAGATGTGCCAACATGGCTCTCTTCATAAATTGGAACTTTGAGCAATACTTTGCCTTGGATTCTGATTTACTTTTGGATGCTATTTGGAACCCTGATAGCCATATGATCTAGGGCTGGTGGGTGAGTAGGGGAGGAGCAGGTACAGAAAGGGCAAAGGCAAAATAGACTGCTAAATTGGCCACGCCCAACAAGTCACATGACCACCTAGCCACCCAGCCGGTCCATCCCTGCAACGGTCTGAGGGACCGTGAATCGTCCCCTGTTTAAAGAGTTTGAGGACCTCGGCTTTAGCTCTTGCACCTCTCAGGTGGCATCAGCTGCCTTTCCACTATCCTGTATTCCCCACAGCAACCATTTTCTGTACATTTGGTAGAACCTTCCTTATTCACGAGAACGAATCAGGAGTGGATATGCTTACTCTCGCTGTTGTTATAATTTTGCAAAGAGTCAAAGGGCACACACGACGGTTTGATCACACGTGGAAGCCAGTTGGAGTTCTCAATTGCACCATCCAACCTGCCATCCTGACATTTGTGACCATGCCCCGCGGACACCCTGGAGGATGGAAACTAAAAGCCCCCCCCCTGCATCGCTGAACAGAAAAGGGCTACGTATTCCTGATCTAAATCAAGCTGTGAACAAGCAAGAAGAGCCAAATGAACAAGAAAGAAAAGCAGTGAGGCTGGAACTAGTTATGGGTGGGGTGGGGTGTTGAAGATTCCTGCATTGAGAACTTGGTTAGAGAAAGGGAGATTCTGCTGGCACATGGAGAAGAGTTTCTGGACAGCCACTCAGGCGACAGGAAGGCTGCAGAAAAAGCCACAGCCATCCAAAGGGCCTTTTGTTTGTCTGACCTCTCCTTGATTCCTACCCGTATCAAAGAAATCAGGGGAAATTTTGCTTGCCTGATTTCCCCTGAAGCCAAAAGAAGAACCATGGCCAAGCGACCTTCCTTTATCATCTGCGAGTAACAAACAATAAACAAGGACGGTGGTGACAGAGCAGAGCAGCCAAGGACAGAATGATGATTAGAGAACTGGAGGCTAAAACATACGAAGGACAGTTGCGGAAACTCTAGATGTCTACTCTAAATAGAAAGACGGGCTAGGGGGTGACATGACAGCATCTTCCAATATTTGAGGGGATGTCTCAAAAAAAAGGCAGGGGTCCACCAATTCTCCAAAACATCTCCGGGCAAGAAGTAACAGATGGATTTATAACATAGTATAGAGATTAAGATTAAGGAGAAGCTTCCTATTAATGAGAACAATTAACCAGTGGAACATCTTGCCTTCAGAAGATCCATCCCTGGAGGTTTTTAAGAAGAGATAAGACACCCATTGGTCTAAAATGGTATCAGGCCTCCTGCTTGAGTAGAAGGCTTCCGAGACCATTTTCTGTTATTCTGTTATAATAAGAAAGATGCAGGTGAGGTGAGATGCAGCGGCAGCCAAAAAAGCCAATGCAATCCTAAATTGCATTAACAGAGGGATACAATCAAGATCAAGGGAGGTACTACTACCACTCTATAAATCCCTAGTAAGGCCACACCTAGAGTACTGCATCCAGGTTTGGTCACCACACTATAAAAAAGATGTTGAGACTTTAAAAACAGTGCAGAGGAGAGCAACCAGGATGATTAGGGGACTGGAGGCTAAAACATATGAAGAACGGTTACAGGAACTGGGCATGGCTAGTCTGGTGAAGAGAAGGACCAGGGGAGACATGAGAACAGTCTAAAGTTTGAAAGGCTGCCAGAGAGAGGAGGGGGTCAAGCTATTTTCCAGAGCACCTGAAGGCTTAATGGATGGAAACTCAACCTAGAAATAAGGAGGAACTTTCTGACAGTGAGAACCATCAACTGATGGAACAGAAGTTGCCTTCAGGTGTTGGGGGGGTTGCATCACTTGAGAATTTCAAGAAGAGATTGGACTGCCATGTGTAAGAAATGGTGTAGGGTCTCCTGCTTGGGTGGGGTGAGATTGGACTAGATGACCTATAACCATGATGGCGAACCTATGGCCCGTGTGCCACAGGTGGCACGCGGAGCCATTTGTCAGGGCCCACGAGGCTTGCCCTGTTAGCTGGCCAGCGCGCATGCACATGCTGGCCAGCTGACTTTGGCCTTCTTTTGAGGCCATTTTTCACCCTCTAGAGGCTTCAAGAAACTTCCCTGAATCCTCCAGAGCACGAAAAACCGGCCCTATGGTCAAACTGGAAGTTCAGGGACGTACTTCCGGTTTGCTCGTAAGGCTGGTTTTAGCCCTCCGGAGCCTTCAGGGAAGCCTCCTGAAGTCCCCTGAAGGCTCCGGACTACGAAAAACATCCCTATGGCCAAACTAGAAGTGACTTCAGGTTTGCTCCTACGGTTGTTTTTTTGCCCTTCAGAGCCTTCAGGGAAGCCTCCTGAAGGCTCCAGGGGGCTAAAACCGGCCCTACAAGAAAACCGGAAGTTCGTTCCAGAACTTCCAGTTTGGCCTTAGGGCCGGTTTTATGCATCTTGGAGGCTTCAGGGAAGCTCCTGAAGTCTCCGGAGGGCCTCCGGGGGGGGCTGTTTTCGCCCTCCTCAGGCTCCTATAAAACCTCTGGAACCTGGGGAGGGTGAAAAAAGCACACCATAAATGGGGGGAGCACTGGTCATGCGCACATGCGCACTGTGGTCATGCACATAGCATTATGGGTGTGGCATGCCTGCGCATGACACCCCCCTTGCGCTGTCCCCGCTTTTGGCACGCGAGCCAAAAAAGGTTCGCCATCATTGACCTATAAGGTCCCTTCCAACTCTGTTAAATCTGTTAAATCTTAACTCATTCCTCATTCCTCAATGGTCTTTTTTATTATAGCAACTAGGTCAGATTCTAGTCTGCAGACACCTGAGGTGGAGGTTGCTGCTTCAAGAAGGACCCTCTTCTGCTCCATCCAGGGACCTTCCAGGTTTGAAATATAGAAAGACAGATTTCAGAGGTCTTCTAGTCTAGCCCTCTGTTCAAGGCAGGAAACCTTATGCCATCCCAGCCACATGGTGATCCAGTCTACCTTTGAAAACCTCCAGTGGTGGAGCATTCACGTTGATTAATTCTTCTCCCTGTCAGAAAATGTCTCCTTACTTCTAGGTTGGATTTCTCTTGAACAAGCTTCCACACATTACTTCTGGTCCTGCCTTCAGGTGTTTTGAAGAATAAGACAGCCCCCTCTTCCCTGAAAGATCCCCTCAAGTATTGGAAAACAGTAACCATGTGTCCCTCCTCCCAATCCTTATCTTTGATAGGCTAAACATACCTAGCTCCCTCATACAATTTAGAATCCAGACCAGTGGTGGGATTCAAAAAATTTTCTGGCAGTTCTGTGGGCGTGGCTTGGTGGGCGTGACATGGCTTTGTGAGTGTGGCTCGGTGGGCGTTGCAGGGGAAAGTTACTGCAAAATCCCCATTTCCTCTCCAGAACTGGTCAGATCCTGGTGAATACCACCTCTGCCATGGCCTTTCCCTTGATGCCCAAAGGACCTTCTGCTTCTCCTTTTCCTCCTAGATACTGTGATGGCAAGATAACCTCTCGTGTTCAGCATAATCTTTTAGCTTCTCTTATTTTCAGCTGCTATGAAGCTAAAAATCATAAGTTCAATGCCATATTCCATGATTCATCTGCTAGAGTTCCCAGTTTCAGTTTTTTAAAGAGGAAGCAGAATAATCATTTTAAAATTTTGTCTCTCTTGAACGATGAAATTTATGAAGCACATCAGGTGGTATTCAGTAGGTTCTGACCAGTTCTGGAGAACCGGTAGCGGAAATTTTGAGTAGTTCGGAGAACTGGCAAATGCCACCTCTAATTAGCCCCGCCACCACCTATTCTCTGCCTCCCGAGTCCCAACTGATCGGGAGGAAATGGGGATTTTGCAGTAACCTTCCCCTGCCACACCTGCCAAGCCACACCCACCAAGCCACACCATGCCCACCAAGCCACGCTCACAGTACCAGTAGTAAAAAAAATTGAATCCTACCACTGGAGCACATGTTCTGGTTTTTGCTTTGTTTTTGTTTTTTGATTTTATGGACCCACACAAGAAATGCATGAAAGATGATGTTGAATGCCAGGAAATATTAGATAGCAATCAGTCTGAATCCTGCAGAATTACAAAGGTGTCTGGAAATTAAAATCCCCTGAACATTCAAAAAGTACAGAACCTGACGAGCAGAAAGTGGCCTTTTGTACATTTTTGCGTAGTGGGAAGACTTGTTTTTTAGCTTCCTATCTAGTCAGTTATTGCTCAGCAAAACTGAGTGAAGCTCATATTAATAGAAGAGAATATATGTAGCTTAGGATTCAACCGCGGAATCCTTGGTTTCATTACGGCAGGGGTGTCCAAACTTGGGAACTTTAAGACTTGTGGACTTCAACTCCCAGAATTCCCCAGCCAGAACCCGATTAGGTAACACCACCTGAAGATGCTGACTAGCCAGGTAATCAAACATCTGCAAGCAAACAAGTTCAGAGAGCACCAAGGACTCCCCAGAAGCTTATATGGTTGCAGAAAAGTTGCATGCATAAAAGATTTGGTAGAATGCATGGCTAATGCATGACTGGAACAATCTGGAACTGAACACACTCAAAACTGTAGAAATGGTGGTAGACTTTAGGAGAAACCCTTCCATACTACCACCTCTTACAATACTAGACAACACAGTATATTTGGTACCTTGCTCAGTAGTAGTAACTGTGAGAGGGAACTTGGAATCCTAGAGGGCAACCATTTAAATATGAGCCAGCCGTGTGCAGCAGCTGCCAAAAAAGCCAACACAATTCTAGGCTGCATAAACAGAGGGATAGAATCAAGATCACGTGAAGTGTTAATACCACTTTATAATGCCTTGGTAAGGCCACACTTGGAATCCTGCATCCAGTTTTGGTCGCCACGATGTATAAAAGATGTGGAGACTCTAGAAAGAGTGCAGAGAAGAGCAACAAAGAAGATTAGGGGACTGGAGACTAAAACATATGAAGAATGGTTGCAGGAACTGGGTATGTCTAGTTTAATGAAAAGAAGGACTAAGGGAGACATGATAGCAGTGTTCCAATATCTCAGGGGTTGCCACAAAGAAGAGGAAGTCAAACTGTTCTCCAAAGCACCTGAGGGTAGAACAAGAAGCAATGGGTGGAAACTAATCAAGGAGGGAAGCAACTTAGAACTGAGGAGAAATTTCCTGACAGTTAGAACAATTAATCAGTGGAACTGCTTGCCTCCAGAAGTTGTGAATGCCCCAACACTGGAAGTCTTTAAGAAAATGTTGGATAGCCATTTGTCTGAAGTGGTATAGGGTTTCTTGTGATTTATGTTGTTTCCTAATATGATTTGATTGCTTATTAGTATCCTATGCCTATTATTAAGTGTTGTACCTTATGATTCTTGATGAATGTATCGAGAGCAAATGCACCAAAGACAAATTCCTTGAGTGTCCAAACACACTTGGCCAATAAAGAATTCTATTCTATTCTATTCTATTCTATTCTATTCTATTCTATTCTAATCAAAATTCTATAAACATTGTTATTATTGCCTGATTATTTAACATGATTTCAAAATGTGTCAAAAACTTTGGTGAAGAGAAACTAATAAAAACAAGTAAAAGAGGGCTTCTCCCTTCAAATGAATGAATCCAGTCACGTTTGAAGTCTATCCACCTTAATTGGGTTTAAGTAGGAGTTCTGTGTTGCAAATAAGCTTCCTATCAGAACCACGGGAACAGAAATATTTAAGTTGATTTAATTCAGTTATGGAAACCATGACATCTTTTTGGCATGTGTGTTGCCTCCTAGCCCCCAAAGCAGGGGCAGTTATGGTTGAAATAATGTCAGGTTTTACAGCCCCCCTTGAAATAAGGCTCCGGATATATTTTATCAAAACTTCATTAAATTTCAAAAAATATATAAAATACAAAAAGCAAAGAAAGGCAGTTGGAAAAAAAAGAGGGAAAGGGTATAACAGCAAAATTAGGGAGTGCAAGCAACAGCAACAAAAAAAGGTATAGAAAAAAAAGGAAACTTCAGCTTTCTTCAGTATAGACTAGTCCAGGGGTGTCCAAACTTGGGAACTTTAAGACTTGTGGACTTCAACTCCCAGAATTCCCATTCTGGGAGTTGAAGTCCACAAGTCTTAAAGTTCCCAAGTTTGGACACCCCTGGACTAGGTAAAAGTAAAGGCTCCCCTCACACGTATGTGCTAGTTGGGGGCCAATGCTCATCTCCGTTTCAAAGCCGAAGAGCCAGCGCTGTCCGAAGATGTCACCATGGTCATGTGGTCGGCATGACTAAACGCCAAAAGCGCACAGAACGCTGTTCCCTTCCCACCAAAGGTGGTTCCTATTTTTCTACTTGCATTTTTACGTGCTTTCGAACTGCTAGGTTGGCAGAAGCTGGGACAAATGACGGGAGCTCACTCCGTTATGCGGCGTTAAGGATTTGAACCGCCAAACTGTCAATCTTTCTGATTGACAAGCTCAGTGTCTTAGCCACTGAGCCACCACGTCCCTACCAATATAGATTAAAAAACCTATAAATCAATAAACCTCTAAACTAGAATGATAGTACTTCTACCATCATAAATGTATGTAATCAGTAACAGTCAAGAGGGCGACCAATCGAAAGCCATCCACACAGTGGTGAGATTCAAAATTTTTTACTACTGGTTCTATTGGCGTGGCTTGGTGGGCGTGGCAGAGCAAAGATTCCCTCCCCATTCCATGGGAAGGTTACTGTAAAATCCCCATTTCCTCTCCACCCCACTAACCTGCTTCCCAGTTCTGTTCTCATGTTCAGGGCAACAAAAGAAGATCAGTTGGGAGGCTGCTGGGGCGGGGGCCAGCCTATTTGCAGGTTCTCTGAACTATTCAAAATTTTTGCTACTGGTTCTCCAGAACCTGTCAGAACTGACTGAATACCACCTCTCCATCCACATATTTAGCATATTCGCTGCTGTCTTTGTAGTCATACTTGGCAGTGAAATGCATCCCTTAAGAACCCAAAGCTGCACTAAACAAGGCAGTTAAAATGATGGATTATATACAAGCAAGACCAGAATAGTTACCATGAAATGAGGAGTCTGCCTAACCTATTGCTGAAGTGAGATGCTTGTTTCGTGAACAAATGTTGGTTTGATTCTATGAATCTCAAGAAGAGACACGCTTTTTCACTGGAAGATTCCTTTAACTTATGTTGGCTGCAGAAAGTGGGATTTTGTACTGATATTGGACTTATCTGAATGGCATTGATAGTTCACCGTAAGGTACAAAGATGCTAGATTTAAACTTCAAAGTAAATTTAAAAGTTTTAAGCTTCAAAGTGAAGTTAGAGTAAAACTCAACTTTGGAGAGAGCAGGTTTTTAAAAACCAATCTTTATTGCTTTCCAAATCTCAGCAAGTTTTTATTAACCAAAGAAATTTCTGTCAAAATCCTGGTCATACCTGTCTGATTTCTGGTGCCACAGAATCCTTTTGCTGTACCACCTAATTTAATGCCTTTGAACCGCCGTTAAGGCTGACAGGATGACCGATGGACATTCCTATTGACTTCACATTGCCAGCATTTCCTCACGTAGAACTGGAGAATTTCTGGATACAGCTTTTAAAAGCAAATCCTGAAACTGCCTATCAAGTATTAAGATAGTTTATGTTTTTACAGCAACATCACTTGGTGGGAAATCCTTTCTTTACATGGAATGACAAAAAGCAAACCTAGAAGTAGAACTAGATCAGTGGTTTCCAACATTTTTTTTTGCCATGCCCCACCTAAGCATCTCTAAAATCCTGAGCTCCCCCCCCCCCCCATGACATATAATTCTTACTTTACTCAAAAAGTGAACTCTTCTCACGCAGAGGAAGCCTAAAAACTTGATTTAAACAAGGTTCAAATTGCCCCCATTAAAAATTAAATTGTTCCCCCATGGGACGTGGGAACCACTGATCTAAACAGACATTAGATCTGAGAAGAACCTCTTGTTAATAGCACCATCAAGTCACAACTTCTGAACTCACCTTTTCCAGGGACAACAGCCACCAAGCTCAGAATCCACAGCTGGACCCAACTTTCCATATTATTCGTCACTTTCTTGCTCTCCACTGGTGAGATGCTACCCCTCTCAAGACCAGGAGTGAAGTAAGCATGACTTCCTTTCCTTCTTTTGCTTTATTATCCTTCCTTCCTTATTTATTTCCTTTTCTGAAAGAATCTCGCAAGAGGCTTTGTGTCTGCAAGCTAAACTGACTAAAGGAGCAGCCGGTGAAATCATGCCATTTGAAAGTTTTCAAAGGGCTTGATAGTCAGGAATACAGTCTGCTTGGAGACTCTGAGATGTTATCCCCTGGAAAAGACAACTAAGGGGAGACTTCAGCATTTCTAAAACACCAGGCAGGCAGCTGGGAGAGAAATATCAAAGCTTGTTCTCTCAAATCTCAGAGAAACATTGGCCTTATACCATGAGTCCTCAAACTACGGCCCGCGGGCCGCATGCAGCCCACCGAAGCCATTAATCCGGCCCTCATAGGACCACAAGGCTGCCCCACCTCCATCGCCTCACCCACCCTTCAGCCAAACACTGAACTTACCTTTGCGAGCCCCGTGGGCTAAAAGGTAAGGCCAACAATTTTGGCCTGCAGAGATGTTCTGGGGGTGAAAAATGGGGTGCACAGATGCCCCAGGAGGCAAAAAATGGGCAAAATGGCCAGTTTTGGGGCAAAACCTGGGCCATTTTCACCTGTTTTTTGCCTGCAGAATGCTTCTGGAGGCAGGGGAGGTGAAAAATGGGGTGCACAAAGGCCTCAGGAGGCAAAAAACGGGCCTGTTTCTCACCTCCCCCACCTCTGGAAGATAGATAGGGAAACAGAGAGAGAGAGAGAGAGAGAGAGAGAGAGAGAGAGAGAGAGAGAGAGAGAGAGAGAGAGAGAGAGAGAGAGAGAGAGAGAGACTCTCGGTTCTTAATTCCTACTATGCAATTTTAATGTTTTTAATTTTTTTGTATTCTTGCGTTTATTGTGTTTTAAGTCACACAGAGTTGCTTCAATTTGATTTTGTATTTGGCTCTTCCTTCATCAAGACCCCCTTCACGAAGACCCCCTCCCTGCCTTCCAACTCACTTCTCACAAGATGCATGATGAACAAAAAAACTATACCTTTAACTGTCCTCCACATTATACAATTGCATACTGATGGTGAACATTTGAATAGAACAGAATAACAGAGTTGGAAGGGACCTTGGAGGTCTTCTAGTCCAACCCCCTGCTTAGGTAGGAAACACTACACCACTTCAGACAAATGGTTATCCAACATCTTCTTAAAAACGTATGCACTATGAAACCTCCAAGGCAGTGGTGGGATTAATTTTTTTTTACTACCAGTTCTATGGGTATGGCTTGGTGGGCTTGGCTTGGTGGAGAAGGATACTGTAAAATCCCCATTTCCTCCCGATCAGCTGGGACTCGGGAGGCAGAGAATAGATGGGGGCGTGGCCAGTCAGAGGTGGTATTTACCGGTTCTCCGAACTACTCAAAATTTCCACTACTGGTTCTGTGACCGTGGCTTGGTGGGCTTGGCATGGCTTGGTGGGTGTGGCTTGGTGGGCATGACAGGGGAAGAATACTGTAAAATCCCCATTCCCTCCTGATCAGCTGAGACTTGGGAGGCAGAGAATAGATGGGGGTGGGGCCAGCCAGAGGTGCTATTTACCGGTTCTCAGAACTACTCAAAATTTCTGCTACTGGTTCTCCAGAACTGGTCAGAACCTGCTGGATACGAACTCTGCTCCAAGGTCTCTTCCAACTCTGTAATTTTGTTATTCTTCATTGTATGGAATTTATTCATTGGGATGTCCATCATGATTCTTTCTAAGAGCCACATTGCTCTTCTATTCTGGATAAATGCAATGGAAAAGAACCCAAGGCCTTATGGGAAACCTGAACCAACCTCTCGATCTCATTGGGGAACCCAAACTTTTGGCCAAGATCAGCCAACCCTTCTCAGTATGCAAGAGATCAACATCCTTTTCACTTTGCTTCAAGTCTGCCGGACCTACTAATGCCACTTTGCAAAATACAAGAGCTGAGATTGCTTACGTTATAAAAGAACAGTTGCCTCTCCTTTTTCTAGGTTGGCACCAAATTGCAGGGGGTGACGCACAAATGGGAACACTTTTTTAAAAAAGGATGGGCGTATTTCCCCCCACAATTGCAACACTACCCCTCCACAGAGGAAACTGGAGTAGTTTTTAGAGAGTGATTAGTAAGGAAGATCCATTGATGTCATGGCAATTTTAGGGACCTTGATGAATGCAGGAATTATTTCCACTATGCCAAGTGGGCACATTCAATGAGGGACAGTCCTGGCCACTTTCATTTCCCATTTCTGAAGTAGCGTTGTAAACAACTTTCTATTACTGCAGTTACTTACAGGAGACATACAACATTGGTGCAGGATGAGGGGAGTGGAGGCTAAAGCATACGATGAATGGTTGTGGGAACTGGGAATGTCTACTCTAACAAAGAGTCACTTGGAATACTGCATTCAGTTCTGGTCGCCACGATGTAAAAAAGATGTGGAGACTCTAGGAAGAGTGCAGAGAAGAGCAACAAAGATGATTAGGGGACTGGAGGCTAAACATATGAAGAATGGTTGCAGGAACTGGGTGTGTCTAGCTTAAGAGAAAGAAGGACTAGGGGAGACATGATAGCATTGTTCCAATATCTCAGGGGTTGCCACAAAGAAGAGGGAGTCAAGCTATTCTCCAAGGCACCTAAAGGTAGAACAAGAAGCAATGGGTGGAAACTAATCAGGAGAGAAGCAACTTAGAACTGAGGAGAAACTTCCTGACAGTTAGAACAATTAATCAGTGGAACAGCTTGCCTCCAGAAGTTGTGAATGCCCCAACACTGGAAGTCTTTAAGAAGATGTTGGATAGCCATCTGTCTGAAATGGTACAGGGTTTCCTGCCTAGGCAGGGGGTTGAACTAGAAGACCTCCAAGGTCCCTTCCAACTCTACTATTGTATTGTAAAGAGAAGAACTAGGGTGACATGATAGCTATGATAATCACCCTAGTTCCATATTTTAAAAAATCCTTTTAAAAAAAAGGAACCAGGAGCACCAACTCAGGTGACTCTGAGGACGCAGATAAACCTTCAAGTGCTTCAAAGACCCTCTAAAAGGCTGCAAATGACCAGTTGTCCGCAAGGAATATAAATCCTTCCATTCCCCATTATCCTGCCAGAGCTGTAGAAGCTTCTTGGATGAGAAGTGAAACATCTTCAAACGAAAAAACAAGAAAGTCCAGTTGCCTCCTGAACAAGCATATTTGGGGACATTCAGAAAACATTGTTTTCCATGGCACTGAAACGGGAGCCCAGGTATAAACTTCAGGGATGTAGTCAAAGAGCTCCCATCAAAGTGGCAAACTTTATAAACCAGGTGTCAGGCCTGTAGTTACGTTTTTTTTAGGATCTTTGGCCTGCCACACTTTCTTATAATTTCCTATGTGTTTCATTAGTGTAGTAGTTGGGAGGGGGGAATAGAAAGGAGTAGGATTGTGGAATGTATTGTTGTCATTCTTTTCTAGAAGCTCAAGGTCATCTTTTGTCTCCGCACCTCGACACCTGACCGGAAGCAGAGGGGTGTAGATGCCAGCGTGGAAGATGATGGTTGGAACATGTGATGGATTATGGGTGTGGGGATAAGATCATGAACTTTCAGCTGGGTGGAATTCCAGGAAGAAAATCAGAGTTGGAATTCCATAGACGTGCTAACATACCTGTATGATTAAATTGGAACTTTAAGGATGATTCTGCCTTTGATTCTGATTGATTTCATGCATGGTATTTAGAACCCTGACACCAGGATTCCCTAATTTTGTTTCATATTTGTAATGTGCAAGTTAGAAGAAATCATAAATCTCCATATAAGCAGTCATCTATATACATTAGCTCATTTTTCCTTGAAGAGCTACTTCTCCTTTTGAGAACAAAAGGTCTTAGAGCAAAAGCAGAAGCTTTCATTAATAACTGAATTATCAGCCAAAGCTAATGTTATGCTACAAGAGTCATGACACGCTATTTCACTTGATTGGGGCTGTGGGAAAACACCAGTGTGCCCTCTGTGTCATTGCAACAGTCCTAGGGATCATTGCAACACAAGGAGTATCTGTCTCTTGTTACTGTCCTTCTCATCAATTTCCTTGTATAAATGAAGATTGGTCCAGTGGGCTAAGTGCCTCCATAACTGGAAGCAGAATAGAGCTGGACAGGACCTTGGAGGTCTTCTAGTCCAGTCCCCTGCTCAAGCAGGAGACCCTATACCAGGGGTGTCCAAACTTGGGAACTTTAAGACTTGTGGACTTCAACTCCCAGAATTCCCCAGCCTGCTGGCTGGGGAATTCTGGGAGTTGAAGTCCACAAGTCTTAAAGTTCCCAAGTTTGGACACCCCTGCCCTATACCATTTCAGATAAGTGACTGTCCACTCTCTTCTTAAATCCATCCAGTGATGAAACACCCACAACATCTGAAGGCAAGCTGTTCCACTAGTTAATTGTCCTCAAAGTTAGGAAGTTTCTCCTCAATTTCAGGTTTCTTCTCTCCTTGATTAGTTTCCATTCATTGTTTCTTCTCTTGCTTCCTGGTGCTTTGGAAAATAAGTTGATCCTCTTTTCTTTGTGGCAGCCTCTCAAATACTGGAAGACTGCTATCATGTCCCACCTGGTCCTTCTTTTCTCTAGACTAGCCAAACCCAAATCCTGCAACGGTTCTTCATATGTTTTAGCCTCCAGGCCTTTAATCATCTTAGTTGCTCTTCTTTGCACTTTTTCCATGTGGTGACCAAAACTGGACGCAGTATTCCAAGTGTGATCTTACTAAGCTAAGACTTTATAAAGGAGTACTAATACTTCACATGATTTTGATTCTATGGCTCTGTTTATGCAAACAAGGATTGTATTAGGTTTTTTGGCTGCTGCCACGCACTGCTGGCTCCTGTTTAAGTGATTGTCCATTAGGACTCCAAGCTCTCTCTCACAGTTACTGTTTTTGAGTCAAAATACAGAATAAGGTAACAGTTTCACTTGCACATATGTGCTCATTGTTCTCGACCCCAAGGGGTGGTGCTCATCTCCGTTTCAAAGCTTGCCTCCAGAAGTTGCCTCCAGAAGTTGTGAATGCCCCAACACTGGAAGTCTTTAAGAAGATGTTGGATAGCCATCTGTCTGAAATGGTATAGGGTTTCCTGCCTAGGCAGGGGGTTGGACTAGAAGACCTCCAAGGTCCCTTCCAACTCTACTATTGTATTGTATTGTATTAAAGCCAAAGAGCCAGCGTTGCCCGAAGACGTCTCCGTGGTCATGTGGCCAGCATGACTAGACACCGAAGGCGCATGGAAGGCTGTTACCTTCCCACCAAAGGTGGTCCCTATTTTTCTACTTTCATTTTTTATGTGCTTTCAAACAGCTAGGTTGGCAGAAGCTGGGACAAGTAACGGGAGCTCACTCCATTACGCGGCGCTAGGGATTCAAACCACCGAACTGTTGACTTTTTTGATCGAGAAGCTCAGTGTTTTAGCCACTGAGCCACTATGTCCCTGTAAAATACAGAATACAGAAGTCAGAATACAGAATAGAACATAGAAGAACAGAATAACAGAATTGGAAGATGCCTTGGAGGTCTCTTAGTCCAACCCCTTCCCAAGCAGACAAATGGCTGCCCAATCTCTTCTTAAAAGTCTGCACTGATAGAGCATGCCCAACTTCTGGAGGCAAGCTCTTCCACTGATTAATCATTCTTAATGTCAGGAAATTCCTCCTCAATTCTAGGTTGGATCTCTCTTTTTTTTATTGAAAAGTTTTAATAGAATTTACAGGTATTTCCCCTTCCCTTACCCTCCCTCCAACCCACCCTCCCCCAGCTTCCCAGAGCAAAATACAGGGTATAAACATTTAACAATCATACACTAACATAAGCTAACTAAGTATAACATCTTACCTCCCTCTTGTACTTTAACTCCCCTTATATTAAGCTAAGTTTGGATTGAACTATAACATTCCTTATTCATACATAAACAAATTGAAGTTATCTAGTCCAATGTTTATTTTGAATATAGTCAATCCATCTTCTCCATTCCAACTTGTATTTCTCCTCTGAATAGTCTTTCCAATATGCTGAAATTTTAGCCGTCTCTGCTAAATTAACTACTTTTAACGTCCAGTCTTGAATAGTAAGCAATTCTTCCTTCTTCCAGCAGACTTGTTGCCATTATCAAATTCAGAATGGTTGGATCTCTCTTTAATGATCTTCCACTGATTACTTCTTGTCCTGCCCTGGAGAATAGATAGAACTCCCCTATTCTACAAATCTATTGTAGAATCAATCTTTCACAGCTACAAGCAAAATGCAAACAAAAGTCCAACACAATTGACAGGAAGATTTGACGAACTGCAATTGGTTTTCTGATTAATGCTACTGTATTTTTCGGAGTATAAGACGCTCCAGAGTATAAGAAGCACCTTGGTTTTTGGGAGGAAAATAAGAAGAAAAATTCTGCCTCTGCCTAACAGCATCCACGGTATTCAGCTGACACATGGTAACAAGGTCAGCCAATGAGGGCTATTTGGACTCTGAAATTTGCTGTGTGAGCAACAAGGAGACAAGAAGGAGCCTGGCTTAGCTGAGAACTGAAAGTGAAACTGCTTGTGTTTTGCTTGTATTTACTGCTACCTCGAAAAACCTGCTTTTGGTAATGTATTGTGTATTATTATTATTATTATTATTATTATTATTATTATTATTATTATTATTATTATTATTATTATTATTATTTTGAATCCTGCTGAATCAGTTACTGTGCTTTCTGAATGTGATTGATGCTGCAAACTCTGACCAGCCAGGGTCAGCTTCAGCACTTATTGCAGCCTGATTCATCACAGCTGATTGGCGGGTGGATAGGACTGCCAGAATACCCCCAATCAGCTGTTCCAGGCTGCAGGGATTGCCACAGACCAGTGGTGGGCAACCTTTTTTTTCAACTGAGCCAAATCTCGCCAAAACCACAATTGAAATTTACTTTGAGAGCCACATTTTTAAAACCGAAAATACATAGGATGGTACACTGTTTTTAGTTTCAATAAGTTTTTATTGAGAATATTCTGCATGCAAGTATCCACATAGGTCGGGAGGATACAAATAACACAACTAATAAAACAAAAACTTTAGAACGATATTATTTATCGATAACGTTAAATTCCGTAAAATTTGCCTCTGTCACTCTGTGTGTGTGTGTGTGTGTCTGTCTGTCTCTCACTCACTCTGTCTGTGTGTGTGTCTGTCTCTGTCTCTCCCTCTGTCTCTCTCCCCTCCCTTCCTCTCTCTCTGTCACTCTGTGTATGTGGGTGTGTCTGTCTCTCACTCATTCACTTAATCACTCACTCTGTGTGTGTCTCTCTGTCTGTCTATCTTTCTCTCCCTCCCTCCCCCTCTCTGTCTCTGTCTGTGTGTGTGTGTCTGTCTGTCTGTCAGTCTCTCTCTGATTCCCTCCCTCACTCCCTCTCTCTGTTCCTCTCTCTGTCTGTCTTTCTCACTCACTCACACACACACACACTGTGGTCACCTTGTTGAGTGTTCCAATCACATTTGAAACACTCAACAACTGGCCTGCATTTATGGTATTTTGCAGCATTCTGCAGTCATAGGACCAAAATTGGTTGTCACTCGCCCGGGCTTTTGCAGAAGCTTCCCTCCGAAGCCGGAGAGGAGGGAGGGGAGCGGGCACCCGGCACACAGAAGAGCCACATTAAAGGGTGTAAAGAGCCACATGTGGCTCCCGAGCCGCGGGTTGCCCACCACTGCCACAGACCATCGCTGCCTCCATGCCTCATGTTTTTGGCCTCTGGTGTGTGTGTGTTACATTCAGTGCATAAGATGCACCCAAATTTTCACTCTTTTTTGTGGGGGAAAGGTGCGTCTTATACTCCAAAAGATATGGTAATTTACTCACAAGTGAAGTAAATCTGCAACTTCCGGAGCCTCCCAGTTACCTGCAACCCTTGGATTCTTCTGCCCTACCCTTTTGCCTGTCCTCTCCAGGTTGGCCAGAGGATGGGAAAGAAAGCAGGAGGATAAAGCTGGTGAACTCATTTCAAGTTAAGGGAAACCTTCAAAGGGAGAAGACTCATTTTGCACCAGGCAACCAAACTGGAAGCGAGCCGAAAGCGGCTGATTCAGCAAACTCCTCTTCCAGGTCTCCTGCTCTGCCTAAAATGCTAAAGTACATGTCAGCTTCATTTCCTGACTTCATCCTCTCTCTTGGGTCTGGCCCCAGAGAAATCTGTTTTGAAACCTCGAGGTAGGCTTAGCTGACCAACTTCATTGAGCCCAACCTACCAGGGTTGATATGGTGAAAATAGGAGGAGCAAAGAGTATTAGGTATGTTCATCCTTGAGTTACTTATAAGGTAATAAAATGTAATCAATCAATCGATTTGGATGCTAAGCGTTGAGTCATCTTTTGAAGCTCAATCAATACTGCAGGAAAGGGCGTAACTTTAGCAGAATTTAAGTCTTTCTCAACTATTCCATGTCTCCTCTGTGGCAATGGTGCAACACAGCTGACTCATGTTTGGCTCATGACTGATGGGAATCCCAACATTGCATGTGTACCACTGGCAATATAGGTACCATGCATCCAAAAGTTATGTTACCCAAGTGTAGAACTTCCTATTTGCCCACAATAAACATCATTCTTGTTTCCCATCCAATCACTGTTGCAATCACGAAGGGTCCTCTAGAACATGATCTGATCTGGATCTGTGGCAGATGGGATTTGGGATCTGGCCTGGGACAGGAACTCTTCTCCTGTCCACTTGTGACAGGACCTGGGAGTATGACCATTCTTCTCAACCCTAGCATCCTTGTGGACCATCTACAATGCTATGGTGGTTCTTTTTTTTCTTAATGGATAGATCCTGTGAGCAGGGAGAGGGAGAACATTTAGACTCTGAGCAATCTGCTTTGGGATGCCCATGGTTTGGTCTTTTCTGCTTCATCCTAATTTAGTATCTACATGAGGCTGCTGGGACAGACCATGTCAATTCAGGGTAGGGTATGATCAAGAAGCAGATGATACCCAGCTCCACACCACTATCTGAGGTCCTGTAAGAAATTTATCAGAACACCTTACCTCAAGACTGTCAGGGCTTGGTTAGGAGAAAATGTTGTGGCCTACCAGCAGCCAGCAGAGCTAGCAGCAGATTCGGACAGTGAGGAGGTTGGGAAGGAACATGGCCAAGTCCTGGAGTCTGGGGAAGGCTCGGACGAGGGCTCTGTGTCGGAGGCAGAGAGGGGACCAAGGCCATCTGGTAGTTATTTGTTGCCTCCGGAGTCTGACATCAGTGAGGCAGAAGAACAGAGGGAGCCTGTTCCCAGCGTGTGCATGCTCAGAGCTGCCAGAAGGCAAGAACAATTAAGAAAACAGGGTCGACTTGGGAGTAAGGCTTGGAGATGATTGGCCCCTCCCATAAAACCTAAAAGAGGAGCGAACAGGACATGAGCTTTTTCAGGAAGCACTTAGTTCATCTGGTCGGTTCAAGCTTTGAAAAGTTTTGTTTGACTCTGTGCTCAGTTTGGCCTTGCTCTGCATTCGGCAATTAGGTCTCTGGCAGCGTTTCAAGGGAGGTAAGGTGGGTGTTTATCAACATTCCCCTGAAAGATTGCGGCAACTCGAGCAGACATCTGTCGGAACCTTCATGGACTGTTTGTGAAGCCTTGAGGGCTGTGAATGACCATATTTTACACTTACAAATAAAAGAGGGGTTTTGGGACTAAGGTTGTGATTCATACTTTCTCAGGAAGCCAAGTCAGAGCAGAAACACAAGGTCTTCTCCAGAACAAGAGAGGGACTACCGATGCAGAGGCCTGCTGATTCTAGGATAGAGCCTACGTCGATTCTCTCCTCCATGGGGGTTGCGCTTGCCCAGAGACAGCAGGCCTGCAGCCTAATGGTTCTTCTACATTCACAGATCCTGCTGGACGTACTGATGACCCAGAGAGCCTCTGCTCAGCTTCCATTGGTGCAGCCTTATCTTAAACAGAGTTGACAGCAGTCACTCATATCCTCAGCTTCACTCATCATCCAGCTCATATCATTGAGGATGCGGAGAGCTGGGCATCTGAGCAATCAAACTCAGATCTCCTGGTCCAATAAAATTGGGGTTTAAATACAAAAGCCATTTCTTCCTGCTTATGTATTGCAGCCATGGATGGGAAGTTTAAAAAATCTGGCACAGAGAAACTCAGGGAAGTGCTCCTGGGCTTGGAGCAGACGGTTCAAAACCATCGTTCACTTTCACATTTTCACTTTTGAAATCAAGTACCAAAGCACTCTGCAGTTTTTCATTACAGCTAGTCCTCAAATTATGACTGTAAAGGGGGCTTGCCTATTACAGTCATAAGTTGCGACAGTCATAATGTATTACGTGACCAACCGGATTTTATGATGTTTGGCAGCAGTTTTAACCAAACTCAGTTTGCTATGGGGTGTTTTTGCCCGAAAGCAGAAGTGCCGGATTTTGTTATAAACTGGTCCTGTTATTGTGGGACGGTGCAAATGACTGTAAACATGAGCCAGTTGCCAAGCATCAAAATGCAGTCATGTGACGGGTGTGTGTGTGTGTGTGTCTGTGCGTGCTGGCTATCAGAACTCCGGAACCAGTCCGTAAGAACCTTTTTTTGAACAAAATATTAATATTCAAATACATTAAAAAGAACCTTTTGGGGTGGTCCGTCATAACTTCAATCCAAGCAACCAATCAATCATACATTGGGGATTATCTGTATTCATGAAATCACGAGGCAAAAGCCCCAAGTCAACTTTTCAGACAAACAAGTTATTTTTAAAAGGAAGCCATCATTTTGAAGGGAAGTATGTGATGTTAGAGAGACGCGGAGGCTCAGTGGCTGACGCTGAGCTTGTCGATCAGAAAGGTTGGCAGTTTGGCAGTTCGAATCCCTAGCGCCACGTAACGGAGTGAGCTCTCCATTACTTGTCCCACCTTCTGCCAACCTACCAGTTCGAAAGCAAGTAGAAAAATAGGGACCACCTTTGGTGGGAAGGTAACAGCGTTCCGTGCACCTTCGGCATTGAGTCATGCCAGCCACATGACCACGGAGACATCTTCGGACAGTGCTGGCCCTTTGGCTTTGAAACAGAGACAAGCACTGCCCCCTAGAGTCGTGAATGACTAGCACATATGTGCGAGGGGAACGTTTAACCTTATGCGATATTACACCATTTACAGGAGAGATTGGAAATGGCTCCAATCCTCATGGCTATGTCCATGGATGATGTGGAATTAAAGGGCTGGCCCTCATGGCGCTTGTTGGGATGACTGTTGGATTTGGCCACCGTACTTTGTTTATGGGTAAAGGCTCAAAGATGTTCAGGAGATGTCCTGTCCTTCCAGAAAATATTGTCTCTTTCTATATATGTCAACGTGCCAAATGGCCTTATAATTCTGCTTTTGAATAGAATAGAATAACTGAGTTGGAAGGGACCTTGGAGGTCTTCTAGTCCAACCCCCCTGCTTAGGCAGGAAACCCTACACCACTTCAGTGGATATCCAACGTTTTCTTAAAAACTTCCAGTGTTGGAGTTTTACAAGTTCTGGAGGCAAGTTGTTCCACTGATTAATTGTTCTCTCAGGAAATTTCTCCTCAATTCTAAGTTGCTTCTCACCTTGATTAGTTTTCACCCATTGCTTCTTGTCCTATCTTCGGGTGCTTTGGAGAATAGTTTGACTCCCTCTTCTTTGTGGCAACCCCTGAGATATTGGAAGACTGCTATCATGTCTCCCCTAGTCCTTCTTTCCATTAAACTAGACATACCCAGTTCCTGCAACCGTTCCTCATATGTTTTAGTCTCCAGTCCCCTGATCCTCTTTGTTGCTCTTCTCTGCCCTCTTTCTAGAGTCTCCACATCTTTTCTACATCGTGGTGACCAAAACTGGATGCAGTATTCCAAGTGTGGTCTTACCAAGGCATGATAAAGTGGTATTAACATTTCACATGATCTTGATTCACGTTTTGAATCACGATTCACGACGCCCCTTTTGAAGACAAGGGGCAAAGGGGAATCTGCAGTCTGGGTGAAAATCACTGGAATCAACAAACCCCATGAACAACACGTCTTACGCCTCACGAGTGCACCTGCCGGAGGTATCTGGACAGAACAGGTTATCCACACCCTCAATGTTCAGGCCTATGCAAAAAAATGTTGACTTCAAAAGCAAAGGTGGCTTTGATGATACTTCTTCTTGGATAATCCCATTATTTACTGGTGGGAAAACCATCTTATGAACAGAAGGTTTGATATGCAACGTGCATCAAAAACAAGCTTTTTGCAAAGTCTCTAAATATGCAGCACATACTGCCATTATTTTAAAATAAATGTTAAAATATATTGTTTGCCATAGGAAACAGAAGTTACTTACAATAATAATTAGAGGGAGAACTTAAGAGGTAAATAATACATAAAAGGTAACATGGATGCAAACAAAGTTGGAGTAGTGAGGACTGAGGACTGAGGCAAAAGTTTGGAGCAAACAAAGATTACAGTTACAAAAAAAAAAATCCCAACATAATTCTAACTTACTTGTTATCTCCAACACAACAGTCCAGGAAGAAAAATAAACGTATTATGATAGTATTGACTATCATGGGATCAAATAACCCGATGCAAATCTTACACTAAGATATAAACATTAATCTTATTTATAGCGTATTTGTGTATAAAATAGTTCAAAAAGCAGATTTGAAATTTGCTATTTTTTTTGCTTTTGTCTTTTTAAAAAAAAAACACAATCAGTGCAATTTGAAACTTCACCTTGCAGCAGCCTTCCTAACACTACATATTCTTGGGGTTAAAAATAGCTTTCCCTTGTTTGTGGAGGAAATTCAGCCATAGAAAGAAAAGAGAAACAGAACTGCGACCTTGCAGTGGTTCTTGAATCTTTTTCTACAGAAAAGATGCTATTTTGCAAAAGTTCCGGTCAGCAATTCAACTTGTTTCTATTTCTGAGGCCTCCTCTATGAAATTTGCAACTGGGCTGAGAAGCAGAAGAGGAAAGAGTTTATATTCGCCGTTCATGTCTTCTGAGAGGAGGGGCTGATCCAGGGGCTCCAGCGGAGTGGCTCCGGCCGTTTGGCTTCCTGGGCTGGCGACGCGCTGCGCTGCTTCGTTGCTCTCCATGGAAGCCAGCAGATCCCCTCCGGCGTTCCCCAGGCGGCCGTCTTCCTCACTGGAAGGCAGTTCTTCAAACAGTGAAAGCAAAGGGTTCCCCCGATACTGAATCAGCTGCATGTCTGGGGGGGGGGAGAGGAGGAGGAATAGCTAGTTAATAAATAGTTAATAGCTAAGTTAAATGCTGGTGCTGGCATGTGGAGAGTCCTGGGAGGAACAAGGCCCCCCACCCCCTTGCCCATCCAAGCTGTTGTGGTCTATTGGCAGCCTGGGGAGCTGGCCGCAGAGTCAGACAATGAGGACGTTGGGGAGGAACATGGGCCAGTCCTGGAGTCTGGGGAAGGCTCTGATGGGGGATCTGCGTCGGAGGCAGAGAAGGGGCCATCTGGTAGTTATGTGCTGTCTCCGGAGTCTGACATCACGACACATGGGGAACACGGGGAGCCTGTTCCCCTTGTGCGCATGCACAGAGCTTCCAGAAGGCGAGAACAATTAAGACAAAAAAGGGCAACTCAGGAGTAAGGCTTGGAGATGATTGGCCTCTCCCGTAAGACATAAAGGAGGAGCAAACGGACGTGAGCCTTTGCAGGAAGCAACTTTGTTCATTCTGGTCGGTTTAAACTCTGAAGCTCCATTTGACTCTGTGTTCCGCTTGGCCTTGCAAAACTAATTGGCAATTAGGTTACTGGCAGCCTTTCAAGGTATTAGCCTTATCCTGAAAGACTTTGGCAGACTTCTGTCGGACTCTCCACAGACTGCTTGTGAATCATTGCAGGTTGTGAATGAACATAATTCACAGCCATTTAAATAATTTTAAAAAAGGGTTTTGTGACTAAGCATGTGATTTTTACTATCTCAGGAAGCCTAGGTCAGAACACAAGCAGAGCGCAGACAAGATCCCGGAGGAGGGAACGTTCAAGCAAGAGCTCTGCCGTCTGAGTCACACCATAGGCTGCAACAAGGATGAAACACGAGGCCATTCAGGCCTGCAGGATGGGCCCTGCCTGTCACTCTTAGAGAAGAACCAACAGAAGCCGCCAGCTGGTTACAGGAACAGCAATAAATAAACTTCACTTTCCATATCTGACATTTTGCCTGGGCAAACTAGAGTTACTTCCAAGTGTATCATTACCGTTACTATTCTTTCAATGCAGTGTTATTTTACAACAAAAGTCAATTTACCAGCAGTGCAATACACACACAAGAAATTAACAGCCAACTCAGCACTGACTCTCTTCCAAACAAAAGGCCAAAGTCTGGAAATAGGAAGTTGGCGAAGGGGATGCTGTCACCACCACCAAGACTGGGGGAGGGGTGTCCGCAGGGCATGGAAAGGAAATCAGAAGCTCTGCCCCCACAAAAACGAACTGGCAATTTCAATCTCACTGCTGGGGATACCATCTTGTCTTTGAAAAGTGTTTCCCGTGAACTTCCCTCCTCCGGTGCCGATCCCCTCAAATCTCCAGCCCCACAGAAGAGGCCTCAGACTCAAATCCGTAAAGGATTTTAAGGGCCGGGAAAGGGAAAGCCGGACGGTGAGGTCAAAAACACCGAGAGAGCTGATGCGGGGACTGCCGCGCTGTCCGCTCAGCCCTCCAGCGTCAAGAGTTGCCTTTAAAAACTGGACTGCATTTCGGAAAGGAAAGCCACGTCCTTTCATTGCACAAGTCCGCTTCCTCCCTTCCTCTCTCTCTGCTCTCCAAATGTTGTGTAAGAAGCACAAAAAGACTCAATCACTCATAACCCAAATAAAATGTCAAACCAGAAGAAGATGCTAAGAATAAAGTTTTGCATGGGGAAAACGTAGGTGCTCAGGGCAGCCCCCTTTAGCAGTGCATGAGAGCCAGTGAGCCAGAGACAGACTCGGGCACTTGTGGGGCAGCTCTTCCCAACTGGATAGTGTTGTGGAGCTGGCAGCAGAGTCGGACAGTGAGGAGGTTGGGGAGGAACATGGGCCAGTCCTGGAGTCTGGGGAAGGCTCGGACGAGGGCTCTGCATCAGAGGCAGAACGGGGGCCAGGGCCGCCTGGGAGTTATGTGCTGCCTCCGGAGCCTCCAGAGTCGGACATGAGCAAGGCAGAGGAACCCGCGCCCAGTGCGCGCATAGATAGAACTGCCAGAAGGCAAGAACAGTTAAGACAAAACGGGCGACTTGGGAGTAAGGCTTAGAGGTGATTGGCCCCTTCCATAAGACATAAAGGAGGAGCAAAGGGAGCCTTTGCAGGAAGCAACTTTGTTCTGGTCGGTTTAAAGTCTGAAGCTCCGTTTTGACTCTGTGTACCGTGTGGCCTTGCAAAGCTAATTGGCAATTAGGTCTTTGGCAGCGTTTCAAGGGAGATAAAAGTGGGTGCTTATCAGCTTTATCCCGAAGGACTGTGGCAGACTTCTGCCAGACTCTTTACAAACTATTTGTGACTCATTACAGGCTGTGAACGAACATAATTCACAGCTGTTGAAATAAAAAAGGGGTTTTTGGGACTAGGCTAGTGCTTTTTACTGTCTCAGGAAGCCTAGGTCAGAACAGATGATCTCAAATGGACTTGAGTCTGACATTCCGAATTCCTAGCCCCTTTGAGCCATGTGGGCTCAAGATTATGGAAGGTGACGACATCCAGACCATCTGGAGGACACCAACTCCTATAAAACAGATGTTGTAAGCCACATAGGACCAGAAAGGGATGCTCCTTCCAAATGGATCCACCCCTGCTTAGCTTCTCCAGACTGATTTGGTAAAACAATTCCCAATTTCTTGCCGTGCTCACCATTCTTCCCTGTGGTTTCCTCATCCGTTATCCCATCCGTGTCTAAATTTGCGGGTAAGTCTTCTGTCTAAAAAAAGAAAAAAAATGCACAGAAAAATGTTTTTGGAATATTTGTTTTAAATGCTATGGTACCTTTCTTTAAAACACAAAGACAAGAGAGCCAACTGTATCCTCATCAGTTTAATTGAGTCTCCTGTCTTCTTTTTAATAAGCTCATCACTCTGGCTATAATAGCCCAGAGCGAGCTTTGCTTCCCCAGCTTCAATTGGTAATGCTCAACTTTAACAGATGATCAGAGTTGGAAGGGACCTTGCAGGTCATCTAGTCCAACCCCCTGCCCAAGCAGGAGATCCTACGCCTGCCTCTACCTAGGTTCGACCTCACAACCTCCTGATTGTGAGGCAAGAGCTCCACCTCTAGGCCACAGCAATAGGTGCAACTTAAAGCACTGCTGCTTCCTACAAGTTGCCCTGGCTGACAGTACAGGTGAAACTCGAAAAATTAGAATATGGTGCAAAAGTTCATTTATTCCAGTAATGCAACTTAAAAGGTGAAACTAATATATGAGATAAGACTCATTACATGCAAAGCAAGATAGTTCAAGCCGTGATTTGTCATAATTGTGATGATTATGGCTTACAGCTCATGAAAACCCCAAATCCACAATCTCAGAAAATTAGAACATTACATGCAATCCATAAAACAAGGATTGTACATAGAACAATATGGGAGCTCTGAAAAGTATAAAGCATGCATATGTACTCAGTACTTGGTTTGGGCCCCTTTTGCAGCAATTACTGCCTCAATGCGGCATGGCATGGAAGCTATCAGCCTGTGGCACTGCTGAGGTGTTATGGAAGACCAGGATGCTTCAATAGCGGCCTTCAGCTCTTCTGCATTGTTCGGTCTCATGTCTCTCATCTTTCTCTTGGCAATGCCCCATAGATTCTCTATGGGGTTCAGGTCAGGCGAGTTTGCTGGCCAATCAAGCACAGTAATCCAACAGTCATTGAACCAGGTTTTGGTGCTTTTGGCAGTGTGGGCAGCTGGAAAATGAAGTCAGCATCCCCATAAAGCCCGTCTGCAGAAGGAAGCATGAAGTGCTCCAAAATCTCCTGGTAGACGGCTGGGTTGATCCTGGACTTAATGAAGCACAGTGGACCAACACCAGCAGATGACATGGCTCCCCAAACCAACACAGACTATGGAAACTTCACACTGGACTTCAAGCATCTTGCAGTGTGTGCCTCTCCATTCTTCCTCCATACTCTGGGTCCTTGGTTTTCAAATGAGATGCAAAAGTTGCTCTCATCAGAAAAGAGGACTTTGGACCACTGAGCAACAGACCAGGTCTGTTTTTCTTTAGCCCAGGTAAGACGCTTCTGACTTTGTTTGTTGTTCAGGAGCGGCTTGACAAGAGGAATACGACATTTGAAGCCCATGTCCAGGATTCATCTGTGTGTGGTGGCTCTTGATGCACTGACTCCAGCCTCAGTCCACTCCTTGTGAAAGTCCCCAACACTTTTGAATGGCCTTTTCCTGACAATCCTCTCCAGGCTGCGGTCATCCCTGCTGCTTGTGCACCTTTTTCTTCCACACTTTTCCCTTCCACATAACTTTCTATTAATGTGCTTTGATACATCACTTTGGGAACATCCAACTTCTTTTGCAATGACCTTTTGGGGCTTTCCCTCCTTATGGAGGGTGTCAATGATGGTTTTCTGCACAACTGTCAGGTCAGCAGTCTTTCCCATGATTGTGATTCCTACTGAACCAGACCGAGAGACCATTTAAAGTCTCAGGAACCCTTTGCAGGTGTTATGGCTTAATTAGCTGATTAGAGTGGGACACTTTGAGCCATATTGCACCTTTTCACAATATTGCACCTTTTCACAATATTCTAATTTTCTGAGATTGTGGATTTGGGGTTTTCATGAGCTGTAAGCCATAATCATCACAATTATAACAAATCACAGCTTGAACTATCTTGCTTTGCATGTAATGAGTCTATCTCATATATTAGTTTCGCCTTTTAAGTTGCATTCTTGAAATAAATGAACTTTCGCAAAATATTCTAATTTTTTGAGTTTCACCTGTGATGCTTTTTATCTATTCTACAGCTGGTCAATAGAAATATTTCAAGACGTTTGTTTTGGTATTTCTGCTGCAACTGAGGGCTGTAATTTTTTTTTTTTTAAAAAAATAAGGATGTAAGCATAAAAATAATTCTAGTAAACTACCTTATTTTTCGGAGTATAAGACACACCTTTTTTCCTCAAAAAAAGAGGCTGAAAATCTGGGTGTGTCTTATACACCGAATACAGCATTTTTTTGCCCCCCTTCACCAAAATGGCCGTGCATAGCCTTTAGAAGGCTTCCAGAGTGCTCCTGGGGGCTGGGGAGGGCAGAAATGAGCAAAAAACAGGCTGGTTTTTGTTCGTTTCTGCCCTCCCCAGCCCCCAGGAAAACTCAATGCATGCCCGTTATTTGTTTAAAAATGGGCTGTTTTGGGAGGTCTGCAGAGTGCAAAAACTTTTTTTTAAATTTGCCTCTTCAAAATCTTGGTGCGTTTTATACTCTGAAAAATATGGCATACTTTTATGTGCATCACATGAAAGATGAACACTGCAAGCACCTGACAGCTTACATTTCATTTCAGGACTCTCTATTGAAACAAACCATCTTGGCTAGACACATTGTCTCTGCAGGAAGCCAGGATGGTCTGCTTACAGATCACAAGCTCTGAAAACAGAGAGAGTCCGGGTCTCAGCCGCCTACACGCAAAAGGCCCCGCATCCCACTCCCATTTCCTCCTAGGAGACCCGTGTGCTGCATAGATCCAACCCAGTTCTTCTGAGCGCCACTTACAAAGTCCAGGTCGTTGGTGGAAGCTACCAGAGTTTCACTCCAATTAGCAGAATCCAAACCATCCTGAAAAAGGAGCTCATTTGAAAAGAAAAATGTGTTGATTTTCTTCCAAGTACTTGGTTGGCAAGAGAGTTTAGATTTGGCAGAGGTCTCTTTATCACAACATAATTTAAAACTGGTTAACTTGAAACTTTTTATTAGGGGGGCTGCTGTGATCATAGAGTACTGCAAATCTTGCAGAGCGCAGAATTAAGAGCTGGATGGCCTAAAAAACAAAAAAGGCTTAGCCCGAGTCCAAGCCTTTAACTACCCAAACGTTACCAGGAAAAAACCAGCAAGCCAGACCTTGGAAAATGCCCCTAATAAACAGAGAAGAGAAACATTTAAGGAGATTAAAGCCCAAGCAAGCAAGACAGGCAAAGTCCCAACAAAACACAAGCTGTTTTCATCAAAAGGGCTTCTTTGGTGCAAAAATTCCTTTGAATGGGAAAATCACTCCTGAACCCTCAAGGGCTTAACACAGTGATGGCAAACCTTGTTTTCCTCGGGTGCTGAAAGCACATGTGCGCATGCCGACACCCATAATGCAATGCACCCCCCGTGCTCCCCCACCCCCACGCATGACCATTTTGGTGCTGGCAGGCCTCCCTAAAGCCTCCTGGGACCAAATATGGGGTGTGAGGGTGGGACTCAGACCGTGTCCCCTCCACCCCTGCGCATGTGCGTGCGACCCCCCCATGCATATGCGCGTGATACCCCCACCCCCATGCATGCGTGTGCATCTCCCAGCAGAGATCTGAAAATCAGCTGACCACATGCGCAGTGGAGCTGACCTGGGCGACAGCTCACATGCCTGCAGAGATGGCTCCGTGTGTCACCTGTGGCATGTGTGCCATAGGTCGGCCGTCACGGGCCTAACATGAACTGAACAGGACTTCCTGAACAAGGGGAGGAATCAGCACCACCACATCAGGCTCAAGCCGGCTCTGCAATCCCCCCAGGAGCATCCACTCACAATAGGCCTCCGTTCTACTCCGAGGGGAGGCTGAGGCACCTGAGCTATGCACAAGTTGGCTCTTCTACGGCTTCTGGAGGAAGGGGAGGGAAAGAGAGCAGGGGCCCAACCGGTGAATCCACGCTGTGGGCTGGATATGACAGGGGAACAAAACCCGTTTGGATGTTTCTTACTCTGGCTTCTGGGAAGGAAGCATAGACCTAGCATGCCTCGGCCTCAGTGGGAATGACGGAAGCAGCAGTCCGTCTTATCTGAACTGGGAAAGCTAAAAATAAATAAAAACATCTTTTCAGAAGCTCAGCCAGCAATATAGATAGCATAAATGCCATCTGGGAAATGGATTTACTTATTAAATGTATTTCCCGCCCATCTCTCGGCAACTCTGGGTGACTTGCAATACTAAAGCGGCTTTTCATTGAACCCAGTGGCCTGAAAGGAAGCAAAAGTTGCTTACCTACAGCTCATTCCTAGAGGTTCGTGGTCTGAAGAAAAGGACTGTGGCGCAGCTGGTTCTTTTATGCCCTCCGGGACAGGGATGGCAGCCGAGTCAAGAGGAAGTTCTGATGGGCATCCCTCCACACCCCCCTCCCAACAGAGAAGTCAAATCTGAGAGCCCCATTTAACAGTAGACCAGGGGTGTCCAAACTTGGCAACTTTAAGACTTGTGGACTTCAACTCCCAGAGCTGGCTGGGGAATTCTGGCAGTTGAAGTCCACAAGTCTTAAAGTTGCCAAGTTTGGACACCCCTGCAGTAGACAATCAAGCCATGGATTTGCCCTCTAGCTTTATTTTATGACTGACCGGGGGGTGGGGGTGGTTCTCCTTAAAAAAGAAAAGAAAAGTAAGGAGAGGAAAGAGGAAAAAGTCTCCAAGATCTTCAGAAACCCTTCAGTACCCACCTTTATTCTTCCTCCGTTGGGCAGGTTCTTAAGCTGACTAAAATTGTCCACAAATCAAGTTTATACCAAATATGTAAACCAGTTTGAAATGGTTCAATTATTGTGATCTGCTGAAAGTTTCTATGAAAGAGGTATAACGTACCTGCTTCCCTGAAAATAAGGCAGGGTCTTATTTTCTTTTGACCCCTGAAATAAGCGCTTGGCCTTATTTTTGAGGTGCAGGAAGCGGCGAGCGTGGTCACCTCAGGGCTGCAGCCGTATTGCAACATTTTCAGAGGAGGGCTTATTTTAGTGCATGTCCTAAAAAGCCCAATTGGGCTTATTATCCGGGGAGGTCTTATTTTGGGGAAAACGGGGCACACTAAAAAAGCTAACGTGTGTGCGCGCATGTGTGAGCGAGAGTGAGAGAGAGATCAGTATCTGTTAACCTTCTTCATTTATTGCTCTTGCTCTCTTTTTCTACTACTCCATTTACCTGGTAAAGGTATTCCTCAAATTCAACTGTTCAGGGTCCAGCGTTTTCTAAGCAACTTTGCCGATCAGAAATAAACACACGCTTGGGTACCTTCAATTCCAAGAATCGTCCCCCCTCCCCCCCCCATTTTCCCAATTTGCTGCTCCCCTCCCTCCCAGGAGCCAAGGAAGACCCACTGCCTACCTTTTCCAATCTGAGAGGAGCTCCTGGTATGCTTGAACCCAACACGGGAAGCTCTGGACTGGAAGTCTGGAGGTAGAAATGAAGGCAATGCTTTATGGGTTAGAAACAATTTAAACAGCAAAAATACGACAAGGGCCTCTCTTGAGACAAATCAAATGCTTAAACATTGGGGGGAGGGGGTGTGTAAAAATAAGCTCCCTTCAAGTTAGGCAAAGTGCTGTCAGTGCACTGAGACTAAAAGATGATGCCCCTCAATCCTAGAAGCAGAGGCACCTTGTAAGTGAAACGGGTGGCATATGAATATAGTCAATCAATAAAAAGAACCATTCTGACAGACGTCTGCTCGAGTTGCCAGTCTTTCAGGGGAATGTTGATAAGCACCCACCTTTATCTCCCTTGAAACGCTGCCAGAGACCTCATTGCCAATTAGTTTTTCAAGGCCAAACTTAGCACAGAGTCAAACAGGACTTCTCAGAGCTTAAACCGAATATATGAACTAATTCCTTCCTGCAAAAGCTCATGTCTCGTTCGCTCCTCTTTTATGTCTTATGGGAGGGGCCAATCATCTCCAAGCCTTACTCCCAAGTCGACCCTTGCCTTCTGGCAGCTCCGCGCATGCGCACACTGGGAACAGGCTCCCGCTGTTCTTCTGCCTCCGTCAGACTCTGGAGGCAGCACATAACTACCAGATGGCCTTGGCCCCCTCTCTGCCTGCGATGAAGAGCCCTCGTCCGAGCCTTCCCCAGACTCCAGGACTGGCCCAAGTTCCTCCCCAACCTCCTCACTGTCCAACTCTGCTGCCAGCTGCGCAGGCTGCCGGTGGACCACAACAGGTGGTGCTGAAGGCTGGCTCCCTAGGTTAGTCCCAGCTGCCACAGAAATTCTCCAAGCACCCTTGACAGTAAATTGGTGTCTTGCCAGGACACCAATTTGCTGTCAGGAGTGGTTGGAGAAATTCCCCTGATCCTGAAGGGGAGGGAAAGATAGAGAGGGCAGAGAATAGAAGAACAGCAGAAACTGAGTTTTTCTTCTCTAGGTAATGCGAGAGGAAGGCAGCAGCCCAGCTAAGAAATCCACACAGAATAGTGGACTCACATCAGTGTGTGTTTCCAAAGCATGGTTGGCTTTTTTCCCAGAGAGCATTGCCTGAAGTTCCTCAAGACTCGCATCGATACAATTCAAGAAGTCTTGGATCTCTTCTCTGCGAAGGGAAGCAGGGAAATAATAAATATAACAGCCTGTCAAAAGTTTGTGGCATAAATTCAAATCCAGAAAGCACACACAGGTAATTGATTCGGCAGCATTCATTAACTTCTTTATATACATAAGAATAGATGAATAAATGTACAATACCAACAGGGGGTTCTTTCAAGTAAACACTAGGCAGGAGAGTTACAGGCAAACAAAGCAGTTAGTTTCATTTCAGCAGACAAGCCCAGACAGACTGCTAGTTTACTTCTCAGAGCAGCAGACTGCTTAAGTTTCTGTTTCAATTCTCTGCACAGACTCAGATCTGTTTAAGCTCCCATTGGCTGACTTAGTTGCTATGCATATTAATTGGCTGACCTGTCGTGAATATTTAACATAGCCAGACTGGGAGTTATACTATCAGGCTTTGGTATTTACATGGGTGAAAGAATGGATTAGTTTGAAGCATAAAAGATTAACAACTTTGAATACACACACACATATATATATATATGGGTTAGATAAAATGGCAGAAACTGTGGGACAGGAATTATAAATTAACGATGTCAACTGCATATAAAGAAAACCTTTATAAAATGTTTTATCGATGGCATTTTTCACCCACAAGATTTGCAAATATGCTTAAGGACATGTCCACTAAATGTTGGAAATGTAATCAGACACAGGGTTCATATTATCATATGTGGTGCACATGCCCAAAGTCAAAATAATATTGGACAAAAATACATACATGATTGGAAAAAATGACGAAGCAACCTATAGATCTAAAACCAGAAATATTTTTGTTGGGTATCGTACTGGAAAAATATAATAAAGGGAATATATACATACTTAATTTTATTAAGTTGTTTTATTACATTTTTGTATTTGCACAACAATGGAAAAGTGAAGTGATCCGTATAAAGGAAAATGTAATTTAAAAAAAACTAGAATGTGCAGGAATGGATAGTTTAACACTTAAAATTAAGGAAAAGAAAGAAACTCAAAACTGTTTAACATGGGACTCATTTTATCAATGGCTAACCAACAGAAACAGAAGCTAGAAATATGGAAATATAAGAGAAGGATTAGTTTTATAAGGAAGGTTTATTAAAACGGATAAGCAAATACTATTATGATGAGATCAATACTAATGATATTATTGTAAATATTATGATTATTATTTCTCAAAATTATTTGTATGCAGACAATACTGTTTATTTAGAAATGGAATTTTTTATATTTCATAAATTTTTTTAAAAAACAGGCAGAAGGAAGCAGATTTCACTACATTCCAAGAAGAAACTCAGAAGGGCCAGCTCGATCTGCAGTAGTAGTAGCCTTCAGTTTACTATATCTTAGTTTGCCTATCGGAAGAATGATGCACAATGCTCGAAGCATTGTTAGAGACCCCACACGCCCAACCCACTCTCTGTTTCTGTTGTTCCCCTCTAGTAGGTTTCAAAGAATTTCTAGCAGGACTATCAGATTTTGTAACAGCTTTGTTCCCCCGGCCATCCATCTGGTAAAACCTGCAAGGCTAGTTTTTCTCACCATGTACATGTATACATCTGAACTAGACTGTGTTGTTTCTCTGTGTCATACATGTGGGGATATGCATACTTTATTTATTTATTTATTCATTCATGTTTATGTACTGTATATTGGACGTGGTGACCCTTTGAGACCTGTATGTAATGAAATTTCATTTTAATGTATGCTGGTTAGTGTACATTTAAAGGGACAAAGTTATTCTATTCTCTATTCTATTCCATTCCATTCGACAGAGGATGGGAAGTGAGGGTTTCTTACACAGCAGTTTACACTGAGAAATAAGGAGGAAGAATCTAGCAAGGAATTCACAGCTTCTGCTCAAGAGAAACACTCAGAAGTCTTTCCCCTTCCAAAAGGACGCTGAAGAACGAGGGAGACAGCAGCTCCAGAAAACCAAGGGGAAAAA
Organism: Natrix helvetica; assembly: GCF_964273705.1. Lineage (NCBI taxonomy): Eukaryota > Metazoa > Chordata > Lepidosauria > Squamata > Natricidae > Natrix > Natrix helvetica. The sequence continues at coordinate 5,498,780 of NC_138562.1, forward strand.
CAAGGGTATAAACCAGTGTTTCTCAAACTTGGCGACTTTAAGTCCTGTGGACTTCAACTCCCAGAATTCCCCAGCCAGCATAGCTGGCTGGGGAATTCTGGGAGTTGAAGTCCACAGGACTTAAAGTCACCAAGTTTGAGAAACACTGGTATAAACAGTAGAACACATTTTCTTGGGGGGGCCCGGACTGTCTGATGCTAGTACTTGTCATGGAGGGCAAGGAAGAGACTAACCTCCCTCCAATGCCATGGTTCTGTGGCAGGGGATAATCCTGCCAGGTGTTTCCTCTCTGAAAGTAGACACACACCTGTCAAGGAAAGAGTCACTCGAGGCCGTTGTTTGGTTTTCGTTGATGATGGAATCGATGACTGTTGCCGCTTCTTCGTTCGCGCTGACTTGTGGAGTGTGCAACTCCACAGCACCGGACTGGAGGGAGCCATCCGAGAGCTGAACCGAATGGTCACCTTGGGGCACTTCTGGCTCGGGGGTCTCTAGTGTTTCACAAGTGGGAATTCCTTCTCTGGTGGGCACAGGAGCCTTCCTGAAAACAAACAACAGGCACAGGCTGAACTTTCGCTTTCTCCGAATAGTGCAGCAAAGCACCTCCCACAGCACCCCAAAGTGGAGAGAACCCACTTTTTCCAATGGGAATCCTGCACTGCTGGCGTCTATCCCGTTTGAAAGGGCAAAGAGACTCTCGAATCAAATCACAGCATCCATGCAGTTCTGCAGGGCTACAGAAGTGGTTTTGCATTCTTGAAAGGAAATCTAATGTTGATTTCCTTTCCCAGAGTCCTTAATGGTCTGGACTAATCTTAGAATCTAAACAGCCAATCGGTCCTGGTTCATACTTGTCTGGGGACCCAAGTATGAATTCGAATATCGTTGACTGGGAACTTGGAAGAACAATCCATAAGGAGATAAAGGCAAGCCTCTTGTGTAATACTACGTGAATGCAGTCACCAGAAGCCGAACTCGCCTTGAGAGCATCTTTGCCTTTAATTTTGTTTTAGAATAGAACAGAACACAGAACAGAATAGAGAATAGAATAGAGAAGAATACAGAACAGAATAGAATAGAATAAAATTCTTTTATTGGCCAAGTGTGATTGGACACACAAGGAATTTGTCTTTGGTGCAGATGAGCTCAGTGTACCTAAAAGGAAAAGATACATTCATCAAGAATCCTAAGGTACAACACTTAATGATAATCACAGGGTACAAATAAGCAATCAGGAAACAATCAATATAAATTGTAAGGATACAAGCAACGAAGTTACACTCCTGCAGTCATAAGTAGGAGGAGATGGGTGATAGGAACAATGAGAAGACTAATAGTAATAGTAATGCAACCTTAGTGAAGGATTTGACAGTGGTAATTATTTGTATTGCAGAGTGATGGCATTTGGGGGAAAAACTGTCCTTGTGTCTAGTTGTCTTGGTGTGCAATGCTCTATAGCGTCGCTTTGAGGATAGGAGTTGAAACAATTTATCTCCAGGATGTGAGGGGTCTGTAAATATTTTCACGGCCCTCTTTTTGACTCGTGCAGTGTACAGGTCCTCAATGGAAGGCAGGTGGGCAGTAATTGTTTTTCTGCAATTCTAATTATCCTCTGAAGTCTGTGTCTGTCTTGTTGGGTTGCAGAACAAAATCAAAACAAAAATCAGAATAAAAAAACAACACAAACTCCAATGGACTTTTGGTGAAGACTTGGCCAGCACTGACATGCCCAGAGAATCTCCTCTCTCTGGACTGTCGTTTTTCCAACTCAACAACAGAAGGAACAGGCTTCCTTTTGTTTATTTGACTTGGCCTTATTTTGGGGGAGGACTTATTATTTTTGATGTGCAGGAGGCAGCGAGCGTGGTCACCTCATGGCTGCTGCTGTGTTGCAATATTTTCAGGCAGGGCTTAATTTTTTTTGGGGGGGGAGGGCTTATTTTAGCGCATGCGCTCAAAAGCCTGATGGGCTTATTGAGGTTTATTTTCAGGGAAACAGGGTACTTTTAAAGACAAACTCCCAATTCTACTTTTCCTTCCCAAGAACATGGCGGTAACCGCATCTCAAACCAAGATTCTACAGAACAAAGAAAGATATACAGACATCCCTTGGCAACACCTCTAGGGTAAAAATATTTAGCACTCTGATCACTTATTGTGAAGCAGGCTGCCTCTGCCTCAGTGCTGTCTCTCAGTAAAAACATCTGAATATCTGTAACCTCACCAACTGTCATGATTGGAGTGCACCAGCGCCAAAAACCTCTCTGGGGCAGCAGCATCTTCCTCCTCCTCTTCCTCTTGAGCATCTGTGATGTCACGGATGATAATGGAGTCTTGGCAGTCTGGGCCATGATCCGAAAGGGCTGTCTAAGGACACAAGAGCAACAAGCAGTCTATCAAACACCCTCAGCATCATTTTTCTCATTCAGACAATTGTTATTATAGAAGAACTGTTAATGCTCTGGCAATTATTAGAATTCCCAGTGAAACCAAAATGCATTATAAAAGAAAACATTAACAGGCATTATTGAGAGAGAATTTTGTAAGTAACTAAGCTACCATGTTTCCCCGAAAATAAGACAGAGTCTTATTTTCAGGGAAACATGGTAGCTTAGTTAGTTATAAAGCGGTATTATTTTCAGGGAAACATGGTAGCTTAGTTAGTTATAAAGCGGTATTATTTTCAGGGAAACATGGTAGCTTAGTTAGTTATAAAGCGGTATTATTTTCAGGGAAACATGGTAGCTTAGTTAGTTATAAAACGGTATTATTTTCAGGGAAACATGGTAGCTTAGTTAGTTATAAAGCGGTATTATTTTCAGGGAAACATGGTAGCTTAGTTAGTTATAAAGCGGTATTATTTTCAGGGAAACATGGTAGCTTAGTTAGTTATAAAGCGGTATTATTTTCAGGGAAACATGGTAGCTTAGTTAGTTATAAAGCGGTATTATTTTCAGGGAAACATGGTAGCTTAGTTAGTTATAAAACGGTATTATTTTCAGGGAAACATGGTAGATTAATTAGTTATAAAACAGGGTCTTATTTTCTTTTGACTCCCGAAATAAGCGCTTGGCCTTATTTTTGGGGAGGTCTTATTATTTTTGAGGTGCAGGAGGCGGCAAGCGTGGCCACCACACGGCTGCTGCTGTGTTGCAATATTTTGGGGGGAGGGCTTATTTTAGCGCATGCACTCAAAATCCCATTGGGCTTATTATCCAGAGAGGGTTTATTTTCGGGGAAACAGGGTAGAATGAATTTAGCATGAACTGCTTTAGGAGGATCAGGGGGGCAAACAAAACCAAACAAGGCTTACGGTTTCACAGTCTTCCACGGGAATGCGCATGTACTGGCGGCTGAATTTTGGAGGCGAAGGGTCTGACGCATCGGCCAAAGACCTGGGAGAGGTAGAGCACAGAGAGCTGTGGAGGTGGATGGACAGATGAGCCACAAAGCTTTGTATGCAGAAACCGCTGCATGCACGCAATGGAAGCATTCCCCAGCAAGAAAATCGTCACCAGAGAAATGGCTTGGTAAAAACAAAAATAGGTTTTGATCAACTTGAGTTTTTCACCTCTCAGACGTCTGAACAGTCCAAGGAAACAAATTCGCACAGGGAATCTTTACACCCTTCTTAAAAGATGTCAATAAATGAACATTTGCATGCTTCGGAAGAATGCTTTTTAAGACACTAGACCAGGGATGGCACGCCCGAGGTGGCATGCAGCACCCTCTCTGTCGGCACGCGAGCCATCGCCACAGCTCAGCTCCACCTCGCATGCGCTCCTGCCTCCCTTCGGCCAGCTGGTCTTCGGGTCTCTGCCGCGCATGCATGGAGGCCCGCACGCATACTGCATTTTAGGGATTCACATGCGTGCACATGCTTTGGGCACTCGGACCGGAAAAGGTTCACCATCCCTGCACTAGACAAACTGATGAAATGTTCAGTTGAATACAATGGTCTAAATAATTTTGCTGTACATCTTCCCTGATGAACCAAATATCGTTTACCCCTTTATAACTATAGATTGGAGGATTGCGGGATTTGAGAGAGTGGGTTTTAAAATCACAGCTGGCAAGTCACAGCGGTTAGGAACCAAAATTGAGGCAGGCTTTCGACACGATCAATCGTTATTGAACTAAAATGGGCTGGCTTTTCCTAGGGACAGCTTGCAGCTGGAATATAGTATGGTATCCAGCCAATAAATATGAGTGACAAAATCCAAGGCAACTCTTTCTTGTGCTCAAATGGAAAGGAAATCATAATTTTCTCACATGGCACGTTTCTGCCCAGGAAAACGTACAGCAGCCATTTATTTTACGTAGAACGATGGACCATGCGTTTTCCAAATGCACCCAAATGCACCCTTAGATAGTTATAACCATCCAAAATATTATTTTTTTCTGTGCACATGGAAAAAAGTACTTAAGTTCAACATCTGGACACAACTGTCTGAACATTCCCAGTTGGAAGAAGCCACTGGCCAGGCCTCTGGCAACACTTCACAAGCCCTGGGTCTATGAGCTGAAGAAGCATCCCACTAAAAATAGCTTTAAACATTTGATTAGCTTTAGTTAGCTTTAAAGCTTCACATCCTTCTGCATAATTTCTTCGGTAAGGGAGGTATAGGTAGTCCTCGACTTACAACAGTTCATTTAGGGACCGTTCAAAGCTACAACAGGATTGGAAAAAAGCGATTTATGACCATTCTTCACACTTATGACAGCTGCAGTATTCCCCCCCCCCCCAGGGTCCCATGATTAAAATGCTTGGAAACTGACTCATGTTTACGACAGTTGCAGTGTCCTGGGATCACGTGATCACTTTCTGTCACCTTCTGACAAGCAAAGTCTGTGGGGAAGCCAAATTCACTTAACAAATGTGTTGCTAGGTTAACAACTTCAGTGTTTCACTTAACAACTGTGGCAATAAAAGTAGCGAAATGGGGCAAAGCTCACTTAACAAATATTTCACGTAACAGAAATGTTGTGCTCAATTGTGGTTGCAAATCGTGGACTACCTGTACAGGACGGGTTCGTACAATATGCTCCTCTGAAGTCTAAGACCTGGAAGAAATATAGTCGCAGTTTCTCTCTAGGTAAAGGTTTCCCTCGCACATATGGGCTAGTTGTTCCTGACTCTAAGGGGCGGTGCTCATCGCCGTTTCAAAGCCAAAGAGCCAGCGCTGTTGGAAGACGTCTCCGTGGTCATGAGGCCAGCATGACTAAACGCCAAAGGTGCATGGAACACTGCTATCTTCCCACCAAAGGTGGTTCCTATTTTTCTACATGCATTTTAACATGCTTTGGAACTGCTAGGTTGGAAGAAGCTGGGACAAGTCACGGGAGCTCACTCCGTTACGCAGCGCTAGGGATTTGAACTGTCAAACTTTCTGATGGACAAGCTCAGCGTCTTAGCCATTGGGCCACCACTGAGCTTCCCCATTTCCCCCGTGGCTTGCAAAGAGCGTCCCTGGCCTGTTCAGGTTTCATGCTTCAGCTGCAAGCCATTTTCACCTGATCCCTAAGAAGAAAAACCAACCTACAAAAGCTGCCGGCTCTTTTGTTTTTGTTTTCCTGGTAAGAGAAACATCTGGCAGATGAAGGTATCAGAAAAGATGGCATGTTCACAACAAACCATAAGCGGGGCCTGTGCCCTGAGAAGCCACAAATATAGTAGCTGAAATACCTTCCCACAGGCAAGAATACTGCTCACCCAGAGGCCATGAAAAGAGAGGCAATTAGATACAGGAGCACGATGAAAGAAACAGGAGAGGCAACAGTTTGGAATCATTTCAACTGTTCTGCTTGTATCCTCTTAACAGGGAGTTAACGAAGTTTAAGGATGCTTTTCTCTCTTCAGTATGGGGGAAAAACCTGGACTCAGAATCTCATTTTGAATGTCAACAGAAGCAAGAGCGAGCAATTACCTTTTTCTCTTGACCCCCAAAATGCAGTTTCCTCTCATTAAACCCAGTATAAATTCAACGATCTGAAAGAAGAAGGGAAAAATAAACAATCTTTTCTCATCTCAACCATCACAGCCTCAAAATTAGGCACAATATTCAGTGGTGCAAACTAGAACTGGCAAAGGCCTTAAAAACTTTTCGTTAACTTTTGCCGTTAATACATACCTCCTCCAGATTTAACACATACTTCCATGCTGTTATCACAGACCACCTTAGGTAAGATTTAACATCTACACAACAGATTTTAAATTAACCAGTGCTCCACATTATTTATTGTAATAATTAGGGATTGAGCTAATAAAACATGGACTGAATTATCATTCATCACCTTACATGCCATCAGGGCAGAAGCTGTGTTAACAGAGCAATGGATCACATTGGCAACATCCTTGCTACCTATTTCCTCAAGGTCAACAGGCAAACCTGCTCCAGATTTTGGGACCCTTTGCAATTCTCTTCCATTTTCTCAGGTGCATCTTTAAAGATGGCTACTATAAAGACATTGAAAGCTGCTTCGTTTCATATTTTCTCTCCATCTATCTTTGACAGCGGTGTGTCTCTGAATGTTGCATAAACCTGGAGTCATTTGATGCAACTGTTCTACAAAATATTCTAAAAGTCCTTTCAACTAAAAGTAGAGGCAGTTTAAATAATTAATCAATCTCTGGGAGTTTCACTCCACCGGGATTTAACTACGGTACTTCTGATCTTCCCACTCAGAATGCAAAAAAAAAAAAAAAAACCCCAAACCCACCACATAATTCTGTTCACTGACACTCTTAGTTTCTACATTTCTTGTGATTCTCTGATTAGGCCTCTATATTTACCCAATTCAGAATAAAAAAAGTAAAAATCCTATTTTTGACCCGTGCATGAATCGTATTGTGGGAGTTTTCTTACACAGAGATTGACTTGATGCATTCAGCCTTAACCAAGATGTAGAGAATAATATAAAGTTACAGGGCGATTCAGTGTTATCAACCAAAGCTTTTTGCAACCAACAAAATTTGCCTGCAGTTTACTTCAATGGTTGCTCCTTTCTTTGGTTCAGTGAAACTTCTGAACCAATGGCCTATCTATCTACTGCAAAATGATTTATCTAGACCACAAGAGATTTTAATATTTTAAAATCCAGGACTTTTTTATTGCTCTTTTTTCTTCCATTTGAGTTCTTCCAAGTAATCAGCAGAGCTTCAACTTTCTAGCCCAGGGAGACCTTCTGGGACTGTCAGCTGAGTCTCTTCCTTTCAGTTGTCTCTGTGAATCTGAGAAATATTTCTATCTTGCATTTGGACTACCATATTTTTCAGAGTATAAGATGCACCTTTCCCCCCCTAAAAGAGGGTGAAAATTTGGGTGTGTCATATATGCTGAATGTAGCCCCACCCACCCACCGCCCCCCATCCTTTGGCCTCTGCCTCCCAGCAATTTACCTCCTTGCAGCGAACAGAGAAAATGGGTCTTGCGGAAGCGGCAATAGGCTATGGCAATCCCTTCAGCCTGAAACAGCTGATCATCGGGAGCCCTAAACTGAAATTGAAAGTGAAACTTGCTGCTTACTGCAAGGAGGCAAATTGCTGGGAGGCAGATTTTTTTCCTCTTCTAATCAGGCTAAACTGAAACAGGCTGTTTGTTTCAAGGAGGTAAGTCAATAACTATAAATGCCTATAGAATGTTCAAATTATTACTTATTTTTTAAAGGCTGCTTTATTATTGTTCTAGACAAATTAACAAAATGAAGAAGCTTTTTAAAATAAATGCTTAATCTGAAGAGGCCCAGTGCTATTGTATCTTCTTTTAAATAGCAGAGAATAATGTATACTTCCAGAAAGCCACATCGATTTTAACAGCATCTGTACAAGTGTAGTCTGAAATGTAATACCGCAAACAGTGTATATCTTCTGTACTGTTTGCTGTTTGCTGTAAGGAGGCAAATTGCTGAGAGGCAGATTTTTTTCCCTTGTTTTCCTCCCCAAAAGCTAGGTGAATCATATACTTCGGAGCATCTTGTACTCCAAAAAATATGGTAGGTGCTTTTCTTCTAAGCACTTGGAGAGACTAGATCGCTCTTAGGACCCTGAGCAACTGATCCCTGGAGGCAGCATTCCAACCGTGCCCTCTCCTGCCTTCAGGGGAGAGCCCCAGGCAAAGGGCGGCTGCTCTGGAGCAGAGGAGAGTGCCAAGCTAAGGCCGGGCTATTCTCAGTACCTTCGACAAGAGCTGCTGCTGGTGGTTGTGCTTCTGGCGGAGGAAGGCGACTTCTTTCCAGAGGGCTTTGTTTTCCCTGGAAACGAGGAACAGAAAGAGGCAAGTTGAAAATGAAAGTGAGCGACTTCCAAGGGGTTCAGGTCTAGTCCAGTGGAGGCTTTTGTAAGAAGATTTGCGTTGCTGCAAAACGTAAGGAAATGAGGGGATGTGTGGAAGCAGGAGGAGACTAATCAGTTTTCCATTCCAAGAGACCCAGAATGGAAAAGGAGATGCCACAACTTTACGGGACTTTCCCCTGGGATTTGGAGGGGCACAAAGAGGCTTTTCTGAAACAATGTGGGGAAATGGCTACACCTAATATACGCTTGAACTACAATAACTGCCAAGGGCTTTTCTCAGCTCTGCTCCATGAGATCTTCTAAATGGAGACTCGGGAGTCACAAGAGATCACTGCTCAGGGGCAAAATATCTGACCTGCAGAAAAAAGCACCAGCATTTCGAAGAAGAATGATTTCTTTGGAAGGGGACAGGCAGAAAGTTTTCTATCTGCAGACATCAATGGGTTAGACAGCCTATCAGCCCAGTCCTTCATCAGGCAGCTTTTCCCCAATGACCATGGATCTTTTCACGTCCCACACTAGACCATTCTTAATTAAAAAATTAAAGGACAACAACCATTAAACTTGCAGGTGAGTTAAAATCTCAGGTAAAATACTGCAGCTGAGCAGGCCAACGCAGTAACCAGCAGGAACAAGATCTTTGGGGATGGAGGACAAAAAAATAAATTAATAAGGAAAGAGTCTTCCTCCTAGATTAGCAGTTATTAGTAGCCACAATAGCAAGATCCTTTATTTCCTTTTCAAAGTGGGTGGGTGCTGATAACATGGCATCATGTTTGTTATTGGAACAGAAGGAGGTATTCCAGGATGCCAACAAGTCCACCTTTCTGTACTCAGGCAATCCCTTCATTCGATCTGCAGCTTTATAGACGGGGTGGGAAACTCCTCTCTCATGATTTGCCTCTCAATACTTGCTCATGGTGCATTTATGGTGCTGCACCTTTTCATACTTTCCAGCTTGATGTCCATGCTGTTCTGTTGCTCCCTCATCTCCTGGACGTCCGACAACACTTTGTGCAAGTCGTCTGGACAGATTTTCAGATCTTCTGGCCTTACCGTGGCCACCTGTGACAGAGTAGACTGAAGATGATAAGATGCAACATGTTTATAAGAAACAAACGCAACTGAAATTTGACTCATAAGAAGTGAGGACGCCGAAAACACAACCTTCCCCTTGCTGATCTTAGATGGTAACTCAAAGCTGCTGTTTATGCCCACTCAGGAACTGCTACCTGGGCACTCACCTACCCCAGTACCAGAATTGTACTGAGAAAGCTGGATTGCAACATCCCACTCAGAAAAGCATTGACACATGTCTAAAAGGCTAAATCTCAGAGGTCTATGACACCGCTTGCCTTACGGTTGGTCAATTTGGCTATAATGTTCACATCATTGTTCATATGATCTTGGGAAGAGAAATAAAAGATGTACCAAACTTTAGGAAAGTATCTATTTATTTAGAGGGTTGTCCTTACTGTACTTGGAATATATTAAGAAAAAATAATAATATTGAGTTGTCAAAAGCATCCACTGAAGAAATTGGTTCACTCTCACAGTTTGAATGAAAGTCATATTGGTATCATCATTACGATGATCCTGTACAGGCCGGGTTTAATTTGTGTCTTAAAAACTAAGTTGTTTTTACATAACATGAGGTTTCATTTTTCTTTTATTGATTTTTGAAATATATAGTCATACAGAAAGTATGTAACTGTTATTATACTTTGCAGCTGGCTGTTCAGCCTCCACAGCTCCAGAGTTTTGCAAGTCACTCAGTATTTCACCCATTAGAAAACGAATTAGGTAAAGGTAAAAGTTCCCCTCGCACATAGGTTATAGTCATTCCTGACTCTAGGGGACGGTGCTCATCTCCGTTTCAAAGCTGAAAAGCCAGCGCTGTCCGAAGACGTCTCTGTGGTCATGTGGCCGGCATGACTAAATGCCGAAGGTGCATGGAACACTGTTACCTTCCCACCAAAGGTGGTTCCTATTTTTCTACTTGCACTTTTTAACATGCTTTCGAAGTGCTAGGTTGGCAGAAGCTGGGACAAGTAACGGGAGCTCACTCCCTTACGCGGGACTAGGGATTCGAACCGCTGAACTGCCGACCTTTCTGATCGACAAGCTCAGTGTCTTAGCCACTGAGCCACCGTGTCCCCTAGAGAAAAATAATAACATCAAAGCCAAGATTCCTTTCTCGAGACAAGCTCAACTCTGGAGACTTCAAGAACACCCCTGGGTGCAAGCGGCTTCCACATTATCTTTTCACCCATCCAAGCACTAAAGAGATTCAGCCCTGCTTAAGAGAAAGAAGGACTAGGGGAGACATGATAGCACTGTTCCAATATCTCAGGGGTTGCCACAAAGAAGAGAGAGTCAAACTATTCTCCAAGGCACCTGAGGGTAGAACAAGAAGAAATGGGTGGAAACTAATCAAGGAGAGAAGCAACCTAGAACTGAGGAGAAATTTCCTGACAGTGAGCACAATTAATCAGTGGAACAGAAGTTGCCTCCAGAAGTTGTAAATGCCCCAACACTGGAAGTCTTTAAGGAGATGTTGGATAGCCATCTGTCTGAAACGGTATAGTTTCCTGCCTAGGCAGGGGATTGGACTAGAAGACCTCCAAGGTCCCTTCCAACTCTACTATTGTATTGTATTGTATTGTATTGCTTAAGTTTTGGGGGTGGACTTTTAGGGGGGAGGGGGAAGATCAGTCAAGGTCCAATCCAGTTTTGCTCATAATGCTTTAAACAAAAAATGGACCAGGTAACATGTGATTGTATTGAACCGAGGACTTTTAACCAGGTAGCACTCTAGGAAACATTACCTTCCTTTTGATGTTTGCCAGCAAATCCACCTTCCCTCTCTTGAAAAACGGATGCTGAAATTCAATGGCAGGATTCTTGTCAGAGGTGATCATGCCATTTTCAAGTGCAATCACTTTCCTGAAGCCATCTGCAACAACATCAGAGGAAATTAAATGTGTTTGTGTCTCTGAGAAGCCCACTTTCATTTGAACTCTTTCCTTTTCCTTCAGCTAGGTGCAAACTCCCCACTTAAAAGAAGAGTTACGGTGGTCATATTCTGATACGATAAAATCATTTCCTTTCTTCCTTCTTCAAAGCAAAGAGATCAGAGTGATAATAGACCAATGGAAGAACAAAATCTGGAAACCAGCGGGCAAAGCCAAGGAGGGAAGATGCAGAATTCTTACAAGACAGCCTGGGATTCTTTTGAGTTTTTGAAACTGAAAGGACTAAATTAAATGCTTTGCAGAATGAGCTATGTTATTTAGTATCCACAATCCCACTCGGTGCATGCAGCAAATAAGGACTCCTGGACCATTCTTTGTTTCCAAGAGTATAATTTACTGGGCAGATATGGATATGGAAGAAGTGAAGCCAGTTCTAATGGTTTCACACGCAAACAGCATAGTTAAATGCTCCCTTCTTTTCCCTGGCCCTCCCAATGTCACTTTACTCAATCTAATCAATTATGTTCCGTTTTTGTTTGGGACAACTTTCCTAGATGGTGACCTTGGAAAGCTGGTATGTCTTGCCGTGGAGTCTGTGCTCTTGCATTCCATCACCCCCTTCCTTGCATTCAAACCCATACATCCTCACACACACGCACCCAATTGCTTCTTGTCTGGCTGTGAGCTGCGTCTGCAAATTAAGCCATGCCACTTAGTTTGTATGCCCCCTCTTGACTCCTCTGGGTTCAGCAATGTCTCTTTGAGGAAGGGTAATACCATCAAATTTTAAAAGGACCTTTTGCCATGCTTATAACTGACAATCTTTAATCTATCTTCAACTTTCCCTTTTCAGCTAAGGTTGTTCAGGAAGTGGTGAGAACTCAGCTTCCAAGGGAGCCACCATGGTGGAGCTCCTTCTAGAATTGAGGGACACACTGTAGCTAACAATGGCATTTAAATGGGCTTGTCAAAATCTCTGGAATAAAGAGAGATTGCAAGATTACCCATCTGTGCTCCCAGATGCTTTGTGTGTGCATGTGTGCGCGTGTGAGATTGCCTGGAAGTTGTGGGATTTCACTGGGCTCATAGCTGCTATTAGTCTGCAGAGATTCTCAGTGATCCAAGTCATGATTGCCCCAAAGGTGTTTTTTTAAGAGGCCACTGGTCTTTCTTGTTTTTTCTTTGAAGACGTTTTGCTTCTCATCCAAGAAGTTTCTTCAGCTCTGACAGGATAGTGGGGAATGGGAAGATTTATATTCCTTGCAGACAGCTGGTCATTTGCATCCTTGCAGCTGCCTGCAAGGAATATAAACGGAAGGATTTCATTTATACGAAGATTAATATTTCATTTGTAGTTATAGTTATCTGCAAGGAATATAAATGGAAGGATTTCATTTATACGAAGATTAATATTTCATTTGTAGTTATATTTATCTGCAAGGAATATAAATGGAAGGATTTCATTTATACGAAGATTAATATTTCATTTGTAGTTATAGTTATCTGCAAGGAATATAAATGGAAGGATTTCATTTATACGAAGATTAATATTTCATTTATAGTTATAGTTATCTGCAAGGAATATACATGGAAGGATTTCATTTATACGAAGATTAATATTTCATTTATAGTTATAGTTATCTGCAAGGAATATAAATGGAAGGATTTCATTTATACGAAGATTAATATTTCATTTATAGTTATAGTTATCTGCAAGGAATATAAATGGAAGGATTTCATTTATACGAAGATTAATATTTCATTTGTAGTTATAGTTATCTGCAAGGAATATAAATGGAAGGATTTATATTCCTTGCAGACAGCTGGTCATTTGCATCCTTGCAGCTGCCTGCAAGGAATATAAATCCTTCCATTCCCCACTATCCTGTCATAGCTGAAGAAGCTTCTTGAATGAGAAGTGAAACGTCTTCAAAAAACAACCCCAGGAAAGCCCAGTTGCCTCCAGAAAAAGCACCTCTGGGATGTATAGCTGGTATTGTTACTTACCGTACATCCTCTGCAAGGCTCCTGCAACTACTTCGAAGGCCCTTGTATGGACAAGGTTATGGAGCTAGCATACTACATATAGATGGTGTTTCTGTTGTCTCCCAGCATAGCAAACAAGGGCATGTGGCCTACATCAGCCAGGCTCCTGGGGCCTTTATTAAAGCAGCTACAGGAACCTTTCAGAGGAAGTTGCTCCTTCATATCCCAAATGCAAATTTTAAAAAAATCCACATACTGCTTTACAACTATTGTACGGTAGGTGAATCTTACACCTTTTGCATAAATCCAGTTATGGTGTTAAATATTCAAATAATTTGTTATGTTTATTTTCCGACAGTTTAGGTAGAGGAGGGTGGGTTGGTTTTTTTTCATTTTAATGGACACTGGGTGCCGAAAACAACAAAAATATAGACAGAATCTGATACTTACAGATGTTGAGCTGTCGTATAAAGCTAGACAAATTGTTGTGTTTGAAGTACTTAGGGAGCAATTCTTTAGCAAACCTCTGCTCATCCAAAATGCAAAAATTCTGTCCGTTCTAGAAAAGTTAAGAAAAAAACAAGTACAGTAAGAAAAAGAAACTAAGGAGGTCAAGATCTACTACTCGGTGGCATCACTCTGTCTATTTTACTGCACCTCATCCAGTAGCATATATTGGTGGTGCACTGAACAGACTGGGAGAGATGCAACTTCCATCTCTTAACTAAAGAGAACCCACTAATGGAACCAGAGAACGATGGCACAGCAATCTATCTCCAGCTGTCTCTACTGAGCCAGGAGATGAAGCATTTCAGCAGAACTTAACAAGAGGGTGGAAGAAAACTCTCTGCAGAAGTTGCTAGAACCATCTCTCTCCCTCTCCCTCATTATTTGGAGATATGTTCTGGTTTCAGCTTCAGTAGCAAAGCTCCCACCAGCAAGCCCTGCTTCAGCCCTAGCTACCTTCCACTTGTTTTAGAGTTACAGAGCTGAGAATTATAACCTGTTGCAGTCGTTAATGTCCTTAAAGCTATAACGGATTCACAAAATGCCTCCAAATATAAGAAGCCTTTTTTTTTTTTGAAAAAATGAGCTTTGGCACATATTGACAGAGTGACTGATGGGATGTAAGATGCAACAGATGTGAAATGTATTTATTGTAAATTTATATATGTGCACACCCAAACCACGAGCCAACAATGCATTTTGAGTTGACCTCCGTCTGTGAAATGAGAGAGTCCAGTTTTGATTTTTCAGACATTAATCAAACAAAGTTTGGGTGTTTTTATTCATTTTTTTATTTTGCTTTCAATTCCACGTTTATCATACAGTATATAGTAGTATCATATAAACATAAAGTGCATTATTGATTGGACTGCCCATCTTAGCACAGTGCAAATCTGGGTGGCTTATAATATTAAAAGATAAAACTAAACACCATCTATAAACAATACAAATACAATACTATTGTCACTCGAGAGGAGGTCAGGAATGCTTCGTAAATTGACAGCTATAAAAATACAAATACTCAACTCTAACTAAAAGATGAAGAGGGAGGGAATAGGGTGAGTGGGGGGGGGAGAGAGATTAATCTGTTATTAATCTATCAACCACCTCCCAATGTGCCCCAAGGTCCATTATTGCCCCTAAAGAATAAATGAAACTATGTTACACAACTAGAAATGTACCAAAAAAACCTAGTAAAAAAGAGACCTAAGATTTCAATTTCCAAGCCATTCCACCTAGCAAGAACCTACGCTGTGGCTTGACAATGTGCCACAGTTCTGGATTCCAAGTTGAATCTTGGAAGGCAGGAACCACTACACACACACATTCCCCTCTGGCCCGGTTTCAGGCACCTGCCCACACGATCCAAGTGAACTGCAGAAAAAACTGTGTCTTTGTATATATGTATGTTTGTGTGTTTGTACACATGTTTTATGTTTTGTATGCCCATTGTACGCCGCCCCGAGTCCTGCCTGGAAAGGGAGCGGCTAATAAATTCAAATTATTATTATTATTATTATTATTATTATTATTATTATTATTATTATTATTATTATTATTATTATTATTATTATTATTATTATTATTATTATTATTATAAAAACAATGACTGCCAACCTGCCTTCCATTAGGGACCTGTACAATGCACGAGTTAAAAAGGGGGCCCTGAAAATATTTACAGACCCCTCGTATCCTGGACATAAATTGTTTCAACTCCTACCCTCAAAACGATGCTATAGAGCACTGCACACCAAGACAACTAGACACAAGGACATTTTTCTCCCGAATGCCATCACTCTGCTAAACAAATAATTCCCTCGCCACTGTCAAACTATTCACTAAGGCTGCATTACTATTACTATTAATCTTCTCATCGTTCCTATCACCCATCTCCTCCCACTTATGACTGCAGGACTGTAACTTTGTTGCTTTTATACTTATGATTTATATTGATTGTTTCCTGATTGCTTGTTTGTACCACGTGACTATCATTAAGTGTTGTACTTTATGGTTCTTGACAAATGTATCGTCTTTTTATGTACACTGAGAGCATCTGCACCAAAGACAAATTCCTTGTGTGTCCAATCACACTTGGCCAATAAAGATTTATATTCTAGTCCTATTCCTAATTCTATTTATTCTATTATTCTATTCTATTTGCAGCCCTAGGGCATTACCATCAGCTGCTTATGCCTTGGCCAAAGAATTCTTGGATGCCATATACATGCACCCCATACCTTCTATTTGTTAAACCCCATTTGCCTTCAAAGCAAAAGCATCACCTGGCAAAATAACCCAAATAAATATGGCAGCCCTTGAAGCACATGGCCAGGAGCAAAAGAACCCTTGCAGTTATGAGTTAGCTCATGAAGCAGGCCGTTCCTGAAATAAAACTGATATGGGAATTGCTCAACAAGATTCACAAAATGCAAGTAGGCCTCTTTCTCTGACATGTTACAAGCAGCATTAAAAGCGAAACTGGGGCAGTTCTAATCAAATTTTTCTCAGGAGGACTAATCCAGATCCATGTGCGATGCTCAGCCCTGAGGTGTTCTTAACAAATTGACAGGTGAATTACCAACCTGCCCATTCTTAAGAGTTCCCTTAGAGAAATATTATAAAGCCTCAGAACATTAATGAAAATCATTTTTGTGGTTCGGAATCCTAGATAATCCCGAGCAAGTTGCCTGCAGCACTCTAATTGCATAAAATGATTTATTAAAACGAATTCAAGAAAATGGGACTTCAACTGGGAAGTTTTAGCTGGTTCCAACCAATTTTGCAAACACCCACATAATTACTTTGACAACATGTCTTTGCGTGTCTGCATTCAGTTGTAAACAAAGTATACTAACCCAGCAAGGTAATGCCTGAATTAAAAGGGGGGGGGAAGGGAGCCAAGACTCCAAGTCATACAATGTCCGGATGTTACGTTTCTGAAGCTACACAATCCTGTTGTCCATCTGCTAAACAGCCTGTGTCCCAAAGATGCTTTTTCAAGAGGCAACTGGACTTTCTTGTTTTCTTTGAAGACGTTTCGCTTCTCATCCAAGAGGCGTCTGAAGAGTTGAAGAAGCTTCTTGGATGATAAGAAGTCCCAGTTGTTTCTTGAAAAAGAACCTTGGGGACAACCATGACTTGGATGACTGAGAATCTCCACAGATATAAACAGCCTGTGGCTATTCAGAGACTGAAAATAATTGGAAGCAAGCATTTCATAATAATAAAAATGTGAGATTCAGATATGATGCATTTGTTTGCCCCAAGACTCCTAGGTCTAATGTAAGGACCTACCCCACACCATTCAATATATTTCTACATCAGAAATTATCCTTGGTTTCATTTTTATATATATGGGTAAAGGTTCCCCTTGCATATATGTGCTAGTCGTTCCCGACTCTAGGGGGCGGTGCTCATCTCCGTTTCAAAGCCGAAGAGCCAGCGCTGTCCAAAGATGTCTCCATGGTCATGTGGCCAGCATGGCTAAACACCAAAGGTGCATGGAATGCTGTTACCTTCCCGCCAATGGTGGTCCCTATTTTTCTACTTGCATTTTTACATGCTTTTGAACTGCTGGGTTGGCAGAAGCTGGGACAAGTAACGGGAGCTCACTCCATTACGCGGCCCTAGGGATTCGAACGGCCGAACTGCCGACCTTTCTGAGTGACAAGCTCAGCGTCTTAACCACTGAGCCACCGCGTTATCTGCCTACAAATATATTCTGTGAGCAAGGGGCCAACCAGCAAGGTCAAAATTTTCCAAGACACTTGGAGCCACAGCCAAAGCTCTCCCTGTTTGTACTTGCAGATATGAATGGCAGCGGAGACAACAATGTTGACACCTCATTATTTTCATGCATGTTTTATTTCCACAATGTGCTACTTGTATTACAGACAGCAGCCACATTTCAACAGCACATTCTGGCAAAGCACTCTGTAATTCAAACCTATTCAATTTAATAAATTACAATATAATTAAAAAATTATTGCTGAAAATAAGTTCAACCAAAATCCAATCTGATTCAGTATCTTGGCTGTCATTATCATGGCATAAAATGTTGCTATCATTCTGGAGATTTTCTAACATTGGACATTTAGAAGAGAAGGATTGATCGAGGCATGGTACAGCGCTCACTGTAGTGGAGATATTAAGTGTTAGTCCTGTCTCTTTGGATCAAAGTCAAATTTCTCTGATTGGGCTTTCTCCAGATCAGGCTGAGCATGGATAAAAACAAACAAACTGGGGGCTACAATACATCAGGCCAAGCTGTTATTTCTTCCAAGGAGAGCAGCATCTTGAGCTAAAGATTCATCCCTGAAATTGTGTCAATCCAGTATTTCAATTGGCAGCATAGTAGGTGATCCTTGATTGAGATGCACCCAAGCTTTGGGCAGCAGCAGAAGACTAGCACTGAGCAAGGATCTCAAACATTTAGATTGGACTGCCTTAAACCCACAAGTATTCTTAGAAATGCAAGACTATGCACGATACACCAAATACTTGGGATTTTTACTGTTAAGGGAGAGAAATTGTAACCTGCGTTCCACCTTGTAAATACATCTACCTTTGTTTCACATAACTATTTCAAGTCAACCAAATACATTAACAGGTGGAAGCTGACCGACAGCCCCACTTGCAACAGACAGAATAACAATATTTTCAGCATATATAAAAATGGAAATTGATTTTGCCATCGATAAAATTTAGCTCTATTAAGGGTCTAGAACAGCGGTTCTCAACCTTCCCAATGCCGTGACCCTTTAATACAGTTCCTCATGTTGTGGTGACCCCCAACCATAAAATTGGTGTCTTGGTTCCTAAGACCATTGAAAATATGTGTTTTCCAACGGTCTTAGGCGACCCCTGTGAAAGGGTCATTCGACCCCCAAAGGGGTCGACCCACAGGTTGAGAACCACTGGTCTAGAATCTCTAGACAATATCGTGTATAAAATCAAATAGGGGAGGAACAGAACATCTGTCTGAATACTTTAGCAGTTGTAATTATGTCTCTGAGGTGCCTTCATACAACATCATAATTAACTGGAGTAGCCAGCAATCAACAGAAGAAATTGTTAATTTTCATCAAAATGCCTCAGAAATTAATGGCACTTTTCTATAGAAACTTTTGGTGGACTGGTAAGAAGGGAAAACACTAATCTACAACCGAGAACTCTAACCCTAAACCCATATATGTCCTTGCCTGTAATTTTTTGTTGGATCACCCTATCAAGAAACTTTTGGTAGAGGAGTTTCACATAACTTTCTAATTATGCATAATAAACTGTTTGGCAATAATTAGCCAGTCTGGTCTTCCCACTCTAATATATTGGGATTATTATGTCTAATTTGCAATCCTCTATCTTCCCTTTCAAACAGAAGGTTTGATGATCTTTGGTGCATTACTTTTCAGCTTCATGCTCTTTGTTACATTATACAACTTACATAACTTTTGCTACAAGTCATCTGAATTCTCTGCCAAGAGAGCTTCGTCTGCATATAGACGTATACCCAGTTATGGCCTAACACACCTCAAATGATGCCACAAGCCCTTCTCATAGCACTTATTCATAAGTATGTTACACAAACAAGGAGACAACCAGCAACGCCCACATCAAAAGGTGAGAGGCAGCAGACTTGGTTTTGCCGTCCAAACCTTTTCTGCTTGTTGATGTGGTTGGCCACGGACATCCATTTACTCTCAAGGATGCACCCCTAAGCAGCAGCATCTTGTGATTTTTCGTGGACTGCGAGAGGGATCTTAAAGTCTTAGTGGGCAACCAGCTAAATATGAGCCAGCAGTTTGCAGCGGCAGCTAAAAAAGCCAATGCAATCCTAAATTGCATTAACAAAGGGATACAATTAAGATCAAGGGAGGTACTACTACCACTTTATAAAGCCTAGTAAGACCACACCTAGAGTACTGCATCCAGTTTTGGTCACCACACTATAAAAAAGATGTTAAAAATCTAGAAAGAGTGCAGAGAGGAGCAACCAAGGTGATTAGGGGACTGGAGGCTAAAACATATGAACAATGGTTACAGGAACTGGGCATGACTAGTCTAGTGAAGAGAAGGACCAGGGGAGACATGTCAGCAGTCTTCCAATATTTGGGGGGCTGCCACAGAGAGGAGGGGGTCAAGCTATTTTCCAAAGCACCTGAAGGAATAATGGATGGAAACTGACCAAGGAGAGATTCAACCTAGAAACAAGGAGGAACTTTCTGACAGTGAGAACCATCAACCAACAGAACAGAAGTTGCCCTCAGAAGTTTTGGGAGCTTCATCACTTGAGACTTTCAAGAAGAGACAGGACTGCCATTTGTCAGAAATGGTGTAGGGTCTCCTGCTTGAGCACTTGGGGGGGGGGGGTTGGACTAGATTACCTATAAGGTCCCTTCCAACTCTGTTTATCTGTTATCATGCTTTTGCCTTCAAAGCCATGCAAAGCCCTACGGGGTTCAGGTCTCATTACGCGATGCCCGATGCCTTCGTACCCTTGCGGACAGGCTCTCCTTTCAACCCTGCTGGGAGTGGAACTCCAGTTGGCAACTCCCCTGGTATCATCACCCAGGTTATGTAGTCAGCTCTCGTCAGAGCCAGGAAGGAAGCATAGTACATAAAGTTATCTGCTATAATGTCCTACCTGTCAATGACTACTTCAGCTTCAACCGCAACAATACATGAGCTCACAATAGATACAAACTTAAGGTAAACTGCTCCAAACTCATTGCAGAAAATACGACTTCAGCAACAGAGTGGTCAATGCCTGGAATGCTCTACCCGACACTAAGGCTGCATTGTTATTAGTCTTCTCATCGTTCCTATCACCCATCTCCCCCCACTTATGACTGCAGCACTGTAACTTTGTTGCTTGTATCTTTACGATTTATATGGATATTGATTGTTTCCTATTGCTTATTTGTATCCGATGACTATCATTATACCTATCAAGCCGGCCTCCCTCAGCAACCAAAAAAGAAACCACTTAACTCCATTTTGCAGAATTAAGAGTACTTTTACTGGTTATGAAAAGATAGCAGCTAAGCAAAGCAAGATCTGAGGCAAAAGCGCGCGAAATCATACATATCAATATGTGACCAAACCCTCCCCCCCGTAACCCTCATCTCAGTGTCCAATCTGCAAATCCCTTAGGTGTCATGTGAGTTCCATCTTCAAGGAGCATCATCAGGTTGGTATGCAGGACGGTTGGCCTTGACAGACACCAAGCACTAATCTCCAGCATGCGCAGTAGACGATGAGACCAAAACTCCCTTTTTATAATCTCTCCTGTACTTAAACTTCCCCTCCCAAATACCAGCCCCCCTCCGCATTTCAATGCCAGCCAAAAGCAAATAGCGAAACAGAGGCTGACAGTACCTTATGATTCTTGACGAATGTATCTTAACTATTTATGTATGCTGAGAGCATTTGCACCAAATTCCTTGCGTGTCCAATCACACTTGGTCAATAAAGAATTCTCTTCTCTTTGCAGCCCAGGGGATTACCATCAGCTGCTTATGCCTCAGCCCAGGAATTCTTGGGAGCCAAACACATGCACTCCATATCTTCCATTTGTCAAACCCCATTTGCCTTCAAAGCAAAAGCATCACCTGGCAAAATAGCCCATTTTCTATTTTATCTTACCCCTATACTGTTTCTATTCTATTTCGACGTCGGTGCATTGTGAGAGCGAGCCGGCCGCTGCCGCGCGCGCCTTAACAGTTAGCAGTAACAGAGTCGGAAGGGACCTTAGAGGTCATCTAGTCCAACCCCCTACTCACGCAGGAGAGCTATACTACGGATTCGAACCGCCGGCCTTTCTGATCGACAAGCTCAGAGTCTTAGCCACTAAGCCACTCCTTCCAAGCCCTGGCGATGTTGCCTCCTGGCTTGGGCAACGAGGGCGGCCGCGAGAAGACAGCCGAGAGCGCCCAGGGCTGAGTAATCTCCCCTTTTCATCTTCCAGCGACAAAAGGGCCTCCAGCCCACCTCCCCGGGGGCCAGGCTTTAGGAAACAAGCCCTAAGGGGGAGACGAGGGGCCGCGGAGCGGAGGCCTCGTCCTCCGGGGGCAGCCAGGGCCTCGCAACACTCCCGGCCGCAGCCCCGACGGCGGAGCCACGGGCGTCTGCCCTCTGCGCATGCGTCCTCGGCCCTCACCCGGCTCCATGCGATTACGTCGTCGCTCCCGGGGTCCTCGACCAGGGACCAAAGTTTGGCCAGGAAGCCGGGTACGGAGGAAGAGGAGGAGGAGGAGGCGCCGGGCGAAGGCGGCCCCGAGCCCACCAGCAGCGCCGCTTTCCTCATACCGGACCCGCAATGGCGGAAAGACGTCAGAAGGCGGCGCGACGGGAAAGGAAAAAGGACGATAATGATGACGACGATGCCCGGCTCGCCCTCTTATTGGCGGTTCCCGGATCTGAGCCCGCCTCCTCGCAGAGCCGGCGCCTGATTGGCCTCGATTCCTTGGAAATGGGGGGGGAGGGCTCTCCGCTCTCGCCGTAAGCCTCCGAAAAGAGGCGCGGGAGAATCAGCTGGAGCTTCTGCCCGCAGCTTCCCTCCCGTGTTGTTTTTCCGGCGGGTGAGTCTGGCTGCGGGCTGCGGGCGGTTGGAGCAGATGCGCCGCCGGCTGAAGAAGTCTGGAGGGAATTCGCCCCGCTGCTCTCTGGGCTTTCGGGCAGCGGCTCCTCTTAAGAAACCCCCGCCGCGGATTGCTTAAAAAGCCCTTTTCCCCCTCTTGCAGGTGGGCGGGGCTCTGGGTGCTTGGTAAGACTTGGACCCCACTTAGGACCCCCCCCCCCCCCCCCCCGGAGACAGCAAAACTCCCAGACTCTGGAAGGAGGGCAGGGAAGAGGGAAACGCAACAAAGAGGCTGATTAGAATTAGAAAGAATAGAATAGAATAGAAATAATAGGAACAGAAATAATACAAATAGGAATAGGAAAATAGAATAAGATTTAGAATTAGAATTTGAAATAATAGAAATAGAACAAATAGAAATAGAAAAATATAAATAATAGGAATCGAAATAATAGGAATAGAATAGAAATCGAAATAATAGGAATAGGAGAATAGAATAGAATAAGATTTAGAAATAGAAATAGAAAGAATAGTAATAGAAATAGAACAAATAGAAATAGAAAGAATAGAATAGAAAGAATAGAATAGAAAGAATAGAATAGAAATTAAATAATAGGAATAGAAGTAGCAGGAATAGAATAGAAATAGAAAAAAATAGAAATAGGAGAATAGAATAGAATAAGATTTAGAATTAGAAATAGAAAGAATAGAAATAAAAATAGAAAGAATAGTAATAGAAATTTAATAGTAATAGAATAGAAAGAAGAAATAGAAATAATAGAAATAGGAGTAGGAGAATAGAATAAGAGAATTAGAAGTAGAAATAGAAATAATAGAAATAGAAATAGAAAAAAAGAGTAATAGAAACAGAAAAAATAGAAATGGAAAGAATAGTAATAAATACTAATAATAGGAATGGAATAGAATAGAAAATAGAATAGAATAGAATAAAAAATAGAATAGAATTCTTTATTGGCCAAGGGAGGAATTTGCCTTTGGTGCAGATGCTTTCAGTGTACATACGTTGTGTGCAGGTTACAAACTGGCAGTAATGGGCTGCAAGAGCCCCAAAATGCAATGCAAATGCGCCCCCCCCCCATGCATGATCCCAACACATGCATGGCAGCGATCCAAAGACCAGCAGGGCAGCAGGAGGCGCGCACGCATGGAGGTGGAGCTGGTCTGGTGCGATGGCTAGTGTGCTCACAGAGAGGGCTCTGCATGCCACCTGTGGAATGTGTGCCATAGGTTTGCCATCACGGATCTAAGGCAGGGGTGGGATCCTACCGGCTTCACTACCGGTTCGCAGAGCGCGCACCCGTTTTTCACCCTGAGCCTCCGTGCACGCCCTGCACTTACCTGCATCCAAAACGGACCGCATGGGGACTCCTAGGAGTGGAGGGGCAAGGCCAGCCAGTTGTGGGATTTGGGGGTTCTCCAAACTGCACAGAATCTTAGCTAGAGGTTCTCCCCAACCCCCAGCAGTCTATGGCAGAAACGTCAAGGCAAGGATTTTCTCTGGGTTATAATGAGTGGGTGACGAATATTTGTTGCTTGTTTGTTGCGCTCTTTATCAAGTTGATTAGTAGTCCGCAAATTCTAAGGCAAATATTAGACTCCGTCTATGGGAGAACAGAAAGTATAAAGTTCAGGAAAGTTCCATTCACTTTGCCTTATTTGAGAATGCAAATACAATTAATGGAGGCATTTAAGATCCATTTCCTTTAGATCTCCTCTGCAGGCTCCCTTGTTTGCCTTGCCATACAAAACCCTGGCAGCTCAGCCTTAGAAGCCCCCTGGTGGGCATTGCTTGAGGGAGGGATGACTCACTTCCTCTGTGTTTTTTTTTTACATTCATCCTTAGTAAGTTGAACTGAGAACCAGCAGCTGAAATGAAAAAAAAAAGTGATCTTTTAAGGTGCATTCTTATATTTGAAGACCTTCCCATGGAAGATTCTAAAATTATAAAATTTCATAGTCTTTTTCTTAGTGAGTCGAGCTGAGAACTTGTTTAGCAGCTGCATTAGAAACCACCTTTTTTAAAAGAAAAGTTCATTGTTATATTGAAAGGTTTGCAATCCCCAATATTAGCCTTTCTCAAGATATATGCCCAAATTATATAATTTTATCTTTAATCAAAACTAAACAAAATAGAAAGTAAAGTTTCATATTTAGCAATAGCACTTAGACTTCTATACTGCTTTATAGTGCTTGGCAGCCCTCTCTAACTTACAGAATCGGCATAATTGCCCCCAACAATCTGGCTCCTCATTTTACCCACCTTGGAAGGATGGATGGTTGAGTCAACCTTGAGCCTGGTGAGATTTGAACTGCTGAATTGCAGGCAGGCAGCAGACAGTAGAATACCCTGAAGTACTGCACTCTATCCACTGCGCCATCATAACTCATTTACATTTATGATAATCATATTCTTATGACTGCTTCCATTTTACTTTCATTCATTTTTTTTATTTCTTCCAGACAGCAGGGATTTTGTAATGGGATGAGCTCCCGTGACTTGTCCCAGCTTCTGCCAACCTAGCCGTTTGAAAGCACGTAAAAAATGCAAGTAGAAAAATAGGGATCACCTTTGATGGGAAGGTAGCAGCGTTCCGTGCACCTTCGGTGTTTAATCATGCTGGCCACCTGACCACAGAGACGTCTTCGGACAGCGCTGGCTCTTCGGCTTTGAAACGGAAATGAGCACCGCCCCCTAGAGTCGGGAACGACTAACACATATGTGCGAGGGGAACTTTTACCTTACTCTATGACTGCCCTTCAAATATTGGAAGACTGCTCTCATGTCATCCTAGTCCTTCTCTTACATACCTAGTATTCTCAGTCATGTAGCCTCCAGATCCCATGCCATCTTTGTTCCTCTTCTCTGCACGTTTTCTAGGATCTCAACATCTAGTTTCTATCTTTGCAAAAACGATCCCATTTCTGAAAAGTCGCTTCTCAAAAGAGTAGAAAATCAGTCACACAAATCAGATAGGCTATTCTCATGTGGGGTAAATGTGGGGTAAAACTGGGCCCCCGTTTCCTGGTCTATTTGACCCAGCTCAGCTGCAGGGTGCCTGGGAAAATGCTGAAGGAGAACCCAGAGGTTGCTTTTCTTCTTTAAATAAAGACTACAGCAACATCTTCAGTTTACAATGAAAAAACAACAACAATGGGTCCTTTTGCTGCTTGGCAAATACGTCCTAGAAATATTCTTGCATGGCAAATATGTTTTCTAAACCTGTTGGGGACTATGGAGATGTTCTGTATATGTAGAGCATCTGTATCTCTTCAATCAGGACAGCAAATAAGCTTAGAACTTGGAAGTATTGGGACTTTCTTCCCACTCTATATGCCAGTTGGGGATCTCTTTATATGTAAAAAAAATCTTCTATAAAGGTGCAAAGAAACAAGCCTGTGTTTCTTGACAACTTTGAGAGGTGTGGTCCTGAAATGACCTTTGAGAATCATTTCTATGATTCAGAAAATAGAGGAAAAAAATGCACACCCAGGTTGATTCATACAGCAAAAACATCTTGATGTGTCATTGAATACACACACACAAACGGCAGTTCTTTGCCCCCCTCTACTTTTTCAGTTTTAAATGAACGCTTAAAACATATGATTTGTGCTAGCTAAGAGAAATACTACACAGGTAAAAAAAATACACACCTGTTGTTAAAAACGGGGGTTTATTTTTGTAAATCAATTTTGAAATGTCTTTCTATTGTAAGTATGAGAAGAGGGGCATCTATTTCCACATGATTTAGGTTTAACAATACATTGAGTTCTATATTAACATGGTATGGGTCTTCTTTCTTTAGTTTTTAATCTGTGAATTATAATTTTTATCACTGCTGTATGTAATAGCAATAGCACTTTGATTTTATATACCGCTTCACAGTGCTTTACAGACCTCTCTAAGTGGTTTACAGTGTCAGCATATTGCCCCCAACAATCTGGGTCCTCATTTTATGGACCTTGGATGGAAGAATGGAAGACTGAGTCAACCCAGAGCCGATTAGTCTCAAACTGCAAGCAGCTGGTAGTCAGCAGAAATGCCTGCAGTACTGAATGCTAACTACTGCACCACCAAGGCTCATAATCTTTTGGGTGTTTGTATTTTAACATATTTAAAAGGATTGTACAAATCCAGTGTACAAAGGAGCCTCTTGAAAATATCAGGTTTAGTCTACCTCAGTCATTTCTGCCTTTTTATCACAAAGCTGATTTTTATTGTTCTGATATCACCTGGCTCCTCCCATCATAAACTCGTCTGCCATCCGAGTGAAGCTACACCAAGGTTGTCCTTGTTATTTAAACTAAAAATGAAAGCGATGTAAGGCAAATAAATGATGTGTCCTGCTTAGTCCATTCCCAAGCCTTGCAGAAAGGCCCCCGGTCGGCTGCAGGTTTATGAGTGAGACTTTGCCCCTTCCTAGTTTTCTTTAAAACTCAAAAATATTTCTTTGGGACTTCAGGTGCTGGAAGAAAATGCTTCTGGAGCACGTCTTCACTCTTCCTCGTGGCTTCTGCTTCTGAGCCTCCTTCTTCGGCAAGGTAAGGGAACGGTCTTTTGACTTAACTGCAAAGTTTTTTCTGTTTCGCTAAAAGGAAGGGGGTTACCAAGACTGCAGTCCTAAATGTAAATGGGCATGTCAATGGAATGGCAAACTCTCAAGAAAGGGTCTAAACTTCATCCTGAAGCTTTCCAATTGTTTCCAGTGAAAAAGAAGGGAAGCCATGGGGCATGTGGATTTGATCAGTTGGAATTTGGAAGGAGAAAGATTTTGAATCTCCCTCTTTGTTAGAAGGTATTAGGTTAGTTGGCGTGCTTTTAAATTTTTTATTTGCCTGCTTCTCTGAATCAGGAGATTGACTATAAGAGTTATACAAATATCTGACTCAATAGTTTCTTCCCCAAAGCCCCATATTTTTAACCCTAGACTGTCTACTATTGACCTCACCCCATTCCTAAGAGGTCTGTAAGAGGGGGGGCGGGATAGAATACTGGCGTGCCTACCTTCCCTGTCTTCATGTCCCCATTTATTCATATCTATTTCATGTATTCATAATCTTGTATGTACTTATATCTATTTCTTATACACGCTTGGCAAAACAAATAAATACAATAATAAATTGATAATTATGCTCAGAGATGATTTAACAGAAATATTATGGAGAACTCGACGGAGTATATTTTCTTGCACTTTTAAAAATAATTCATAATATTAATTTATCCACTGAATACAAATATTCTCAGAACTAAAATCCAGTTGCACAGAATTGACTGCATCCAGTTTTGGTCATCACATTACAGAAAAGATTTTGAGACTTTGGAAAAAGTGCAAAGAAGAGCAACTAAGATGATTAAAGGCTTGGAGACTAAAATATATGAAGAACAGTTGCAGGAACTGAATATGGGTAGTCTAGAGAAAAGAAGGACTAGGACTAATGATAGAAGCATTCCAGTATTTGAGGGGCTGCCACAAAGAAGAGGGGGTCAACTGATTTTCCAAAGCACCAGAAGTCAAGATAAGAAGCAATGGATGGAAACTAATCAAGGAGAGAAACAACCTGGAATTAAGGAGAAACTTCCCAACAGTGAGGACAATTAACCAGTGGAACAGCTTGTCCTCAGAGGTTGTGGGTGCTTATATTCTAGTAATCGGTTTCACAGATTTCTATAGAATATAAAAGAGCATAAGTGCCCAGCCTGCATCCCATACTTACAAAGATAATTGTATTGTACAAAAGAGAAGACTTCAGCCTATTAATCCTACTGACACCGTGTTTCCCCGAAAATAAGACACGCCCTGCTAATAAGCCCAATCGGGCTTTTCAGAGCATGTGCCATAATAAGCCCTCCCCTGAAAATAAGCCTGCCCCAACTATTTAAGCGCATGCGCAACTGGTCCCCGACATTACCACTGCACCACCTATCGGTACAGCTTGTAGGGCAAAAAGAGTGCCTGGCGCAAAAAGAGCGGCAGGCCAGCAACGCGATCACCCCCTCCTGCCTGTTCCCTCTCGCGCAAAAAAACACCGCCTACCCCACTCCAATGGTAAAGGCAGCCTGCCTGGTTCCCTTCCCCGCCGCCCCTTTAGCGAGGGGGGGCAGGTGGGGTGGAGAGAAGCAAGGCGCGCGTCCTAGCACTACCAGACTGACAGCTCTGCTGCGTTCCTCGCCCTTCTGTCCATTGAAGCCCCTTGTAAAAAAAACCTCACGAGTTGAACTCATGAGGTTTTTTTTTACAAGGGGCTTCCCTGGACACAAGAGCGAGGAACACGACGGACCTGGAAAGGTAAGAGGCGCGCCTCGCGGCCCAACACCGCCCACCTCGCCCCAATGGTAAAAGCAGCCTGCCTGGTTCCCTTCTCCGCCGCCCCTTTGGCAGGTGGTGGTAGGGGAGAAGCGAGGCGTGTCTCTTACATGTTCAGCCATGCCGCGTTCCTCGCCCATTCGTCCAGTGAAGCCCCTTGTAAAAGAAACTCGCAAGTTGAACTCACAAGGTGGTTTTTTTTCGAGGATGAAAGGGCAAGGAACGCAGCGGAGCTGTCAGTCTCCCGTAGCACTAGGACACGCGTCTCGCTTCTCCCCCCACTGCTGCCCCTCACTAAAGGGATGTCGGGGAAGGGAAGCAGCCACGCCTGCCGTTATCATTGGGGCTTGGTGGGAGGTGTTCTTTTTGCGTGAGAGGGAATGGGGTGCGCGGTGCGTTGCTGGCCTGCCACCTCCCACCCCACCCCCAATGTAACAGCCACCTGGCTTCTTCCCTTCCTCCACGTCCCTTTAGCGAGGGGGGGAGGAGCGAGACGCGCATCTTAGCGTGGAATGGGTTCTGTTCTCCTCCTGCCCTTCGCCCGCCTATTTCGCCCCTAGGGTTTCTCCCCCAGTCATCCACCTCTTATCACTTCGCCTCCGCTGTGAGGCACCTGGCTATTCGTCCTTCCCTTCCGTCCCTTCCTCACGGGCCTTTGGGAGAGATACTCTTCACCCCGGCCTTTTGGGCTCAAGAGACAGTTAGCCGCCAGCCAATCGGAGGAAGGGAAGGGAGAAAGAGAGAGGCACGGAGGAGAAAGTGTTTTGTGTCGAGTTTCCAGTTTTTTGAGTCCGAGCTAGAAAATCTAATAAATCCTTTGCAATCCCCCCACCCAAAAATGCTGGGAAATAGCTAATAAATCGTTTGCATTCCCCCCACCCCAAAATGCTGGGGAAGATTTCTTTCTCCTGAGAGGGCCTATTTCCTCTTTTTTATCTTTGCACAGGCTTAAATGTGCATTATTAAGAGTTCACCCTCGTTCTGTGGTAAGATTCCCCAACAGGTGTCAACCATAGGTATACTTCACATTTTGAAAACACATCCAGGCTCCCTCAAATTGGTATCCTAATTATTCTAAATTACTCTAGTCATGTAATCTAACTACGTTGTAAAACTCAGGCGTTTATCCTAACTTAGATTTACATCCTTCCTGGCAGTGTTTATGTTTTGTTTTGTTATCTTTTCCCTTCTCTCTTTGCTTAATTGCCCATTTGGTCCCCTTATTAACAGCACAAAAGGTGTGAGGATTGCTCTGGTATTTGAGATAGAGCATAGTTACATGCTGATTCCTGGAGGAGAAAGGGGTGGCATATAAAGGATTTAGATCTTATCGCAGGAAGAATGCCAGTGATTATTAGCATATGTTTTTACAGATGCTTAACAATTAAATTATTACTTTTTATTTATTATTATTCCCTTCAAATGCTATATCTATTGATGGAATGCAAGGTTTTTTTACCAGCGGCTTCCCTGGACACAATGGCGAGGAACGCGACGAAGCTGGAAAGATAAAAGGCGCGCCTCGCTTCTCGCCTGCCCCAGAAAATAATAAGCCCTCCCCCTATAATAAGCCCAAGGCCATATTTCGTGGGTAATAAATAAATAAATAAATAAGACCCTGTCTTATTTTCGGGGAAACACGGCATTAAATCAGAACAATGAACAGGTAGTCCTCAACTTACAACCATTTGTTTAGTTCAAAGTTACAATGGCACTGAAAAAAGTGACTTATGACTGTTGTTCACACTTAACGACCACTTCTAGCATCCCCATGATCAAAATTCAGGCGCTTGGCAACTGACTCATTCTTACGACGGTTGCAGTATCACACGATCCCCTTTTTGCGACCTTCCAACAAGCAAAGTGAATGGAGAAGGCAGACTCACTTCACAGCCATGTTGCTAACTTAACAACTGCAGTGACTCACTTAACAACTGAGGCAAGAAGGTTGTAAAATGGGGCAGAAGTCACTTAGCAAATGCCTTGCTTAGCAACAGAAATTTCAGGGACAATTGTGGTTGTAAGTCAATGTTTGCTTGGAAAGGCAAGGTTGAAGCATGTTAATACAAGATGTTTAAGCACGTTAAGCATTAACGTTTAAGCATGTTAATACAAGAAAGCAGAAGAGAGAGAAAAACTGGTATGTTGGCCTATTTTTCCTGGCTAATGAATCAGCCGTGATAAGAGAACTTTATGAAGGGAACCAGTTTTGATTAAGTCAGCAGAATTGCCCAGGACCTTCTGCAGGGCTGCAGCTAAGTACACATTGCCACAGGGGTCAGATGCTTTAAAAACTGCGGGAGCTGCGGAGAAAAAGGTGTGAAAGTGATATTAATCTAGCTGTGAATTTTGAAAATCTCTAATAAGACCCACCTGGCAAACAAGCCTTGGCTATATGGCACTATATTTCCAGGAAAGAATCTACCCAGTGAACCAGGACCCAAAGCACATTTGCGTTTTCCCACTTGCGACATGCTTTAGAACCTTGGTCAATATTGTTGTGCAGAGTTTATCAACCTCAGCAACTTTAAGGTGCAGGGACTTCAACTCCCAGAATTCCACAGCCAGCACAGGAGAGAAGCATCCTAGAACTACGGTGAGAGCAATCAACCAGGAGAATGTGTTGCCTTCAGAAGCTTCAGTGGTGCTTCATCACTGGAAGCTTTCAAAAAAAGACTGGAGAACCATCTGTCTGAACTGGTAGAGGGCCGTGATGGCGAACCTATGGCATCCGTGCCAGAGGTAGCACGCTGAGCCCTCGCTGTGGGCACATGTGCTGTCACCAGCTACACTTCGGTTTCCCTTGTGTGCATGTGCAAAGACCAGCTGGCCTGCATGCATGCGCGCCCCACCAGACCCTCTCTTCTAGGTTTCATCGCGCACATGCACGCTGGCCAGCTGGTCTTTGCGCATGCATGCAAGAGAAGCCAGAAGAGAACAGCTGGCCACACACGCATTAAGTGCTGTCATTAGCTGCACTTCTGGGTTCTGGTGCTCCGGCACGCACACACGCACGCTCCAAAAAGGTTAGTCACCACTGCTCAAGCAGGGGGTTGGACTAGAAGACCTCCACGGTCCCTTCCAACTCTGTTATTCTATGTTGTTCTGTGTTTCTATTTCATCCCTTTTTTCAGATCACCCCAAGTCCTGACGGGGCTTTCAGGGCTTCGCTTCGATGTGCTGCTGTCAGCGAATACGGTTGTGTGTCCTTTGTCTCCATTTCCTTTCGCTGCTGCTTCTGGCGGACGGAGCTACCAGAGTCTACTATCTGGGGATCCGCAGTGTGGAGTGGAACTACGCTCCATTGGGAAAGAATGCGGTCACCGGGCAAAGCATTGCAGATGATGCGTGAGTCCCAGTTTCTCCATCCCTACAAGCCAGCACAACCTGGGCACCTCCAATCACCTCCAAATTGTATAGACAAAACTGGAGGATTTGCGCTGAAATGTGCTACATGTATCACAACTATTATCTAAAAAATGGGACTAGAATAGAATAATAGGATAGGATAGGATAGGATAGGATAGGATATAGAATAGAATAGAATTGGAGTGGAAAATGGAATGGAATGGAAAATGGAATGGAATGGAATAGAAAATAGAATAGAATAAAATAATAGAATAGAAAAGAAAAAAGAAAAGAAAACAGAATAGAATAGAATAGAAAATGGAATGGAATAAAATAATAGAATAGAATAATAGAATAGAAAAGAAAAAAGAAAAGAAAATAGAATAGAGTAGAATAGAATGGAATAGGAAAATAGAATTAGAATAGAATAGAATTCTTTATTGGCCAAGTGTGATTGGACACACAAGGAATTTGTCTTTGGTGCAGATGCTCTCAGTGTACATAAAAAGACAAGATACATTCGTCCAGAATCCTAAGGTACAACACTTAATGATAGTCATAGGGTACAAATAAGCAATCAGGAAACAATCAATATCAACATAAATCATAAGGATATCAACAACAAAGTTACAGTCCTGCAGTCGTAAGTGGGAGGAGATGGGTGATAGGAATGATGAGAAGACTAATAATAGTCTTCCATTATTAATACTATTACTATTACTGTATTGGTAATGCATCCTTAGTGAATAGTTTTGATGGTGGTGAATTTCCACGCTGTAGTATTTTAAATGTACAAAATGTTTCTTGATTATCAGAGAGAAATTTCCAAAAATTCTCCTTATAGTTTCACAGAGTTTCCCATCCCTGAAACTAGCTACAAGGTAATCCATCATCTTTTCAGAGGTCAGATTCCACCATCTTCCTAGGGAAATTAATACAATTGAAACCGCTTGAAATTTTATGGGATTTCTAATCCAACTATTTATCCATCAATCCCCTCCAAAAACATGTGGTCTCAACTCAATATTAACCTTTAAAATTCTCTGGGGCTGGACTTATATTCAAACTAAAAAGGTAACGGTAAAGGTTCCCCTCACACATATGTGCTAGTCATTCCCAACTCTAGGGGGCAATTCTCATCTCCCTTTCAAAGCCGAAGAGCCAGCGCTGTCCAAAGATGTCTCCGTGGTCATGTGGCCGGCATGACAAAACACCGAAGGCGCACGTAACACTGTTCCCTTCCCATCAAAGATGGTCTCTATTTTTCTACTTGCATTTTTACGTGCTTTAGAACTGCTAGGTTGGCAGAAGCTGGGACAAGTAACGGGAGCTCACCCCGTTATGCGGCGCTAGGGATTCGAACCACCGAACTGACGACCTTCTGATCAACAAGCTCAGCATCTTAGCCATTGAGCCACCGCGTCCCTTTTTATATATTCAAACTATTTAGCCCCAAATGCTCAACAGTAGCTATGGTTTGAAATCGTACTGGTTGTTGGGAGGTTCCTGCTTCAGCTGCAGATAGAAACACAAAGTCCACCCGCTCCCCCTTACCAACTTGGACTTAGACCTCCAACCGGGGATGTTGATAAAATGCCTAAGGATAGTTGAGGTTGTACAGTTCTGAGCTGCAGCAAAACAATCTTTCCACCTGTTTCCAACTTTCCAACCGTTGGAGCCGGAAATGAGTAATCAGGGAAGAGACCTCTGTCATCTATGCTGCCGGTGAACTGTACATTTTCATGTTACACCAGAGAATAACGATTATGTAAACAGAGAGCAAACATTCAAATCGTATTGAATTCTCTTATTTTAAACAAATTGATCATGTGCAAGTCATGGTTAGTTTTTGTTACGATCCTGTCTTACCCCAGCCCGCCTGCCCTACAGAATGTCGTTGGGGTAGCACCAAAGATTTTGGTGGGTCTTGGTTTGAAAAGTGTTTTCTAATTCTGAGCTGGAACAACTTGCGAGGTTGACAGTCAAATCAAGCCACTAGCCATATGATACCTTCTTTCCCTGAAAATAAGACCTCCCTGGATAATAAGCCCAATCGGGCTTTTGAGTGCATGCGCTAAAATAAGCCCTCCCCGAAAATATTACAACACAGCAGCAGCCATTAGATGACCACGCTTGCCGCCTCCTGCACCTCAAAAATAATAAGGCCTCCCTTTTATGATGAAGGACGTTTAAACAATTATAGTCAAATCAAAGTGGAGGTATGATGATGGTAATATGTATAAACATTTGAGCGAAGATACCAAAGTTAAGATGAATTATACTTGATGACGGTAGAAGAGATGCACAAAAACCTTTTGTAACCAACTGATACACTTTCTACAGTATGTAAAGAAGGAGGCTTTTTATGTTTGTTTTGAAAATTAAAAATAAATAAAAACGGTTTTGGAAAATAATAATAATAAGACCTCCCCGAAAATAAGGCCAAGCGCTTATTTAGGGGGGGGGGGGTTGTCAAAAGAAAATAAGACCCTGTCTTATTTTCAGGGAAACATGGTATACCTTACTAAGTGCCTGATAAGCCCCTGCTCCTACAACTAACAAGCCAATGCTGGAGGCTTCTCACGATCCCTGTGTTTTTATTACTTATGATCAGTGGTGAAATTCATTTTTTTTTACTACCGGTTCTGTGAGCGTGGCTCGGTGGGCATGGCAGGGGAAGGATACTGCAAAATCCCCATTCCCTCCCCACTCTGGAGCCAGCCAGAGCTGGTATTTGCCGGTTCTCCAAACTACTCAAAACGTCCGCTCTTGGTTCTCCAGAATCTGTCAGAAACTGCTGGATTTCACCCCTGCTTATGATCTGTATTGCTCTTGGATGCTTGGTTGAGATGGCCTTTTTGATCATCCCAATGACTGAGCCAACACATTTTTATCTAGGGGCAAGTCCTGCTAGGTTCAGTGGAGCTTCTTAAAATAGCCCAAAGTTGGCCCTGTGTCCAGTTTCCCATGGGCAGTACCAAAAGGCAAAAAGATACGATGTGGAAGATGAGCTCCTCAGGTCGGGAGGTGTCCAATATGCTATTGGGGAATAGCAGAAAAATGGGCCTCCCGGACGTTCTAGAAATCCGAAAATGGGCATTTTTCCGGCCTCCGGAGGACCTCCGGAACCAGTGAGAGGCCATTTTCTCCCTCCCAGAGGCTCGAGGAAAGCATCGAGAGCCTGGGAAGGGCGAAAGACGCGCCTCATGGAAGTTCCGGAAGTCCAGAAAAGGGCCTGTTTCCAGTCTCGAAGGACCTCCGTAACCTGGGGGAGGCCGTTTTTGCCCACCTGGAAGCTTGAGGAACACCTCCGGAGCCTGAAAGGGCGAAAACAATCCCCCGCCATGTGCAGGAGGCCGAGTAAGCCACGTGGGGGGAGGGGGTCGCACGTGCATGCTTTTGGGGGGGGGGTCACACGTGCATGCGCGGAGGGATGGGCGCATTGCATTGTGGGTGTGGTTACGCAAAGGTTAGCTATCACTGCACTAGAGTGAGTTTAGGTGGAAATTGCTACCAATGTTGTCTCGACTTTTGATTTTTCTTTTCTAGCGTAGCTTCCCGTTTCCTCCAACCTGCCGAGGACAGAATAGGTGGGATTTACAGGAAATCCGTCTATAAGCAATACTCTGATTCTACATACACGGTTGAGATAGCCAAGCCCGCCTGGCTGGGATTCCTTGGGCCCGTCATACGAGGCGAAGTGGGAGACACCATTACTGTGCACCTGAAAAATTTTGCCAGCCACCCATTCACCATTCACCCCCACGGTGTCTTCTACACAAAGGATTCAGAAGGTAAATAACCTTGCAAGCTTTCAGATGTTCATAGGAGAGAAATCTTGCAAGTGACAGATCAAGTGAAAAACTCAAGCCACCCTTTAGAGATCTCAAGTGGCCCTGCGGAAGGGACAGCACTTGGCAAGATCTAGCAAGGACCTCTGGAAATCTGGGGGAAAGTTTGCCCGAAGACACCAGATGAGGCAACCCCATTCAAAACAGAACAGCTGAAAGCTCCAGATCAGCCTTTTGTACGTGTATCTCGGGGACCCCGAGTTCCAGAAAGTCCAATCACCATCACTGTCGGTTGGGAATGTTGTGTGGCACAACAGACTCCATTCTATGCCCTACAATGAGAGTCTCTGCATTTGCGGAGCGGCAGAGGTAGAAGACTTGGCTCACATCCTATTGGATTGTTGCTTGTATAAAGGGGAGAGAGACAGGTACCTTGGTCCATATACCAAACGAAGGACCCATTAGGATCCCCATATCAAAACAACTTACTTTATGTGCGGCCAAAACCGGAAAATAACATTTAACGCAGCACAGTCCTTAAAACA
Source organism: Natrix helvetica (assembly GCF_964273705.1). NCBI lineage: Eukaryota > Metazoa > Chordata > Lepidosauria > Squamata > Natricidae > Natrix > Natrix helvetica. Next base: position 5,535,126 of record NC_138562.1, read on the forward strand.
AAATGGTTCGGCTGAGATCTGAATACATGGGACTGATTGGGGTAGATTGCAGGGGTGACACCGAAATATAATTTTATCCTATTCTGTCTATATCTTAAATTATTGTATTCCGTTCCAATTTCATTTTACGCTGCATTTTATTTCAATTCCATCTTAAATTGTCTTTTATTCCAATTCCATTTTAAATTGCATTTTGTCAAATTTCACTTTAAATGGCATTTATCAAATTTTAGTAATACTTTGTTTCTGGAACTTTGCACTTTGATATGGCCCAGGGGCTAATCAATAAAGACTCAACGCTCTAAAGGATGTTATGATGGCAAAGGGTAAACTCAAAAAAAGGCTAATGACAAGTTTACTGTGCTTGGGCCTTGTGCAGAGTATCCTACAGTTAATAATATAAATTAATATACATCAAGAGAATGAGGAATTGACAGTTAGATTTTTTGGGAAATCTACCTTTGACTGGGTGGTGCCATTGGTCCTTTCTTCTAGGAGCCCTGTATCCTGATAGGTCCTCTGGAGAGCAGAAGGGCGATGATGCTGTCCCACCAGGAGGGAACCACACTTACACCTGGACGGTTCCTGAGGCCCATGGCCCAACTGAGGATGATCCCGCCTGTTTAACATGGATCTATCATTCCCATGTCAACGCACCAAAGGATATTGCCAGTGGCTTAATTGGCCCTTTGCTGATATGTAAACAAGGTAAATTCACTCTGAAAAAAATGGTGTTGGTTTTGTTCCTCCTTTTTGAAATGACCTTACAGAGCTACAACAAGCTATAAAGCTTTCTGGAATGATCCAGACTTCAGACTTAATTTAAGCAAATTCTTATTTCAGAGTGCCCCACCTGATTTTGGCTGGAAATTACACTTAAAAAACCAAGACTCCAATGGGCAGAGTGATGATGTAAAATAAATAGGCTGTCAGCGTTCCAAATATCATTATCCAAGGCAAAGTTATCCTTAAAACTCCAATTTAATAAGACAGACATGTTGTCATTATGCTGTGAAATTTCAACTCTAATGTACATCCTGTGGGTTCACCCAGTTGAAAATTCATTATCTATCCCCACACCCCATAATTCATCACATGGTCCAATCTTCATCTTCCACGCTGGCATGTACACCCCTCTGCTTCCGGTCAGGTGTCGAGGTACAGAGACAAAAGACGACCTTGAGCTTCTAAGAAGAACCATAACAATACATTCCACAATCCTACTCCTTTCTTTTCCCCCCTCCCAACTACTACACTAATGAAACAGCATAAGAAATTAATAAAAAGTGTGGCAGGCCAAAGATCCTAAAAGGAACAGAACTACAGGCCTGACATAGGCTTATTTTGTACTTTGTAGACAACATTGCCTGCTTTTTTCTTGAGACCTAATGGGGAATTGTTCTTATTTTAACACTGTTAAATGTAATTTTGGGTGGAATGGGACAACGCGGTGCAGACAGGTTGCTACCACAAAGTCACCACTGCCAAGTCATCGTAGGACAGATCAACACGGCCAATTCGCCATAGGCACAACTTGCTGCGGGCACACCAGAGGTAGAACTAGGCAGAGTGGTGTGGCTTGGTGGGCATGGCAGGGAAGGATGCTACAAAATCTCCATTCCCTCCCCACTCCAGGAGAAGGTTACTGCAAAATCCCCATTCCCTCCCGATCAGCTGGGACTTGGGAGGCAGAATAGATGGGGGCGGGGCCAGCCAGAGGTGGTATTTACCAGGTCTCCAAAGTACTCAAAATTTCCACTACCGGTTCTGTGACCACGGCTTGGTGGGCTTGGCATGGCTTGGTGGGTGTGGCTTGGTGGGCATGACAGGGGAAGAATACTGTAAAATTTCCATTGCCACCCCACTCCAGGGGAAGGTTACTGCAAAATCCCCATTCCCTCCCGATCAGCTGGGACTTGGGAGGCAGAGAATAGATGGGGGCGGGGCCAGCCAGAGGTGGTATTTACCAGTTCTGCAAACTACTCAAAATTTCCACTACCGATTCTCCAGAACTGTTGAGAATCTGCTGAATACCACCTTTGATCCTGAAAGAGAAGTTGAAGGGCGAAAACCTCATAAGTTCCCCACCCAGACCTGGCCCTCTTGGTATCCTTCATTCACTCGTGTTTTTTTCCTGCTTCAGGAACTCTGAAAGTGCTACCTTCAAGACGCCATGATGTAGATCTTCATTTCTTCCTGATGTTCAGTGTGGTGGATGAGAATGAAAGTTGGCACCTGGATGAAAACATTGCTTCCTATTGCACCGAGCCAGACTTGGTCGACAAGGAAGATGAAGAGTTCAGAGAAAGCAACAGGATGCATGGTGAGCACCCTCCTCTTTGCCTCCTTCTTCGACTGAGGCTGGTGTTTTGCCTACAAATAAGAAGGTCCCCAAAGAAGCAGACCAGAATCCAGACATTACTTTCCAGACTTTATTCAACACAGGGGAATTTCTGTTCCTGGGAAAACGTCTTGTCTAGCGTATATGGATGTTTCAATTTATGTTGAACATTGGGTGCTATCTAATAAAATGAAATTCAATGGTGAAAAGAGTAAGGTTCTACATTTAGGCAAGAAAAACAAAATGCACAGATACAGTATAGGTGGTACCTTGCTCAGTAGTAGTAACTGTGAGAGGGATCTTGGAGTCCTAGTGGACACCATTTAAATATGAGCCAGCCGTGTGCAGCAGCTGCCAAAAAAGCCAACACAGTTCTAGGCTGCATCAACAGAGGGATAGAATCAAGATCATGTGAAGGGTTAATGCCACTTTATAATGCCTTGGTAAGGCCACACTTGGAATACTGCATTCAGTTCTGGTCGCCACGATGTAAAAAAGATGTGGAGACTCTAGAAAGAGTGCAGAGAAGAGCAACAAAGAGGATTGGAGGCTAAAACATATGAAGAACGGTTGCTGGAACTGGGTATGTCGAATCTGATGAAAAGAAGGACTAGGGGAGACATGATAGCAGTGTTCCGATATTTGAGGGGCTCCCACAAAGAAGAGGGAGTAGCTTTTCAACTTTGAAATGGAGATGAGCACCGCCCCCTAGAGACGGGAACAACGCATTGTGTGGGGTTCTTTTTTTTAGGAAAATGCAATTATAATTCTTTTTTTTCTTTTTTTCTTTTAAGAAAGGACCCATGGTGCTCCTGTCCTGGAGTGCCCCTTATCCAGGGGTGAACCCTGGGAACCCCCTCCCCCACTGCTACTTTTCTCTTTCTTTCTGCAGCCATTAATGGTTTCATCTTTGGGAACCTCCCTGAGGTCACGATGTGTGCCGGAGATCGGGTCTCGTGGCATCTCTTTGGGATGGGCAGTGAGATTGATGTCCACACTGCCTTCTTCCACGGACAGACGCTGATCAGTCGAGGACACCGGTCCGACGTGGCTTCCCTTTTCCCAGCAACCTTTGTGGCAGCTGAAATGGTCCCTCACAATGTTGGGAAATGGCTGTTGACCTGTGAGGTCACTGACCACTTGCAAGGTGAGTCCTGGTGAACCGGTAGCGGAAATTTTGAGTAGTTCAGAGAAGCGGCAAATACTATCTCTGGCTGGCCACAGAGTGGGGAGGGAATGGGGATTTTGCAGTATCCTTTCCCTGGAGTAATAATAATAAATAATAAATATTTATTTCTTAGCCGCACCCTCTCCCGAAGGACTCGGGGCGGCGTACAATGGAACATATGAAATAAATATGTGGACGAAACAAACATATAGCAGAGACATATATCGAGACATACACAAGGAGGAGGTTAGCTGATAAATAAAACAATTAAAATACAGTATTTAAAAACCCCTAGATAATTAAATATAATTAAAATACCCAGTAAAAACCCGTCAGGAGCGATATGGTTAGATCAAAGTTGAGCCAGGAGTGGGGAGGGAATGGGGATTTTACAGTATCCTTTCCCTGGAGTGGGGAGGGAATGGGGATTTTACAGTATCCTTTCCCTGGAGTGGGGAGGGAATGGGGATTTTACAGTATTCTTTCCCTGGAGTGGGGAGGGAATGGGGATTTTGCAGTATCCTTCCCCTGGAGTGGGGAGGGAATGGGGATTTTGCAGTATCCTTCCCCTGGAGTGGGGAGGGAATGGGGATTTTACAGTATCCTTTCCCTGGAGTGGGGAGGGAATGGGGATTTTACAGTATCCTTTCCCTGGAGTGGGGAGGGAATGGGGATTTTGCAGCATCCTTCCCCTGGAGTGAGGAGGGAATGGGGATTTTGCAGCATCCTTCCCCTGCCACACCCACCAAGCCATGCCCTACCAAACTACACCCACAGAACCGGTAGTAAAAAAAATTTCACCACTGGTGAGCACCCCAGCCCTTGATAGTCACCCACCACAAAGAAGAACCAAGGTATTCTCCATTTGGCATGAGGATGGAATAGAAGTCCTTGAGAAGAGAGGGAAGAGCTGAAATAAACCCATAACACATTCTTCTTCCGGGACCTTGCTCTGAAAGAAGTTTGTTTATCCTGGAAACAGCTGTTCTCAAAGTTGCCTGTGAGATAAGCGCAAGATGGCAGCTGTGACACTGCAATGCAAGAAGCTGTTCTTTTCACGGGTGGCTTCTATCAGACCATCTTCACAGCTGCCATCTCAAGTTTTTTATCGTATTTTGAGGACATCTTCAAAATATGAGCATGCGAGCCATCGTCCCAGCTCAGCTCCACCTGGCCAGCTGATTTTCGGGTCTCTGCTGTGCATGCGTGGGGGATGGGCTACATGTGGGAGACTCATGCGTGGGGGGGTCGCGTGGGGGGTGGAGTTGTAAGTTGAGAATTACTTGAGTCTCTGTATTTAAGAGACAGAATTTTCTCTCTCCATCCCTCTTCGAGATACGGTTTAGGCTTTTTAATCCTCAACTATTTCTAATAAGTCTGACTTTTACATTAAATGCAATGGCTGATTATCAGCATTTGTTGATAGCTGGGCTAAGCTCATTCTCTGTAGCCAACACAACCATACTATAAGCCTTTTACTCCGTTTAAATGTATATTCTGCTATTTTAGTTACTCATTATTCTTTTGGCACTCTACTGCTGTTCAGGAGCACATCCTTCAACAAAAGCTCCCCATGAATTTGAATCTCCAGTACATGCTGAAAAAGTAAATGGTCTCTGCAGCACCGTAATAATTTTGGCAACATTGGTGTGGCGTCTATCAGAAATGGAAAAGGGGTCATAACTGTTATCTCCATTCCGATACTTTCTGGAGGAACCTTGCAGTCTTTAATGCAGACAACACAACCCAGCTATGAGCAGAAGTGGAGAGGACTACTGGAGAATCAAATAGATCCCTTAATGACTTTCTGATTATCAAATCAGGATTAGATTTCTGAGTTGAACATTTAAGTTCCAACGTTGCTCTGTTCTTATGGCTCTCTAATGTGCAGATAGAGTTCAGATCCCTTGTATCTGGAAAGCTGGACCGCTCAATTTAATTCATTCCATTTAGGCATGGTCCAGCTGAGTTTGGGTATCGTTCAGTACAAATAACAGCATAAAAGGAGCATGATCACTATTTTTTTTAAAAAACATGGCGGATCGAGTGAGCCACATCGCCAATCAGCTAACCCAACTTATACAAATTCTTTTTCTGCATCCTCTGAACTGCTCTCTCCCCCCCCCCTCCAATTCTCCACTAATTGACAAAAAATGGGAATTGAGGCTCAGTCTCTCATGGTCTCTTCTTGGCTTCCCCAGCGGGAATGGAGGCTCTCTATGAAGTCAAGCATTGCTCCTATCAGGATTCAGGACCTGCCCTCAGCGGGAAACTACGGCAATACTACATAGCAGCCAAAGAAGTGCGGTGGAATTACGGGCCTTCTGGACTAGACCCAGCTACAGGGAAAAGCCTGCGTGAGCCAGACAGGTAAGTCTCTTTGGTCCAAGGTTTCAAATGTGGTTTCCCAAACCTACATTTTTATTTATTTTATTTATTTGTTTTGCCAAACGTGTAAGATAATAGATATATAGAAGATTACGAATGCATGAAATGGATACGAATAAATGGGGACAGTAGGACAGGGATGGTAGGCACATTGGTGCGCTTATGCACGCCCCTTACAGACCTCTTAGGAATGGGGTGAGGTGGACAGGAGACAGTCTAAGGTTAAAGTTTTGGGGGTTTGGGGAAGAAACCACAGAGTCAGGTAGAGCATTCCAGGGCATTGACCACTCTGTTGCTGAAGTTGTATTTTCTGCAATTGAGTTTGAAGTTCTTTACCTTGAGTTTGTATCTATTGTGTGCTCATGTATTGTTGCAGTTGAAGCTAAAGTAGTCATTGACAGGTAGGATATTGTAGCAGATACTTTTATGTACTACACTTAGGTCAGACTGAAGGCAGCATAGTTTTAAGTTGTCTAAGCCCAAAATTTCAAGTCTGGTGGCATAAGGGATTCTGTTGTGAGCAGAGGAGTGGAGGACTCTTCTCTGAAATTTCTCTGGACTCGCTCGATCGTATTAATGTCCAATATGCAGTGCGGGTTCCAGACAGACAAGCTGTATTCGAGAATTGGTCTAGCAAATGTTTTGTATGCTCTAGTTAGTAGTACAGTGTTACCAGGGAAGAAGCTACACAACATGCCTTTTTGGCAATGTGGGCTCTGGCACTTACATCATTAGAGATGAGTACTCCCACATCCTTGACAGAGTGGGGGTCACTGTGCGAAGCTAGGCCATTTATGCCAAAGCCCAGTTCAACTAAAAACTGAGCACCTGCAGGAAAATGTCACCACCGAGGTTCCCTTTTTGGCTCTTTCTCCAGGATTCAAGGATCCGCTTGAGACTTCCTGGTCTAGCAGGAAGTCATTGTGATCTTGTTTGTGTTCAGTTTCTCACAGCTGTTCTTTAAGGAAAATGCCAGTCAACTTGGAGGGACATACTGGAAAGCCAAATATGTTGAATATACGGATGGGACTTTTCGTGTGGAGAAAGAGCAGACGGAGGAGGAAAAGCATCTCGGGATACTTGGTAATGGGGCAGGATTACATCTCTAATTGAGTAGGGAGTTCTTCTTAATTGATCACTCATATTAGTGATTCCCAACCTTGGTCACTTTAAACCAGGGGTGTCCAAACTTGGGAACTTTAAGACTTGTGGACTTCAACTCCCAGAATTCCCCAGCCAGCTCCCAAAGTTCCCAAGTTTGGACACCCCTGCTTTAAACTATGTGGATTTCAACTCTCAGAATCTCAGCATGCTGCCTAGGGGATTCTGGGAGTCGAAGTCCATCTTAAAGTTCCCAAATTGAGAAACACTGCCCATATCTCTCCATTGCTCCATCCCTTCAACTTCTCCAAGCAATATGTAATCCAGTTAAAAGCAATTTAGGAATCTGACATTTTTTATAATAACATATTTTACAACAAGAATCCCACGTGTACATTGATCCTTTATTTAATTTACTTTGAGTGTCAATGTTTCAAGCGTAAGGCTTGATGTTTTAATGCTTGCACAGTATTTTAATGGTGTATATTGCTTTTATGATACTGTAAGCAGGGCAAATTTGTGTGACAGTGAGATGGGCGGCATACAAATTTAATAAAGAAATGCATGATAGACAGCCTGGAAACCTTCAGTGAAGAACAAAAATTCTAAAAGCTGTATTTAAATAAAAATGTTTCCAGGTAAAGCACTTCTAGCTAAAGAATGGTAAGGATTTATTCAGCTCCAGTTTCAGGAAAACAAAGTTTCTATATAGATAGGTGGAACTATTTTCTCAGATAGCAATATAGCTCACAATTATGCGCAACTATAGTTCACATTAGACCTTGTTTCCCTGAAAATAAGACCTCCCCAGATAATAAGCCCAATCGGGCTTTGGAGCGCATGTGCTAAAATACCCCCCCCCCCTGAAAATATTGCAACATAGCAGTAGCCATGAGGTGGCCACGCTCCCCGGCCCCTCCTGCACCTCAAAAAGAATAAGAGCTCCCCGAAAATAAGGCCAAGTTTCGAGGGTCAAAAGAAAATAAGACCCTCTCTTATTTTGGGGGAAACATGTATTTATGTTATGGACCTCGTGTGAGGAACTTGTTGGACATATTCAATAACTATATTAGCAAATGCACAGAACTTTATGCACATTTATTTAGAAATAGTTTGGAATAATACGAAACTCACGCAAATCAAAACTCACACATTTGCTTTCCCCACTAATTACAAATATTGGGCAATGGTTATTTTTTGTGGTTAATGGGTTTCTTTATGGAAAGAGGAAAGACAGAAAATATGGCAGGATTATAAATGCAGGAAGGCCACCAGCTTCAGTCTCTGCTTCCAATAAAATTCAGTCAGCAAACAGGGAAACTGTACAATTCAAACATTAGTCAGAAGCCCTTCAGAAAGCAGCCTATTGCTGTGTGAGATTATTTCCTTTTATTCTTTTCGCTTTTTATTCTGGATAGTAAGATAAAGGTAAAAGTTCCCCTTGCACATATGTGCTAGTCGTTCCTGGCTCTAGGGAGCAGTACTCATCTCTGTTTCAAAGCCAAAGAGCCAGCGCTGTCCGAAGCTGTCTCCGTGGTCATATGGCTGGCATGACTAAATGTTGAAGGCACACGGAACGCTGTTACCTTCCCACCAAAGGTGGTCCCTATTTTTTCTACTTGCATTTTTTTACCTGCTTTCGAACTGCTAAGTGGGGAGAAGCTGGGACAAGTAACGGGAGCTCACTCCGTTACGTGGCGCTAGGGATTCAAACCATCAAACTGCCGAGCTTTCTGATCGACAAGCTCAGCGTCTTAGCCACTGAGCCACCTTATTCTGGATAGTGAAATAGCCCTATTCTGATATTTTAAAACGGAAAGGAATGAGAGCAGAATAGGAATGAGGAACCAACTACTTTTGCTGATGCTTCAAAAGATAATGTAGCAATGAAGATGGACTTTGGAATTATTAACTGGCAGTTCATGATTGTCCAAACTTTTGCCTTGCTTTGGGCCATGTTGAATGAAGAGGAATTCTCCTAGTGTATACAAATAACACATTTCTTTTTTTTCCAATATTTTTAATAATCTTGTCTGGCCACATTGCTAGCTGTCCAGGGTCACATGCATCTTCTGGGCTGCTGGTTGGACACGCTTGCATTAAAATAAATTATGATGCCTCTTGTCAATGTCTAATCCTTTCTATTTCCTCCTTTTTATCCCATTAAACAGAACAATTTGAGAGCAATGCTGGCATGTTCTGGGGCCCCCACCGAAAGCTTTGGGGTGGCTCTGGGGGCCCTAACTGGGCACTCTAGGGTCAAAATGTTTTTCTTTGCTACCCAGGTTTATCTAGGTCAGGGATCTGCAACCCATGGCTCTGGGGCCGCATGTGGCTCTTTCATCCCTCTGCTGCGGCTCCCTGTCACTGATCGGCTCCACAATTGATAGGGCTTTCGGTTAGGACAGGTAGAGGAAAAAGGATGCCTCGCTAGGAGGAGACTCTATGGTGGGGGAACCGGACTTCCAGTTGGCAGAGGAAAAAGGATGCTGCGCTAGAAGAGACTCTATGGTGGGGGAACCGGACTTCCGGTTGGCAGAGAAAAAAGGATGCTGCGCTAGGAGGAGACTCTATGGTGGGAGAACCGGACTTCCGGTTGGCAGAGGAAAAAGGATGCTGCGCTAGGAAGAGACTCTATGGTGGGGGAACCCGACATCCGGCCAGCTCCAGAATTGAACGGGGGGCTTCCGGTTAGGACCTTTGCGGCTCTTTGAGTGTTTAAGGTTGCCGACCCTTGACCTAGGCCCTCTGAAGCTGGTTCTTGTTAGGGTGTGAATTCCGCCCTGAATTATCGAAGTGTGGATTGTGGAATTTCCTTGTAGCATACTTTTGAAATAAGCGAAAATAAACCCGAGGCATGATCTAATAATAAAAAAAAAATTAATATAAAAGAAAATAAAAATACAAACTTGCTAACTGAATTAATCACATCTTGGCAAAACTCTGTGCCTTACCTCCCTTGGCAGGCGAACAAAAGATCAGAAGAGAAAGTTAAGAAAGAATGTGTGACCTGCGCAGTAAAACTTGTCAGATAAGAACTGTGGCATGCGCAATAAATCTGTTGTGGTTGTAGCCCCTTGTCTCTTTTCCCCTTGCAGGTCCAGTGATCAAAGCCGAAGTCGGTGACACCATTCAGGTGATGTTTGCCAACAAAGCCTCGTGGCCCTTCAGCATCCAGCCCCACGGTGGGCTTTACGGGAAGCCGTGGGAAGAAGCCCCACACCAGGACGGTTCGTTCTTCTAACCTCTTTGTGCTCATTTTTTAAATCTGTCCCAGAATGAAACACATGCCTTGTCTCCCCGAAAATAAGACCTCCCCGGATAATAAGCCCAATCGGGCTTTTGAGCGCATGCGCTAAAATAAGCCCTCTCCGAAAATATTTAAACTCGTGTGCAACCAGTCCCCACCATTTCCTCTGGTTGCTTGCCATGGAAACAACATGAGATGAGGAGGCAAGACCGGAAGGGAAAGGGGGGGGAGAACATGCCCTACGCACCCCACATGCCCTTATCCAATGGCCGCTCCCGCAATCCTTGTCACCGCGCCCCTTCTCTCCTGCTAATGGCCACCGCAAAAATAACGGTAGGCCCAGCGACACGCCTTGCTGCTGCAACAGCGCAACACATGCCCGCCGCTTCCTGCACCTCAAAAATAATAAGACCTCCCCAAAAATAAGGCCAAGTGCTTATTTCAGGGTGTGTGTGTGTGTGTGAAGGAGGGAGTTTCCCCCCTTTAATTAACGAGGTGTGAATCGTCGGCTTTCCAAGCAGCATATTTCCAGATAAGCAGAAAATAAAACCCGAGAACATTTTCTAATAAACAACTTTCAATATGAAAGAAATGAAATACAAATCTTACTATCTAACGATCTTACATTTTGGCAAGAGCTATGTTGCCCACCTCCTTCGGCAGGCGAACGGAAGAACAGAAAAAAAGTAAAGGAATGTGTGACGTATTATGTCATGCGCAGTAAATCATTGTCAGATAAGAAACTGTTCAGTCTGCTGTATAACTCAGAATATAAGCTCACGTTGAGAAACAAATTAACGTAGTGACAGGGGGAATAAGACCCTGTCTTGTTTTTGGGGAAACAGTATGTAACAGGCATGATCCTTTCAGTCAGAGAACAGGTCGGGCTAATTATGTTCTTGGGCTGAGAAACAGAAGCTGTTTCCCAGTTCTACAGAAGCAGTTTGATAGGAAGCCCTTCATGTGGAACACTGGACACTTCATAAGGGTCTACTCCAACCTGGTGTCCTCCATGTCAACTGTGGATTATATGGGAGGTGAAGGAAGCCAAGTTGCGGAAGGAAGGCGTCTGCAACTCCCTGCTTTAAAAAGCTTTTTAAAGCAGAAATGCTTTAGCAAAAAAAAACAAAAAACATTCTTAATCTGCTTCATTCCATTAGCCCCTCTGAGGACTTCTGAAAACGACAGTGACTGATGGTTGCAACCCAACACTTCCTTGGAAAATGTCTCTCCCTTCGCTGCCCCCAAGAAAGGATGAAATAGAAATTAATACAATACAATACAATAGTAGAGTTGGAAGGGACCTTGGAGGTCTTCTAGTCCAACCCCCTGCCTAGGCAGAAAACCCTACACCGTTTCAGACAAATGGCTATCCAACATCTTCTTAAAGACTTCCAGTGTTGGAGCATTCACAACTTCTGGAGGCAAGCTGTTCCACTGATTAATTGTTCTCACTGTTAGGAAATTTCTCCTCAGTTCTAAGTTGCTTCTCTCCTTGATTAGTTTCCACCCATTGCTTCTTGTTCTACCCTCAGGTGCCTTGGAGAATAGTTTGACTCCCTCTTCTTTGTGGCAACCCCTGAGATATTAAGCTAACCTAACCCTTGTCTTCCAGTAAATGGATATTGCAATGATTAGTGATTATTATTTTGGCAGACATATTTGGGTGCCACCCCCATCCTCCGCGTTGGCCATTTTGTACGGGGTGATATGCCCGTAGATTGAAACGAGCCAGGAACATCTGTTCCCATAGTGCATTCTATGAGATGATTTGATGGACCAATGAATGAAAATGTACAAATAGCTGTGGTTTTGTTCTCCTTCATTTTAAAGACCTGTTAAAAAACGGAGCATCCGTCAAGCCATTTGCCAACTTCACATATCTCTGGGTGCTACCACCACATGTTGGCCCTACAGCCTCTGACCCTCCCTGCCTGACCTGGATGTATTCTTCTGCAGTGGATCCCACAAAAGACACCAACTCTGGCTTAGTGGGGCCCTTACTCATCTGTAGGCCTGGCACGCTCAATGAGAGAAACCAGCAGGTACTTTCTCTTCTTTGCTCATGCCTATCCCACGTGGAGAAACCGTGCCACCTGTGAGGGGAAGACTTTGGGTGCTGGAAGCCCAGGTCAGCACTGGCATGTATTCCAAGGGGTGGGGAGGCCTTAGAGCCATATTTGCTTTGGGGGCAGAAGATTGCAGCTACTGTTCTAATACATGCTGTAAGCCACAAAGTGGGACGCGGTGGCTCAGTGGCTAAGACGCTGAGCTTGTCGATCAGAAAGGTTAGCGAGTCGAATCCTTAGCGCCGCGTAACGGGGTGAGCTCCCGTTACTTGTCCCAGCTTCTGCCAACCTAGCAGTTCGACAGCATCTAAAAACGCAAGTAGAAAAATAGGGGCCACCTTTGGTGGGAAGGTAACAGCCTTCTGTGCGCCTTTGACGTTGAGTCATGCCGGCCACATGACCACGGAGACGTCTTCGGACAGTGCTGTCTCTTTGGCTTTGAAATGAAGATGAGCGCTGCCCCCTAGAGTCAGGAACGACTAGCACGTATGTGCGAGGGGAACCGTTATCTTTTACGCCACAATTTGTGTGTGTGTGTTTTGCTTTGGCTGCATCTGTTTGCCAGATGTGTTGAATCCCAACTTGTACGAGTCCTCTACAAATATTATTAGATAAAGTAGATAAAGAAGCATGGTGTAAACAAATCTAACTATTTTACTACCTTTCTGTTGTCGCCATAGAAGTTAATAGAAATTGTCCTGTTGTTTTAATAGTTCCTCACATTTTATTCCCACATGTTTTGCTATCTCTCACCCACTTCACAACTCTAGGCTACCAAAGAAATTCCCTCTGTCCTCTGAGGTGGTTGAAATAGCAAAGTAGATGTTCTCCTCGGTTATCAAAACCTGATATCCTCTGTGTTGTTTCCTAGAAAGGCATTGATAAAGAGTTTTACCTTTTGTTTGGTGTGTTTAATGAAAACCTAAGCTGGTATCTGAATACAAATCGGAAGGATCTGAAATACAGACTGGGGAAAGAAGAACTGGTTGAGGATCACATCTTCACAGAGTCCAATAGAATGCATGGTATGTTAATGTGCCCAAATTGGGGGATGAAAGCAAAGGATCAGGCAATGCAGGATAGTATGTTGGAGATCTTATGGCAGCTCAATTTCTTACCAGAGCTCAGGGATAGATAAGAATAGGAATAGGAATAGGAATGGAGTGGAATGCTATGGAATGGAGTGGAATGGAATAGAATAGAATAGAATAGAATAGAATAGAATAGAGGAAAGAAGAATAGAATCGAACAGAATAGAATAGAATCGAACAGAATAGAATAGAATCGAACAGAGGAAAGTAGAATAGAATAGAGGAAAGAATAGAATAGAAGAAAGAGAATAGAATAGAGGAAAGAATAGAATAGAATAAAGAAGAATAGAATAAAGAATAGAATAGAAATGAAAAGAATAGAATAGAGGAAAGAAGAATAGAATGGAATAGAATTCTTTATTGGCCAAGTGTGATTGGACACACAAGGAATTTGTGTTTGGTGCAGATGCTCTCAGTGTACATAAAAAGACAAGATACATTTGTCAAGAATCATAAGGTACAACACTTCATGATAGTCACAGGGTACAACTAAGCAATCAGGAAACAATCAATATTGATATCAATCTTAAAGATACAAGCAACAAAGTTACAGTCCTGCAGTCATAAGTGAGAGGAGATGGGTGATAGAAACAATGAGAAGACTAATAGTAATAGTAACGCAGCCTTAGGGAATGGTTTGACAGTGATGAGGGAATTGTTTGTTTAGCAGAGGGATGGCGTTCGGGAAAAAACTGTCGTTGTGTCTAGTTGTCTTGGTGTGCAGTGCTCTATAGTGTCGTTCTGATCTCAGGAAACAGAGCAATGTCACTTCAGAAACCAAAGTTTGGTCTACTGGTGAAGGCACCAGGCTAGCGTCCAGGAGACAGTGAGTTCTAGTCCTGCCTTGGCATGAAAAGGCCAACTGGTTGACTTTGGCAAGTCGTGGCCTCTCAGCCCAGCCTACCTCACAGAGTTGTTATGGGGGGGGGGGGGGATATTGTATATGTTAATCTTGAGTTATTTATAAAAATAATAAAGATGGGATATAAACAAAATAAAATAAACTTCCAATAGAGGCAAATCTCAAGAACCAGAGCTGAGTGTGGTTTTATACCAATCCAAAGATTAACAAGGGAATCGGAAGCAACTCTTACTGAGTAAGACTGACCTCAACTTGGAAATGGTTTCCCAACTCAATCTCTCAATTTATAGGGTTTATAGCACAGGGGTGTCAAACTCACATCGTCACGGAGGCGTCACGTGATGTATCAGGCTTTTCCTCCCTTCGCTAAACCGGGTGTGGGTTATCCCATAGCTGCAAGGATTCAGCCTCATTGCATCACCCTTGCTTTATAATTGCATCAGCTTACGGATTACAGTTTACAACCTTTCATCAGCTGGCAGCTATTAAATCCTCAGTACCTTGACAGCATCTTTTGAGTTTCTGCCCAGACTGGACAAGGTGTATCATGCCCACAGCCTCTCCCTTAATTTTATTTTATTTTTGACATCTTTAAGTTGCCGTGCAGAAGTCCTCCTGCTTTGCTTCTGAGAAGCTGAACTATTTATTCTTCCTGGCTAGCAGCCAAGTTATTCTGGATTTGGAGTGGCTGGCAGGAAGAACGGCTGCCTTGATTGTGGAAGCATCAGAGGAAAGCAGAAAAGTCTGCATTGGTACCAAATGTGGAGACATCCATGGGCAAACATCTGCAAAGCAAAGAGGGAGGAATTGGTAAACAGACAAAGCCCCCAGGGGGAAAAGGCAGGAAAGGGAGCAGCCCTGCAGCTGTTTGCCTTCTATTGCCCCTACCAGAACCGATGAAACTTCTTGGATGTGAAGCAAAAGTTCTTCTTTTTCTTCCGCAAGGAAAAGAAAAACACCCCAGTTGCCCTTTGAGGCAGCCCCACAGCTCTTGTGGGGGGGCCACAGCCCAGGCGTTTGGCAATCCTCTCCCCTCCAGAGGTGGGTTGCTGCCGGTACGGCCCGGTACGGCCGTACCCGTAGTGGCCAGGAGCAGCTGAGAGCGTACTGGAACGGTGGCTCTTTTGGCCGGCCTGCCCACCTGTGCTCTATACCTGTTTTTATGGCAAACGGCAAAGTGCGCACGGATAGCGTGTGGTGCCTGCGCGAGCCCCAACAATCAGCTGGTTGTCACAGGGGCAGTGGATCGCACATGTGTGCACAGCACAAGTCAGGTGCGTGCGCGAACAGAACATGCGAGCGCTGGATCAGCGTACCAAGTAGTGACAGTTAGAGCAAACCACCACTGCTTCCTTCCCTCTTTTATCTCAGTTTTTGATTTCTGGAGTTTGAATCCTGCTTTCTGCTCAGTTTGAGCATTCCCAAATTACCACTGGATGAAAATGTCCCCTGAAAACTCAGCCTACTTCTGATTCCCCCCCCCCCCCTGTTTTCTTTTGCATTGAAGCCATCAACGGATTCCTCTTTGGAAATTTGCCCCTCCTGGAGATGTGCAAAGGAGACAACGTGTCCTGGCACCTGCTGGGCTTCGGCACTGAAACCGACATTCATGGCGTTGTTTTCCAAGGAAACACCATCCTGAGGAATGGGATGAGGCGAGATACATCCAGCCTCTTCCCTCACACCTTCGCCACAGTCCTCATGCAGCCCGATAACCAAGGTAAAGGTGTAACTCGGTGCCCCCCCCTTTCCCTCTCTCGGGACTGAGAAACTGACATGGCCCTTCACAGCGTGGGGAAACCACAGCTCCCCATATTGTCCCACACTTTTGGCCAGACTGAGTGGGCTTTCCAGAGGCTCTAGAACCGTGAGGGCGAACCTATGGCATGCGTGCCACAGGTGGCACGCGGAGCCATTTGTCAGGGCATGTGAGGTGTTGCCCTGTCAGCTTCAGCGCGCATGTGCGCGCTGGCCAGCTAACTTCGGCCTTCTTTTGAGGGCGTTTTTCACCCTCCAGAGGCTTCCCTGAAAAATGGTCATATGAGCAAAAAACCGACCTACGAGCAAACCGGAAATCTGTTCCTGAACTTCCGGTTTGCCCACAGGGCTGGTTTTTCGCACTCTGGAGGCTTCAGGGAAACTTGCTACCGTCCCTGTCCTACTGTCCCCACTTACTCGTATCCATAAATACTTCTACCCCCATCCCCAGTCCCTGGAAAAGTTTAAGCATTTTGTTCTATTTCTTTAAACCAGAAGATGCACACCTGTGGTGTTTAAAAAAATGTTGGCCTGTTGCCAGATCTGAGAGAACTTCGATCTGCCTTTCCCAAAATTGGTAGAGAAGCTTCAAGGGTGTCTTTGCTCCCATCCTGATTCCGGGCATCTTCTCAGCAGCTTCGTTTGCCTCCTTCCAGGCACTTTTGGTGTTTACTGTCAGACCAGCAACCACTATCAGAATGGAATGAGAGGCAGATACTCTGTTCGGCAGTGTGGAGAAAAGGCCCATTTTCCAGACCGACAGTATGGGACAGTGAGAACCTTCTACATCATGGCGGAGGAGACGGAGTGGGACTACGCTCCAGACCGCAGCTGGGAGTCGGAAAGGCACAACAGCTCAGAAGAGGAAAGGTATCACTGCTGCTTCTGAGACAGCTCTGCTTCCGGGGATTTGTTTCCGGGAAATGGGATGTAGTCAATCCTGTTGTTTTGGGGGGATTCTCTTGAAAGAGGTTTAAATCAATTAGACTTAATAGGCCAGAATTTTAAAAGAGAGGTAGGCCAATGGGGAACGATCCTGAGGAAGGCAAGGAAGCTGATTAGTGGGATGAGAAGAAGCCTTAGAAAATTAGCCTGGAAAAGAGTCAATAAGGAGTTGAAGCAGTGGTGAAATTCAGTTTTTTTTACTATGGCTTCTGTGGGCGTGGCCTGGTGGGCGTGGCCTGGTGGGCATGAAATGGCACAGTGGGCATGACGTGGGTGTGGCAGGGGAAGGATACCGCAAAATCTCCCTTCCCTCCCCACACCTGGGAGAAGGATACTGCAAAATCTCCATTCCCTCCCCACTCCAGGGGAAGGATACTGCAAAATCCCCATTCCCTCCCCACACCTGGGGGAAGGATACTGCAAAATCTCCATTCCCTCCCCACTCCAGGGGAAGGATACTGCAAAATCCCCATTCCCTCCCCACTCCAGGGGAAGGATACTGCAAAATCCCCATTCCCTCCCCACTCCAGGGGAAGGATACTGTAAAATCCCCATTCCCTCCCCACTCCAGGGGAAGGATACTGCAAAATCTCCCTTCCCTCCCCACTCCAGGGGAAGGATACTGCAAAATCTCCATTCCCTCCCTACTCCTGGGGGAAGGATATTGCAAAATCTCCCTTCCCTCCCCACTCCAGGGGAAGGATACTGCAAAATCTCCATTCCCTCCCCACTCTAGGGGGAAGGTTATTGCAAAATCTCCATTCCCTCCCCACTCCTGGGGGAAGAATACTGCAAAAACTCCATTCCCTCCCCACTCCTGGGGGAAGAATACTGCAAAATCCCCATTCCCTCCCCACTCCAGGGGAAGGATACTGCAAAACCCCCATTCCCTCCCCACTCCAGGGGAAGGATACTGCAAAATCTCCATTCCCTCCCCACTCTAGGGGGAAGGATATTGCAAAATCTCCATTCCCTCCCCACTCCAGGGGAAGGATACTGCAAAATCTCCATTCCCACCCCACTCTGGGGCCAGCCAGAGGTGGCATTTGCCGGTTCTCCGAACTACTCAAAATTTCCGCTACCGGTTCTCCAGAACCTGTCAGAACCTGCTGAATTTCACCCCCGAGCTGAAGGACTTTCCTTAGAGGAGGCCAAGTGCAGTTCTCTGTTGTCTCACACTGGAGGTTCCTCACTTACTGGAGGATTAAGTTTTGCCTGAAGATCAGCAAAAGCTTATTGACAGCTCAGAGAAGTGAGCAATTATGTAGTAGTTCTAGCAGAATAACAGGAAGAGACCTTGGAGTTCTTCTCATCCAACCACCCCTGCCCAAGCATGAGACTCTGTACCATTGCAGACATACGGCTGTCCAATCTCTTCTTAAGAGCCTCCAGTAATGAAGCACCTACAACATCTGGAGGTAACCCGTTTCACTGATTGATTGTTCTTGCTGTAAGGAAATCTCTCCTTGGTTGTAGGTTGCTTCTCTCCTTAATTAGTTTCCATCCGTTGAAATTCCCTGGGCCACGTCAGGACTCAAAAATTATGCGTAAGGTTCGCAGAAATATTTTGGAACTTTTTTTGATATCTGTCTGATTTCCTTACTGGCTTTTGCTCACAGTAACTCACGATACGTCTAACAAGCAGTATTCACCGATCAGCATCTAACAAACAGAGAGCTAACAGTCATTCTGGCTCCCTCTTATGGCTGCTTGAGGTAACAGCAGCCAATCACATTACAGTAGTACTTAAAGCTACAGTACTACCATCCTGGTTTATATATTGGTAACCCAGCTGTTAGCTTACATTCCGAACAAGCCTGGTCCAGATCAGTTAAAGCCAGATTTCCATGAGTTAAATCTGCCCAAAGCGATGAATGATAAGCCCTATACACACCATTGTAAGTTATTCATTTGTGTTAACCGTGCATCTTTCATGCAAAAAGGAATTTTGAAATTCACAGGCCTGGTGACATATTCCTCAACCGTGAGAATGGACGACTGGGCTCCCGATACAAGAAAGTTGTTTATAGGGAATATACAGACGGGACATTCAAGACCCCGAAGAAGAGAACAGATGCTGAGCAACATCTGGGGATATTAGGTAGCCCACTGACACCTTCGGGTGTGACTTTCATTCCAGCTAGTAGAATTCTAAACTCTTTCTGGCATTGCTTTCAAGAGTGCATCTTTTTCACACGCTCCTGGGATAAGCTTTGCAGCTTCTCAACTAAGAGATTTCCATCCCAGAAATGGGAGATTGTCTTTTAAATATGGATAAGACAAACAACCATTTGCCCAGGATGGAATAAGGACTCCTGCCCTCAGCAACTCCACGTGGCTTTTGGGTGGGGGGTGGGGAGATCATTTGGATGGGGGGAGGGCCCTGAAGATAGTCCTCAGCCTCTCAACCATTCATACAGCAAAAAAGGAAGCACTTTGTGTGTGTGTGCATGCACACGCTCGTCTGGGCCGCAACCAGAAGGAGGATCTGCCTAGGAGGCATGCGCGTGCCAGAAAACGTACTTCCGATTTCTGGAGTGCGCATGTGCGCCGGCCAGCAAGTCTTCCTGTTGCTTCTGTGCATGAGCACGTGCTGATCGTCTGGCCGGCGTGCATGCTCACGCCGGAAAACGGACAATGGCCAGCTGATTGCACATGCATGCCAGAAACCCAGAAGAGGAACGGGCAATGCCACTCGTGGCATGGGTCCACGTGCCACTTTGTGCACACCTGCCACAGGTTTGCCACCAAGGATCTACAGTATTCAAAGTTACAATGGCATGAAACAAATTTCATGGCTGGTTTCTTGGAGTTCCGGCAAAGTCCAGCAGCCCTAAAGCCACATGACTACGATCTGGACACTCTCAGCAGCTGGTTTGCACTTCTGACTGACTGCAGTGTCCTGCAATCCCATGATGGCTATTGGCAATCTTCCCTTCTGACTTTCCCAGAAAGTGAAAGGGGAAGCCAACATCCAAGGGTCTCAAGTCACTGGGATAAGGCTCTCCCCGCCCCGCCCCCCCTCACGCCCCAGTGTTTCTGCACCTATGCCATGCCTGTTCCCGAATTGGACCATCTTTGTGACAGAAGTTCTTCCGCTCCCAATTGCCATCGTAAGTCAAGGACAAGGTCATCCTCATTTGCACTGAGAAAGCACTTCAGCTTGTTTGTTTATTTTTATTCATTTTATTCATTTATTTAGTTTGTCACTCGTGTACAAGATAACAGGAATAAGGATAAACATGAATAAGAACACAGGAAATGGGTACAAATAAATGGGGACAGTAGGACAGGGACATTAGGCACGCTGGTGCGCTTATACATGCCCCTTACAGACCTCTTAGGAATGGGGTGAGGTCAACAGTAGACAGTCTTAGGTTAAAATTATGGGGGTTTGGGGAAGAAACCACAGAGTCAGGTAAAGCATTCCAGGCATTGACCACTCAGTTGCTGAAGTCGTATTTTCTGCAATCGAGTTTGGAGCGGTTGAGTTTGTAACATTTGTGTGTTTGTGTATTATTGCTTCCCGCCCGCCTTTCCAAAACCCCAAGAGCTTCTGCATTGACCTCATGCCTGGGGAAAGTTAAGCGTGTCGGAGTGGGCAGAGAAGTGTCCATAAAACAATTTTTGGTCAGCACATCGGATCCTTTAGAGGCGTCCCTACAAGCTTTGGGGAAGTGTGATGGACAACAGGTCTTTCTGGATTTTCTGGCACTGCTCATCAAAGCCTGGGAAAGCTAGTGTCCTAGGGCTGCAAGGGACCTTGAAGGTCTTCTAATCCAACACTCTGCCTTAGGCAGGAGTCCTTATACCATACTGGGCAAATGGTTGTCCAATCTTTTCTCCAGGGAAGAGCATCCACAACACTTGAGAAGGAAATTGTTCCATTGATTCATCGTTCTCCCTAATTTCTCCTTAATTCCAGGTTGAATCTTCCTCTGGCAAGCTTCCATCTCTTGCTTCTTGCCCTGCCTTCAGGTGCTTTGGAGAGTAAACCGATGCCTTGAGCTGGTCAGGAAGCCACGGGGTCCAGGAGAGCTAAGCAAAACGCTGGCTCCTTCCCTCGGAAGCCAAGTGGTTATGTTGCTCTATGAAGCTGCTTGGAGGGGGCTACACATTGCTGTTCACCAGAAAACAAACCCACTGAAGTTTTGCAAACCCCCTGTCAGCCTCTGCTTCGCTTGCTTGTTATCGGCTGCCATAGAAACAGGGAGGGTGGGGGCATGGTATTGGGGAAGGGAAGGAGTTATGTAGAAGGGAGTTTTGTTCTCACCATCTTCTGCGCATGCTGATGGCCGATGTTTGGTTTTGGTCAAGACCAACCATCTCACATACCAACCTGATGAGGCCTTTTGAAGATGCACTCCACATGACACCGTAGGGAGTCGCAGATTGGACACTGGGGTGGGGTAACTGGAGGGAGGGAGCTGGGTAATCATTTGATATGTACTTGTTCACACCTTTTTGGCTCAGATCTTGCTTTCCTTTTCGCTGCTTTCACTTCATATCTAGTAAAAGTACTTTATCTCTATTCAAATGGTGTGGAGGTTTTTCTTTCTTGGATACTGAAGGAGGCATGCCTGACACCCCCTGCCACTCTTCTTTTGCTTTATCCTTCCTGCCTCCAGGTCCCTTTATTTGGGCAGAAGTGGGAGATGTGCTGAATATAGTTTTTAGGAACAACGCCACGCGGCCTTACTCCATTCATGCCCACGGAGTCCTGGAAAAGAACCACAGGGACACAGCAGTGCCGGGTGAGTCTTGCCAGCATTTTCTTGGCAATCTATACGCCTGAGTTTTGTTTCTTCATTTAAGTACTGTTGTGTTGGTGTGTCTGTGTACCAAAAAATCCACAACTGTTATCATCTGCCCTAAAATGAGGACAACCTTACCTAAGAATTTTCAATGCTGTCCTAAAAATGCAGAAGTATTTAAATAAATTTACATTTAAATAAATACAGAATAGATTCAAAACGTGGTTTTTGAGCAACAGCTAAAAAGAACATTATTGTATAAGAAAAACCCACACACTCCAATCAGATTTTAGATGCACAATAGCAGAGAACAATATTCTTAACCAGTCAACTAGGTAGCGCTGTGCTGGGTAAGAAGCATTTAAGCTAATAATCTTAGTAAAATATAAATTTGGTTTGTGAAAGTTAGCACAGATCAGAGAAGAACACAGGCGGACTATTGCTCCTGTTAAGTAAGTAAGCTCCCCGTTAGAAGAGCGATTATGCAGAGAAGCGTAATGAGAGTGATATGGAATAACACGCACAAACCAGCATACAGAGACACTGAATAGTATAAAAATATAGTAGTTTACTATGTAGAAATATAGAAGTATTCGGAGTCCGGTTAACAGTCCAAGTCATACACGGTTCGGTAATTCAGTTATCAAAATATTCAGTCTAAAACACAAAGTATAGCTAAACAGTTGCAAACCACAATACCTCAGTATACACCAACCAGCTTCTAACAAACAGCGAGATCTAACAGCCATTCTGGCTCCCTCTTATAGCTGCTTGAGGTAACAAGCCAATTACATCTGTGAATCATTTAAAGCAGTGTTTCTCAAACTTGGCGACTTTAAGTCCTGTGGACTTCAACTCCCAGAATCCCCCAGCCAGCATAGCTGGCTGGGGAATTCTGGGAGTTGAAGTCCACAGGACTTAAAGTCGCCAAGTTTGAGAAACACTGATTTAAAGTAACAGTAAAGTAATCATAGCTTATATACATTGTCAAGCCAAGCCTAGGGTTACATCCCTAACAGTTCCAATAAAAGTATTGTTGAATCAACAATGGGACAAAGGCAGTCCTGGATATTAGCCGATGCCCTGTAATAATTTAAATCTCCGCATAGTAACTTAGGACTGCTGATAAACATGTTGGTTTTCTAATGGCTTGTGCTGTTTCGTAGCTTGGTGTTCATGAGGAGGGCAGCCTCATAAACACCAGGGGCAGCCTACAATCTGCCTTTATATCTGAAGGCCTGAATTTTCAGATACACAATCCCCTGTCGCTGAAGTTCCTAACAAAAGTGTTGAAATTTCTCTCTCCTAGGAGGAATTGTAACCTATCAATGGGATGTTCCCGAAAGATCTGGTCCAGGACCAAACGATTCAGCCTGCGTGAGTTGGATCTACTATTCCACAGTGGATCGTGTCAAGGTGTGTGTTTTCCTGTTCCTTCGTTGATGATGTCCTCTCCCAACGTGGGATGGAGCTGCCCAAGGAAATATCAGTGGTCAAGGTGGAGACTACCAATGGCTGAAGCCCACACCAAAGTTAATGGCCTTTTAGGCTTCCTCCGCTTGAGTAGAGCTCACTTTTTGAGTAAAATAAGAATTATATGTCACAGAGTGGGGGGGCATCAGAATTTTAGAGACGCTTAGGAGGGGCATGGCCAAAAAAAGTTTGGGAACCACTGGTTTAAGGCCTTGCCTGATGCAGCTGGATGTGCCCTGCACCGGTGTGTTAATACAAAAGTGTGTAGAGTTCTAGCAAATGTACGCAAAGAGTTTTTGCTGTCTCCTTTTCTGGCAGGATTTGTACAGTGGCCTCGTTGGGCCCCTGAAAGTTTGTCGTAAAGGGAGCCTGGATTCTAACGGGAGGAGGAAAGGCGTGAGCAAGGAATTCGCTCTCCTCTTTTTGGTTTTTGACGAAAATCAGTCTTGGTACCTCGAGGAGAACGTGAAGTTTTATATCCAAGGGGATTGGAACCGTTCCCACCAGCAGGACGAAGAATTTATGGAAAGCAACAAAATGCACGGTTTGTAGACCTCTTATCCTTTTTTTGTATTAGGAGTGATGATGCCTTTGCACGTTGCAAAAAGAAATTTGACTCTCTTTCTGAAAAACAGGACATTTCTTTTTTTAAAAAAAAGATTGTTCCATATGCATATTGTGCTTGAGAGTGGTGGGAGATTTCTGGAGTGCCAGTATGGATACAACTTTAATTTCCTTAGGAAGAGCTCATTAGATAGAGGTTTTGTCATAAAAAAATCATTTTCAATAGAAGAAAATATCTGTAGTTCAGGGTTGAACTGTGGATTCCTTGTTGCTCTCTCAGCCTGGTTACTTATTACAGACGTTTCATTACCCTAGTACCGTGATGGTGAATCTCTGGCATGCGTGTCACATGTGACACGCAGTGCCCTCTCTGTGGGCATGCGAGCCAGCGCCTTAGTTCAGCTCCACCGTGCATGTGCGTGTACCTCCTGCCAGCCAGCTGGTCGGTGGATTGCTGACATGCATGGTCATAAGTTTAGGATTACTTGCATATATTTTTTGGTCTACATCATTTATGATAGCCTTTAAATTCTTCATCAGGCAAGATATGACAGAGGACGAGACAGAGAAGAAGCCAAAACTCCAAAACGTTTCAGCAAAGTGAAGTGCAGTTCAAAGTCCTCCATTGGGGTGGAGATTTGTTAAAATATTCATGACTGGGAGAGACATGGGAACAAGGTCAGCCAATGAATAGGCATAGCAACTAAGTCAGCCAATGGGAGCTTAAACAGATCTGAGTCTGTGAAGAGAATTGAAACAGAAACTTAAGAAGGAAACAGACTGCTGCTCTGAGAAGTAAACTAGCAGTCCGTCTGTGCTTGTTTGCTGAAATGAAACTAACTGCTTGTGTTTGCCTGTAACTCTCCTGCTTTGTGTTTACTTGGAAGAACCACCTGTTGGTATTGTACATTTATTAATCTCTTCTTATGTATATAAAGAAGTTAATGAGTTCTGCTGCATCAGTTAGCTGTGTGTGCTTCTGGATTTGAATTTATGCAACAAGATTGTAGGCTGGCCCTATTGTTTGTGGTGGGTGTGATCGAGTCAGAGGCAGGGAGAAGAATTGCTGACAGTTTTGCAGAGATGAAATTGATCTGATCCTGAGGAGAAATGCAAAGGCTCACTTTGGAAGGGTGAGCGGTTCTTCACGAGACAGAAGTCCTGCCATTATTCATCAGAGATCTTTTCTTTCCTTAGCAATCAATGGTAAAGTATATGCAAACTTGCCCGGGCTGGAGATGTGTGAAGGAGACTGGGTGGACTGGTATCTGCTGGGAATGGGCCAGGAGATTGACGTGCACACGGTTCACTTCCATGCAGAGACATTCATCTACCGGGTGAGACTCTCCCCAAACTGATGCAGAGGATCCCCCCCCCCCCAAAGAACAAATCTAAAGAAAGAGTCTGGGAGTGTTCTTGGTCTAGGCTTCCGGAGAAAGCCTAAATCACAATCTTAGTCCCAAAAACCTTCTTTTATTTATACGGCTGGAGATTATGGTTATTCAGAGGCCACAAGGCTTTACAAAGAGTCTGTGTGTCAATTCCTAAAGTTGCCATGGTGAGAAAAAGGGGGGGGGAGCGCATTCCACGCCTTGTTTCGGCTAGAATCAGATTACCGCAGCAGGCTTGGGAGGGGTGCACCTCGTTGGGGAATGTGATTTATGACACAGACTGAGGGGAGGGAAGGAACAGGGGTAAAGTTCAGCTATTATTCAAATAAGATCTGACTACAAAAAGGTCTTGCCAAAATAAATGCTCCTAATAAATGACTAATTTTCTTTTGAAATTTGCCTCGAGACTCAAGAATCAATTAGGACATTTTTTTGGAAACCTGACACTGTGAAGGTTCCGACAGATGTCTGCTTGAGTTGCCGCAGTCTTTCAGGGGAATGTTGATAAACACCCACCTTATCTCCCTTGAAACGCTGCCAGAGACCTCATTGCCAAATGCAGAGCAAGACAAAACTTAGCACAGAGTCAAACAGAACTTTTCAAAGCTTGAACCGACCAGCTGAACTAATTGCTTCGTACAAAGGCTCACGTCCCATTTGCACCTCTTTTTTGTCTTATGGGAAAGGCCAATCACCTCCAAGCCTTACTCCCAAGTCAACCCTGTTTTCTTAATTGTTCTTGCCTTCTGGCAGCTCTGCACATGCACATACTGGGAACAAGCTCCCACTGTTCTTCTGCCTCACTGATGTAAGACTCTGGAGGCAGCAAATAACTACCAGATGGCCTTGGTACCCTCTCTGCCTCCGATGCAGAGCCCTTGTCTGAGCCTTCCCCAGACTTTAGGATTGGCCCATGTTCCTCCCCAGCCTCCTCACTGTCCGAATCTGCAGCCAGCTCTGCTGGCTCCTGGCGGGCCACAACAGGGGTCTCCTGTCCTGCATTTAGTTAGTTTGTGTGTCCCAAGTTGGCAGGTTAGTTTCTTTCCTCTCCCCAGGTCTCCCCAAGCCAACTAAGTTGAGCAAACTTATAAAATGCTTAACTCTCTGGCCATGGAATTGGTAGTAGCTAAACATTACCCTCTGGCCATCACCCCTGTTTTAGGTTTTTCACTCATTGTCCTTCCATTTTGTGTGTCAGAATGGCAAGAGTTACCGGGCTGATGTGGTGGATCTCTTCCCTGGGACCTTTGAGATGGTGGAGATGCAGGTTGGCAATCCTGGCACCTGGCTTCTTCACTGCCATGTGGCTGACCATATCCATGCTGGCATGGAGACGCTTTTCACAATCCTACCGCGCCAAGGTAAGAAGAAAGCTCGTGGTGCAAGTAGGGCTCAATCTGTTTGGGGAGCTGTGCCCATCAAAATCATTCAGTGGCTCTCCTCCTTATCAAAAAAATTATACAACATGGGGGTCTGGTTTAAGTGGCTGTTACCAGAGGGGATGATGGTCTTCTGGGAGGGAAATAGGATCAGAATTAATACAATTCAAGAGGTGGAAGCCTTTATCAAAAAGAATCTTTCCCCCCCAGAGGAGGAATTTAGTGGGAGTAGAGAAAAGGACAGCAAGACGCAAGATAAGGAGGGGGGGGCGCCGAGGCCCATCCGGGGGGCAGGGAACAAAAAGCAATATCGAAAAGGCTTAGATCACAAAAATGAATGTATTTGGAATAATTGTAATTGTTGATACTACAAAAAGTAACAAAGAAAAAATAGTAGAGCACATGTTTGATAATATTGGTTAAATTTGTTCTGATGCTTTCTTTCATATTTTATTTTTAAGATTGTGAAATCTGTGAGTTTCTTGGGGGGATTTTCGCCACTGGTGTGGAAGCTGCAAAAAAAATTTTGTACACCCTTTTACCCTTCCCTATATATTTTAAGATCAATAAAAATTTTGCAACAACAACAAAAAAAATCATTCAGTGGCTCCAAGGCACATCTAACCCCCTTGGAAACCAAGGAGGAAACTCCAGAACTCTCTGAAAATAAGACCTCCCCTGATAATAAGCCCAATCAGGCTTTTGAGGACATCTGCTAAAATAAGCCCTCTCCCGAAAATAAGCCCTCCCTTAAAATATTTAAACGCATGCGCAGCTGATCCCCAGCATTTCCTGGGGGCAAAAGGGGGAAGAAACATACCCCACCTGCCCCACATGCACTTATCATCCCCCCGTAATGGCCTCGCGGATCCTAGCTACAAATCCCACAAATTCTAGCTACCACGCCCCTTCTCTTAGTGGTGGCTGTTAAGTAAGTAAGCTCCCCGTTAGGAGAGCGAGTGTGCAGAGAAGCGTAATGAGAGTGGTATGGAAGAACACACACAAACCAGCATACAGAGACACCGAATAGTATAAATAATAGTAGTTTACTATGTTGAAATATAGAGGTATTCAGAGTTCAATTTAAAGTCCAAGTCATACATGGTTCAGTCAGTCAGTTATCAATGTTCTCAGTTAAGAAATGATCCTTTGAACACAGTCCAGTATCATATAATCAGTTCAGCACACAAAGTAGTTAACAGTAGCAAAAACACAGTAACTCACGATACATCCACCGATCAGCATCTAACAAACAGAGAGCTAACAGTCATTCTGGCTCCCTCTTATGGCTGCTTGAGGTAACAGCAACCAATCACATTACAGCAGTACTTAAAGAAACAGTACTACCATCCTGGTTTATATATTGCTAACCCAACTGTTAGCTTACATGCCTAACAATGGCCCCATAAACAGCGGCAAGCCCAGCGACACTAGGGCTGGCAAGAGTGGGCCAGAAACCTAGACAGAACTTATGGCCCTCTCTGGATCAGCTGATCCACAGGCTGCGGGCCAAGGTTAAAGGGCCTCCTGCATCTCAAAAATAATAAGACCTTCCTGAAAATAAGGCCAAGCGCTTATTTCAGGGGCCAAAAGAAAATAAGACCCTGTCTTATTTTGGGGGAAACATGGTAGGAAAGCTTCAGGATAAGCAATGGATCAGTAGAGAACAGCAGCTGGAAGGACCAGAAAAGCTTGTCACCAGATGTGCTTGCTTAGCGGTGAACTGAGAAGAATGTAGATCATTGGGAATCAGGGTCTGGACTTCTCTAAAGAAGCCATTCAAAAGTTCAAACTTGGTCGCTAATCCAACAGCACAAAGGAGCTCTGGGGATGGACAAATAGATCTGTTTGCCTGAAACAGGGCTGAACATCATGATACTAAGGGAAAGGAAGATCTAGATGGACTCCTCTTTGTAAAAGCTGAATTCCATGAATAGATCCCTTGTGCTGCTCTGGGTGTTCTCCATCTCCCTCTGGGCTTCACAAAACAGTCCTGATTCTGTCATTTATTTCTTTTCAGATGCAGAACATTGCAGATACCATGTATTCAAAATTACAGGTACTGTGTTTTCTTTCCATATTTCTTTTCAGGTATCTTTAATGAAAAGAAGGACTAGGGGAGACATGATAGCAGTCTTCCAATCTCTCAGAGGCTGCCACAAAGAAGAGGGAGTCAAACTATTCTCCAAGGCACCTCAGGGTAGAACAAGAAGCAATGGGTGGAAACTAATCAAGGAGAGAAGCAACCTAGAACCAGGGGTAGGATTCAAATTTTTTAGCAACCAGCTCTCTGCCTGGTTGCTGGGTGGGCGTGGCTATGGTGGGCATGGCCTACTCAGCCTCCCGCACCATAGCGGGGGGTGGGTGGGTGTTCCACTCTCCCCAGTCTCCGCGTGGGCCCTGCACTTACCTGACAGCCAAAATGGACCATGTGGAGACTCCTGGGAGGGATGGGGGTAAATGGGCATGGCCAGCCAGTCCATGCAACTACTGGTTTGGCGAACCTGATGTAAAATTAGCATCTGCTTCAACCGAACCAGTCCAAGCCAGCTGAATCCCACCCCTGCCTAGAACTAAGGAGAAATTTCCTGACAGTCAGAACAATTAATCAGTGGGACAGAAGTTGCCTCCAGAAGTTGCGAATGCTCCAACACTGGAAGTCTTCAAGAAGATGTTGGATAACCATTTGTCTCAAGTGGTAAAAGATTTCCTGCCTAAGCAGGGGGTTGGACTAGAAGACCTCCAAGGTCCCTTCCGACTCTGTTATTCTGTTTATCTCATTCAGATAGCATGATTGATAGAGATATTCCAAGTTTGAAATCTTTTCTCCCTTCCATTGTTCTTGTCCTGTGGTCCCAAATAGTCACCCCTCTGGAATCGTCCTGAAATATTGCTAATCTCTTACAAATCAGGACTCCAACTTGGCACAACCTCCAGCAATTTTCCTCTATCTTCTGGAAATTCTCTTCTGAATATTACCTGGTGAACCCTTAATCAATCATAGCTTACGCTAGCAAGGTTGCCTCTTAGCCATGGTTTTCAGATTTCGGTTTAGGTGAAACTGCTGGGACGTCTCTATGACATTTTGGCTGAAATGCAGTTAAACATCATGCTCAACCATGCTGTACTTGAATCCTATACAAACAAGCTAGCTCAGTCCTTGGCGTTGGCTTGCCAATTTCAGGAAAACCAGGGACTAGTGTAATGTATGAATCCAGGTGTCAAATTTCCTAACGATGCCCTAATTAATTCATAATTATCGAGTCAAGGTTTTCAGTACAAAACCAGTGATTTATTGGGTGATCCATTAGGCAATATCTGTTCGCAGTCAAGCCTGTGCTTTGCTTGATTTTTCTTCTGAACTTTACCCCTGTTCCTTCCCTCCCCTCAGTCTGTGTCAGGATCACATTTCCCTGTAAGAGGCGCCCCTCCCAAGCCAGCTGCAGTAATCTGAGGTCCGACTTCAGCCGACAGTATGCGTGCAATGTACTTCCCCTCCCTTCTACCATGAGAACACGGGAGAGTTGACACCACGTTTAAGCTCAAGAATGACACAACTGGAAGAGAGTCTGTTCAGTCAGCTTGGTACAATCCCCATTTCTAAATGATTTCACAGGATTTCCAGTTCAGCCCTGTTCCTCATTTAGTTTTCCAACCACAGAGAGCTTTTTATTTACTTGAGTTATTGCTATTACGCTATTATTGCTGTTGTTCTCCAGTTTTTAATGGCTTAGGTCAGTGATGGCGAAGCTTTTTTGGCTCGCGTGCCATAAGTGGGGGGAGCTCAGGGGGGTAGTGTGCGGGCGGGCCGCACCCATAATGCAATGTGCGACCCCCCCAATGCGCATGCATGCACTACAGGCGCGACCCTCCCCATTTTTTGCATGATTTTTTTGCCCTCCCCAGGCTCCAGAGGCTTTATAGGAGCCTGGGGAGGGCGAAAACAACCTCCCCCCCCCCCCGGAAGCCCTCCGGAGGTTTCAGGGAACTTCAGGACGCTTCCCTGAAGCCTCCGGAGCAGTCAAAACCAGCCCTACGAGCAAACCGGAAGTACATTCCCGAACTTCCGGTTTGACCATAGGGTTGGTTTTTCGTGCTCTGGAGGCTTCAGGGAAGTTCCTTGAAGCCTCCGGAGGGCGAAAAATGGCCTCAAAAGAAGGCTGAAGTCAGCTGGCCAGCATGCGCGCTGGCCAGCTGACGGCAGCGCCTCGCGTGCCCTGACAAATGGCTCCGTATGCCACCTGCGGCACGAGTGCCCTAGGTTCGCCATCACTGTCTTGGGTTATTGAATTCCTCTTGGTCTGTAGTTTGACTTTTCCTCAATTTCTTTGACTTCCAGCAGAAACTGCCGAAGAGGCACCTGTGGGTCCTTCTGAAGAGGAGGACGTGGAAGCTTCTGAAGAGGAAATCTCCCATGACATCGTTTTGTTTGGCTCAAGGCTAGTCCAGGGACATGTAGAAGCCGCCATTGTGATTCTTGCGGTTGCTGGAGTGGTCCTCTTCATCACGGCCAGTGTTCTTCTTGGTGTGATCGTTCACCTCAAGAGACAAAAGCGGTTGAGACGCAACAAGCGGTCTATATTGGATGAAAGCTTCAAACTGATGCGTAGTCAAAAGCATGACCTTTAGCAAAGAGCGGAAGAGGCCTTGGGAGTTTTTAAGCCAGGCAGTAGTAAAAATGGCCCAGAATAGGATTCAGCAATCATTTCCCGAAAACTCACTAAGAAATTTTACTCGTACGTCCTTCTGCCTATGATAGCCACTCTACATTTTAAGGTTTCCGGTATCCCAAGTCCCAGATGGATTCCCAGCAGTGATGAAATTCAAATTTTGTTTTACCACTGGTTCTGTGGGCGTGGCCTGGTGGGCGTGGCAGGGTAAGGATACTGCAAAATCCCCATTCCCTCCCCACTCCAGGGCAAGGATAGTGCAAAATCTCCATTCCCTCCCCACTCCAGGGTAAGGATACTGCAAAATCCCCATTCCCTCCCCCTTCAGAGGAAGGATACTGCAAAATCCCCATTCCTTTCCCAGTCCAGGGCAAGGATACTGCAAAATCCCCATTCGCTCCCCACTCCAGGGGAAGGATACTGTAAAATCCCCATTCCCTCCCCCTTCAGGGGAAGGATAGTGCAAAATCTCCATTCCCTCCCCACTCCAGGGGAAGGATACTGCAAAATCCCCATTCCCTCCCCCTTCAGGGGAAGGATAGTGCAAAATCTCCATTCCCTCCCCACTCCAGGGGAAGGATACTGCAAAATCCCCATTCCCTCCCCACTCCAGGGCAAGGATAGTGCAAAATCCCCATTCCCTCCCCACTCCAGGGCAAGGATAGTGCAAAATCCCCATTCCTTTCCCACTCCAGGGCAAGGATAGTGCAAAATCCCCATTCCCTCCCCACTCCAGGGCAAGGATAGTGCAAAATCCCCATTCCCTCCCCACTCCAGGGCAAGGATAGTGCAAAATCCCCATTCCCTCCCCACTCCAGGGCAAGGATAGTGCAAAATCCCCATTCCCTCCCCACTCCAGGGCAAGGATAGTGCAAAATCTCCATTCCCTCCCCCTTCAGAGGAAGGATACTGCAAAATCCCCATTCCTTTCCCAGTCCAGGGCAAGGATACTGCAAAATCCCCATTCGCTCCCCACTCCAGGGGAAGGATACTGTAAAATCCCCATTCCCTTTCCCTTCAGGGGAAGGATAGTGCAAAATCTCCATTCCCTCCCCAC
Organism: Natrix helvetica; assembly: GCF_964273705.1. Classification (NCBI taxonomy): domain Eukaryota; kingdom Metazoa; phylum Chordata; class Lepidosauria; order Squamata; family Natricidae; genus Natrix; species Natrix helvetica. The sequence continues at coordinate 5,567,387 of NC_138562.1, forward strand.
TCCAGGGGAAGGATACTGCAAAATCCCCATTCCCTCCCCCTTCAGGGGAAGGATAGTGCAAAATCTCCATTCCCTCCCCACTCCAGGGGAAGGATACTGCAAAATCCCCATTCCCTCCCCACTCCAGGGCAAGGATAGTGCAAAATCCCCATTCCCTCCCCACTCCAGGGCAAGGATAGTGCAAAATCCCCATTCCTTTCCCACTCCAGGGCAAGGATAGTGCAAAATCCCCATTCCCTCCCCACTCCAGGGCAAGGATAGTGCAAAATCCCCATTCCCTCCCCACTCCAGGGCAAGGATAGTGCAAAATCCCCATTCCCTCCCCACTCCAGGGCAAGGATAGTGCAACATCCCCATTCCCTCCCCACTCCAGGGCAAGGATACTGCAAAATCCTCATTCCCTCCCCACTCCAGGGCAAGGATAGTGCAAAATCCCCATTCCCTCCCCACTCCAGGGGAAGGATACTGTAAAATCCCCATTCCCTCCCCACTCCAGGGGAAGGATACTGCAAAATCCCCATTCCCTCCCCACTCCAGGGGAAGGATACTGTAAAATCCCTATTCCCTCCCCACTCCAGGGGAAGGATACTGCAAAATCCCCATTCCCTCCCCACTCCAGGGGAAGGATACTGCAAAATCCCCATTCCCTCCCCACTCCAGGGGAAGGATACTGCAAAATCCCCATTCCCTCCCCACTCCAGGGGAAGGATACTGCAAAATCCCCATTCCCTCCCCACTCCAGGGGAAGGATACTGCAAAATCCCCATTCCCTCCCCACTCCAGGGGAAGGATACTGCAAAATCCTCATTCCCTCCCCACTCCAGGGCAAGGATAGTGCAAAATCCCCATTCCCTCCCCACTCCAGGGGAAGGATACTGCAAAATCTCCATTCCCTCCCCACTCCAGGGGAAGGATACTGCAAAATCCCCATTCCCTCCCCACTCCAGGGGAAGGATACTGCAAAATCCCCATTCCCTCCCCACTCCAGGGGAAGGATACTGCAAAATCCCCATTCCCTCCCCACTCCAGGGGAAGGATACTGCAAAATCCCCATTCCCTCCCCACTCCAGGGGAAGGATACTGTAAAATCCCCATTCCCTCCCCACTCCAGGGGAAGGATACTGCAAAATCCCCATTCCCTCCCCACTCCAGGGGAAGGATACTGCAAAATCCCCATTCCCTCCCCACTCCAGGGGAAGGATACTGGAAAATTTCTATTCCCTCCCCACTCCAGGGGAAGGATACTGTAAAATCCCCATTCCCTCCCCACTCCAGGGGAAGGATACTGCAAAATCCCCATTCCCTCCCCACTCCAGGGGAAGGATACTGCAAAATCCCCATTCCCTCCCGATCAGCTGGGACTCGGGAGGCAGAGAATAGATGGGGCAGGGCCAGTCAGAGGCGGTATTTGCCACTTCTCCGAACTATGCAAAAGTTCTGCTACCGGTTCTCCAGAACCGGTCAGAACCTGCTGAATTTCACCTGATTCCCAGATCCTTACACCCTTATTCCCTGAAGGACAGGACAGGTAACCTCAGGTAGAGTCCCCAAGAGTTATGGGCAGTCAATACATTGGGATAAATAAATAAGTAAATAAATCCAGACTGGATACTCTGTAAAAAAATCCTCTGGTCAACAGTTTCCATCCATCTTACATCATCTTATTCCCTGTCTGATGCTACAGTGCAACCTGAGACCTTCATTCTTCAGGCAAGTCCCCGTTCCGTGAGATTAGCCAAGGACAGTTTCTGCCTGTTCAACATACCACCTGGCTGGGGAGAAGCAACAGGCACAGAGAAGGTTCTTCAAGAGGGCAGGGCAACAAGCATTCCTTTGAAGCAGGGTTTCAAACCATGGAGTGTGGAATTTCCTTGCTTTGAGCTCCTTTCATGCCTCAGTAGCCCTTCTTTCAGGAGGAGGACTGCTTAACTCCCGCCGAAAAGGCCAATGATGATATAAACTAAACTAAAAGAAGTGGAAGAATCGGGGTTTAGGGATCATGTTTGTTTCCTAAACTAGGAATTCTTCCACCAGACTTGGGATTGCAACCCCCTGGGACAGTGATGGTTAACCCTTTTGGTGCCGAGGGCCCAAAGTGCATGGCCGAAACCCCAAAATGCAATGTGAGCGCACCCCCCCCCCACCTGCATGCACCCCCTCACTCAGTTTTGGCTTCCAGGTTGGTGCAGGGCCAAAATGGGGGGGACATGCATGCGCACGAACCCCCAAAATGCAATGCAAGCCTCCCGGCACATGCATCCCTCACACGTACCCTGCGCATGCTTGATAGAGACCCAAAGACTAGCTGGCTGGCAGGAGGCGTGCCCGCATGCGCGGTGAAGATGGGCTGGGGTGCCCGCAGAGAGGGCCCTGCGTGCCGCCTGTGGCATGCATGCCATAGGTTCCTCCGCCGTGCATGCGCGAGAGGCGGTGCACATGCAGGCAGATGGTGGGGAGCACAGGAGGTTCGGTATGCCCCCCTCCCCCCGCACGGCTCATTTTTGGTCCCAGGGGGTTGCAGGGAGGCCTACTAGGCCCAAAATGGGGTGCAGAGTGGTTGCATGCGCAGGGGATGGCACATTGTGGGTGCGAGTGTGGGCGCTGGTGCACACGCTTTCGTCATGCAATGACAAAAAGGTTATCTATCACTGCCCTAGAATTACTGGCATTGCGGAAAGTGGAGAAAACAATCGTACATTGTAAAAGTGAGAATAAAGGAAGAATTCTAATTAGACGTTAGTTTAGTAGCATCGAGACGGCATCATTATGGATTGGTTCACATCTTCATTCTACAGTTGTTGGATACCTGATCAGAACCTGATTTCCATCCAGATTTCAAGAGCTGAGAGGACACCACCCCAAACACAGGAGCCCTGGATCTCAGCCCAATGCTCAGGTTGAGCCAAAGACCCCGAGATGCTTAAGGCTTCTGATCCATTCATTTTGGAAATGGATTCACAATTGAAACAGAACCAAATCTATTCCAAGATCAGAATAAAAGGAAAAGGAAATACAACAGGCAGACTGCAGTGTCTGAGAGGGATATTCTTAGGCAGGGGTGTCCAAACTTGGAAACTTTAAGACTTGTGGACTTCAACTGCCAGAATTCCCCAGCCAGCTATGCTGGCTGGGGAATTCTGGGAGTTGAAGTCCACAAGTCTTAAAGTTCCCAAGTTTGGACACCCCTGTTCTTAGGGATTCATCTCCATTTCTGGTGCTCAGTCCAGATTGCCAACTAAATTTGGCGAAAGACCCAAGATCTTTATTGAAGGCCTTTATCTGGGTAGATGGGGAGAAATTCATTCATGGTTTTTTTATAAGAAAATTCTAACATTTGTTGATTTGCCAATAAAAGTGACAGAAACAAATTAAGTTTAAAACAAACTTATAGGAGGGCGATGCGGTGGCTCAAGACGCTTAGCTTGTCGATCAGAAATGTCGGCAGTTCGGTGGTTTGAATCCCTAGTGCTGTGTAATGGTGTGAGCTCCCATTACTTGTCCCAGCTTCTGCCAACCTATGTAAAAATGTATGTAAAAATGCAAGTAGAAAAATAGAAACCACCTTTGGTGGGAAGGTAACAGTGTTCTGTGCACCTTCGGCGTTTAGTCATGCCGGCCACATGACCACGGAGATGTCTTCAGACAGGGCTGGCTCTTCGGCTGTGAAATGGAGATAAGCACTGCCCCCTGGAGTGGGGAATGACTAGCATGTGCGAGGGGAACCTTTATGTTGTTATAGGAGGAGGGGGGAGGAGAAATCATTCCTACAAAGAAATTCTGAACTCTGATCCCCCAAAATGGTACACCCAGAGACTGGAGCGTTGAAGCCTGATTTATGTACACATCTCATGCAGTGTTTCCCAACTTTGGGTACTTAAAATGTGTGGACTTCAACTCCCAGCCAGGCTGGGTGGGGAATTCTGGGAGTTGAAGTCCACACATCCTCAAGTGCCCAAGGTTGGAAAACATTAATCTTGTGCCACATCCTCAGTATCTTCAGTCCCTTTTGAACCTGCATGCAAAGATGGCATGCTTCAGATGACTGTACAACTTCTTTTGCAGTCCTCTGAAATCGCATGAAAAAGTTCTGAATGCAACCATTGGTCGGTGGGCATAGACAGACTCAGTCGATTGTGCCTTTTGTATTCCTGCCTTCGCATGTGCTCCAGAGAAATTATTGGGGTCAAATTCTCCTAAGTTGTCTCAACGTCTCCTCTGGAAGCATCAGTTGACTAATGAATGGCTGCATTGTACAGCTTGGTATTTGTAGAGATGTATGAGCTTTATCCTGGGATATGATAAAAGATGGGGGACTTCAGCCAATACATTAAAAGATGCTTGCTCCTGGGGAGGAAAGCTATGGCACGTCTAGACAGCATACTAAATATCACTCGGCCAACAAAAGCGCATATAGTCAAGGCGATTGGGTTTTCCCAGTTGCAATGTATGGCTGTGAAAGTTAGACCATAAGAAAGGCTGAGTGCCAAAGAATGGAGGCCTTTGAAATCTGGTGCTGGAGAAGACTCCTGCGAGTCCCTTGGACTGCAAGGAGATCCAACCGGTCACTCCTAGAGGAGATCAACCCCGACTGCTCTTTAGAAGGCCAGATCCTGAAGATGAAACTCAAATACTTTGGCCACCTAATGAGAAGGAAGGACTCTCTGGAGAAGAGCCTCATGCTGGGAACGATGGAGGGCAAAAGAAGAAGGGGACGACAGAGAAGGAGGTGGCTGGATGGAGTCACTGAAGCAGTCGGCGTGAGCTTCAATGGACTCCAGTGGATGGTAGAGGACAGGAACGTTGTCCATGGGGTCGCGATGGGTCAGACACGACTTCACAACTAGCAACAAGTTTTATCAGTGCTGCTTTCATGCCAGTAATTGCTGATTTATAATTATATGAATAGGGCCAGAACATACCTATCTTAAATAAATTAATAACAAGAATGAGAATGTATTAATATTGCCCAAACTATCACCAACTAGAAACAAAATTTGGAGCAGCGGTTTCCAAATCTTTTCAGAGCTGATTTCGGGCTGGCTTTTTTTGCTTTCTTCGTGCAGAGGAAGAGGGCGAAGATTGCTCCTCCCTAATAGTTCCCAGAGCATCCTGGAGATGCAGATAGTGGGGTCCTCAGTCTGGCAAGATTTTGTCTATAGGGGTAAAAGAACAGAACTCAGCTTGGAAGAATCACCAGGTGTCATTTGGACCTGACACGGACCTATCCGAAAAGGGGGGGGGGGGATGCTTGGCTTGTGTTTTCCTTTCTTTGAAGAAGAGGTGGCTTTGTTGGGTAGAATTTTAAGAAAGAGACATAAAGGGCAGCCTCACAATTAAAAGAAAAAAGGTCTGGAAAGTATTACCTGGGTGTAAGTGCACGTGCGAATGGAGCCTGACCTGGGTGTGCGCACGTGCAAATGGAGCATGACCATGTGCGCACGTGCAAACGGAGCCCGACCTGGGTTTGCAAGTATGTGCGAATGAAACCTGAGCTGGGTGTCTGCAAGTGCAAACGGACTTCTGTACACGTGCTAATGGAGCCTGACCTGAGCGTGCGCACGTGCAAGTGGGGCCTGATCTGGGTTTTTTGTGCCCGCCTGCAAATGGAGTATGACTTGGATGCGCGCACGTGCAAATGGAACCCGACCTGGGTGCATGCACGCGTGCAAACGGAGGCTCTCTGCCCTTTGCCGGCGTCCCCACGCAGCAGCCTTCCCGGCACGTTCCCAGGTCCTTTGGAAGACGACCTTCCCATTATGGCTGACTTCCTGTCCGTTCCTCCAAGTTATTCCCCCAGCTTCCTTTCTCAGCGACCTTCTCGGCATGGCGGGATTTCCAGTTTATTATTCTGCATCTTTATTATTAAACGCCTTATTAACATTAGGAGAGCCCCAGGAGGGCCCAGGGGCTGCAACATAGACACAGAAGGAGGAATCCTGCTTCAAAAGACGAACAGTGCCATCCGGTGGTCCAAGCAGGTATAGCAGCCGCAAAAAAAAATTGCATTTAAAAATTAAACATTTATATCTTTATTATTAAACGCCTTATTACGGTATTAATATTAATAGTGCAACAGAAGGCCCAGGAGCCGCACAACGGGCACAGAAGAAAGAATCCTGCTTCAAAAGCCATAAACTTGAGTTTAAAAGGGCTACGATGGCCTCAACGCTAACGCTAAGGGACAGAAAACAGTGCCAACCCGTGCTCAAAGTAGGTATAGCAGTTACCAAAAGAAAACTTTTTAAATGGCATTTTAAGGTTGTTATTCTTTATTCTTAAAACCTTATTAACATTAATAGGGCATCATAGGCCTTGTTAACTCGGTTTAAGGCTTTTGAAGCAGGATTTCGTTTCCTGCTAGAACAACTGTTAGAGTTGTTTGCTTTGCACCCATAGAATTCTGTTTTGTTTGGGAGTAATTAAGTCAACACCCGTAAGGTCCTCATTTAGTGTAGGATTTCTCAAAACAAAGCGCAATGAAATTTAATCACAATGCTGTGCATTTGAAAATCTTTCTAACTTGTTTAGGGTCCTTATTAATAATTAATATTTTTAACGAATACCATTGCCGTCAAAAATAGCCACTGCAGAAAAACAATTACTGCCCACCTGCCTTCCACTGAGGACCTGTACACTGCACGAGTCAAAAAGAGGGCCGTGAAAATATCTACAGATCCCTTGCATCCTGGACATAAATTGTTTCAATTCCTACCCTCAAACCGACGCTATAGAGCATTGCATACCAAGACAACTAGATACAAGAACAGTTTTGCCCTGAATGCCATCACTCTGCTAAACAAATAATTCCCTCACCACTATCAAACCAAACCATGCACTAAGGCTGCATTACTATTCCTATTAGTCTTCTCATCGTTCCTATCACCCATCTCCTCCCACTTATGACTGCAATACTGTAACTTTGTTGCTTGTATCATTACGATTTATATTGATATTGATTGTTCCCCGATTGCTTATTTGTACCCTATGACTCTCATTAAGTGTTGTACCTTAGGATTCTTGAACAAATGTATCTTGTCTTTTTATGTCCACTGAGAGCATCTGCATCAAAGACAAATTCCTTGTGTGTCCAATCACACTTGGCCAATAAAGAGTTCTGTTCTGTTCTATTCTGTTCTATTCTAATTTGCTCTGCTCTGTTCCTATTCCTATTCCTATCCTATCCTATCCTATTCTATCCTATCTTTTCTATCCTATCCTATCCTACTCTATCAACAGTAAGGTTGGTTCCCTGCGCTTGTAGAAAGATAGCAAAAGTACAACACTTTCTTAAGGAACAGTTATGTTACAAACAAATCTACAGTTTAGCCAAGAGTTCATCCCCAGCGGTTTGGTCAGCATCGGAATTGGGAAAGCCCATTGGAATGAACTTTTGGCTTTCAAGAGCAATCGCCATCTTGGGTTTTAGGGAATACCAAGGCAGGGCAGGTGATCCAAGGACACGGATTTTGTCCCCCCACCATTGTCCAAAGCGAGTCAGGGTTAGGAAGGGCACGAGATCCCTTGTTCTCCAAACCATCCAAAGCAAACCACTCACTGCCGAGCCAAAATGAAGGAAGAGCGGGTCTCTGTTGCACAAAGTTGCCAAGGTCGGAGGCCGCTACTTTGGAGCAAAGAGCAGGAGAAACTATTTCCGATGGGAAAAATGCATCAATAATATTTTCTCTTATACCATTTGTGATGTAATAAAGGTCAGCAACACATAATGATATAATAAAGAACAACAGGGATATTCTTCTAGGTTCACATGTTTCATTCTTTCCAGGGAATTCTCAGTATCAAATAGTTTGTATGATGATTGCGTGCAAGCGTGTGCACATGTGTGTACATACACCCATACGCATGCTTGATTTCAGGAGTCTGCCTGGACAAATCCATTTAGGTTTCATTGCAGCGTTTGCTAAGTGTGAGTTGACTGGCCCAAAGTCATTGAGTTAGCATCATGCCTAAGGCAGGACTAAAACTCAACAATATCCTGGTATCTGGCCTGGGGCCTTTATCCATTACAGAAAACTGGCTCTGAGTAGTTAGTGCTAGATTAAAGTTAATTGAACCGTATGTTGAATGACACTTTTATATACTGTTGTTGCTCTCTAGCCCCATCTAGTGGTCGGAAGGACAAATATGCCCCAGCATATCACTTTTATATACTGTTGTTGCTCTCTAGCCCCATCTAGTGGTCGGAAGGACAAATATGCCCCAGCATATCACTTTTATATACTGTTGTTGCTCTCTAGCCCCATCTAGTGGTCGGAAGGACAAATATGCCCCAACATATCACTTTTATATACTGTTGTTGCTCTCTAGCCCCATCTAGTGGTCAGAAGGACAAATATGCCCCAGCATATCACTTTTACATACTTCATTGCAGCGTTTGCTAAGTGTGAGTTGACTGGCCCAAAGTCATTGAGTTAGCATCATGCCTAAGGCAGGACTAAAACTCAACAATATCCTGGTATCTGGCCTGGGGCCTTTATCCATTACAGAAAACTGGCTCTGAGTAGTTAGTGCTAGATTAAAGTTAATTGAACCGTATGTTGAATGACAGTTATCAATACTTAAATGTAGTACATGTAGTACATTTTATCATCCCCTCCTGTCATGCCCCAGCATATCACTTTTATATACTGTTGTTGCTCTCTAGCCCCATCTAGTGGTCGGAAGGACAAATATGCCCCAGCATATCACTTTTATATACTGTTGTTGCTCTCTAGCCCCATCTAGTGGTCGGAAGGACAAATATGCCCCAGCATATCACTTTTATATACTGTTGTTGCTCTCTAGCCCCATCTAGTGGTCGGAAGGACAAATATGCCCCAGCATATCACTTTTATATACTGTTGTTGCTCTCTAGCCCCATCTAGTGGTCGGAAGGACAAATATGCCCCAGCATATCACTTTTATATACTGTTGTTGCTCTCTAGCCCCATCTAGTGGTCGGAAGGACAAATATGCCCCAACATATGATCTTTAATATACTGTTGTTGCCGACCTGCCTCACCCCCCTCCCCGTTCATAAAAGCGTAGATTCTTGAAAACCTGGCATTTCAAAAGGAATCTTTTTATTGAAAGGGGGTGAAAACAAGGCAACATTCAAAGCAGGCTCTGGGACCCTCAGGCGATACAATCCATGATAAAGGAACTTAGGAACCCCTCTCAATGTGGACTCCCACCAATCCACAGGTGTGAAGGTGTTTTTGTATCGGCCTCTCTGAGAAGCAGATAAGCAGGGATTCTCAAGGATCATCTTCCGGAATTGTAACCCACATGGCTTCCCCCCCTTGCATCCTCCAAGAGGTGAGGATTTCCCAGACCTCTGAGGTTATAAGTCAGGTGAAAGGTTATACAAACAGGCAAGGTGAGACCTAGGATACTTAGGATACATAGAAAAAAGAGAATGAACAAAATGTATCAAATCCAATCCCCCCCCCCCCGCTTTCGCCCACCGAAGAATGGCAGATACGCGGCTCTGACAGTTGCTCTCTAGCTCCATCTAGTGGCTGGAGAGACAAATACCAAATATATTGTTTGAAGCTGACCCCACCCCTTTATCCATCAGCTCGCACACTCAAAACAAGTGCATGCTGGGAAGCCAGACTCCATTTCCTTTAACATTTGAAGAAGGCAGAAGCATAAAGAAGAATCCATCTTAATCTATGGCACATGGTCATCCAATGACAAACCCACATCCCATATGGAGAGCATTGCTGGCAAGATTTAGATTGCTTGTATTTATTAATTGTTATGTTCCACAGTAACCCAATACTGCCCGTCTTGTATTTGGTCCTCTTTGTATGTATTCCTACTTTCCCCAGTTTCACCATATCCTGTTCTTTCAATAAAGCATTCAGGTCTACTCACACGGTCTGTTTTATTGGAGGATAGGTGGATTTCGCGGCACACAGACTAATGTGTAGTGAGGATGATAAAGTAGAATGAATCACTTACATTTGATCACAACAAAACAACCACATCTTTCATTAATAATAAAGTAACAGGAATATTGTAGAGAGTATCTCTTCCACTTTAAGAAATGGCAGGTAAGGCTAAAAGGCTATCTGGCACTGCAGGTAGGCCTGGGATGGTAGAACATGTTCTGATCTAGGCTTCCTGATACAGTAAAAAGCACACACTTAGTCCCAAAATCCTCTTTTTATTTCAAAGGCTGTGAATTATGTTCATTCACAGCCCATAATGAGTCCCAAATAGTTGTAAAGAGTCCTACAGTAGGCTGCCAAAGTCCTTCAGGATAAGGCTAATAAGCACCCACCTTTATCTTCCTTGAAACGCTGCCAAAGATTTAATTGGCACATAGCTTGGCAAGGCCACATGGAGCAAAAAGTCAAAACGGAGCTTCAGAAGGTAAACTGACCAGCATGAACCAAGTTGCTTCCTGCAAAGGCTCAGGTGCCTTTGCTCCTCCTTTGTGTCTTATGGGAGGAGCCAATCGCCTCCAAGACTTACTCCCAAGTCGCCCCTTTTGTCTTAACTGTTCTTGCCTTCTGACAGCTCTGCACATGCATGCACTGGGAACAGGGAGAGCCTGTTCCTCTGCCTTGCTGCTGTCCGACTCTGGAAGCTCCGGAGGCAGCACATAACTGGCCCCCTCTCTGCCTCTGATGCACAGTTCTTGTCCGAGCCTTCCCCAGACTCCAGGACTGGCCCATGTTCCTCCCCAACCTTCTCGCTGCCTGACTCTGCTGCCAGCTCTGCAGGCCGCCAACAGACCACAACAGGACACTACTGCATTTATTAATCTTTGCCTGCTGCAAAGTTGAATTGTGGGAGGCAAGCAGTTTGCTTTTCTTCAACCTGGCACTGTGCTTTCTTCCTGGAAACAGAAGAGCCCACACGTTTGCGCTGACTGCTATAGATAGATCTGGTAGCTTGAGGGATTAGACGAGAAGTTAAAAAAGCCGAGAAAACAGAGGTGAGAAGGTTTCAGAATGAAGCGCAGCATTTTCATTTTTTTTTGCCATGTGCTCTTCAAGTCAGCCTCAAGATGGAGACGGCGGACTGAAATTCGTTCCTGGGAAATGCAGTCCGGCACTTTACACTGAACACAAAGAAAATGGTTATGGTCCTACCAGCAATGAAAACACGAAGCCTGTTCTCCTACCATGGGAGACCTCCACAAGCATCTGGCCTGGTGGACAGCAGAGGGACGGAGGGAGGGAGGGAGGGAGGGAGGAGCATTGCAATCAGAGGCGGGTTGTTACTGGTTCGCACTGGTTGAGGTGAACTGGAAGTGGAAATTGCAACAGGGTAACCAAACCGGTAGGCTGGGCATGCCCCCCAAACTGGTTTCCCATTTGTCCATGCTGTTACTGGAATGTTTTTTAGTCATTTTAATGTGTGCATGCGCAGAACAATGTACAGGCAGCTGCGCATGCACAAGCAACATGTGGCTGGGGCGCACACGAGCGAAGCGAAGCGGCAGAAACCCTCCCCTGATTGCAATATTATTACTAATCTAACCAGAGACTAATCTGACTGAAGACTGACTGACTGAAAAACCTATTTGGCTAAATTGCAGAGTGTTACCTATGTAAGGGACACAGTGGCTGAGTGGCTGAGACACTGGGCTTGCCGATCAGAATGGTCGGCAGTTTGGCAGTTCGAATCCCTAGCGCTGCGTAACTGAGTGAGCTCCCGTTACTTGTCCCAGATTCTGTCAACCTAGCAGTTCTAAAACATGTAAAAAATGCAAGTAGAAAAATAGGAACCACCTTTGGTGGGAAGGGAACAGCGTTCTGTCCTCCTTCGGCGTTTAGTCATGCCGGCCACATGACCACGGCGATGTCTTCAGACAGCACTGGCTCTTCGGCTTTGAAATGGAGATGAGTACTGCCCCCTAGAGTCGTGAATGACTAGCACACATGTGTAAGGGGAACCTTTACCCTTACCTATACCTATGTAAGGCAGAAGAACAGGTCTGCTGGATCAGTCCAAGGACCACCTTTGTCCAGCATTCCCTTTTCACAGTGACCAACCAGATGTCTCTTACCCCACAACCAAATGTTGGAGATATATCTCTTTAATGCTGCTCCAAATCTGGACCTAATGCTGAATCTTCAAAACAGATATCCCTTTGTGGACCTGTTCCCATGAATTTACCCAATCCTTTTTTAAACCTATCCTAGATAGTGGGCTATTCTACAACTTGTGGCAACAAATTCCATGAATTAATTATGCACTGACTGGAGAAATGCTTTGGTTTGGTCTGTTCCAGAAGTGGTATTCAGCAGGTTCTGACCAGTTCTGGAGACCCGGTAGCTGAAATTTTGAGTGGTCCGGAGAACCAATAAATACCACCTCTGACTGGCCCTGCCCCCATCTACTCCCTGCCTCCCGAGTCCCAGCTGATCAGGAGGGAATGGGGATTTTACAGTATCCTTCCTCTGGAGTGGGGAGGGATGGGAGTATCCTTCCCCTGCCACGCCCACCAAGCCACACCCACCAAGCCATGCCATGCCCACCAAGCCACACCCACAGAAATGGTAGTAAAAAATTTTGAATCCCACCACTGGTCTGTTCTTATTTTTTTCCAAATTATCTATGGCTGAAGCAAGCAAAGCCTTACTTCTAACCTTAGAAGCTCAAAGACAATAGCAATAGCATAACCTAGACTTATATATCGCTTCACAATGATTTACAGCCCTCTCTAAGTGGTATCAGCAAATTGCCTCCAACAATCGGGGTCCCCATTTTACCAATGATGGAAGGATGAGTCAACTTTGAGCTGGTGAGGATCGAACTCCTGGCAGTGAGCTGAATTAGCCTGCAATACTGCACTCTAACCACTGCACCACCGTGGCTCAATAGTTTTTCCTGCTCTTTGCTCTAAAGTAGTGCCCTTCAACCTTGGCAACTTTGTGCAACTCCCAGAGTTCCTCAGCTAGCATGTTGAAATCCACAAGTTGTCAAGTGTGCCAAGTGTGTATGGAGATTCTCAGCCATCCAAGGTCACAATTGTCCCAAAGGTGCTTTTTTCAAGAGGCAACTGGACTTTCTGGTTTTTCTTTGAAGGACTTTTGCTTCTAGTCCAAGAAGCTTCTTCAGCTAAAGAGCTAAAGAGCTGAAGAAGCTTCTTGGGTGAGAGGAAAGATTTTCAAAGAAAAAAAAAAACAGAAAGTCCAGTTACCTCTTGAAAAAAGCACCCATGGGATTGTAGGAAGTTATCACCCAGCCCTCTCCCAGAAAAAATGAAATGTCCTAGGAAATATTGAAAAGGCAGAATATTACATTTCCCTGAATGTGAAAAGGGAGAAGCATGTTTTAAAGACAGAGTAGCTCCCTGCAGCTTCCTGCCCACGCCCCTTGTCAATGGGCCATTAAGATGCCCAAGCCAGTCCCCTTACATAATAAAGAGTTCTCCCCTTCAGCTCCACGGTGATGGGATTCAGGCATGATTAGCCTTTACCCACTCACCACAGGGCATCTGAGAACTCAACCAAACCTGGATTCAAAACACAGCCTAGAGAGTTGCCCCTGTGGCCCCATGGGACAACCAATCAGAATACATTTCTTACACAGGAACAGGAAACAGATAGGTGGGGCCAAACAGATTATAAAAGACCCTGCAAGCCCCTCCCTTGACCCTTCTCTTCTTCTCCACCCAACATTGAAACATGTCATCACCTTTTCTGTTCAGGACTCAAGCCATGTGGTCCTGTCCACTATTAAACCATCTTTCCAAGCAGACTCCATGTCTCCAGTGTCTTTTTCATCACTTGGAGCTGAACCCAGAAGGACATTTCTTTCAACAATGATAAAGTCACCAAGGTTGGAGAACACCCCCTCCCCAATAACTTTAACCTTAAACAGTCTACTGTTGTCCTTACCCCATTCCTAAGAGGTCAGTAGAGGCATGCATAAGCGCACCAGCGTGCCTAACGTCCCTGTCCTATTGTCCCCATTTATTTGTACCCATTTCCTGCGTTCTTATTCATGTTTATTCTTATTCCTGTTATCTTGTACATGAGTGACAAACTAAATAAAATAAAATAAAATAAAATAATTAATTAATGCACAGTAGCAGCCAAGCTTTTTCCATCCAGTAACTACCTTCTCTTGGTCCTCAGCTTTCAACAGCTGGAATGAGTCCTCATCTGCTCTGCAGTAACAATGTCCTTGATGCTCATGTAGAAAGCAAAATCAAGGGTTGACTGCCATTAATTTGCTGAAGCATTTTGGGGGGCGGGGGGCGGCGGCGGCAAGCTGGGCTTAAAAGAGGGTTAATTCCAAGCTTTTATCTTAATAGATTCACATTTTGAAGGATTTAGTCCTCCTGTCCCTGCCATCAGAACAAAAGCAATCCACACATTTTTTGTCTTCGGAATACCAATACGAATTTAATCTTTTCTGTAGCAGAGAGAGGCTGGGAATGCTGATACGGAGAGAATGACACAGGAGCACCACGGATCCCTAAGAACTGAAAATAATATTCTTCAGCTGTCTTTTTTTTAAAAAAAGAAAAAGAAAAATCAGATTAAATTCTGGATGTTTTCCCAAGAGAACATGGTCAAGGAAGTACCCATCCAAGTACAAAAATTCATCAAAATAGAGAATCTGGATCAACTCTCAGAACAAATTTATGAAGGTCATGTTGGTTATAGCTTTGGTGACTGTTTTAGCCAATTAGTTTCCATAATTCTGCACACTGTCAGTCCTGTCCCAGACTGGGCTGTTAGGAAAGAAAGACCCTAGATTCCATTTGTAAAGAAAAGGTATGCTTTCCCTAATGAAGCGGTTGCAGCATATGCAAAGCCAAACCTGAATAATTTCCCGTGAATTCGTTACATTTCCCTTCTCCCAGGTCCTCAGGACAATCATCCCTAGTGGTTTGCCCGAACCAGGCTGAACCAGGTGGATTTCACCCCTGGTTTATCCTCCTAAAGTCCACGCATAATCTCATCATTCCGTCTTTTTTTTTCTCTTTGAATAGGACTGGTGCTGTGAGCCCATCGCTTGGCTGTCTCGATGAAGTCCCTTGCTAGGTTTTTTGTCTGTGTGTTTGCACATTTCTTGCCTTTCCCAGGACATCATGGCGTACAGTCAGTGGTAGGCTTCAAGTAATTTAACAACCGGCTCTCTGCCCTAATGACCAGTTGGGTAGGTGTGCCTGGGTGGACATATGACTGAGTGGCTGTGGCCAACTTGATGTCACTCACGTCGAGGGGCGCTTAGCCTCACTCAGTCTATTGTGATCATGGGGATGCTGGAATGGTCGTAAGCATGAAAAACAGTCGTAAGTCACTTTTTTCAGCGCCATTGTAACTTTGAATAGTCACTAACTGAACTGCTGTAAGTCAAGAGTTACCTGTACAAAAATACAAAAAAAAATATTTGCTTGCAAAAAGCTGCCCTCAATACCAGCCGTTAGATTGGAAATCAATGCAATGCAATACAATACAATACAGTACAGTACAGTACAATACAATACAATACAATACAATACCAGAGTTGGAAGGGACCTTGGAGGTCTTCTAGTCCAACCCCCTGCCTAGGTAGGAAACCCTATACCATTTCAGACAAATGGCTATCCAACATCTTCTTAAAGACTTCCAGTGTTGGGGCATTCACTACTTCTGGAGGCAACTTCTGTTCCTCTGATTAATTGCCCTCACTGTCAGGAAGTTTCTCCTCAGTTCTAAGTTGCTTCTCACCTTGATTAGTTTCCACCCATTCTTTCTTCACTTGCCTTCAGGTGCCTTGGAGAATAGTTTGACTCCCTCTTCTTTGTGGCAACCCCTGAGATATTGGAAGACTGCTATCATGTCTCCCCTAGTCCTTCTTTTCATCAGACTAGCCATACCCAGTTCCTGCAACCGTTCCTCTTATGTTTTAGTCTCCAGTCTCCTGATCATCTTGGTTGCTCTTCTCTGGACTCTTTCTAGAGTCTCCACATCTTTTCTACATCATGGTGACCAAAACTGGACAAAGTATTCCAAGTGTGGCCTTACCAAGGCCTTATAAAGTGGTATTAACCCTTCACGTGATCTTGATTCTCTCCCTCTGTTGATGCAGCCTAGAACTGTGTTGGCTTTTTTGGCAGCTGCTGCACACGGCTGGCTCCTATTTAAATGGTTGTCCACTAGGACTCCAAGATCCCTCTCACAGTTACTACTATTGAGCACGGTACCACCTATACTGTACATGTGCATTTTGTTTTTGTTGCCTAAATGTAGAACCTTACTCTTTTCACCATTGAATTTCATTTTATTAGAGAGTGCCCAATGTCCAAGTTCAGGTTCAAATGGTGGGATACACAATGAAGACCAATGAGTCACAGCTGTCATGGAAAGTTAAACCATTCTGTCTGATTACCTTCCTTTTCCTCAGCAATATCTTCCGTTCCTCAGTTAGAAATCAGGCAGGGTGCCAGAGCACATTTGAGGGATTAAAATAGTTAAAACACAGCCAACTCTGGCTCATAAAGTGAAACCCTTTAGCAGAGGGGGTCATTTAAGCTCTCCAGAAAGTGGGTGGGCATATTTGGGCTACAAAATGCCAAGCTAAAGACTCCAACAAGGTCTCAACATCATGGTCTAAATGTGAAAGATAATATTGAGTAAAGCAATCATTATGTTTTTTGGCTGAGAAAGGAAACGAGTAACTCTAGACAGCTTGTACTGCACGTAGAAATACAATCTGTAACCAGGAAGTAGCAACTGAAAACTATGGAAAAATATGTTTTATTCCAGTGATGGCTAGCCATTTTGTCCTCGTGTGCCAAAAGTGCGTGCCAACACCCATAATCCAATGCACGTGTGACACCCTCCTTTCCCTGCACATACGTGCGCGACCCACCCATGCTCTGCCTTCTCCCCACGCATGCATGCAGGACCCCCCCATGCCCTGTTTTGGGCCTAGCAGGCCTCCCTGAAGGCTCTTGGGACCAAAAAGAGGGCACGGGGGGGGAGTGCCACCCCCAATGCTCCCCCCACCCCCGTGCATGTGCACATGACCCCCAGCCCCCCTGCACAAGTGTAGTGAGCTGGTTAACAGAAGTGAGGACTCCATGAGATAACCGTGAAACAAGTACCGTATCTTCTGGAGTATAAGACACACCTTTTCTCCTCCCTCAAAAAAAGAGGCTGAAAATCTGGGTGTGTCTTATACACCAAATACACCATAACCTTATGGAGGGATTCAGAGAACTCCTTGGGACTGGGGAGGGCAAAAATAAGTTAAAAATGGGCCATTTTTTTTGCCTCCACAGCCCCCAGCAACACTCTATAGACCTCCATAAGGCTATGCATGCATTCTTTTAAACAAAAAATGGGCCCTTTTTTGTGAAAAATGGGCCCTTTTTTGCTCATTTTTGCCTCCCCCCCTCCAGGAGCACTCTGCAAGTCCCCCCCCCCAAGGCTATTCATGCCTTTTTGGGGGGGAAACCAGGCCCATTTTCATGAAAAACGGGCCATTTTTGGGAGGTTGGCAGAGTGCAAAAACTCTTTTTTCCCTTTCTGAAAGCTCTTTAACTGATTGATGAGAATTACATTGATCAAGTGCTGTGCCAGCAGAAACACCTAGCTATCTACTGTATTTCCCTCTCTCTCTATTTCTCTCTCTCTATCCCTCTACCTACTGTATTTTTTCTCTCTCTCTCTCCCTTTACCTACCTACCTACCTACCTACCTACCTACCTACTCCCTCTCTCTCCCTATCTACTGTATTTCTCTCTCTCTATTTCTCTATCCCTCTACCTACCAACCTACCTACTCTTCCTACCTATCTACTGTATTTCTCTCTCTCTCTCTTTCTATTTCTCTCTCTCTATCCCTCTACCTACCAACCTTCCTACTCTCTCTCTCTCTCTATTTCTCTCTCTCTCTCTCTGTGTCTATCTCTTCATCTACCTACCTACCTCTCTCTCTCCCCCTCCCTCCCTCCCTACTGTATTTCTCTCTCTTTCTCTCCCTCTCTATCCCTCTACCTACCTACCTACTTTTTAAAAATTTGCCTCTTCAAAACCTTGGTGCGTCTTATACTCTGGTGCATTTTATACTCTGAAAAATACGGTAACTTTTACTTGTTCTAACTACAGTGGTTTCCACCAAGGTCCTCTGTTCTGTCGGGAACAGAGGTTTAATCCTATTGGTCGAAGGGTCTGACAGCTCCCTATAAAAGGGCTGCTGTCAGACTCAACTGTCTCTGGATTGTTCTCACTTGTTGCACTTAATAAAGAGCTGTTGTTACCGTTAAGCCTGTGTGTGCCTATCCATTACCCAATCTAACAGTAACTTTTATTTTAAACAGCAAGCTAGCAAGAGAACAAGTAATTCAACCCCACATGAGGACTTTCCAACCGGTCGTGAGTCGAGGACTTTCCAATCAGTCACAAGTCGAGGACTTTCCGACTGGTCACAAGTTGAGGACTTTACAACATGCACGTGCATCTCCTGCATGCATGGCAGAGACCCCAAAATCAGCTGGCTAGCAGGAGGTGGGAACACATGTGCAGTGGAGCTGAGCTGGGGCGACGGCTTGTGTGCGCGTAGAAAGGGCTCCACATGCCACATGTGGCATGCGTGCCATAGGTTCACGTGAACGTGAACGTGCCATAGGTTCACGATCACGTGATTTTTTATTCAGAAATCATTTTTTGTTCATATTAAGGATAACATTGCAAATTGGAAGGTCGGTAGTGCGGATTCCAGGCAGACCAGCTGTATTCGAGAATTGGTCTAGCAAAGATTTTGTATCAGGGCTGGGTTCCTAACCGGTTTACCACTGGTTCGCTTGTGCTCATGCTCGTGCGCACATGTGCAGAAGCGTCCGGGTGGACAGGCGGAGCCTCCTACCGCTGCCGCTACCAGTTCAGCGGAATCCAGCCGAACCGGGAGCGACCCACCTCTGTTTTGTATGCCCTAGTTTCCAGTACAATATTACCAGAGAAGAAGCTTCATAAGATTAGATTGACAACTCTTTTTGGCAATGCTTTTATTTATTTTTTTGGTAATGGTGTTACAATGAGCTCTGGCATTTTACCGTATTTTTTGGAGTATAAGACGCACCTTTCCCCTCCTAAAAGAGCATGGAAATGTTGGTGCATCTTATACACCAAAAACAGCCATTTTTGGCCTTCTGAAGCCCCACCCCCACCCCCCATTTTTGTAAAAAACAGAGCACTTTTGCAAAAACGGAGACTTTTTTGCCTTCCCTCAGCCCCCAGCAGCCCTCTGCAGGCTTCAGCAGGGCTGGGGCAAGGCAAAAATGGCCCTGTTTTTGCCAAAAAAAAAAGGGGGGAGAAAAACAGGCTGTTTTTCACAAAAATGGAGGCTTTTTTGCCTTCTCTCAGCCCCCAGCAGCCCTCTGCAGGATTCAGCAGGGCCCCAGCCCTGCTGAAGCCTGCAGAGGGCTACTGGGGGCTAAGGGAAGGCAAACATTTTTTTTCCTTACTTACCTCTTCGAAATCTTGGTGTGTTTTATACACCGGTGCATCTTATAGTCTGAAAAATACGGTAGATCATTTGAGAGGAGCACCCCCAGGTCCTTGACAGAGTGAGGGTCGTCTATTTGGTGTTCTGATGTTTTGGGGCTAATGGGTAAGACAGAGGAATTGTTGGTCGAGATTTGAATAGTTCTAGTCCAATACCATACCATATCAATGGCAGCGATACTTCTGAGCAGCAAGTCAATCTGTCTGCAAGTTGGTCCTGAAGCTACGTACATTCAATTAATAAAATAAATAAACTCACTTCCCGGATGCAAATGTTAGAAGCGGATGTTGTGCGCCCCTAACACACGGGAAAAATCTGTATTAACTATTGGAAAGTGATGAAAGAAGTGTCAAAATAGAGGTCAGGCAAATTTAAACCCTGGCTTCAGTCTTACAAGCATAGTTACACATTATTTTGCAAATGAGTTGAGACTTCATAGAAACAAAATGGCCCTTTGAATATTTGCTGGCTTTATTACCCACCCACAGCCTTTGAATTAACTTTGCAGTCTTCATTTTTTTCCCCCCTAGATAAAAGAGATAGCATAAATTGACTTGGATTTGGAAATTAACAGGGTCGCTGGCATTATCTTCATTCAGGCTTAGTTCTCTCTCTCTCTCTCTCTCTCTCTCTCTCTCTCCCTCCCTCCCTCCCTCCCTCTCTCTTTCTCTCTCTCTCTCCCTCCCTCCCTCTCTCTCTCTCTCTCTCCCTCCCCCTCCCTCCCTCTCTCTCTCCCTCCCTCCCTCCCTCTCCCTCCCTCCCTCTCTCTCTCTCTTTCTCTCTCTCCCTCCCTCCCCCTCCCTCCCTCTCTCTCTCTTTCTCTCTCTCTCCCTCCCTCCCTCCCCCTCCCTCCCTCCCTCTCTCTCTCTCTCCCTCCCTCCCCCTCCCTCCCTCCCTCTCTCTCTCTCTCTTTCTCTCTCTCTTTCTCTCTCCCTCCCTCCCTCCCCCTCCCTCCCTCCCTCCCCCTCCGTCCCTCCCTCCCTCTCCTCTCTCTCTCTCTCTCTCTCTCTCTCTCTCTCTCTCTCTCTCTCTCAATAATTTCATCATGAAGCCTACTTTGATTGGCTGGGTGACAATTTCTTCCTAAGAAAAAGAAAATCAAGACAGAGAGAGAAAATGCTGGAGAAACAGTTGGTGATGAAAACTGCAAACATTCCCTCATGTGGCACAAAGCTCTGAAAGAGGATCTGTTGGTAGAAAACTTCCTACCTCTTTAGGTATAATTGGTAGCTAATGAACAACTTAATCACTGAATAAATTGCTTCTTTTATTTCTTTGAGAGTCAGTAGTGAGGTAGGCAAGGAGTGGGGGGACCTAGCTTTCAGCTCATCCTCATTGATGGCATTTTACTGGCGAATTTTAGTCTGGGTTTTGAGCTGTTGGATGTACAAATCAGACAGTAAACAATCAGTTTGATGGTCGTTCCATATTGGATGCAAAGTAGCAATCCAGCTTTTCAGAAATGAAATATCCTATGAAGAATTGGGAAAATATATTTTGAATGACTATACTACTAAATATGTATAAAATATGAACAACAGTGGAAGGTTAAAACTTAACAAAGAGTGATTAGGGATATATATATATGCTGGTCTTGTTGTAATCAGATCTTTTCCCGTGTAAGATTGAGATTGTCTTGGCAACATTTCAGCGAGGTCTCACTCACCATCTTCAGGCTGGGTTTTGGGCTTAAAGTGTGATCGGAGCTGCCGTCTTTCTATAAATCTTGGTCTGTGTGTGTGTGGAGTACTGGCTTTGTTTCAGTCAGTGTAATGATTGGTTGTGTGTTTGTATCATGATTGGTAGATTGGTGCTGATTGGTGCTGGCTGTGTGTCTATTGTTATTTCGTGTTGTAACGGCCTGGGTGGTGGGTGGGGTTCGTTTGTTGACTAGGGCTGGTTTCCAGATGTCTGGTAGGCGGGAGGTATCGTCACGTTTATTCATGTTGTGGGGGTGTTTCTCTATTTCGATAGTTTCCATAATTATTCTCCTGTTGAAGTGTTCAGTTTTGGAGATTAACCTGGTTCCTTCAAAATTAATTTCATGTCCCGTAGCGTTAAGGTGCTGGAAAAGGGAGGAAGTTTTTTCTTCTTTTCTTACTGTGTTCTTGTGTTCTGCGATGTGTGCATTTATTCTCCTGTTCGTTTGTCCTATGTATGTTGCATGGCAGATTTTGCATGGTATTTCGTAGACTCCTTGGTTTTCTAGCTGGATTTTGTCTTTGGGGTTTCTTAAGATGTTGGCTATTTTTTGGTCAGTGCTGAAGGCTGTCTTGATATTGTGTTTGTGGAGAATTTTGCTGATTTTATCTGTGGTGCCTTTGATGTAAGGGAGGAGGGCGATGCCGTTGTCCTATTCTGTGTCTTGTTTTTTGGGGGGAGTCTCCCTTTGGATTAGGTTGGTAATTGTTTTTCTAATACACACACACACACACACACACACACACACAACATGTGTATTACAGTAGAATTATATGGATTGAAGAACTGGAAAGAATTTGAATAGAAATACCCTAAACGTATAAATGATTGTGATTGATACTAAAACTGTATAAGGAGGTGTTGAATAATGGAAGAATGAAGGATGGAACTTTGATTTAACTAAGGAAATATGAACAACAAAATCAGTGGAAAACATGTCTTTGAATATTATAGCAATATGAAAGGGCAAAAAATTTAAAATAGGGATAGAAAATAGTGGGGAATAATAATAATGATATATTAATATGTTAAGATGTACAAAAGGACAGAAAGATGTTTCAGAAATGAAAGGTGATAATAAAAGGCATGTATAAATAATAAGAAATAATGGAAATGAAATGTAATATTTAGGAAAAATAAGACTATGTTTATATATACTGAAATGTATGTTACCTAGTTACCACACCATTCACGCATTTATATGTATAAAGAATATAAAGCATAAATTTGATTGAAAAAAAGGAAATGAAATATCCTAATGAGGAATACTGTAAAGTACATTACAATTTGATTTTAAATTGCATTGCATTGGCTTGAACAGGTTTTCTTCATACCCTGAGGATGCCCAGAGAGAGGAATGATAAACTGGGTGAAACCAGGCTCAATAGCAGTGACTGTGAGAGGAATCTTGGAGTGAAACCAGGCTCAATAGCAGTGACTGTGAGAGGAATCTTGGAGTGAAACCAGGCTTAATAACAGTGACTGTGAGAGGAATCTTGGAGTGAAACCAGGCTTAATAGCAGTGACTGTGAGAGGAATCTTGGAGTGAAACCAGGCTTAATAACAGTGACTGTGAGAGGAATCTTGGAGTGAAACCAGGCTTAATAACAGTGACTGTGAGAGGAATCTTGGAGTCTTAGTGGACAACCAGCTAAATAGGAGCCAGCAGTGTGCAGTGGCAGGCAAAAAAGCCAATGGAATCCTAAATTGCATTAACAGAGGGATACAATCAAGATCAAGGGGGATAATAATACCACTCTATTAACCCCTAGTAAGACCACACCTAGAGTATTGCATCTAATTTTGGTCACCACACTATAAAAATGATGTTGAAACTCTAGAAAGAGTGCAGAGAAGAGTAACCAGGATGATGAGGGGACTGGAGACTAAAACATATTAAGAACAGTTACAGGAACAGGGCATGGCTTGACTAGTGAAGAGAAGGACCAGGGGAGACATGATAGCAGTCTTCCAATATTTGAGGGGCTGCCACGGAGAGGAGGGGTTCAAGCTATTTTCCAAAGCACCTGAAGGCCAGACAAGGAATAATGGATGGAAACTGATCAAGGAGAGATTCAACCAGGAAATAAGGAGGAGCTTTCTGACAGTGAGAACATTCAACATTCAATGGAGCAGAAGTTGCCTTTGGAAGTTGTGGCAGCTTCATCACCTGAGACTTTTAAGAAGAGTTTGGACTGCCATTTGTCAAAAATTGCGTAGGGTCTCCTGCTTGAGAGGTGGTGGTGTTGGGACGTAGTCTAGATGACCTAGTCCTATAAGGTCCCTTCCAACTCTGTTAATCTGTCAAACTTCCAAGCCCCCTTCCCTATTCTGTAATGATCCAACCTTCTTTCTCTACTTGAGAATGTGAATCAGAAAAAAAGGTCTACAGCTCAACCCATTTAACCATAGTTTATTGAATAAATTATTGTACGTTGAACTATGGTTCATTTAGTGACCAGTGAAAATTACAACAGGGAAGCTAGATTTACTTTACAACTTTACTACTAACTAAGCTGTTGCAGTGATTCGCTTAACAACTGTGGCAAGAAAAGTCATTAAATGGGATAAAAATAACTTAGCAACAGAAATTCTAGGCTCAATTGTGAGCGTAAGTCGAGAACTACCTGTATATGAATGAAATATAATCAGAAGAAATGCTCTCAACGTTGCTTTGCTGCTTCCAGAAATGGGAAAAGAAGAATTGGTGGCAAAGCCTGCAAGAGAATTATCACTTCCCACTCATGTTTACTGACAATTTTTCATATGTAGCATAAGTGTGATTTACCTTTTTTTCTCCTCTTGCTAAATCTGCCATTACAGTTCAAGTAACTAATGTTCGAAAGCATTCAGCTGAAAAGAGGGGGTAAGCTCCACTTAATGTGATCTTGTCTTAAATTAGATTTCTCATCTGCTTTCCAAAAATCAGTTGGAATTATGCTCATCATCCATCTTGCCTTTTGCTTTGGATACGGGTGGGTTTTCATTAATGAATGGTTTTCCTGACATGGGATATTTAAAGATGCTTTTTCAAAAGGCAACTGGACTGATTTTTCCCTTGAGGAGGAGGAGGAGGAGAAGAAGCAGAAGCAGAAGCAGAAGGAGAAGAAGAAGAAGCAGAAGAAGAAGAAGAAGAAGAAGAAGAAGAAGAAGAAGAAGAAGAAGAAGAAGAAGAAGAAGAAGAAGAAGAAGAAGAAGAAGAAGAAGAAGAAGCAGAAGAAGAAGCAGAAGCAGCAGCAGAAGAAACAGAAGCAGAAGCAGAAGCAGAAGCAGAAGCAGAAGCAGAAGCAGAAGCAGAAGAAGAAGCAGAAGAAGAAGCAGAAGCAGAAGCAGAAGCAGAAGCAGAAGCAGAAGCAGAAGCAGAAGCAGAAGCAGAAGCAGAAGCAGAAGCAGAAGAAGAAGAAGAAGAAGAAGAAGAAGAAGAAGAAGAAGAAGAAGAAGAAGAAGAAGAAGAAGAAGAAGAAGAAGAAGAAGAAGAGCTTTGGAAAATAGCTTGACCCCTTTCTCTCTGGGGAAAGCTCCTCAAATATTGGAACCCTGCTATCATGTCTCCCCTGGTCCTTCTCTCACTAGACTAGCCATGCCCAGTTCCTGCAACTGTTCTTCATATGTTTTAGCCTCCAATCCCCTAATCATCCTGGTTGATCTTCTCTGCACTTTTTCTAGAGCCTCAACATCTTTTTTATAGTGTGGTGACCAAAACTGGATGCATTACTCTAGGTGTGGTCTTACTCGGGCTTTATAGAGTGGTAGTAGTACCTCTCTTGATTTTGATTGTATCCCTCTGTTAATACAATTTAGGATTGCATTGGCCTTTAGGCTGCCACTACACACTGCTGTACATCACTCCACACTGTGTGTGATGAATCTAACTATGTTGATGTTCCTTCTTTTCCCAAATTAGCACCTGGCACCACTTCCTGATTTTGATGAACCCCAGGGCTGCTAGGCATTCTTTAGAAGGGGATGGGGACGTTCAAAATCCATTTGGGCATGCCTTTCCACTCTCTGCAATGTTGTTCTGGATAAGCACTAACCTTGGCAAAGGGTTCGGAAGACTGGCATCTTTCTTGGAGGGACAGCTGGTAGTTTGAAGGGCTGCTAATTGGATTTGGTTGATGAACAAAGTGAACGGGTTGTCATGAATCCCATCACCAGGGAGTCCTGTTTGTTCCAGTCATTGTAAAATAATTTACTGAGATGGAATCAGAGTTGGTATTCTGCCGTTCGGCCCCAGTTTACTCCTGTTTATTCACACAGTGAGAACAATCAAACCATGGAACAGAAGTTGCCCTGGGAAGTTGTGGGAGCTTCATCCCTTGAGACTTTCAAGAAGAGATTGGACTGCCATTTGTCAGAAATGGTGTAGGGTATCACTGCTTGAGCAGGGGGTTGGACTAGATGACCTACAAGGTCCCTTCCAACTCTGTTCATCTGATGTGACCCCCTTGAAGTGTCTTTGTAAGGAAACATTCCCAGCAAGCTGACTGATACTGTGGGGCAACAGGGGGAGTAATCAGACAAGGATGAGTGGCCCAATAAACCAAATTATTTATATTCACCAACCATATCTGAGAGACAGTAAAGCTGCCAGGTTGACGTAGAAGAAGATAAATAAGGCCAACCAAATGGATTTATCATTCCAATGTCATGCTATAATTTCTACTACAGCTGCCTTTTCTTTGTCTTATCTTTGCAATGTAGTATGTAAGCCGTGGTTCTGCTTTTGCTCAGGGCTGCCCAGCGTTGTTGGAAGTCCAGTGTATATTATTTACTTTGTGCACGCAAAAAACTGTGTTGTACCTTCAAAGAGTTTTGGTTGTGTCAGTTGAGTCAGTCCTCCAACGGTGCCTTTAACCGTTACATCAAACAGGGTCTCTCCTTCCATGTAGGCTGTTTTATTTTTTGAAAAAAGAATAGTACATTGATGCAGTCCAGGGCTCTCAATTGTCTGCCTCCTGGTGGTCCAGAACAACCTTGACCTGTATGGAAATCACTAAACAGACTAGGAAGATCAAAGGGCAATCTAAGAAAATGGAGCTTCCCTAGGGAAGGTACTTTGTGTGAATGTGGAAACAAACAATGCATCTCCCGTATGCTTCGGTGCATACCATGTCCTTCAGCACATAAGGAGGAAGACCTCATGTGGGCAGGAGAAAATGTTATCAATATGGTCTGATACTGGGTGAATGTCATCTAGTTTTAATCCCATTTATTTTACACACATATGCTATATCTCAAAGGGACGCGGTGGCTCAGTGGCTAAGACGCTGAGCTTGTCGATCAGAAAGGTTGGCAGTTCAACAGTTCAAATCCCGAGTGCTGCATAATGGAGTGAGCTCCCGTTACTTGTCCCAGCTTCTGCCAACCTAGCAGTTTAAAAGCACGTAAAAAATGCAGGTAGAAAAATAGGAAACTATCTTTCGTGCGAAGGTAACAGCATTCCGTGTGCCTTCGGCATTTAATCATGCCAGCCACATGACCACGGAGACATCTTTGGACAGCGCTGGCTCTTCAGCTTTGAAACGGAGATGAGCACTTCCCCCTAGAGTCAGGAACAACTAGCACATATGTGTGAGGGGAACCTTTATCATTACCTTTATGCTAAATCTATGGTCTGTTTTATACTTATTTTACCTGCTCAGCATTGAATGTTGCATGTCTATAATTTGAAAGTGCTTCTGATATGAATAAAGAAGGAAGCCCAGTGCTCCTGTACACGATAACCTATCCAAGAAAAAAGAAGGATGAAACTAGGAGCCCTGATAGCACAGTGGTTAGACTCAGGAGTGGGTTCCGGATTCTTTTACTGCCCGTTCGCACAGGGATCTGCTTCGGGCACACATACGCAGTAGTGAAAAAAATTGCTTCTGTGCATGGGCAGAAGCAAAAAAACAAGAAGGCGGCACCTATGGAGCCGCCGACAGAACCGATTCGGAGGCGTGGGTGGCCGAGTTACTACCTATTTGACCGAACCAGTAAGAACCCATCTCTGGAAGTATTGCAGGCTCGCTGCCCACTGCCAGGAGTTCGATCCTGACTGGCTGAAGGTTGACTCAGCCTTCCATCCTTCCAAGGTTAATAAAATGAGGACCCAGATTGTTGGGGGAAATATGCTGGCTCTGTCAACCATCCGGAGAGTGCTGTAAAGCACCAGGGAGCAGTTTATACTGTAAGTCTGAGTGCTATTGCTAGAGGGGCAACAAATTGTGAAAGCATTCATCCAGGTTCTCCAGATTCCATATTGGTCTTCATCCCCAAGGGCTGCAAACCCCAAATCTGGGGCATTTTCGGGGGGCAGGAGGGGGAACCATCAACATCAGTACAATGAGGTAGATTTATTGAGTGATGTGTGAAAAAGGAACCGAAGCATTGTCTATTCCAATCATATCCTCCACCCCTCCTAAGTCTGTTATGAAAAAGAAACATTGATATTATGATGTCTTTTATTCATTAAACATGAAACTTAGCCAACTGAACATTCAAAAATGTATCACAAATATCATTGACTGGTGCTAATGGTTGATACGGATTGCTGCCAGCATCCTAGGTATCAACCAAGTATCTTCTTAAAATATAAGATGTTCTGAGTAGCGCAGTTTTTTTGCAGTTCCACTGGTGTTGTTGCAGGAAGCTGCAGTTTCTTGATGTGTTTCGTAAACTTTTTGGACATGGTACCAAGTGCCCTGATGACAATGGGTATCACTGTTACATGTTTCATCCATAATCATGTAGTTTCAATGGCCAGGTCGCAATATTTCGTGATTTTTCCAGTTCTTTTTCTTTGACTCTGGCGTCTCCTGGTTACAGTGATATCAATAAATTGTACGCTTCGGTTTTTGACAACTGTGATATCTGGCGTGTTGTGTTCCAAATGACAGTCTGTCTGTATTCGAAAGTCCCACAAGATCTTCACCTTCTCATTTTCAACAACTTTTTCCACTTTATGTTCCCATGACTTTTCGGATACAAGTAAGTGTATTTTTTACATAATGACCAGTGGATTAATTTAGCAACTCGGTCGTGTCTAGCTTTGTAATCAGTTTGTGCGATTTTGCTGCATTCACATATTAAATGTGAAACAGTTTCGACTTTGTTATTGCAAAGTCGGCAGTTTGGGTTGTCAGCGGATTTTTGTATCTTCGCTTTCATGGCATTAGTTTGTAGTGCTTGTTCTTGAGCAGCCAATACTAAACCTTCCGTTTCTTTCTTGATGGTTCCCATCTTAAGCCATGCCCATGTCAAGTTGTTATCACATTTTCCTTCAATGTTTTTCAAGTGCTGTCCATGCAAAGCTTTGGTTTTCCATCCGTTTAATCTGTCATCCAGCTGTTTTTCCTTATATTCTGCCTTTGTTTCTATTGTTTTTATAATGTTCTCTGTTTTCACAGCCTGCAGCAATTTTTCTGTACTTTCATTCACATAGTCATTCAAATTTCATTTTTCTTCTTCTACAGTTGGATGGATTTGCAATATCCCCCTGCCCCACATTCTTCTTGGCAGGTACAACCTGTCAATGTCACTTCATGGATGTAAAGCGTGGTACATATTCAAAAGTTTGTGTGTTTTTCTAATCCAAGCTTTCCAGTTCAGCCAAAGTCCAGTTGATGATTCCAGCTGGGTAGCATATCACTTGAACTGCCCATGTATTAATGGCTTTAATTAGGTTTTCAGCATTCAGCTTTGATTTTAATATTTTGCAGCCCCTCCTGATGTTATCTGCTTCCAATATGCCTAGGTATTTTTAACTGTCATCCTTTGCTAATGCCTTCACTATGCTTCCATTTCCCAGGTCTATTCCTTCTATTTTTTCCATTTTTCTTTGCTGCATGGATAATATAGCACATTTTTCAAGTCCAAAGTTCATTTTGATGTCACTGCTGAACAGTTGAACAGTGTTGAGTATTGATTTAAGTTCAGTGGTTCTTTTCGCATACATTTTAAAGTCACCCATGTATAGTAAATGGTTTATCTTGCCATGTTGGCTTGAGATTTGGTATCCCAGTTTTGTGTTTCATAGGATTATTATCAATGGACTTAATGCGATGTTGAACAGTAGGGACGAAAGTTAGTCCCCTTGGAAGATTCCTCATCTGATATTGACTTCACCAATGTTCTCCCCATTTGTTGTTAGAACTGCTTTCCATTTTTTGCATATTTGCTTTCAAAAATGTACAAATATTTTGTTCTGATTCCAAAGTTTTTCAAACAAGTGTTGATCCAGCTGTGGGGTACTGAGTCAAATGCCTTCTTGTAATCAATCCACGTCATAATTAAATTCGTTTTTCTTCATTTTGCACTTTTTAGTACCATTTTGTCAATTAGCAGCTGATCTTTTGTTCCTCTTGATTTTTTATAATTGTTTTTGTTCTACCGAATACAAACTGTTTTCAATCAGATGATTGAATACTAAACTTGCCAGTATTCTTGTAAAAAATTTGAACGTTGTTGGAAGACAAGTAATTGGTCGATAGTTGCTTGCTTCTGTGCTCTTTTCCGGATCTTTCATCATTATCATCATTGTCATTGTTGTTGATGTTGTTATTGTTATTTTAAGAAATAGCATTTGGAAGTCTGATGTGTTGAAAATCATTATTATGGATCTTGGGATGCCAAATTACCTTCAGAAGTCACAATCCATTTTGTAGCTCACAAAAGAGGCAGAAAGGAAATCTTGGTTTTTTTTTGGTACACTACAACATTTGATATCACTCCTGATATCATTATCAGAAGTTGAGGTGTGGGGATCCAAATTGGTTGGGGGAATGCTTTTGATTTTCTAGATCGGTGAGTGAAATTTTAAGGATGCAGAAATGTCTGAATGAATGCAATAATACATTTTAAAATGAAGGAATGTTCTATAATGGAAACTGCTTTCCATGAAGATATGACCGCAGACAAGCTTTTCCTGTGGTGGACAAATGCTTTGGGATTGTTATTGCAAAAGGCTATCAATGCCCATATTTGAGAAATGCTTCTTTAGGTTCACTTAAGGCTACCAAATCCCTTTGAAGATGCAATGTAATTTTACTGCATGCCTACATTAAATAATACATACCTGGCTTCCAGCAAAGCTGGGCAGCATTATTTTGTAAAATTGTAAGAAAATATGCATAATTGAGTCAACTGCTTGAGCTCTAAGTTTCCACTGGGTTCTGAATGAAGTTAATTTGGTTTTTTGCATCTGTCATTTTGTGCAAGGTGAATCCTTCACATTTTAGAGACACATAAGCCCACCAATGGGTGTGATTCTAAACCAAAAAAATCTATTGATTGGAATATATATACACATGACCTTCCTTCCTTCCTTCCTTCCTTCCTTCCTTCCTTCCTTCCTTCCTTCCTTCCTTCCTTCCTTCCTTCCTTCCTTCCTTTCCCCCCCTCTCTTTTCTTTCTTTCCCCAAATTAACCCACTGCTGGATAAAAGACTCTTCTGCTGTTATTGAACTGTTTCAACATGCTACAACTAAAGTTTCCTTTAGTTGACACCTTCTGGGTTACATACCGTATTTTTCGGAGTATAAGACACACCTTTTTCCCTCAAAAAAGAGGCTGAAAATCTGGGTGCGTGTTATACACTGAATACCGCATTTTTGCCTCCCGAAAACCTGCCCCCTTCACCAAAATGGCCATGCATACCTTTTAGGAGGCTTTCAAAGACTCCTGGGGACTGGGGAGGGCAGAAATGAGCAAAACAATTTTGCCTTTTTTTGCTCGTTCTTGGCCCCTCCACCCCCCCAGGAGCCCTCTACAAGCCTCCTAAAGGCTATTCATGCCCACTTTTTTTGGAAAAAAAAACACGGGCCTGTTTTTGCGAAAAACAGACCGTTTTCGGGAGGCAGAGTGCAAAAACTTTTTTAAAAAAATTTGCCTCTTCAAAACCTTGGTGCATCTTATACTCTGAAAAATAGGATAATTCTCCCATCATTTCTTTGATTGCATTGTGGGCACTGGTGAAAGTAGCAAAAATTTTTACTACTGATTTGGTGGGTGTGGCTTGGTGGGCGTGGCAGGGGAAGGATACTGCAAAATCTCCATTCCCACCCCATTCCTGGGGGAAGGATATTGTAAAATCTCCATTCCCATCCCACTTTGGGGCCAGCCGGAGGTGATATTTGCCAGTTCTCCAAACTACTCAAAATTTCTGCTACCGGTTCTCCAGAACCTGTCAGAACCTGCTGAATTTCACCCCCGATTGTGGGGCCTTTTAGGGATTGTCTACTGCTGATCTATTGACTGTGCAATGTGAGCATCTCATTTCCATATCTGTGAAGCCACCTGCTTCATGATATAACATTCCTTGTTGTGTTCATGCTCTACTGGCACAGTATGAAGCAAATAGCTGAAGCTGGAACCGCCAAAATATTAACTGCCCTGTTTTTGAAATTTGAATCAATGTATGTTTCTTAAATAGATAAAAATAAATGTACAGAGTTATTCAACATACAATACAGATAGTTCTCAAATTATAACCACAACTGAACCCAAATGTTCCATTGCTAAATTAGACATTGGTTAAGTGGGTTTTGCCCCATTTTATAAGCTTCCTTGCCACAGTTGTTAAGTGAACCACTTCAGTTGCTAAGTTAGTAACATGGTTGTGAAATGGATTTGACTTCCCCATTGACTTTGCCCATCAGAAGATCACAAAATGGTTGTCAGGCCTGCAGTTATATTCCTTTTTAGGATCTTTGGCCTGCCACACTCTCTCTTATTTCATTATGCTGTTTCATTAGTGTAATAATTGGGAGGGGGAATAGAAAGGAGTAGGATTGTGGAATGTGTTGTTGTCATTCCTTTCTAGAAGCCCAAGGTCATCTTTTGTCTCCGCACCTCTGCACCTGACCGGAACCAGTTGGGTGGAGATGCCAGCGTGGCCGAAGAAGATTGGACCATGTGATGGATTTATGGGTGTGGGGAAAAGTTCATGAACTTACAACTGGGTGGAATCCCAGGAAGCTTTTAGATTTGGGATTTCCACAGATGTGCCAACATGTCTGTCTTATTAAATTGGAACTTTAAGGATAGCTCTGCCTTGGACTCTGATTTAATTCTGGGTGATATTTGGAATGCTGACAATGGTATCACGTGATCCTGGGACACTGCAGCCAACATAAACACAAGTCAGCTGCCAAATGCCCAAATTTTGATCATATTCCATGGGAAGGCTGCAATGGTTGTAAGTGTGAAAAATGGTCATAAGTCCCTTTTTTCAGTGTCATGACTTTGAGTAGTCACTTAAAGAACAGTTGTAAGTCAAGGACAAACTGTATACATATAATAAGATCTACAGTAAAACATTCATAAACCTGCCATCCTGGGCCCAACGTTTGGGAAGCCAGGCTCTGCCTGTCACAAGCCAGGACAAAGGGTGAGTGATGGAGGAGTGACACCTCCTTAAAAAACCTTGGTCCGGCTGGACCAGCTGGACCTCGTAAGGGCCCCTTTCCTGGGTTACAGGAGAAGACGGTCCAGGGTTTTGAAGGTGGAAGAGGGCTCTACGCCCCAACGGCAGGTAAAGCGGCAGGACCATCTTCTAGGAGAAGGGAAACTCTGATTACAAACCTCCACTGCCCTGTGGCTACATCTACTACTAGAAAAGGCTTCGGGAGTCAACCTT
The DNA here is from genome assembly GCF_964273705.1 of Natrix helvetica. Taxonomy (NCBI): domain Eukaryota; kingdom Metazoa; phylum Chordata; class Lepidosauria; order Squamata; family Natricidae; genus Natrix; species Natrix helvetica. The sequence continues at coordinate 5,600,174 of NC_138562.1, forward strand.
GAGGCAAAATCTGGAGTCAGAGTCACGGAAGCAGTTTGTGACTATGTACAACCATGTTCTGGTAACTCCTGCGACTCAGCTGGAATCAATTGTATTGGCTCTGCCGTTCCATTGGACTATTTCAGCGATGTGGAGAGGGGGAATCTGCTGTTTGGGTAACAGTCTATCCTCCATATTAATCTACCCAGGCCTCGTGCTCTGGAGAGGACACTCCAGCTTTGACCTCTCTCCAGAACACGTCACCATAGTCTTTTGAGACTGAAGGATACCAATGAAAATATTCATTCATATTTTCATCATAGCCCATGGTTAGTGATGCCTGATGCGGGGTGGATTTTATGAGACAGGGGTGTAGGACTACAAAAACAATATCTCATTGAGGTAGAGGAAGATGGTATTCTCTGAATGAAGTTATTTTCCTGTGTTATTTTGTGTTAGGTTTTTTTTTTCCTGTCTCCTGGTGGCCCTGCTTGCCAATCCTCTTCCTTGCTCTTGTCTCTTAGTGTCCTAATCAACATTCTGTGCATCTAAATGTTTTATGGCTGAGCTAATAGTTTTATTTCCCCTGGGAAAGTGAATTTGGAAAGGGAGCAATTTACTTGTCTTACCTAATGCCATTTTATTTCCACTTCGGTGGTTTTAATGGTCTCTTCCAAAACTAGGATTCTGGGATTCTGGGATAGCTCCATGAAATGCATGTTTCGTATTTGTAACTATTATGTGCTGATTCCCCCCCCCCATCTTTTTCCCCTGTAAAAGAAATATCTGTTTTTCTATTTCATTCTGGGGTACTTTAACATATTTTAAGCTTTCTTTAAAAGGTGGCCCAGTGTCTAAGACGCTGAGTTTGTCAATCAGAAAGGTCGGCAGTTCAGCGGTTCAAATCCCTAGCACCGCTTAATGGAGTGAGCACCCATTACTTGTCCCAGCTTCTGCCAACCTAGCAGTTCAAAATCATGTAAAAATGCAAATAGAAAAATAGAAACCATTTTTGGTGAGATGGTAACAGCATTCTGTGCACTTTCTGTGTTTAGTCATGCCAGCCACATGACCATGGAGACGTCTTCGGATAGCGCTGGCTCTTTGGTTTTGAAACGGAGATGAGCACCGCCCCCTAGAGTCGGGAATAACTAGCACATATGTTCGAGGGGAACCTTTACCTAAGCTGGCTTTTGGTAATGTTGTTAAGCTTACATATGGTTGCAACACCGCAGAGAACACTGCAGTTGCCTTTTTTAAAAAAATAAATAAATAAATAGAAAGAGCAACATGTTCAAAATCCATATAAACAGTGTGTTGTCTGGTTACAATTCTTTTGAGTATTATTAATCATACTAATTATAATAGTATTCTTTAAATCTCCTATAGTTTCCCAATTTTGGGGTACTCTAAGAGTTATTATGCTGTCGTTTGATGTGTACTTCTTGTAGGCAAATTATATCTAAGTCCTTTTTTTTTTTTTTGCAGTTTTGTAAAGAGTCCTCTCCTCTTCATGGGAGGATTTAATCAATTTATGTTAACTGATAGTAGGTTTGTTTTTTCTTTCATTATATCACTTATAAGTAGGTTTTGCTGTTCTAGTTTTTCTTGTTTCTCTCTGCTCCTTTGTTCTTATTCCTTCTTGTTCAGATCATCTCTTTTGTTCAACTTCACTTCCTTCTTGTTGTTTAGTCATAGTTTCATCTATCATTAATTCAGTGGTTGGATTAAAAAAAAATACTACTGGTTCTATGGCCATGGCTTGGTGGGTATGGTGTGGCTTGGTGGGCGTGATAGGGGAAGGATACCGTAAAAATCTCCATTCCCTCCCCACTCCAGGGGAAGGTTACTGCAAAACCCCCATTTTCTCCTGATCAGCAGGGACTCAGAAGGCAGAGAATAGATTGGGGCAGGGCCAGTCAGAGGTGGTATTTACTGGTTCTCTGAACTACTCAAAATCTCCGCTGCTGATTCTCCGAAAGTGGTCAGAACCTGCTGAATCTCACCTCTGCATTAATTCCTCTTGTCTTCTATTTTCTCCTTCCTCTCTCCTTGTTTGTTGTTCCTGTGGCTTAAAGCAATAGAATTCATATGCACTATCTAGAGAGAGTCAAGTCTGTGTCTTCTATCATTCTAGGGAACCAAAATTTCCTCTGGTATCAGCCATCTAAAGCTTACTTGGTGTTTGATCAACTGTCCTGTCAGAAATTGATATTGTTTCTACAGGCCTCTAATTCTTCTGGGTATTTGCTTTGGAAGCACAATCTCTCTTCCTTTATATTTTAAGGCTTCTTCTTTTATATTTTTAAGAATTTCTGCTCTTATTGTTTTGTTTTTTTCCCATGAATCTTACATGTACCTCCTATGGGAGGTTTTTTTTTCTTTTCAGCATAGCTAGTGTGAATTCTGCACACTTTGTCTATCTCCGCCCTCATCTCATGCGTTGTTACCTGTAATGTTTGAGTCAGCTGTGTTTTCTTCTTTCCCTTCCTCAATATTCTGAAACCTCAAGAAGTGTTCAGCTTTTTCCATTTGCAACTGGATTACAGTTCCTTCAAGTTCTTTATTAGCTTTACTTTACTTACTTTACTTTTATTTAGATTTTTATACCGCCCCCCCTCTCCCCAAAGGGACTCAGGGCGGTGTACAGTCAAATAAAAACACATCAATAAATAGAAGATACAAACACAAAGAGGAGGCAATAAGAAACTGTACATATCTGAAGTAAAGTAGTTAAAAGCAATATTTAAATACCCTAAAAATACCCAATTAAAATATCTGCCAGGAGGTAGAATAAAACTATAAATGGGCCAGGCCGGCTAAACGGAACAGGTGAGTCTTCAGTTTTTGTCGAAAGGAGCGGAAGTCGGTGGTGGTTCTGATATCGGGGGGGGGGAGGTCATTCCAGAGGGTTGGGCCCATCACAGAGAAGGCTCTACTCCTAGGCGCCGCCCGTTGGCATTGCTTAGTGGGCGGCACCCGGAGGAGTCCTTCCCTGTGAGAGCGAAGCCTGTATTAGTCTCCAGTTAATTTCCTCCCATTTTATTTTCCTACTTCTTCTGACTTTTCTCCAATTATTTTAATATTTTCTTCATTTTTGGTTAGCATTTGTTGAAAAGACCCCAGTTTTTCATCCATACTTTGCATTTTTCTCTTGATCACTACCCTCTCAGCCGTCATCTCACCTATTTCAGCCTTCATTTCATTATGGTTCTTGGTTATGGCCTCTGTAGTGATTGGAACAATGTTTGCATATCTTTTTGAATTGTAGTCATTTTTTTCCTGCTGGATGAAGCTTTCTATTGACCTTTGGCTTAAAGGACTTGACGTTGCTGATGATGGGCAGATGATGGGGCAGATCCAGTTCCCACCCCCTAATTTAGATAAGTTTGAATTTGACATTTTGAACATTATCAATGTATCAGCCACTTTAGATAAGGTTCCCCACCACCTTTCACTTTTCTCCCAAATTCTCCACTTCCTGTTCATACCCTTTTAAATATTAGACCAGTAAGGTTCTCCCCCCCCCCACAATTGTTCCACTCCCTTTCAATCCTCAACAATCCTCAACAATACAATACAATAGCAGAGTTGGAAGGGACCTTGGAGGTCTTCTAATCCAACACTCTGCCTAGGCAGGAAACCCTATACCGTTTCAGACAAATGGTCATCCAACAGCTTCTTAAAGACTTCCAGTGTTGGGACATTCACAACTTCTGGAGGCAAAATGTTCCACTGATTAATTGTTCTAACTGTCAGGAAGTTTCTCCTCAGTTCTAAGTTGCTTCTCTCCTTGACTAGTTTCCACCCATTGCTTCTTGTTCTATCCTCAGGTGCCTTGGAGAATAGCTTGACTCCCTCTTCTTTGTGGCAACCCCTGAGACATTGGAAGACTGCTATAATGTCTCCCCTAGTCCTTCTTTCTATTAAACTAGACATACCCAATTCCTGCAACCATTCTTCACATGTTTTAGTCTCCAGTCCCCTAATCATCTTTCTTGCTCTTCTCTGCACTCTTTCTAATTTCACTATCTTTTAACTTTAATTTTAACTCTAAATTCCACACAGATTGTATCTAGAATGTCCACGTAGTCATTTCAATATCCCTCTTAATTAACTCATTTTCTTATAGGAAATGATATTTGTAATCCGCAAGGCCCACAAGAAGCTCAGTAGTTGCATGTCACCTCTATTCAGCAGTTCAAAAAAATTCCACCTAGCTTCAAGTTAAATCCAAATTTCACTCGGTCCAAAGTATTTGTAATCCACAAAGAGTCAAATGATCTCAAAGACAATTTCTGATGTCTTCCCCATCTGTTTTTAAGTATCCAAGTGTAAGCAGTTTGTAAACCAATTAAGTTTATCAGCTCAGTTCAGTTCCAAGGAACCCAAATCTTTTGCATTGCTGTTCAGACTGTTCAATTGTTCAAGGTCTTCTCCAGAGGTGTTATTTTACAGGTTCAGACTGGTTCGCCCGAACCGGTAGCGGAAATTGTGGGTGGCCCCGCCCACCTGCCCTAGCTGTACGGCATCCCATTTAAGCCCTTTTTTTAGCGAAAAGCGCATGCGCGGAAGGCTTAGCACATGCATGGAGGTGGCACGTGTGAGTGAAGTAAGCATGCGCCTGCGAACCGGTAGGGGAGGTAAGTAAATACCACCACTGGTCTTCTCCCTTTGCTTGACAGGTTCCACCAGCAGGTGGCAGCCTTACTCTTTCTCCACTTTCATCTGAAACCACTTCAAAACTTTCACTTCTGCAAAATTTGTTTTCCAGGATTACAATGTATACTATATATCAGAAAGTATCTTAAGTATCCATAAAGCTGGACAAATATCCACAAGCAAACTACCTGGAACTCCAACCCATTAAAAATCTATTTTTACCAAGCACTTTCTTCTCCTTTGCTGGGGTCTGTCAGCAGTTCGTGTATTTAGTCGTGTGAATAAAGGCCTCCTTCCTCCCTTTTAGAGTCTCATTTTCAGAAAGAAGTTGATTTGGGGGGTAAATTCCTCAACAGGAGTTGGAAATTAATAATCGCTCACCCCGATCACACATGCTGTTTTCTGCTCATCTCCTTTATTGCTCTTTCACCAGAGCTGTCACAGCCTTGGTCCTTCCAGCTGAATGGCTGTCTTTTTCCCCATCAGGATGAGGGTTTTTCTGGGATCAAACAGTGAGTTTTCAGGCTCCCTGCAATCGATGAAACTTCCCCCTCTGCCTCCACCACCTCTGCAAGGCGGCTTGGGCCCAATTGAGTCCAATTGGATGTCCTGTCAGGTAGAATATAGCAGCTTAACACAGAGTCCAGTGAAAGCTTGCCATTCTTCGTGTGATGTCAGCTCCTCCCCCCTGCAGTTGCATTCTATTAAAGGTAGACCTTGACTTACAATCATTTATTTAATGACTGTTCAAAGTTACAGCAAAGGAAAAAGTGACTTATGGCCATTTTTCACACTTACAAACATTGCAGTGTACCCATCAGTGGTGGGATTCAAATTTTTTTACTTCCGGTTCTGTGGGAGTGGCTTGGTGTGCTTGGCTTGGCGGGTGTGGTAGAGGAAGGATACTGTAAAATCTCCATTCCCTCCCCACTCCAGGGGAAGGTTACTGCAAAATCCCAATTCCCTCCCGATCAGCTGGGACTCGGGAGGCAGAGAATAGGTGGGGGCGGGGCCAGTCTGAGATGATATTTACCGGTTCTCCAAACTACTCAAATTTTTTGCTACTGGTTCTCCAGAACTGGTCAGAACCTGCTGAATACCACTTCTGGTACCCATGACCATGTGATCAAAATCTGAATGCTTGACAACTGGTTCACATTTATGTCCTGGGGTCATGTGATTATTTTTGCAACATTCTGACATTCAGTCAGTGGGGAAGCTATATTTACTTAGCAATCATGTTGCTAACTTAACAATTGTATTGATTCATTTTAATAACTGTGGCAAGAAAGGTCATAAATTGGGGCGAAATTCATGCAACAGCTGTTTCTCTTAGCAATGGAGATTTAGGACTCAATTGTGGTTGTAAGTCAAATATATATCTCTGACCACTTTTAATTTAATTCTTACTGGGACTTCCTTACATGCAGTTTTGGGATTTCATGGAAGCATGGGTTGCATACAAGGTGGCAGACCTCTAAAGCACTGTTTCTCAACCTCAGCCACGTGAAGATGTGTGGATTTCAACTCCCAGCATTCCCCAGCCAACTGCTCACAAGTGGAATTCTGGGGGTTGAACACCATACATTTTCAAGTGGCTGAGGTTGAGAAACAGTGCTTTACCTTTCAATTTTATTAGAACTTCTTTGAACCTAAATCTCTGTACTTGTAGGAGTGGCACAGTGGTTGGAATGCAGTATTGCAGGCTAACTCTGCCCACAGTCAGGAGTTCGATCCTGACTGGCTCAGATTGACTCAGCCTTCAATCTTTCCGAGGTCGATAAAATAAGGACTCAGATTGCTTGGTGCAGCAGCTGTAAACTACTATGGAGCTGTATATAGCAAAAGCAGTTAGACTTGTATGCCACTTCAGAGTGCTTTACAGCCCTGTCTAAGCAGTTTACAGGATCAGCATCTTGTCTCCAACAATCTGGGTTGGACGAATAGAAGGCTGAGTCAATCTTGAGCCAGTCAGGATCGAACACCTGGCAGTAGGCAGAGTTAGTCTGTAATACTGCATTCTAACCACTGTACCCGCATGGCTCTTAAAATAAGTTTAAGTGCTGTTGCTATTTCTATTGTAGAAATCTTCGAGCACTATTCCCAGAACTGGTATTCAGCCAGTTCTGACATGTTCTGGAGAACTGGTAGTAGAAATTTTGAATAGTTCAGAGAACCGGCAAATCGGCTGGCCATGCCCCCGCTACCTCCCAGCTGATCTTCTTTTGTTGCCCTGAACAGGAGAACGGAGCCGGAAAGCAGGTTAGTGGGGTGGGGAGGGAAAGGGGATTTTGCAGTATCCTTCCCCTGCCACGTCCACAAAGCCGTGTCATGTCCACAAACCATGTCCACAGAACCGGTAGTAAAACATTTTGAATCCCACCACTGACTATTCCTCTAGGTAAAATAAATTGGCACCATTTTCTTTTCCACTCAACTGATTAAGATGTCCAAAATATGTAGAAAAAAGGGACGGGCACAGTGCCAGGAGCAAATCTTATCTAATCCATAACACTGAAGCTGCAGTTTGGAAGAGTCACTGTCAACACCTTTTAAAAATAATTTGTTACTCCTTGATGTAATAATCCATCACTGGGTTTCAGCAGGTGTTCCTTTGAAAACGTGGAAAGGTAGGGAAGGATGAGGAACCCATTGTCTCATCAGCTTCTATTTTAATGTCAATCTGCCTATAAAGGAACAGAGAAAGGCACTGCCGTGTAAATTAGCTTTTAATTTACACTTATCCAGAAATTGAGCAACTTGGCTCCCTCGGGTACTCACAGCTGAAAACAACCAATTTTCAGAAATGTTCCCACCAAAAATCTAAATGAAAGAGGATCTGGGGGTTGAAGTCACCCAATATCTTATATTATGTAGCAGCTGTTGGAGGAAAAAAACCAAAGACAAAACTGAGGTTAGCATAGATATTATATTGTGCAGAGGTGCCTAACCCCATCTGTGGACCAGCACCAGACTGCAGCATGCCAGAAACTGGGCCACGCAAACAAAGGATGCCCTATCCATGGGATGCAGGCAGCATGTGAAACCATGCCCCCTCTGATGTGGGGGAAAAAACCTCTCTCCATGGACCCTGGTGCCTAAAAGGTTGGGGCTGCCCCCCCCTCTCATCTCTTTCTCTCTCATTCTCTTTTCTCATTTCTCTCTTTGTCTCTCTATCTCCCCCTCTGTCTCCTCTTTCCCTTTCATCTCTTTGTTTCTCATCTCTGCCTTTCTTTCTCTCCCCCTCTCTCTCCCATCTTTCTCTTTCTCTCTTTCTCCCTCTCTCTTTCTCCCTCTCTCTCTCCCCCTCCCTTTCTCTCTCATCTCTCCCATCTTTCTCTTTCTCTCTCTATCTCCCCCTGTGTCTTTATCTCCCTCTCTCCCTCTCATCTCTCTCTTCCTCTCTTTTCTTTCTCTCTTTCTCCCTCTCTCTTTCTCTCCCTCTCCCTCTCCATCTCTCATTTCTCTTTCTCTCACACACATCTCTTTCTCTCTTTCTTCTCTCTGTTTCCCTCTCTCCCTCTCACCTCTCTATCTCCCTATCTCCCTCCCTCTTTCTCTCTCATCTCTCTCTTTCTCTCTTATCACTCTCTGTCTGTCTGTCTCTCTCTCCCTCTCTCTCTCTCTCCCTCTCTCTCCCTCTCTCCCTCTCTCTCTCTCTCTCCCTCTCCCTCTCTCTCTCTCTCCCTCCCTCCCTCCCTCCCTCTCTCTCTCTCTCTCTCTCTCTCTCTCTCTCTCTTTCGGTACTGAACTTTTTATATGGATTGCCACAAGAGTGGAGTTTGCTTGTGGAGATGCTTTAATCTAACATTTAATCAGGCTTACAGTTGGACCCTGTCTTCCCACTTTCGCTATTTCAAGGTAAGTATGCTTTACTACCCCATAAAATCAAATTTAATAAACATCCAATTAGCAGAACAGTCCTGAAGGAGGTTGGAAGAGTGATATACTACTATTATGCAGGTGGAATGGCCCATAGTAGCTAATGGATATTCAGCTGGAGAAGGAAAATACAGTCTTTGTGTATGTGTGTTTATCTGTGGGTGGGTGATCTGTCTGTCTCCAGGGGCACTGATAATGTGTTAGCCAGTGAAATAGATTAGATAGATAGATAGATAGATAGATAGATGATAGATAGATAGATAGATAGATAGATAGATAGATAGATAGATAGATAGATAGATAGATAGATAGAGATAGATACTGTAGATAGATATAGAACTTTGTCTCCAGTCCAAATTCGTCTCCTGCTAAGAGGTTTTTCATCCCAGGAAGGAACTGAGAAATAAAATTATACAATTCATAGAAATTCTTTCCCCCACTTTCTTTGTAGCATTTCCTTGTGAATTTTAGCAAGTGCCTGCTAAAACAAAACCTTTTCACTCCTTGGTACTGGTAATGGTGTTGGAATCCATTTTCCAGAGAGACCTGCTTGGTCCAGACCCAACAGGTAGGTCCATGTACAGGTGGTCCTCAACCTACGTCCACAGTTGAGCCCAACTGCTAAGCAAGACAGTTGTCAGGCGAGGTTTGCCCCATTTCACGACCTTTCTTACCACCGCTGTTAAATGAATCACTGCAGTTGTTCAGTTAATAGGATGGTTACTAAGTGAGTCTGGCTTCCCCATTGACTTTGGTGGTCCGAAGGTTGCAAAAGGGGATCACTTGATTTCGGAACACCGTAACTTCAAATGGTTACTAATCAAACTGTTGTAAGTCTAGGATTACATGTACAAAACTGCAGACACATTGCCAGTGCCTCTGGACATTCTTTCAACTTGCTTCACCCTAATTAGTCCAAGCTGGCCATGATGACCTCATGGAGTGCAGAACATAAGATGGCATCAAGATCCAGTTCGTGATGCTTCCTCTTTGAAGAAGTTAGCAACGCAAGACAATCTGGCAGGATTTACAAGTATAGCCCATGCTGCACCTGGTGCCATCTGTCAAAACAGGCATAAACCTTCAGACTCACTCAAATGGGGAACTTTCATAATAAAAAGTCTCATTTCTCCTACTAAGGACAGCTTCCCCCAATTGCTGTCACATAGTTATAATACATAATGTTTGGGATAGTGGGAAGCTCTTGCCATCTGGATGAAATGACCCAGGCACCATCCAAGGGAGGCCAAATATTTTGTATTGCTTGAAATCCACATATGTTGTTAGACTCTAAAATCAAGAGCAAGAGGAGCTAAGATGTTGAAGAGGCAGCAACCGCTATGAAAACAGCTCCTCTGAAAGACTATTTTTAATCCATGTATTCTTAATCCATTTATCAGTTAATCAATTTGTTCTTAACCTAAACAATTGTGCACAAAATGCATGATTGTCACAAGGGTTCTCTTTAACAAGATTTATTGATATAAGGGGCTTACAAGAATTTCAACAACTTAACTCTTTCCCTTTTAGAATCAATATCTCCTCATGTATGATTAGGGCAGTGATTTTTTTATTCTGCTTTGAATAACCTTCCAATGAATGGGTTTCTTTATTGATCACGAAGAAGCTGGCTGCTGGGATCATCCTCTCCTGAATATTTATCAGTCTGAGAACCAACCATTGTACCTGCTCCCAAGAAGCTGGATTTTCAAGAACACAAATGGTGCTCGTATCAGAATTAAGACAGTAGACGAGGCAGAGGCCTTTATTAAAAAGCATTTTTCTCTCCCAGAGGATGAAGATAGTGGGGGAGGGGGGGAAAGGCAGTAAACCAGAAGATAAGGGGAAGGGGGGGCTGTGGCTCCACCCGGGGACAGGGAGGAGGGAGCAATATCGCAAAGGCTCAGGTCACAAAAATGAATACTTTTGAAATATTATTGTAATTGCTGATATTCTAGAAGGTGATAAAGAAAGAGGATTGAACATATGGTTGATATAATGTAAGAACTCTGTATATGCTTACCCGTTACATGTTATCTTTAAAATTGTAGAAACGTGAGAATTGGGGGGATTTCTACTGCTAACATGGGAGCTACCAAAATTTTCTATGTACCCTATTACCTTTTTCCCATAAATGTTTTAAAATCAATAAAAAAATGTACAAAAAAAAAAAAAAAAAGCCAAAAGTCTATTAAAAAGTATGGCTAAATAGATTGTTTCTCAACCTTGGCAGCTTTAAGATGGGTGGACTTCAACTCCCAGAATTCCCCAGAGCCATGCTGGCTGGGGAATTCTGGGAATTGAAGTCCACCCATCTTAAAGCTGCCAAGGTTGAGAAACACTACTATAATGAATCTATGAAGTGCTGGTCCTCTATGCTAATTGCTGTATGGTCAAGGTCTTGAATTCCATAAAGTGGAATGCAAGTGCGGGTGGTCCTTGCCTTACAACTATTCGTTTAGTGGACCGTTCAAAGTTACAACACTTTAAAAAGTGACTCATTTGTCTGAAACGGTATAGGGTTTCCTGCCTAGGCAGGGGGTTGGACTAGAAGATCTCCAAGGTCCCTTCCAACTCTACTATTGTATTATTGTATTGTATTGTATTGTATTGTATTGTATTAAAAAAAAGAACACAAATGGTGCCTGTTAACAGAGTTGGAAGAGACCTTGGAGGTCTTCTAGTCCAACCCCTTGCTCAAACGGGAAACCTTATAACATTTCACACAAATGGTTATCAAAATCTCTTCTTAGGAACCTCCAGTGTTGGAGCACCCACCATTTTTGGAGGCAGTTCATTCCACTGGTTAATTGTCAAGAGTCACTGATTCCCTTGCATTACATCTGCATAGCGCCAGAAATGGCTGGGAAGAGCAACTCGCAGGAAGTCAGTGGAGCAAGATAGCGGCCCATGCACCTAGCAACGCGTGAGTCATATAACTAAAAATCTAAACTAGGAAGGCTGCAATAGCCAGGAAATATTGGATCAAAATAAAGATATGGTTAGAGGAAATTATGAAAGAAAAAAATTGAATTGAAACCAGAACTATTTCTATTAGGTATAATAAGAGAAAACCTAAGTTAAAAAAAACAAAACAACATTTTATACTTCACACAATAACTGTGGCTAGAATTCCATTTGCTCAAAACTGGAAACGGGATAACACTCCCTCTGATATAACGGTCATAAAAATGGTGCTCAGTTGTGCAGAAATGAAGAACGGTTGCAGGAACTAGGTATGTCTAGCTTAAGAGAAAGAAGGACTAGGGGAGACAGGATAGCAGTGTTCCAATATCTCAGGGGTTGCCACAAAGAAGAGGGAGTCAAGCTATTCTCCAAGGCACCTGAGGACAGAACAAGAAGCAATGGGTGGAAACTAATCAAGGAGAGAAGCAACTTAGAACTGAGGAGAAACTTCCTGACAGTTAGAACAATTAATCAGTGGAACAGCTTGCCTCCAGAAGTTGTGAATGCCCCAACACTGGAAGTCTTTAAGAAGATGTTGGATAGCCATTTGTCTGGAACGGTATAGGGTTTCCTGCCTAGGCAGGGGGTTGGACTAGAAGACCTCCAAGGTCCCTTCCAACTCTACTATTGTATTGTATTGTATTGTAAATGGACAGGTTAACTATGGAATTAAAAGTTAGAGAAGAAACATACTATTATATGATTTGGAACATATGGTATAATTGGCTAGAAAAATAGATGTAAAGACCATACATAAAGATTACTTAAGAGGTATACTAAAATGGAAAGGTATTGTATATATTTCTAAATATTGCTACAAGTTAAAAATAAAAGATTATGTCCATGTATGAAAAATTATACAATAAAAAGGGATGTATATAATTGAAAAGAAAGAAAATTGAAATAGCCACGATGTAAATATGAGTGATATCGATACCAGAACGCTGTAAAGAGTGGAAATGCAGTGTAAATGTTGGAATATGTCTAATAAAAACTATTTAGAACTATAAAAAAACTATATTAGAAATACACATAGTCCTCGATTTACGACGCCAATGGAACCCAAAATTTCTGTTGCTAAGTGAAACATCTGTTAATGACTTTTGCCCCATTTTACAACCTTTCTTGCCAATAAAATAAAAAGAAGATAAAGTGTAGGCTATGGACCAAAATAAAAACAAACTCTAGAACTCCAATTTGAAATGTGGCATAATTCCATGCACAGAACTATAGTCTAGAACTGGTTTCCAAATAAAATTAAATGGTACACCAGGTTTATTTTTTAAATATGGAGTAATTCTAGATATCAAAGTACCGTATATTCCTACAATTTAATTAACCATTTTTTCCCTAAACGAGACAGCATTTTTTTCCAATAAAAAGCATATAAAACTCTTGCCATTGTATGATTTGCAGAAACATATGGTTTAATGGAATTAATTTTTAAAAAGTTGAAATGAATTTACAACTTTTAAAATGTGTCCTACTCAAGAATGAATTAATTTCTAATACCAATGAGGTTTGCAAAATTACTACCATACATGGAAGAATGATCCATCTGTCACTGACTTTTCAATACTGTGCAGAACAGGAGTTACTAATTTTAGCAATAATAATTGAATTCTACCAGCTGTAAAACTGGACTATACATCTTGTATAAATTCTCTGTATATACAACAATAAATTTCATATTATTTTTCCATTGTTTCATCTCTGTAATTTAACCAATTTGCACCCAATTTACAAATTGTAAATTGTAACCAATTTCGTTGTACACATGATATGCAATGACAATAACGGCTATACTAATTGCATTCAAATTTTGCCCCCAAAATCTGGTTTCTCCTTGTAGCAGACTTGTTATGGCTCATTATTAGATTATATTTCTCTTTGCATAAACACTTGTCTGGAAGCAAGATTTGTGAAGTCTTTATTTAGAATGGATTTTGTTTTGCCTCCAGACTTTTCGCTATTTAGGAGGCTTTATTTCCTGATGGCTATCCTATTAGAAAACAGCTCTTAGAAACCAAAAGTAATTCCTTGTGTAATTGCAAGAAAAAAGCTAACGGAATCAAAACAGCTTACATAAAATTGCATAATCCAATAAAACTGTTAATGAAGACAAAAAATGGCAAATATGACATCACGTAAAGCAATCCCGATATATACCGTATTTTTCGGACTATAAGATGCACTGGGGTACAAGACCATCAAGATTTTGAAGAGGTAAATAAGAATAATAAATTTTTGTCCTTCCTGGACCCCAGGAGCACTCTGCAGGCTTCAGCAGGGCTGGGGGAAGGCAAAAATGCCCCTGTTTTTGTGAAAAATGGGCAGAAAATGGGCTGTTTTTTGCAAAAAACAGGTGTTTTTGCCTTCTCTCAGCCCTGCTGAAGCCTACAAATGTGCTTCTGGGGGCTGGAGGAAGGCAAAAATGCTTCAGTTTTGTGGAAAATGTCTCATTTTCTGTTCATTTGTCATAAAAATGGGATGCGGCAGAGCTTCGGGAGGCCAAAAATGGCTGTATTCGGTGTATAAGACGCACCAACATTTCCACTCTCTTTTAGGGAGGGAAAAGGTGCATCTTATACTCTGAAAAATATGGTGATAATAGTAGTAACAGAAGTGTCAGCCGGATTTCCAGCATAGATCTCTTCAGTGTGCTTGCTATCGGCTGCCATAGTAATGGGGAGGGTGGGGGGAGCTTGGTTATTTGGGATGGGGAAGTGAGCTGGTGTAGTCCCATAGAACTGAAAGGGAGGTTTACACTCATGAATTATGGTGCTGCTGAAGGAAGGTGTTTACACTCTGTTAAGGACAACTGTCCTGAGACTCCAGATGGAAGAAATACCTGAATATGGGCTTTCTCCGCAACATCCTACTGGACGTTGATTGGTCTCTCAGCACTGGACACTGGGAAGAGAGATTTCAGGTGACTTTCAATCTGTAACATTTGTGCGTTTTGAATCAGATCTTGCCTTGCTTTCGGTGCTATCACTTCAAACTTAGGCCTGGCAAGAAGCTATAAATCAGTTAAACAATTTGACTGCTTGCTGAAATAAAGACCTTCTGAAGATAAGAACAACACCGACACACATGCAATTTGGTAACCACATTTATGGCTTTTTCAAACAGCTCAGCTCTTAAAAGTTCAAATGTATTTTTTCAAGAGGTAGACTATAAAGCAATTTGCAGGGCAACTGATGGACAGGGCAAAGATTAAAAATAAGGTACAATGTATTTTGTCAAGTTGTCATCCACCCAGCTATAGATGTCAGTGAGTGAAGTCATCAGAGAATAAGGATGATGCCAAAATATCCCTATATGTGATTCACTACCCTTCCTTCCTTCCTTCCTTCCTTCCTTCCTTCCTTCCTTCCTCCCTCCCTCCCTCCCTCCCTCCCTCCCTCCCTCCCTCCCTCCCTCCCTCCTGATCTCATGGTTTCTGATAACTACAGATAAAGATGTTTGTTTTACCATTATCTTTTTTCTGTGATCATGATGATAATGCCAAGGGAAATTATTTAACTATCAAAAAAACCCTCAAATAATGAGCCAGATCTCTAAAAATGGGTTGTGTAATAATAATGTTTGTTCCTGAATATAGTTTTTCCAAGGACAAAGGTACACCTTTTTTGCAGTCAACAGGGAGAAGGTTTTCACAAACCATAGGTATTTGGGTCTTGAAGGCTAAAAACTAGCATTTTAAATAGGTGGCAACCAATTATAAATAAAAAATGTGAAAAAAAAGACAATTAAAAAGTAATTCTTAAATAGTCTTTGATGATTCTCCATCCTTGAGCATGTGATTCCTGGCAGTTGCCCCATAGTTATTGAGAGAGTTATGGTATCTACTCCTTGCAGTTTAATTACTCCTGTTTCCCTAAAAATAACACCTCCCCTGATAATAAGCCCAATGGGACCTTTGAGCATATGCACTAAAATAAGACCTCCCCCAAAAGTAAGCCTCCCTGAAAATATTGCAACACAGCAGCAGCCATGAGGTGACCACGTTCCCCCTCCTGCACCTCAAAAATAATAAGACCTCCCCCAAAATAAGGCCAAGTGCTTATTTTGGGGGTCAAAAGAAAATAAGACCCTGACTTATTTTGGGGGAAACACTTATTGACCTCAAACAGCTAATCAAGCAAGCAAGCTGTGATTTGATTTGATGGAGAGCTGGGTGAAGAAGGATAATTATGTATTCAAAATAGTGATAACCTTGAGTTCCAAATTCATATAAAAATATTTCACAGCATGTGGGCCAAGAGAAACTCCTATTTGCTTGCACTGTGAATCCTTGTGCATTTTGAGGTTTCAAAGGCTTTGTTGTTAAAAAATGAAGTGTGCCTTTAAACTTGATTTAAAAAAGAGTGTGAGAGACAGTAATCTTTTCAAAATACCCAAGAGTTCTGTACATTTGGATCATTTTTTATTTCCCTATAAACATTCTTTGTTAATTAAAACCTTGGCATGGTGCTGAAACATTCAGTTCAAGTCAATATTATTGTTTTGACTGGCAGTTGTAATGTGAGATAAAATTTGCATAAGATAAAGGTAAAGGTTCCCCTTGCATATATGTGCTAGCCATTCCCAACTCTAGGAGGCGCTCATCTCCATTTCAAAAACGAAGAGCCAGTGCTGTCCGAAGATGTTTCCACCATGACTAAACACCAAAGCCGCACAGAACACTGTTACCTTCCCACCAAAGTTGGTTCCTATTTCTCTACTTGCATTTTTTCCATGCTTTCGAACTGCTAGGTTGGCAGAAGCTGAGACATTTAATGGGAGCTCACTCCGTTACGCAGTGTTAGGGATTCAAACCACCAAACTGCTGACTTTTCTGATGGACACGTTCAGCATCTTAGCCACTGAGCCACTGCGTCCTTTTAGAAACTTACCTAAAAGTAGCCAAACATTAAAAAAATACATTAAACATGCAAAAATATGTAAAAATGTTAAAACATTAAATGATGGGAAAACATCAGAACTTTTGATAAAATCATCTCTATATAACAGTAGCCTGAACCAAAGCTTGCAAATCTCTGTAATGATGTCTCCTTGTCTAAATTCATTAAACATTTAGCTTTATATGAATCAGGTCAAAATTATTTTTCTACCAAGAGAGGCTCCAACATATCTTTGTGTGCTGAAAGAGAAATAGGTCAGCACAATAACTAGTGTGTAAACTCTTTTAGAATTTCAGCAGTCTTGCATATAATATGGAACATTAAGATATCAACCCTCTCTGGTTGCTGACATATTAATCTGCTGGAACCTTACTCTTGTGAGTGCCTCAGGGAAGGAATGTAATGCACCTCCAATTGTTTGCATTCAATTTGGTTTTATTAAAGTGCATATGAAGGGGCCATGTTACTTTGTGTCATCTTGCCAAAATGCTCAAGAACTCTATACATTTGGATGACTTTTGATTTCCCTATAATCATTCTTGTTAATTAAAAACCTTGCACAGTGCACATTTGCAAGGACATTGTAATAGCTAAGAATGAACGTAGACTTGTAAACAAGAATATGCAAGGTCTCAGGAACTACAACATATTTAAGTTCTTTTCTAAAAGAATAGAATAGAATAGGGAATGGGAATAGAATAGAATAGAATTCTTTATTGGCCAAGTGTGATTGGACACACAAGGAATTTGTCTTTGGTGCAGATGCTCTCAGTGTACATATAAAGACAAGATACATTCGTCAAGAATCCTAAGACACAACACTTAATGATAGTCACAGGGTACAAAGCAATCAGGAAACAATCAATATCCATATAAATCGTAAGGATACAAGCAACAAAGTTACAGTCCTGCAGTCATAAGTGGGGGGAGATGGGTGATAGGAACGCTGAGAAGACTAATAGTAATCGTAATGCAGCCTTAGTGAATAGTTTGACAGGGGTGAGGAATTATTTGTTTAGCAGAGTGATGGCGATCGGGAAAAAAGTGTTCTTGTGTCTAGTTGTAGTGGTGTGCAGTGCTCTATAGTGTCCTTTTGAGGGTAGGAGTTATGTCCAGGATGCGAGGGGTCTGTAGATATTTTCACGGTCCTGTTTTTGGCTCGTGCAGTGTACAGGTCCTCAATGGAAGGCAGGTTGGCAGTGATTGTTTTTTCTGCAGTTCTGATTATCTTCTGAAGTCTGTGTCTGTCTTGTTGGGATGCAGAACCAAACCAGACTATTAGATATAGTTTATTAAAAATATGACCCTCTTGGTGTGAACCTCTTACCAGAATAACAGAGTTGGAAGGGACCTTGGAGGTGTTCTAGTCCAACCCCCTGCACAAGGAAGAGACCGAGACTCTATACCAATCCAGACAAGTGACTCTTCCTTGAATCTGATCACAGTTCAATTGGATTGATTTGGGGATCCCATTACCCTTCCCCCTGAATTCTCTGTCCCTCCCAAATCATGGTGTGGCCATTCCTGCTCCATAAGGAAGAGGGAAGTTTGGGCAGATGCCTCCTAAAGTCTTCTCGTGATGGGATGTAAAGAGTATTCGTATGTGGAGCTGTCCAAAGTATTAGTGGTGCTGATCCTCCAAAGAGACTGAACAACAGTTCACTCTATTCTTAACTGATATGCAACTACATCAGTAGATGTCCAGATATTTTCCTATCCTATTTCTGTTAATCAATCATTCAATGCATAATTAATACATAATAATCCAGTCACAGGGCAGATTGATTAATTTATCCACATTAGTATGGATCAACCTACTCCTTGAGACCTTTAAGAACAGTACCTACAGAAAACACAATGAAAAAACAATTACTGCATGAAAATTCATTACCATTCATGCAAATGATTGGTGCCCTGGGCATCAATTCAGTTTAAATCATTAGTGGTGGAATATTACAGATACAATTTGTTTTAGGAGGGGGAAAAATGGATGAGCTTTGAACAATTCCCTTCTTCCTTGCAGCTTACTTTGCCAGCATTTAAGCTTAACCTTTGATTTCATTTTTAAAACTCTGTGTCTTATTATTACATTTTAAAATGGTAGCTGTTGTGACAGCTCTTTATAGAGAAATGGAAAATTCGTAATACAATAATGAATTTAAAAATCTCAGACTCTTCAGTAAATAAGCAGTACTTTAACAGTGTTTTAGAAGGAGGCTTTATTTTTTTTTTTACTTTGTCTATTTTATTATAAGTATGCACAAAAAAACATAGACTTAATCCTTCTAATCCTCCTCTCATAATGCTGACAGCTTAACCTTTAGGAGCATTTGAGCGATTTGATGCAGCAATAAGAGGATATGTGAAGCCAATCCTATAATACTTCAGTTCTTAAATGCTTCCTTCTCTATGAAAGATATTTCTTTATCAACCAGGGAAAAGGATGCCTACTTTGTAAAATCTTGTCTGTATCCCAATCTATTTTAAGCACAGAAGAAATATTTTCCAAGGTAATTAGATTAGCATGATTGGATAGTTAAACTGACCCAAGTTACCTTACAATCGTTTCCCAGATTTAGAAGCAAATTATGAAATATATGAAATACATGAAGTGAAGCAGCTTCCAGTTTTTCTTTACACTAAATAAATGCACAGAAGCTTGATCTGAAGTAAGACTCCTAAATGCAGACAGAAGAGCTAAGGTCCTTCTTCCAGGTCTATTGTTTTTAAATGGTCATGCACAAATTTTGCTAGGTCATTAAAAAAAAAAACACTCACTTGGCCTCAGAGGCGACATTATTTTAACTGGGCCTTTTGGCAACATTGATTTTTTTCCCTTTAAAAATGGGTTTGGAAGCATGAGCTCATGATTTTTACACTGGGCGAAACAAAAGTCAGTGACAATTTATATTCTTGGTTTTTTTTAACATATGGAATGCTTTATATTCCTCTAGTCTAGAATACACCCTTTAAAATTTAAATCTCAGACATTTGGCCAGCTTTCAATACAATGAAATTTATTCCCAACCCACAACCTTTTTGAACTTTTTTCAAGAAAAAAAATCTGAAAGATGCAGACTGATTTAAAAAAAAAAATTAGCATGAGAAATGAAGGCTTCCTTCCAGGCCTACCAGGGTAGCACTGTTGTTGTTCTTATTGTTTGTACCTTCAAGTCAATAGTTCTTGAGAGAGTTATGCTATCTACTCCTAGTAAATTAATTATTGACCTCAAACAACTAATCAAGCAAGCAAGCTCTGATTTGATTTGATGGAGAGCTGGGTGAAGAAGGATAATTTTGTATTCAGAATAGCAATAATTTTGAGTTATTACATCCTTCAACATCTAAATGCTGTAGATTTAGATAACCAGCCTTGGATACAATGAAGTCTATTTGCAACCCATGATCTTTCTGAACTTTTTCCAAGAAAAAAATTTGAAAGGTGCAGACTGATAAAAAGATTAGCATGGGAAATGGAGATTTCCAATTCTTGCAGGTTTACTGTCGAGAAATTTGAGTTCTTGATAGCAGGGTTCTTTGTTGTTGTTCTATTGTTTCACCTTCATGTCAAGTGACTGTCTGGAGATGTCCCTACAGTTTTCTTGGCAGGATTTCCGAAATGGTTTGCCATTGCCCTCTTCCTAGGGTTGAGCGAGACAAAGTGACTGGCTCAAAGCAACCCAGCTGGTTTTATGCCTTAAGGTTGGAACTAGAATTTACAGTGTCCCGGTTTCTAGCCTTATGCTTTCAGCACTAGACCAAATTGGCTCTATATCCACCATATATTTTGGGGTGAAGATAATAGTTGGAATGTCATGGCACAGAAAGACAAGGAGCATCTTGATTTGATCTGACTCTGCTCAGATCTCCAAATCAAATTAGATATCTGAATCTAATTAGTAATTGAATGGAGTCACTGAGTCAAATCCGATGCCACTGATCTATTGGAGAGTTGTGGAATCTCCGCTCCGCCCCTATTAATCTGGAAAATCAAATCAGTCTGAAGCAATTTTCTGAATTAATTAAACCCTCAAATTGGATTGAACTAATGATTACAAAGATTGGGTCCAGTATGTTCATTCCTATGAGTAGCAAGCAGTGCCACCCTTTACATTTTTATATTCAAGCTATGAGCTTTTGAACTCAAGGAACAGAAGGCTACAGCATAGGATGGGTGGAAAATTGACAGCATTGTAAATGTTGGAATGCAATGCTGATAGTCCATAACCATATAGCAATGGGCTATATGGAATCCACCATTTAGTGAGCCAAGCTTTTGGCCTGCAGAAAAGAACTTTGATTTTAATTCTTGGAAGAAGCAGCCAAGCGATTCTCTTGGAAGAATATTAATAGAATAGAATAGAATAGAATAGAATAGAAAATAGAATAGAATAGAATAGAATAGAATAGGCCAGACCAGACCAGACCAGACCAGACCAGAATAGAATAGAACAGAATAGAATAGAATAGAACAGAGCTGGAAGGGAACTTGAAGGTCTTCTAGTCCAGCCCCCTGCTCAAGCAGGACAACCTACACCATCTCAGACAAGTGACTGTCCAGTCTCTTCTTAACAACCTCCTAGTGATGGAGCGCCCAAGATTTCTAAAGGCAAGCTGTTCACTGGTTAATTGTCCTCAATTCCTGGTCCTTAATTCCAGGTTGCTTCTCTCTTTGTTTAGTTTCCAACCATTATTTCTTCTCCTGCCCTCTGGTGCTTTGGAAAACAATTTGACCCCCTCTTTGTGGCAGTCTCCCAAATACTAAAATACTGATATCATGTCACCCCTAACTCTTCTTTAGACTAACCAGACCCAAAAACTGCAGCCATTCTTCATATGGTCAACTAAGGCCTTTGGTCATCTTAGTTGCTCTTCTCTGAACTTTTTCCAAAGTCTTAACATCTTTTGTGTAGTATGGTGACCAAAATTGGTTGCAGTACTCCAGGTGTGATCTTACTAGGGTTTTGTAAAGCGGTAATAATACTTCATGTCATCTTGATTCTATGCTTCTGTTTATACAACCCAGGATTTTATTAGCTATTTTGGCGGTGGCTGCACGCTGCTGGCTCATATTCAAATGGACATCCACTAGGACTCCAAGGTCCCTCTCACAGTTACTGTTTTTGAGCCTGGTCTCACTTAATCTGTACTTATACCTTTGTTTTTTCCTGCCTACATGTAAAGTTTTGCTTTTCTCCAATATCTTTTTGGATCCTGAGTTTGTCTTCTGTGGAGTGTTGGCTATTCCTGCCAGTTTAGTATCATCTTCAAATTTGATGAGTTCCCTTTCTATTCCCTCATCTAAGTCTTTTATAAAGATATTGAAGAGTACTGGGCCTAAGACTGAGCATTGTGGTACTCCACTGCTTACTTCTCTCCATGTGGATGTCGTACCATTAAGGACTACTTGTTGAGTAGAGTTCGTCAGCCAGTTACAAATCCATCTGATGGTGATGTTGTCTATTCCACATTTTTCTAGTTTACCAAGCAATAGATTGTGGACTAGTTTGTCAAATGCCTTACTGAAATCTAAGTATTTTGTGTTCACAGTATTTCACTGGTCTATTAATTTAGTGACGTTATCAAAGAGTGAAATAAGGTTTGTTTGGCATGATCTGTTTTTAACAAACCTGTGCTGGCTACTAGTTATAATTTTATTTGCTTCCAGTTGTTTGCAGATCTGTTTTTTATTATTTTTTTCCAGGATTTTCCCAGGTATTGATGTTGGACTGATTGGTCTATAGGTTCCTGGGCATGTTTTCCCCCCTTTCTTGAAGATGGGAACCATATCAGCTCTTTTCCAATCCTCAGGTAATTTCCTTGTGCTCCAGGATGTTTGAAATATTTGGTGCAGTGGTTCTGAGATAACATTTGCCAGCTCCTTCAGAACTCTGGGATGTAATCTGTCAGGTCTCAGTGATTTATATTCATTAAGGTCAGGTGTTCTCTTACCATTTTCTTGCTTACTTTAATTTTTATTTCTGGTTTGTCTTTTACAGTAGCTTTTTGGGTACGTTGGGCTAGAATTTCTTTTTGTGTGAAGACTGATGCAAAGAATGAGTTAAGCAGCTCTGCTTTCTCTCTGCTGTTTGTTACTTCCTTGCCATCTTCTCTTTTTAGTGGGCCTACTGTTTCCTTGACTTTTTTCTTGAAGCAACAAATGTATAGAAGCAACAGATGTATAGAAAAGCAAGTAAACATGTCCAAATCGACTATTAATTTCATGGAAAATAAACTTTTTATTAGATCACCCAGTTCAAAAACTCAAGCTTTTCAGCTGTGTCTCACATTTCCCAATGGAATCTGAAGATTCCGTTATTAAGTCTCAGAACTTTTGATTTCATTTTCTCCCTTCTACAATTCATATATCTTTCCCACTTCTTACATTCCTTATCTGTCTCTGACAGAAGGTATGTTCTTCTCCCTTTGGAGAAGTGGATGAGTCAACTCATCATCAGGCATATGTAAAATATCTCTTGGTAGGCCAGATTCTCTCTATAAGAAGTCTTTCTAGTAGCCAGAATCTAGAATCCAGACCAGATCACATTTGTGGAAGCAGATGTCTAGAGAATTTCTTCAATTTCCTCACAAATGAGGATCTTTACTTTTGCCTTGAAGCTGAGAACTGCACGAACTCAGATCATCCATGGTCATGCATGATGGGTCTGTCTCATTCTTCCTCTCTCAAATAAACCTACTACACCTAACAAATACATTTAGGCCTATAATTAATTCTTCCCCAGTGAAGATAATTTAATGGGTTTTGCCTTGCTTGGTTAACCCAACAAAGGTTTGTTGAATGAGCCACAGATATAGAGGACTGTATAACATATAATGCTAGGCTATTATTGTTAATTTCCTGCTAATTTTTAAATCATTTGACCTGGTCCTATTTCTGTCTGGTGGTAAAGTCCCAATAAGCTTCTGTAGAGAAGTATGGAGATGGCCCTCAAAAAGGAACTCAGCAGCTGTTAAATGCATTAACCCTGGAAGCAAGCAGAGGGTGAGAAATAAACTCAGGATTGACTTATCTTGATTTTCTTTAGCAGAAGAGAATGTATGACAGGCTTTCAAGATTAGGTTTTTAGTAACCATACCAGTGGTGGGATTCATTTTTTTTACTACCGGTTCTATGGGCATGGCTTGGTAGGCGTGACTTGGTGGGCATGGCATGGGAAGGATACTGCAAAATCCCCATTCCCTCCTGATCAGCTGGGACTCAGGAGCCAGAGAATAGATGGGGGCGGGGCCAGCCAGAGGAGGTATTTACAGGTTCTCCGAACTACTCAAAATTTCCGCTATCAATTCTCCAGAATTGGTCAGAACCTGCTGAATATCATCTCTGAACCATACAGTATTTGTTTCCTGACCCTGATTAACCTTGAAGTGTGACACCTACCAAGGTTTGGACAGCTGTCAGATCAATCTAAGTTTTATATCTAAATGTTTAACTTACAAACAATTTATAGACCACATTTGCTTACTTTAACATGCTAAATCACAATCAGGTAAACCATATGTTGTTTTAAAATACTAAATGGATCCAATCTCTCTCTCTTCCACACTTCACCTACCTACCCTCCCCCCCATACACACACACACACACACAAAATATATCTCTGTCTCTGTCTGTCTGTCTGTCTGTCTGTCTGTCTGTCTGTCTCTCTCTCTCTCTCTCTCTCTATGTATGTATATATGTATGTATGTATGTATGTATGTATGTATGTATTTGTGTTACAACCCCTGGTATGCCCAAATATGTATGTATGTATGTATACACATGCACGCACGAACACAGAAATTGTTTCTTTCTTGATGATTGAGGACCATCTGGACCCTTTTAATTCTTGTTGCTGTATAATAGAGAGGATTAAAACCTTGCTGACCCACTGAGCAGTATGATGTATAAGGGATTAAAATTGGCAATGTATTAAGCACAGATGGGGGAGAGGAGAGGGTTGTATCCAGGACCTATATTGGGAGATCTCCCAGGAGACTTTTCATCCCTGGTCTTATGACTTTGACCTGATGACACTGATGGGTGTTGATAATTTCACGGAATCACAGATAGAAGGGGACTGAGCTCATCCCTCTGCTCTGTGCAAAATCCAGATATGGTGCTTTGGGCTGCGCTGGGACTTATCCAGAGAAAAAGAGAAGCTCCCTTTCTCCCCACACAAACACACTCCACCAATAAGTGGTAGGACTATGTGAAGCTTCCATTTGGAAATCCGATTTGTAACCAATTCAATTGGTGCTCTGAAATGAACTGAAAGATCAGCTTGTTGAGCCAATTGTATGCTTCCACATCAGTTCAAGAGAAGGGCCTTTTTTTCCCTTCCATCTGGAAAGCTGCATTGAAATGAATCCCTTTTCTGATTCTTTGAACCATTATATTTGGAGAAGAACATAGTTCTGGCCTTGAGGATTGATTGTTGTTGTTAGTTGCAAAGTCATGTTCCCCCCATCGCGACCCCATGGACAACATTCCTCCAGGCCTTCCTGTCCTCTCCTATCCTCTGGAGTCCACTGAAGCTCAGTCTGACTGCTTCAGTGACTCCATCCAGCCACTTTGTTCTCTGTCATCCCCTTTTTCTTTTGTTCTCCATCATTCCCAGCATGAGGCTCTTCTCCAGGGAGTCCTTCCTTCTTATTAGGGGCCAAAGTATTTGAGTTTCGTCTTCAGGATCTGGCCTTCCAAAGAGCAGCCAGGGTTGATCTCCTCTAGGACTGACCGGTTTGATCACCTTGCAGTCCAATGGATTCGCAGGAGTCTTCTCCAGCGCCATAGAGGATTGATTGGGAGAGGTGAAAGTGTTTGCTCAGCTCCGGAAGTAGACAGCATGAGAAACAGGCTCAGAATGGCCCCACCTTGAATTTTTTACTATAGAGATTCTCAGTCATCCAGGCCATGGTTGTCCCAAATGTGCTTTTTCCAAAAGGCAAATGGACTATTTAGGCTTTTTTTTTTCTTTGAAAACATTTTACTTCTCATCCAAGAAGCTCCTTCAGTTCTGGGAGAAGAAATGAAGAAGTGTAGAACATAGAATAGCAGAATTAGAAAGGACCTTGGAGGTCTTCTAGTCCAAGCCCCTGTTTGAGCAGGGGACACTATACCATTTTAAACAAATAGTCGTCCAGTCTCTTTTTGAAAACCTTCAGTGATGAAGCACCCACAACTTCTGGAAGCAAGCTGTTCCACTGATTGATTGCTCTCACCATTAGGAAACTTCTCCTTAGTTCTAGGTTGCTTCTTTCCTTGTTTCCATCCGTTGTTTCTTTTCTTGCCTTTTAGGGCTTTGGAAAAAATAGTTTGAAGGAGCTCCACAAATATTGGAACACTGCTACCATGTCGCCCCTAGTCATTAGATTACACATGCCCAATTCATTTTATTCTAGGTAGCCTACAATGAAATACCACTTGCCAAGTACTGCAAGAAAAAGAGCTGTGCAAAAGAAATAAAAGCAGAAATGCAGACAAGAACTATTAGAAGATTCATAAAAGGGTCTGTTTCAACTACTTTGAGGTGTTTAACTTCTTGGATTAGAAGAAAAACATTTTTAAAGGAAAAAAACCAAGAACATCCAGTTGCCTTTTGAGAAAAGTACCTTGACCTTGTTACTCATTTTTATATGCTAGATGTCTATCTTTGTTTTGTACAATTCAAAGCAGTGTTCATAATGGTCTCACTCCCTGTTTCCCTCCACAACAACCACAGTGGTGGGATTTAAATCATTTAACAACCGGTTCTCTGCCCTAATGACCAGCAATCACTCAGTGAACACCTAGAGGCAACCAAAGTCATAAACAAAAGCCAACACATGTTTGTCAAAAACTGATTGTACCAGACAAATCTTATTGCATTCTTTGACAAGGTGACAAAATTAGTGGATCAGAGGAATGCTGTTGATATAATTTACACCCACCAAGCCACAGAATCGGTAGTAAAAAATGTTGAATCCCACCACTGCTTTCAACATCTACTCTTTACAGTCTATTGTAACTTCTATAGACTGGCTATTCTGATTTTCTATTATTTATGCTCATGATTGCAAACTTCATCGTAGGTTTTTCTGACAAGCCAAGGTTCATATTTCCAGTGCGAAGAATGAATAATAAAGTTTATATAAATGCAATTGCTCCAAGGAAGTGACCCCTATACAAATAATTTTGACAGATGTCTGAATCTTGCTCGGTGAATATCAAGCATAAATTCTCCCCTGGGTAAAAGAAAGAGAGAAAAGAATCAGAAGAAAAGAAGAATTTCGTGACAAGCAACTTTACTACTTGTGGAACATGTTCAGAACTGATTAGACTGCAGTGTTTCTCAAACTTGGTGACTTTAAGTCCTGTGGACTTCAACTCCCAGAATCCCCCAGCCAGCTGTGCTGGCTGGGGGATTCTGGGAGTTGAAGTCCACAGGACTTAAAGTCACCAAGTTTGAGAAACACTGGATTAGAGTATTCTGTATATTAGTATATCTCACCAAAAAGAGTATTGATACCAGATTATTCTGACATTTTCAGAATAGAGCAGAGCTCTACTCTTGATTGCAGGACTCAAATCAATCTTACACAACTAGCAACTGATATTTTATCTTCTTTCCGAAATGTCAAAGTATCGTCAATTCACTGAAGGGAAAGGTTAGAAGAGATCAAGTCCCACTCCCTGCTCACTTCTGCCTGTCTTACACATTGGCAAAAAAAATCAGAACACAAAATACAAGAGGGGTGGACATGACCTTGTAGATGACCCTCACTCTGTCAAGGACCTTGGAGTACTCACCTGTAATGATCTAAGTGCCAGAGCAGCTCACTGTAACAACATTGCCAAAAAGGCATTAAGAGTTGTTAACCTAATCCTGCATAATTTCTTCTCTGGTAGTATTGTATTGCAAACTAGGGCATGCAAAACCTTTGCTAGACCAATCCTCGAATACAGCTCATCTGTCTGGAACCCGCACTACATATCAGATATTAATACAATCGAGCTAGTCCAGAGATATTTCACCAGAAGAGTCCTCCACTCCTCTACCCGCAATAAAATACCTTATGCCACCAGACTTGAAATTTTGGGCTTACACAATTTAGAACTACACTGCCTTTGGTCTGATCTAAGCATAGTACATAAAATTATCTGCTACAATGTCCTACCCGTCAATGACTACTTCAGCTTCAACCACCACAACACATGAGCACACAATAGATACAAACTCAAGGTAAACCACTTCAAACTCAACTGCAGAAAATACGACTTCAGCAACAGAGTGGTCAATGCCTGGAATGCTCTACCTGACTCTGTGGTTTCTTCCCCAAACCCCCAAAACCTTAGGCTATGTACTGTTGACCTCACCCCATTCCTAAGAGGTCTGTAAGGGGCATGCATAAGCGCACCAATGTGCCTACCATCCCTGTCCTACTGTCCCCATTTATTCATACGCATTTCATTCGTATTCCTGTTTATTCTTATATCTATTATCTTGTAAACAATTGACAAATCAAATAAATAATGTCCTAATTTTCCTGTTGATTTGTATCCTTTTCATGTATTCAAAAATCATGTTTATACTTATATCTGTTATCTAATACATGTTTGATGAAATAAGTATATAAATGCAAATAAATAAATAAATATTCTCCGTATTATTGTTTTTCAATCATTGTGTGGCTTCCAATACTTTGTACGCTGATGTTCCTCAATTTGCCAGGACTATTTGTCAGCAATTATTTCTTTGGGCTCTTCTAAAATGAGATTATGATAATATCTCACCACTTTACCTCCTCTCAACCTCTGTTCTGATTGCCTTCCAATTTTCTAAGTGTTACAGTCATCTTCAGTACTGCTTGCCTTCACATTATGTATCTATATTTAAAACTTAGCCTCATGGTTATAGCCTCCAAGAACTTGTTTGATTTTAACATCTGCTTGTCTTGAATTATATGTTCTTCTTGCAGTCCAAGGTATTTCCTCTAATCTTGCTCACCTTCACAATTTGAAGACCTCAATGTTCCTCCTTCAGCCTTTTTGACGATCAAACTTCTCTAGCAATTGGTTTTATGGTTTTATGATTCAGACAACCATGTACACCTTTGGTGTCAATGTGATGGATCTGTATTTTAATATTTTGTCTAGATTTGTCATAACCTTTCTCCCAAAAGTAGTTATTTCTTCATTTCATGGATGCAGTCACTATCCATTTGAATGTTTGAGCATAGAGCAACAAATATCCTAGTAATTCTTCATCTATTTGAAATGGGGTCTCATTTCTTGCTGACTCCGTGCTAGTTTTGGCTCTTCAGAGATTTTGAAACAAAGATGATGTCTGACTGCAATCACTTTTTCTGTAGGCTAAACCAGAACAGTGGTTCCAACTTTACCCCTTTGGAAGGATTGTCTTTAAAGTTCCCTTATGTACTGTATTTTCCGGAACATAAGACGCACCTCCCCCCACAAAAGAGGGTAGAAATGTTGGTGCATCTTATACACCGAATATAGCCATTTTTGGCCTCCTGAAACCCCAACCCCTGCATCCTATTTTTATGAAAAATGGGTGGGAAAAGGGCAGTTTAACTTTTATGCCCTTCTTTACAGCAATACAAGGATGACAGAAAGCATATGTATATAGTATATCTGTGCAGTAACATAAACCGATTAAAGTCTTGGAGTTAAATACATTGAGGTTATTTTATTCCCACATGCTTGCACATTAATTCTCACATATGGAATGCAGTTCTAATGTTTTCATGTTTTGTCTGGCAAAGGGGAGTGAGCAGAGAAACATGTTCCTTGTTCTGCTCTGACCAAGCAAGTATCAAATAATTGATCGAGTGTAATCAAATTTCCTATGCAGCGGGATCTGGGTGCTGCAACAGCAGCAATATCACCTTTGTCTGACACCTGAGAAGTGCGATGACAATGCCTAGAAATTGAAAATAAACTTTGTACTTTACTAGCTGTACACGTTCAGAGCATCGACTCCCAGCCCAATTTTAAAGTCAACCCTTTCTTTGCAGGTAGTAGAATCATACAGCTGGAAGGGACTTTGGAGATCTTCTTGTCCAACCCAACCCTAAGGCAGGAAGCAACAATGCTCATCCCAGAGGGAAAAAACCCCATGATGGCTGGCTTGTTTAATTGGTTTGTATTCTACTTTGGATGACAAGGGAGTGTGCATAGTGCTTCCTGCAACAGCCCCTCAAATACTGGAAGATGCTATCATGTCAGCAGTCTTTCCTCTAGGCTAGCCATATTCAGTTCCTGCAACTGTTCTTCGTATGTTTTGGTCTCCAGGTCTTTCATCATCTTAGATGCTCTTCTCTGCACTTTTCCCAAAGTCTCAACATCTTTTCTGTATCATGGTAATGAAAACTGGATGCAGTACTCCAGGTGTGGTCTTACTAAGGCATTATAAAGTGGTAGTAATCAGAGGTGGTATTCAGAGAGGTTTTGACCAGTTCTGGAGAACCAATAGAACCTGGAGAAATTTTGAATAGTTCGGAGAACTGGTAAATACCACCTGTGGCTGGCCCCGCCCCATCTATTCTCTTCCTCCCGAGTCCCAGCTGATCAAGAGGAAATGGGGATTTTGCAGTAACCTTCCCCTGCCACACCCACTGCTGCCAGTTTGCTCATGTGCGCATTGTGCGCACATGCACAATAAAATTTAAATTGTTCTCTGCATGCGCAGAACTCAAATGCAAGATGGTAGTGCCTACGGTGCCATCCAGAGAACCGGTTCAGGGGTGTGGCAGACCTGGGTCGCTGCCAATCCAGTCCAAACCGTTAGTAATCCACCACTTGTGCAACGTGATAATTCCGTTATCCCAGTTCTTTGCTTAAATGGGAAAAATATTTAGCCTAAATATATTCATGATAGTCATTAGGATAAATTCCTGCTCTACTACATGGGCTACAAATTTAATCACTCTTAGGTGGTTTCCCTCAAGATGCAAGTTGTAGCCCAAAACATGTAGAGAATGATAAGTTAGAAAAGGCTGCACATCTACATGTTTCACATAGCTTGGGTGTTTTCATCAAATAGGAGCAAGTGACACAAGGCTAAAACAGAGATATCCATCACTGGGAGCTGATGACCCTTTTGGAATTGGAAAGAAATATCCATTTTGGATGCTCTCTCCAGCCAGATTTTAAGGAACTTGTTCATTCATGAAACAGCGGCCGTAATTCGTTACAAAGTGTGACTGAATTAAGATTGTCCCTCCCCCCAGCTTCCTCTCCCCAGGACTCTCCTGGATTCTCTCTTTTTTGGAACAGGAGAAACCTTCCCAAAGAAGGCCCAGGTCTGCATAATTTCTGCTTTCTGGAAAATCTCAAGTTGCTTTGTTTGAGCCAGGGGATTTCTCAGAAATAAAGATAATGTTGGACACAGGAAGTTTGCCCTGCAGCTGCTTCTTTCATTGTCTTATGATGAAAGGAACTTTGCAAAAAATATGAAAAGTTGAAGAAAGTAGGAATTAGGAGACAGCTATGGACATTTTAAGGGATACTCAGTTGGCTCAGTGGCTAAGACGCTGAGCTTGTCGATCAGAAAGGTCAGCAATTCGGCGGTTCGAATCCCTAGCGCGGCATAACGGGGTGAGCTTCCATTACTTGTCCCAGCTTCTGTCAACCTAGCAGTTTGGAAAGCATGTAAAAATGCAAGTAGAAAAATAGGAACTACCTTTGGTGGGAAGGTAACAGCGTTCCATGCACCTTCGGCATTTAGTCATGCCGGCCACATGACCACGGAGACATCTTTGGAGAGCGCTGGCTCTTTGGCTTTGAAATGGAGATGAGTACTGCCCCCTAGAGTTGGGAATGGCTAGGACATATGTGCGAGGGGAACCTTTACATTTACATGGACATTTCAAAGTTATTTCTCCAACACAGGGGTCATCAAACTTTTTAAACAGGGGGCCAATTCATAGTCCCTCAAATTGTTGGGGGCGGACGGCAGACTGGTTATCTGGGTGTGGCTAGGTGATCATGTGACTGGGTGGGCATGGCTAGGTGGTCATGTAACCGGGTGGGCATGCGAATTTAGCAGTCTATTAAGCAATATGCACAAATTAAACTTTAATTTGTTATGCTCCTGGGGGTGGAAAGCAGGTTAGTGAAGGGATACGGCTGCCTTGGGGGGTGCATATATATATATATATATATATATCTCCCTCGCCCTCTCTCCCTCTCCCTCTCTCCCTCTCCCTCCCTCCCTCTCTCTCTCTCTCTCTCTCTCTCTCTCTCTCGAGGTGGGGGAGGCCAAAAACGGGCCCATTTTTGGCCTCCTTGGCCTCCAGAACCACTCTGCCAGACTGCTACCCAAAAACAGATCAGTTTTTGGTGGCCTGAGGCTCCACACATCTCATTTTTGGCCTCTTCAGCCTCCAGAAACACTCTGCCACCCCAAAATGGGCCCATATTTGAATTCCTGAGGCCTCTGTGTGTCCTGTTTTTGGCCTCCTCGGACCAAAACGGGACATGGTGGGTGGGGGCCGGTGAGTAGGTGGGGCAATGTGGGTGGGGAAGCCTTGTGGTCCCTCACTGGCTGCATTAATGGCTTCAGTGGGCTGTATCCGGCCCCCGGGACGTAGTTTGAGGACCGCTGCTTCAACGGATGAGCCAAGAAATTGGTGACCTGGTAGATCCTGTTTTGATCTCCTCCCTCAAGACTGAATGGAAGCATGAGAAGCCAAGGAGTTTATGCAGGCTAGTGAAGAGAGGATTGTGCAATGAAAACACACTTGGTCTCCCTAATCGCTAAACAGATGGCAGTGAAAGAATGTTGAAAGAACAATTCTTGGTCCTCAAAGTGAATCAGTAGGAAAAGCAATGCAAGAGATTATTATTATTTTTTTGCCCAGCGTTAATAAGGGATGACACTATCTATGAGTCAATGAAAATTTTACTCATTCAGCAATTCATTCTGCACACATTGCCACACATTAGTACAAGCAGAAGCTTTGAAACAAAGAGGAGCATCGCTTTTCTATTCCTTCCTGTTATGGCCCATGCTTAAGGCACATAATTGCCCATTTATGATCTAAAGTTACCTTGCTAGTGACATAGTTCTGTGCATAGTAACTCAAAAGTAAATCCCGCTAAGATGGGAAGTGCTTTTTTCTAGGATAAAATATAGGGGGGGGGGGGAGGGCTGAAGCCGTGCTGTTCACCTTAGGGTTTGCATCTATTTTTAAATGCTGAGAAATGAGTTGCCTGATTAAAATGGATGTTTGGCCAGTTCAGTGGGATTTTAACAGATTAATTCATCTGATTAAAACAGTTAAGAAGTTAATGGAATAACGTATTTATTAGCATTGACCAGCTGGCGAATCCTGTAGGCTAAATCTTCATTGGTGTGGGTATTAACATCAACAACAAATAAATCAATTAATGGGTGGAGGTGAAGGAATGTAATAGGATGGATTCTCTGCAGGGAGGGGCTGGTTCCAGAGGAAGAAGAGACAACTGAGTTGAGATATTTCGTATGAGAGAAAGAGGGTGAGGACAGCCCCACCCTAACTGTTCACAGAATATATCACAGCTGCTGATAGGAGAGTCTTCACTCTGGCAAGATTTTGTCTATAGGCATAAAACAATGGAAAAACCCAGCTTGGAAGTGTAGGAAGGAAATGGGAGGAATTTACCGCCGCTAAAAGAAAAAAAAAGGATAAAATCCTAAATTCAAAAACAAAGGCACCACTAGGAAAAACAGGAAACATTGGAATAGAAAATCATTTAAAACTCCCATAGAAACAGATAGCCCAAGAAGGGAGACCAAAATAATTAAAATTCCAATATAGTGGAGGAAAAACAGGAAACGCAGAGACAAGAGGAGATCGGGCTAGGTGACAAGGGGGGAAGCCAAAGGTCCTAAAGACAGGCCAGGAGGACAAAGAAGGAAGAAAAAAGGTGCTGAAGACAGGTTATAAAGAGAGTATCAGTTTTGGGAAACATACCTGGGACAAATAAAGTTAAAACACAGTCCTAGGCTGCATCAACAGAGGGATAGAATCAAGATCACGTGAAGGGTTAATACCACTTTATAATGCCTTGGTAAGGCCACACTTGGAATACGGCATTCAGTTCTGGTCGCCACGATGTAAAAAAGATGTGGAGACTCTAGAAAGAGTGCAGAGAACAGCAACAAAGAGGATTAGGGGACTGGAGACTAAAACATATGAAGAACGGTTGCAGGAACTGGGTATGTTTAGCTTAAGAGAAAGAAGGACTAGGGGAGACATGATAGCAGTGTTCCAATATCTCAGAGGTTGCCACAAAGAAGAGGGAGTCAAATTATTCTCCAAGGCACCTGAGGGTAGAACAAGAAGCAATGGGTGGAAACTAATCAAGGAGAGAAGCAGCTTAGAACTGAGGAGAAATTTCCTAACAGTTAGAACAATTAATCAGTGGAACAGAAGTTGCCTCCAGACGTTGTGAATGCCCCAACACTGGAAGTCTTTAAGAAGATGTTGGATAGCTATTTGTCTGAAACGGTATAGGGTTTCCTGCCTAGGCAGGGGGTTGGACTAGAAGACCTCCAAGGTTCCTTCCAACTCTACTATTGTATTGTATTGTATTATTATAAAATTACAAACACAAACTAGCAAACACCTCCTTGCCAATCAAAGAGCAAAGCAGGAATGAAACCATTAACACAGGAATCACGCAAAAGCCAGAATCATTAGCACAAAGCTACCAAAAAATATATATCAGACTTCAAAGGTAAAAAGAGTATAAAATATCGAGTCAATTCCAGTTTTGTAGCTAGCCCAGGAACGGTGTCCTTGCTGCTTGTACCTCCTTCCTGAAAAATAAAATACCTGGCTTCCACGCAGCTCTTCCGCTCAAATTATTTTTCACGCTTCCCGGCGGAAAATTCAACCCTAGCAAAGGAAGATTTGAAACCTTCCAACAGAAGAATCAACATTCTTGATTTGGGGTCCTGATAGTGTAACAGAATAATAGAATTGGAATGGACCTTGAAGGTCTTCTAGTCCAACCCCCTGCTCAGGCAAGAGACTCTATATCAGTGTTAGGCAAACCTTTTTGGCACCGAGTGCTGAAATGGGTGTGTGTGTGCATGTGTGTGCCAGAAACTGGTAGAGCAGCCGCCCGCTGCACATGCCAGGAAGATGATCTTCTGGTTTCTGGAATGCACTTGCCACCTGGTTCTCCAGTTTCTGGCACACATGCATGCGCAAAGACAGCTGTGCACGCTGGAAACTGGAAGAGCAGCCACACCAGGATCTTCCAGTTTCTGGGGCGCGCATGCACACTGGCCACCCAGTCTTCAGGTGCGCATGCATACCAGAAACTGGAGGACCAGGTGGCCGGTGTGCATGCATGCACCCAAAACTAGAAGGTCATCTTCCCAGCGTGTGCATGGCGAAGATCAGCTGGCCGGTGCACCGGAACCCGGAAGAGCAATGGATGATGGCTTGCGTGCCCGGAGAGATGGCTCTGCATGTCACTTCTGGCATGCATGCCATAGGTTCGCCATCACAGCTTTATATCATTCCAGACAAACAGCTCTCCAATCTCTTCTTAAAAACCACCAGTAATGGAGTACCCAGAACTTCTGAAGGCAAGTCCACTGATTAATTGTTCTCACTGTCAGGACATTTCTTCTCAGTTCTAGGTTGCATCTCTCCCTGATTAGTCTCCACCCATTGCTTCTTGTCCTGCCTTTTGAAGCTTTGGGACATCGATTGAGCTTCTCTTCTTTGTGGCAGCTCTTCAAATAGTGGAACACTGCTATCGTGTCTGCCCTAGTCTTTCTCTTCGTTAGATTAGACATGCCCAATTCCTGCAAGCATGCTTTAGGTTCCAGTCCCCTAATCATCTTTGTTGCTGTTCTCTGCACTCTTTCTAGAGTCGCTACATCTTTTTTATAGTGTGGCAACCGGTAAGTTTCTTGAGGGACATGATAGATACTCTCTCATCCTGAGAGCCTTTTTAAAGTTCAGGGTGGTAGAAAATGCCATTTTAATTAGAGGTACTTTTTCACGAGTCGTGTAAGGTGGGAGTTGGATAACTGTGTGGGAATGGACCATGTTATCCACTTTTTACTGCCTGAGCAGCTTCATGCACTTTTTATTTGCTTGGTTAATTTTCAAAAGAGGCTCTGCTTTGAAGTTTGATACATTAAATTCGTCTTCCTTATTAAGAGTTGTAGCAGCCCCAAAGAAGGCGATCTCCCTTCTTTCTTTTCAAGACAACCAAAGATCTTGTTTGAGCTCTTTGCTTGTGTAAGGTTTGAGAATACGTTGAGACCCATAGGAGTTTGAGAACGCCTCCAAGTCACAATGAGCCAAACATGAGACTTAAACAGAGCATTGCATAGCAATCATTCATTCATTTCATTTCATTTCATCTATTCGATTTATAAACCGCCCCCTCTCCCCGAGGGGACTCGGGGCAGTGTACAGGCAGGAATAAAATACACTATAGACAACAAAAGTACAAAATCACAGAAAAAACAAATTAAACAAAAAGTCTGTACAATGATCATGAAATAAGCTAATAATTAAAACCAATTAAAATACCCCAAAATTTAAAATTTAAAATACTGGCCAGGAGGGTCGGGGAATAAGTTATGATTATGATTATGATTGTGATTGGGCCAGGCCAGCTAATTGGAACAGGTGGGTCTTGAG
Organism: Natrix helvetica; assembly: GCF_964273705.1. Lineage (NCBI taxonomy): Eukaryota > Metazoa > Chordata > Lepidosauria > Squamata > Natricidae > Natrix > Natrix helvetica. The sequence goes on from NC_138562.1 coordinate 5,636,230, forward strand.
TTTCTTACGGAAGGAGCGGAGATCAGCAATGATTCTAATATCGGGGGGAGGTCGTTCCAGAGGGTTGGGCCCGTCACAGAGAAAGCCCTATTCCTGGGCACCGCCCGCCGGCATTGCTTAGCGGATGGTACCCGGAGGAGTCCCTCTCTGTGAGAGCGAATTGGTCGCAGGGATGTATGGGGTAGGATGCGATCCCGCAGGTAACTAGGTCCTGAGCCATGGAGCGCTTTAAAGGTGATAATCAACACCTTGAAATGCACCCGAAAAGCCACAGGTAGCCAGTGCAGCTCGCGCAGGAGCGGTGTTATATGGGAGTACCTAATACTCCCCATAATTGCCTGCGCGGCTGCATTTCATCAGCATTTCATCTTTGATCAAAGCTTAAAGACAGGATGGTCAGTTGTTCCCAACATACCCCAAGGATATGCAGGGAAGAACTCCCCTTCAGAGAAGGTGTAGCTCCTTTTTATACAGGTAGAGACATCATAGAATAACATCCTGGCTTTACAATACTCCTCACTAGCCTTACCAGTATTATCTCCTTCCTCTGTTCCCAGGATTGGCCTTTTGGCCCTCTGTTGTGAAGGGCACAGAGGGCCAAAGGTGAGATAGTTCTCAGGCATGATGGGGACATATCAAAGGTGTCAGTTTTACAGCTCTTTACAGCTCCATTCTGGGATAAATTCTATGCCCATAGATTGCAAGGATTATAGGTTTTGACATTTGCCAGATATTCTACAGACCCTAATAACAGGGCCAGAGGAAGTGAGTTGCAGGGAACAAAAGGCACTTACAGCATGCAAGTTTATATGTCACAAAGGCAAGGCATAGTATATGTGTGTTACAGAAAACAAATATTTCTACTAATCAACAAGTTTGTATCTTTATTACTATTCCCCTTCACTTGCATTAGACAAGGGAACTTGGTGGATAAAGATGCTACCAAAGGACTGAAAATTGTTTCCCCCAAAATCTGTTTCAGATTACATACCCTGGAGCCAATTTTTTTTTCAAACTCTAAGATGGCTGGGCTTTGACTCCCAGAATTCCCAAGCCAGAAATTGTAAGAGGGAGGAAAATAAGCTTCTGCATCTCAGCTTGTTTTCCAAATCTCTGGACTGATAAATGCAATTCAGAAATGCTGTGCTAACTAAAGAGCTAAGATGATAGGGCTGTAATGGTGAACCTATGGCAAGCATGCCCCAAGTGGTACACAGAGCCCTCTCTGCGGGCACGCGAGCTATTGCCCCAGCTTGGCTCTACCGTGCATGGGCGTGGGCCTCCCATTGGCCAGCTGATTTTTGGGGCCCTGCTACGCATTCGTGGGGGGGGGCGCATGCAGGAGACGCACGTGTGCATGGGTAGGGTCACACATGCATGGGGGGGGCTGGAGAGTAGTGGAAAGGGATGTGCTGCCCCCTCACCCGCAGCCATTTTTTGGTCACAGGAGATTGCAGGGAGGCCTACTGGGACCAAAATGGGGGTGATGGTCACATGTGCATGCACAGGGGGAGCATGGGGGGATATAGCATATCATACATGGACTAGCAATATACCGAACTTTTCGGAGTATACGACACAGCGGCATATAAGACGCATATTAGTTTTTGGAGAGGAAAATAAGAAAAAGAAATTCTGCCTACCAGGTATTCATCTGGCTAGCATCCTTAGTCTGGTCAGCTTCAGCAAATAAGTTTGCTGGTTTTGAGCATGCGTGTGTGCGCTTTTTATCCCCTGCTTGGGGATAAAAAACAGCTTCTAAAGCACAGCTGATCATTGGAGGGAGCAGCAATAAGAAAAGCAGGCAAAGCACAGAAGATCGCTTCACTTACTAGCGCCTCATTAGGGCTGAAAAAGTTTCTAAAGCACAGCTGATCATTAGAGGGAGCAGCAATGAGAAAAGCAGGCAAAGCACAGAAGATCACTTCACTTACTAGCGCCTCATTAGGGCTGAAAAAGTTTCTAAAGCACAGCTGATCATTGGAGGGAGCAGCAATGAGAAAAACAAGCAAAGCATGGAAGATTGCTTCACTCATTAGAGCCTCATTAGGGCTGAAAAAAAGCTTCAAAAAAGCTACATTCGGAGTGTAAGATGCACCCACATTTTCAGCCTCTTTTAGGGGGGGAAAGTGCATCTTATACACTGAAAAATACGGTATGTTAACATTTCAACTAGATTAGTAGAACACAAGAAAGTATCAATGTTAAAAAAATCTACATTCAAATATCAACGTCTACGTCATCTAACCATTGCTGCACAGCATCATTTATATTTTTTAAAAATCAGATACTGGACCGGTCTATGTCCTCAATTTGGAGTCAGTCAAGATGTGATCTACAATTTGGTTGAAGTAACATCTGGAAACAGAGATAATTGCTTTACACAATCCTCATTTCTTGGGACAAAACCAATAAACATATATTTTGGCATAATCAATCCAAAAGCTTATAGTATTGGGCAATGTCCACCTTAAAATGCAGTAAGACTTTGGTTCGGGGTGAAATCCTGACAGGTTCCGGAGAACCGGTAGCAGAAATTTTGAGTAGCTCAGAGAACTGGCAAATGCCACTGTTAGCGTTCTAAATACCATGTATGAAATAAATCATTGTCCAAGGCAGAATCTTCCTTAAAGTTCCCATTTATTCATAACAGGCATGTTAGCACAGCTATGGAATTCCAACTCTGATCTGCATCCTGGAATTCCACCCAGTTGAAAGTTCATGATCTATCCCCACACCCACAAATCCATCACATGTTCCAATCATCATTTTCCACGCTGGCATCTACACCCCTCTGCTTCCGGTCAGGTGTCGAGGTGCGGAGACAAAAGATGACCTTGAGCTTCTATAAAAGAATGACAACAATACATTCCACAATCCTACTCCTTTCTATCCCCCCCTCCCAACTACTACACTAATGAAACAGCATAGAAAATTATAAGAAAGTGTGGCAGGCCAAAGATCCTAAAAAGAACATAACTACAGGCCTGACAGCCACCTCTGGCTGGCCCCAGAGTGGAGTGGGAATGGGGATTTTGCAGTATCCTTCCCCTGCCACGCCCACCAAGCCACACCACGGCCCATCCAGCCACACCCACAGAACTGGTAGTAAAAAAAAAGTGAATTTCACCAGTGCTCTGGTTTATTATCTTTGTTTTTTTGGTGTCATCGAGCAGATGTGTCATAGTGGGTAAGAAAGTGAGTGGTACATCGGGAAATTCCTAGTTCGAATTAATTGCTATTATGAACAGATGTGGCATCTTTAGCACATCCCTGGAAGCTTTAGTTCCTTACTTGCAGACTAACCTCAGGGAGTCCAGCAGGACGTTAGCATTGCACAGGAAGCACTTCGACTCTGCAATATGCTCTTGCAAAATGAAGGATTCTTGTTATGGCAAATGAGGAATTGTAACAAAAAATGCTGGTTGAAGTCACTACTGTTTGTTATTATTATTTATTTTACCTTCTACCCTGCACTGGAATGTAGTCTGAAGTCCCAGGAGGAAGGTCATGCTTCCCGGAGGGCAAAGAGGAAGTGGAGCTTGGAAAACCTGGAAGTAGGAAAAGAGCAAAGGTAACCATTCCTTAGCAGTTCATGAAGTATATCTGTAGTTAGGCAGATGATTACTTTAGTCTGGCAAGAATGTAGGTGAACAATAATAAAGAAGCTACTTGGAAGTAACTCCACATGTCTTTATTGATTCTTGGCACTTTAGATGGTCGTTGCTTTTCAGATTAGGCAACTATTAATGGACTTCAACTCCCAGAATTTCCCAGCCAACATTGCTCTCTCCAAGGGTGTCTCCAACTTGGCAACTTTAAGACTTGTGAACATGGTTAGCTGGAGAATTCTGGGAGTTGAGGTCCACAAGTCCTGTCAAGTTTGCAAATCCTTGCTCTACCCCAACAGCTCACCACATCATTTTTTTTCTCAATGTCAAAATATCTGTTCTCATCAAGAGGATGGAAGGAATGGAATGCATATTTCATATTTGCATATGATGCATATTTGGTTCCTGTTTCCCTTGTATCCCACTTATGTAGGGTGGGGAGATTTAGGATAAATGAGAGGAAGCATTTCTTTAACAAGAGTTATTTTGGTGTATCTGATAAGGCACAAGGCTAGAAAGCAGTCTTAGTCCTATCTTAGATATGAAACCTACTGGATGTCCTTGTGATAGTCATTCTCGCTTGGCCCTAAAAAGTTTAGGGTAAACCCAGGGGTGAAATTCAGCAGGTTCTGATAGGTTCTGGAGAACCGGTAGCAGAAATTATTGAGTAGTTCGGAAAACTGACAACTACCACCTCTGGCTGGCCCCAGAGTGAGGTGGGAATGGGGATTTTACAGTATCCTTCCCCCGGAGTGGGGAGGGAATGGGGATTTTGCAGCATCCTTCCCCTGGAGTGGGGAGGAAATGGAGATTTTGGAGGATCCTTCCCCTGGAGTGGGGTGGGAATGGAGATTTTGCAGTATCCTTCCCTTGGAGTGGGGAGGGAATGGAGATTTTGCAGGATCCTTCCCCTGGAGTGGGGAGGAAATGGAGATTTTGGAGGATCCTTCCCCTGGAGTGGGGTGGGAATGGAGATTTTGCAGTATCCTTCCCTTGGAATGGGGTGGGAATGGGGATTTTGCAGTATCCTTCCCCTGGAGTGGGGAGGAAATGGAGATTTTGGAGGATCCTTCCCCTGGAGTGGGGTGGGAATGGAGATTTTGCAGTATCCTTCCCTTGGAGTGGGGTGGGAATGGGGATTTTGCAGGATCCTTCCCCTGGAGTGGGGAGGAAATGGAGATTTTGGAGGATCCTTCCCCTGGAGTGGGGTGGGAATGGAGATTTTGCAGTATCCTTCCCTTGGAATGGGGTGGGAATGGGGATTTTGCAGGATCCTTCCCCTGGAGTGGGGAGGAAATGGAGATTTTGGAGGATCCTTCCCCTGGAGTGGGGTGGGAATGGAGATTTTGCAGTATCCTTCCCTTGGAATGGGGTGGGAATGGGGATTTTGCAGGATCCTTCCCCTGGAGTGGGGAGGAAATGGAGATTTTGGAGGATCCTTCCCCTGGAGTGGGGTGGGAATGGAGATTTTGCAGTATCCTTCCCTTGGAGTGGGGAGGGAATGGAGATTTTGCAGTATCCTTCCCTTGGAGTGGGGTGGGAATGGGGATTTTGCAGGATCCTTCCCCTGGAGTGGGGAGGAAATGGAGATTTTGGAGGATCCTTCCCCTGGAGTGGGGTGGGAATGGAGATTTTGCAGTATCCTTCCCTTGGAGTGGGGTGGGAATGGAGATTTTGCAGTATCCTTCCCTTGGAGTGGGGAGGGAATGGGGATTTTACAGTATCCTTCCCTTGGAGTGGGGTGGGAATGGAGATTTTGCAGTATCCTTCCCTTGGAGTGGGGAGGGAATGGGGATTTTGCAGTATCCTTCCCTTGGAGTGGGGAGGGAATAGAGATTTTGCAGTATCCTTCCCCTGGAGTGGGGAGGGAATGGGGATTTTACAGTATCCTTCCCCTGGAGTGGGGAGGGAATGGGGATTTTACAGTATCTTTCCCTTGGAGTGGGGTGGGAATGGAGATTTTGCAGTATCCTTCCCTTGGAGTGGGGAGGGAATGGAGATTTTGCAGTATCCTTCCCTTGGAGTGGGGTGGGAATGGGGATTTTGCAGGATCCTTCCCCTGGAGTGGGGAGGAAATGGAGATTTTGGAGGATCCTTCCCCTGGAGTGGGGTGGGAATGGAGATTTTGCAGTATCCTTCCCTTGGAGTGGGGTGGGAATGGAGATTTTGCAGTATCCTTCCCTTGGAGTGGGGAGGGAATGGGGATTTTGCAGTATCCTTCCCTTGGAGTGGGGTGGGAATGGAGATTTTGCAGTATCCTTCCCTTGGAGTGGGGAGGGAATGGGGATTTTGCAGTATCCTTCCCTTGGAGTGGGGAGGGAATAGAGATTTTGCAGTATCCTTCCCCTGGAGTGGGGAGGGAATGGGGATTTTACAGTATCTTTCCCTTGGAGTGGGGAGGGAATAGAGATTTTGCAGTATTGTTCCCCTGCCACGCCCACCAAGCCAGCCCCGCAGAACCGTTAGTAAAAAGAATTGAATTTCACCACTGGGCAAACCTCTTTAAAAGATATATTCCAAGAAAACTACCAGGACTAGTTCAAGCAGTTGGCAGAAGTCAATACTGATCTGAAGGTACACACCCATACAGAAAATCCTTTAACACATGATTAATTGGGGAGATTTGCTGCCACATGAGATGAGGATGATCCTATCATCAATGTAGATGTTTTCCAAAGTGACTGGACAAATTCCTGAACAATGGGCTTAATAGTTCCTGCTTGAGATGACCGTTCCATATTTCCAGATCTCAGGTGACCAATTCTAGAGATGGAGCGATGTAGGAGAAGAAAGTTTTTCTTCCCTATTTCTGAACTTCCTGGATACATCTGGTTGGTTGGCTACTCTGGTAGGAAGAGAACTGGGTTATATGGACCTTCCATCCTTCTCTCCCACTGTTTGAATTGTGATATTGAGTTTCATTTGCTAGATGACAGCCTGCCATAAACTATGGGGAAAGGGAGCTACTGGAATCACAGCGAAGTGGAGAAACTGAAACTACTCATTGTGCCACCCTGAGAAATCAGTTCATGGCTCCTAGGCAGAGGCCTGGGAAGGAAATAGAATGGCTTGCCATCCAGCCTGCCAGACCAGGGACCATTACCAAAACAAACTAGAGTAGAATAGAATAACAGAGTTGGAAGGGACCTTGGAGGTCTTCTAGTCCAACCCGCTGCCTAGACAGGAAACCCTACACCACTTCAGACAAATGGTTGTCCAGCATCTTCTTAAAAACTTCCAGTGTTGGAGCATTCACAACTTCTGGAGGCAAGCTGTTCCACTGAATAATTGTTCTAACTGTCAGGAAATTTCTCCTCAGTTCTAAGTTGCTTCTCTCCTTGATTAGTTTCCACCCATTGCTTCTTGTCCTACCCTCAGGTGCCTTGGAGAATAGTTTGACTCCCTCTTCTTTGTGGCAACCCCTGAGATATCAGAACACTCCTATCATGTCTCCCCTGGTCCTTCTTTTCAATAAACTAGACATACCCAGTTCCTGCAACCGTTCTTCATATGTTTTAGTCTCCAGTCCCCTAGTCATCTTCATGACTAGATAAAAACAGACTGGAAAGAGGAGGCACTGGAAAAGGGAAAGTTAAGTAGGGAATTTTTAACTGGACAATAGTAACTGGACAATAGACAGACTGGAAAGAGGAGGCACCGGAAAAGGGAACTTTTAACTGGACAATAGTAACTGGACAATAGACAGACTGGAAAGAGGAGGCACTGGAAAAGGGAAAGTTAAGTAGGGAACTTTTGTGTGTAAACTTCAGTTCTGGCTTTACTGCATTGTAACCATTCAGTCTTTAGTAAAATTATACCTTTCCCACAAATGTAGTTGAGGGTCTTTTTTTCCCTTAGGGATCTGAGTTGGGGCAGGTGGGATACCCACCGACCCAAGATTCCGAGTTCATAAGCTCTACTTAATCTTGAATGTGTTTTCCCTTGCACTGTGTGTTTAATAATATCTGAAGATGATCCCACAGGCATTAAACAGGAACATTTGACAGGCACGTATGGCTCTGTCTCACTGCTGTTTCTTACACTGCTCTTGTTTCAGCAACTCTAGAAATCTTCAGGTTTTTTAAAAGAAAAATTACAGTATGGTGATAGAGAAATACGTCTTCTTCTAGTTACTCCCTGTTACCATAGCGATCCTTCTTCCGGTGCAAACACACAGGTGGGGCCGCTGTTAAACCCACTAGAAAGCTATCTAACAAACATCAAGAGAGCCCTTTTGTGACAGATACCAATGGATTTTCCTCCCCCTTTGGCCCCCTTAATGGTTGGTAAAATTCTGGAAGGAGGCTTTATAATTGTAGAACGTTGGCTGCTCCCCTGCTGTATGGAATGATTTCCATGATTTTTCTGATCACCACTCTTCTTCATTGCCTTTCCAATGTTGTTTTTGAACTGTTGTCCTGCGCTTGTTTAACTATAAATTGCTTTTACATGAGGGCATTCTTTCTTACCTTCATAACCGATGTAGGAATAATTATGCATGCCTAAACTAATCATTTTGAAACTCTTCATTAATGAGATTCTCCAGATATTTACTTATATGCTGTCTCTCAAGTCCTCATACAGTGTTCTCTTTATGATGCCCCAATATAGCCAGAGCACTTAGACTTCTTGGTCGCCACGATGTAGAAAAGATGTGGAGACTCTAGAAAGAGTGCAGAGAAGAGCAACAAAGATGATTAGGGGACTGGAGGCTAAAACATATGAGGAACGGTTGCAGGAACTGGGTATGTCTAGTTGAATGAAAAGAAGGACTAGGGGAGACAGGATAGCAGTGTTCCAATATCTCAGGGGTTGCCACAAAGAAGAGGGAGTCAAGCTATTCTCCAAAGCACCTGAGGGTATAACAAGAAGCAATGGATGGAGACTAATCAAGGAGAGAAGCAACTTAGAGCTAAGGAGAAATTTCCTGACAGTGAGAACAATTAATCAGTGGAACAACTTGCCTCCAGAAGTTGTGAATTTCCAACACTGGAAGTTTTTAAGAAGAGGTTGGATAATCATTTGTCTGAAGTGGTGTAGGGTTTCCTGCCTAAGCAGGGGGTTGGACTAGAAGATCTCCAAGGTCCCTTCCAACTCTGTTATTCTATATTCTATATTCTATATTCTATATTCTATATTCTATATTCTATATTCTATATTCTATATTCTATATTCTATATTCTATATTCTATATTCTATATTCTATATTCTATATTCTATATTCTATATTCTATATTCTATATTCTATATTCTATATTCTATATTCTATTCTATTCTATTCTATTCTGCTTCACAGTGCTTAACAGCCCTCTCTAAGTGGTTTACAGAGTCAGCCTATTGCCCTCAACAATCTGGGTCCTCATTTTACCAACCTCATGTGGTTGGATGGCTGAGTCAACCTTGATCTAGTCAGGATCAAACCAGATTTACTTAACAATCGTGTTACTAATTTAACAACTGCAGAGATTCAATAATAATAGAGTTGGAAGGGACCTTTGAGGTCTTCTAGTCCAGCACCTCGGCTCAAGCAGGAGACTCTATATGATTACAGATAGATTAAATCCCTACAACCTCTGAAGGCAAGCTGTTCCACGGATTAATTGTTTTCACTGTTAGGAAATTTCTCCTTATTTCCAGGTTGCTTTTTTACTTGGTTAGTTTCCATCCATTACTTCTTTTCTTGACTTGCCTTCTGGTGCTTTGGAAAATAAGTTGACCCCTCTTGTTTGTGGCAAATTGTCTTCAAATACCGGACTACAACTATCATGTCATCCCTTAACAATTGTGGCAAGGAAGGTCGTAAAATGGGGCAAAACTCACTTAACAGCTGTCTTGCTTAGCAACAGAAATGTTGGGCACAATGCTGGTCGTACGTTGAGGACTACCTGTAATCGTTGTGTCAAACTATCTCTTTTTTTTTTTTTTTTTACTGCAAAGGGTACTCAAAGACCATGGTAATATTCACTGACACCATTGGTGTCTGAAGGGGGAAACTGCAATTCAGCAAGAAGCAAAATAGGGCAGACCGTATTTTTCGGAGTATAAGAAGCACCAAGGTTTTGAAGACACAAATAAAAAAAAAGTTTTTGCACTCTGCAAACCTCCCCAAAATGGCCCGTTTTTCGTGAAAACGGGCACCCCCCCCCCCAAAGGCATGAGTAGCCTTTAGGAGGCTTGCAGAGTGCTCGGGGGCGGGGGGAATGAGGAAAAAACGGCCCGTATTTTGTAAAAAAAAAAAAAAAAGGGCATGGATAGCTTTAGGAAGCTTATAGTGTGCTCCTGGGGGCTGGGGGGGGGGTTAAAATTGAGCAAAAAATGGGCCTTTTTTTCTCATTTCTGCCCTCCCCAGCCCCCATGAACTCTCTGGAAGCCTCCTAAAGGCTCTGCATGGCCATTTTGATGAAGGGGCGGGGTTTCAGGAGGCAAAAATACCGTATTCAGTGTATAAGACGCACCCAGTTTTTCAGCCTCTTTTTTGAGGGAAAAAGGTGCATCTTATACTCCGAAAAATACGGTATATATGCACTAGGATCACACAGACATTGAACAGAAAGAGGCCTTGCAACACAACCTTCTCTCTTTCACCTTGCCAGTTTAGCCCATTCTGCTGCCTAATTCTCGAAAACAGCTCATCTGCCTGGAACCCGCACTGTATATCGGACATTAATACAATTGAGTGAGTCCAGAGATATTTCACGAGAAGAGTCCTCCACTCCTCTGCTCGCAACAGAATCCCTTATGCCACCAGGCTTGAAATTTTGGGCTTAGACAATTTAGAACCTCACCATCTTCCATCCGACCTAAGCGTAGTACTTAAAATTATCTGCTACAACGTCCTACCTGTCAATGACTACTTCAGCTTCAACCACAGCAATACACGAGCACACAATAGGTACAAACTCAAGGTAAACCGCTCCAGACTCGATTGCAGAAAATACGACTTCAGCAACCGAGTGGTCAATGCCTGGAATGCTCTACCTGTGGTTTCTTCCCCAAACCCCCAAAACTTTAACCTTAGACTGTCTACTGTTGACCTCACACCATTCCTAAGAGGTCTGCAAGGAGCGTGCATAAGCGCACCACCGTGCCTACCGTCCCTGTCCTAACAACCCCATGGGTACAAACCCATTTCATGTATTCAAAATCATGTTTATACTTATATCTGTTATCTAATACATGTTTGACTATATAAGTAAATAAATGCAAAATAAATAAATAAATATTTATACCCATTTCTTGTGTTCTTATTCATGTTTATTCCTATTCCCGTTATCTTATATATGAGTGGCAAAATAAAAAAGAAAATAATAATAAAATGAAATAAAATAAAATTTTCTGGTTCTCATATGGTCTTGGCAATTTCTTTGATTTTGATCTTTTCTGTGAAGTCAACTATTATGGTTTTGTATGCAATTTGCGAGGGACATTATAGCTCAGCCCGAGGTCTTCTGGGCAGTGTGAATGAATGATGATTCTTCTCCATTCCACATGTTGAATCAAATGGCTGGCTTATAATTTGACCTGAGTGGAATTTGGAAGTTTGGGATTCAGTACGCTATGGAAAGTTACTCATTGTCCTAGGAGTTGTGTAATCTAGCAATGTCATTAAGTTGGCAGGCTTGCCATACTATAGCTGGGAGAGCTGAGTCAGGGGAAGTCGTCACTTCCTTGCCAAGGACCCTTTCTGCTGTTTTAATGAGTCATTACCAGAGGAATTAAGGATGAAGACAAAGAAAACTGGGGAGAAAGGAACACGTTCAACTTCACCTTTTAGGTTTCTCTTGAACCAGCCTTTCAGCCAGAATAGCCCAAACTGGAATAACCGGGGCCCAAAGATTTGGTCTCCATCGCAGAAATGAATCCATCGATTTTTATTATGGTCACAGAGCAGCAAATAAAAGCATTAAAGCAACAATAATACCATGTTTCCCCGAAAGTAAGACAGGGTCTTATTTTCTGTTGACCCCTGAAATAAGCACTTGGCCTTATTTTGGGGGCGGTCTTATTATTTTTGAGGTGCAGGAGGCGGTGAACGTGGTCACCTCATGGCGGCTGCTGTGCTGCAATATTTTCGGGGAAGGTTTATTTTCAGGGGAGGGCTTATTTTAGTGCAGGCGCTCGAAAGCCCAATTGGGTTTATCCAGGGAGGTCTTATTTTCAGAGAAACAGGGTAGTAAAAAGTAAAATAAAAGATGGACAGAATAATGTATAGCGATTGGTGGTGGATTAACATTGAGCAGTTAAACTTTGCCTACTGTATTTTTCGGAGTATAAGACACACCTTTTTCCCTCAAAAAAAGAGGCTGAAATCTGGGTGCGTCTTATACACTGAATACAGCATTTTTTGCCTCCCGAAACCCCGCCCCTTCACTAAAATGGCCATGCATAGCCTTTAGGAGGCTTTCAGAGGGCCGTTTTTCACTCAATTTTGCCTCCCCCCAGCCCTCAGGAGCACTCTATAAGCCTCCTAAAGGCTATTCGTGTCCTTTTTTGGAATAAAAATGGAGCCGTTTTTGTGAAAAAAGGGCCATTTTTGGGATGTCTGCAGAATGCAAAAACTTTTTTTTAATTTGCCTCTTCAAAATCTTGGTGCATCTTATACTCTGAAAAATACAGTAATTTTACATGCCGTGGAGCAGAATTTGAAGAAACTACTTCATGCAATCGGATAACAACTACAGAAAGCAATGCAAGTTTGACACATAGAAAGCAATGCACATTTAATGGGCGGCGATAGAGACGTGAGGATGAATAAATAGTTGTCAGCATGAATATTCAAAAAGGGGTAGGGTTTTCCCCTTGCATCATTTTCCTGATTTTTATGATCCCCTGCAGATGATTCTAGCCCATTCTCAACCACCAGGTGACTTTGGGTAGATCAGTATCTACTTTTTCAGCTCAGCCTAATTTTATTTTATTTTATTGAAGTATTTATTTGTATCCTTCCTTTACTGTTTTTACAAGCAACTCACATATCCATCACACCGTCCTCCTCCTATTTCTCCCCCCAAAACTGTCAGGTACGGAGGATTTAACAGCTGCCAGCTGATACAGGGTTAAACTGTAAGCTGTTGTAAGGTTGTAAGCTGTAAGCCCGAAGCTGATGCACTGAGAATGGTTCAGCAATAGTATGTCTATAAATATAGGTGGACAGTAGAGACCAGGTCTGTCTGTCTGTCTGTCTGTCTGTCTGTCTGTCTGTCTGTCTCTCTCTCTCATTGTGTATTCATTTTATCTCCTTGTGTCTGAGCTGAATGGTAAGCGAATTTATCTCCTGCATGTATATGTCTGTATAGTTTGTATAAAAACCACTATTAGTTGTCTGAAGGCTCTGTGTGCTGTGTTAAAAGCTCCTGGGGTTTATCTCATAATACTAGTCACACTGCCAAGACTACTGACAGAAACAACTCTGTCTCATGAGTTGGGCTGAGAGAAAGTGACTGGCCCAAAGTCACCCAACTGGCTTTCGTGCCAAAAGCAGAACTAGAATTCTCTGTCTCCCTGGGATTGGCCCAAAGTCACCCAACCCAGATTTCATGGTTAAGTGAAACTTGAATTCACCGTCTCCGCCTTTCTAGCCTTGTGCCTTTGCCACTAGACCAAACTAGTTCTTTTCACAAGTTTGCGGTTGGGAAAAATAGGAGAGAATGAAAAAAGATGCCACCTGGAGCTGCTGAATTAATGGGAGGATATAAATCTAGTAAACACATACAATAGAAGCACAATAACTCCTTTTATGGTTAATTAGCACAGCACTCTAACCTCTGCAATGCACAGTATCACATACGTTGCTATCTTCAAGGGAAGAAGAAGGAAAACAACATTATTTAGATGATGACATGACTCATGCAAATCATAGAGCAACATTATTTACACAAGGGTATCATAATGCCCATGATGTCATTAGACACCTAAGGCCACTGAGAACAATTACTTTAATCATCCTTTCAGCTGCATTTCTCACTTAAGAACACAGAGCCTTCCAAAAACATCTTTCTAAAAAGCTCTAGGTTCAAAAAAGAATCTTCTATGAAAGAAACTGGTATTGGTACAAAAGAGGATTTGATATTAAATCTGACTTTATCAATAATATTTTTTTTTACAAGTGGCCGTGATGAATAACATCATGTATTGGTCATTACCATCGGAGCATGTGCTGATCAGATGTCATCAAAGTCTGCTTAAACCCAACCATCAGGGACTGCCAGCATCACTTTGTTTTGATGTTCAGATTTTAACCACCCTTTATGCAACAGACCTAAAAACGTCAAGGAAAACATCATTGTTTCATGATGCTCAACGCTACACTACAGACCTTTACAGGGCATATACTTTGCTCTCTTTTCAGCACCAGGGAGAGCTCCTGCAATTGTCCTAGGCCAGTGGTGGGCAACCTTTTTTTTCAACTGAGCCAAATCTCGCCAAAACCACGATTGAAATTTACTTTGAGAGCCACATTTTTAAAAACGAAAATACATAGGATGGTACACTGTTTTTAGTTTCAATAAGTTTTTATTGAGAATATTCTGCATGCAAGTATCCACATAGGTCGGGAGGATACAAATAACACAACTAATAAATCAAAAACTTTAGAACGATATTATTTATCGATAACGTTAAATTCCGTAAAATTTGCCTAACAATGTAGAGAAAATTACATCCTGACATTGACTGACAAAGTCACAACCAGTAATGTGAACATTGGCCTTGCATTTCCTTGGATAGTTTGAGTAAGTCAGGTTTGTATGTTGTTGTTTTTAATTTCATCTCTCTCTCCCACTTTTGTCTCTGGCCAGTGGACGAGTGATCTGGGAATAGGGGATCTAGACACTATTCCCCTGTCATGGTCGGATCACTCACTTCTCCGGCTGGACTTCCCTGGTGCTACCCCCCGCCGCGAGGAGGCGGAACTGGAAGGTATTAGATGGTTCCGCCCCAAGCGCCTGATGGAACCGGATAGGTTCCAGACGGAACTTGGGCCACCTCCTGTGGACCTGACCCGCCCCCGAGTAGAGGACCTGGTAGTCGCATGGAATAGTGCGGCTACCGGGGCCCTAGACCGGGTGGCGCCTTTGCGGCCTCTCCTGCGGTGAAGAACCACCCTGGCACCTTGGTTCACCGAGGAGCTAAGGGTGATGAAACGCCACAAGAGACGCCTAGAGAGTTGTTGGAGATCCTCCCGCTCCGAATTTGACCGAGCACAGGCACGAGCCTATTTGAAGACGTACCTTGTGGCATTAAGAGCGGCCAAACGTCAACATTGCGCCGCTCTTATTGCGTCTGCAGATAACCGCCCTGCCGCCCTGTTTCGGGTGACCCGTTCCCTCTTGTTTGAGAGACCACGGGAAGCCCCTCTACAGGGCAGAGCAGAGGAATTTGGGAATTATCTACAGGACAAAGTCGCTCAAATCCGGATGGGATGGACCCCTTTCAGTGGTTCAGTAGAGACGCCCGTTGCGAGTCTTGAGGGACCGCTTTGGGAGGAGTTTGACTCGGTTGCCATCGAAGATTTGGACAGGTTGCGTGGACGTCTGCGACCCACCACATGTTTATTGGACCCGTGTCCCTCCTGGCTTGTACTGGCATCCTGGGAGGTTACGCGCGACTGGCTCCTGGGCCTGGTGAACGCCTCGTTGGGTGAGGGGTCTCTACCGGCCGCCTTGAAAGAGGCGGTGGTGAGGCCCCTGCTCAAGAAGCCTTCCCTGGACCCAACGGACCTAGTCAATTATCGTCCAGTCTCCAACCTTCCTTTTTTAGCGAAGGTTGTAGAGAGTGTGGTAGCACAGCAGTTCCCACGTCACCTGGAGGAAAATGATTATCTAGACCCGCGCCAGTCCGGCTTCCGACCCGGGCACAGCACGGAGACGGCCTTGGTCGCATTGGTCGATGATCTCTGGAGGGCCAGAGATAGGGGTTGTTCCTCTATCCTGGTCCTATTAGATCTCTCGGCGGCGTTCGATACCATCGACCATGGTATCCTGTTGCACCGGCTAGAGGGGCTGGGAGTCAGAGGCACCGTTTTACGGTGGTTTGGCTCCTACCTCTCTGGTCGGACGCAACGTGTGTTGACAGGGGAGCAGAGTTCGACCCGGAGGCCACTCACATGTGGAGTGCCACAGGGATCGGTGCTCTCGCCTCTCCTGTTCAACACATATATGAAACCGCTGGGCGAGATCATCCGTGGTTTTGGAGTGGGATATCATCTGTATGCTGATGATACTCAGCTATACATTTCCACTCCGAACCACCCCAATGAGGCCGTCGAAATGATGTCCCGGTGTCTGGAGGCCGTACGGGTCTGGATGGATGGCAACCGACTAAAACTCAACCCTTCCAAGACGGAGTGGCTGTGGCTTCCGGCCTCCCGGTTCAACCAGGTGCTTCCATCTCTGGCCATCGGGGGCGTTCAACTAGCCCCCATGGAACAGGTGCGCAATTTGGGCGTCCTCCTGGATACCCGGCTGTCCATGGATAACCATGTAACAGCCGTGGCAAGGGGGGCGTTCCATCAGGTCCGCCTGATGCGCCAATTGCGCCCCTTATTGGACCGGGATGCCCTACGCACAGTCACTCATGCGCTAGTGACGTCTCGCCTGGATTACTGCAATGCTCTCTACATGGGGCTTCCCTTGAGATGCACTCGGAGACTACAGTTGGTCCAGAACGCGGCCGCGCGGGTGATTATGGGGAGGACTAGATACTCCCCTGTAACACCTCTCCTGCGCGAGCTGCACTGGCTGCCTGTGGTCTACCGAGTGCGTTTCAAGGTTTTGATTATGATCTTTAAAGCGCTCCATGGCACAGGGCCTAGTTATATGCAGGATCGCATCCTGCCCCACACATCCCTACGACCAATTCGCTCACACAGAGAGGGACTTCTCCGGGTGCCGTCCGCCAAACAGTGCCGGGGGGCGACACCCAGGAGCAGAGCCTTCTCTGTGATGGGCCCAGCCCTATGGAATGACCTCCCCCGTGACATCAGGATTACTTCCGATCTCCGCTCCTTCCGTGTACAGCTGAAGACCCACCTCTTTCAATTATCCGGCCTGGCTCAATCGCAATCGTAATTTTCCCATTCCTCCAAACTGTTTTTTAAATTGTTCTTAAATATTAATTTTATTGGGTTTTTACAATTGGGGTATTTTAAAGCAGATTTTTAACTGTCTATAGATGTAATTTGTTTCCTCCTCCGTGTATGTATGTGTGTTGTGTATGTATGTACGTTGGGTGTTGTTATATATTTTTTATGTTATATGCTCCATTGTACGCCGCCCCGAGTCCTACTTGGAAAGGGAGCGGCTAATAAATCCAAATTTATTATTATTATTATTATTTCTTTCTTTTTTTCTTTTTCTTTTTCTCTCTCTCTCTGGCTCTTTGTCTCTCTCTCCCTCCCTCCCCCATCTCTGTCACTCTGTGTGTGTGTGTGTGTCTGTCTGTCTCTCACTCACTCTGTGTGTGTGTGTGTGTGTCTGTCTCTGTCTCTCCCTCTGTCTCTCTCCCCTCCCTTCCTCTCTCTCTGTCACTCTGTGTATGTGGGTGTGTCTGTCTCTCACTCATTCACTTAATCATTCACTCTGTGTGTGTCTCTCTGTCTGTCTATCTTTCTCTCCCTCCCTCCCCCTCTCTGTCTCTCTCTGTCTCTGTGTGTGTGTGTGTGTCTGTCTGTCTGTCTGTCAGTCTCTCTCTGATTCCCTCCCTCACTCCCTCTCTCTGTTCCTCTCTCTGTCTGTCTTTCTCACTCACACACACACACACACACTGTGGTCACCTTGTTGAGTGTTCCAATCACATTTGAAACACTCAACAACTGGCCTGCATTTATGGTATTTTGCAGCATTCTGCAGTCATAGGACCAAAATTGGTTGTCACTCGCCCAGGCTTTTGCAGAAGCTTCCCTCCGAAGCCCGAGAGGAGGGAGGGGAGCGGGCACCCGGCACACAGAAGAGCCGCATTAAAGGGTGTAAAGAGCCGCATGTGGCTCCCGAGCCGCGGGTTGCCCACCACTGTCCTAGGCCCAGTGATGGCAAAACGTTTGGAGACCGAGTGCCCAAACCGCAACCCAAACCCCACGTATTTATCGCAAACTGCCAACACGGCAATTTAATCTGAATAAGGAGGTTTTACTAACTAAAATAATGATAAACAAGGCAGAGTTCAGCTAATTGTTCTAAGAAAAATGTGATAAATGCACGTTTATGCCCCTTCATTTCTCTCTCTCTCTTTCCCCCTTTTCTGTTTCTGTCTCTTTCCTTCCCCCCTCTCTTTCCCTCCCTCTTTTTCTTTCTGTCTCTCTCTCTCTTTCCCCCTCTCTCTGCCTTTCTCTCATTCTCTTTCCCTCTCCCTCTCTCTTTCCCTCCCTTTCTTTCTCTCTTTACCTCCCCTCTCTTTCTTTCTTTCTCTCAGTCTTTCTCTCTTTCTCTTATCCTCCCTCTTTCTCTGCCTTTCTGTTTCTCTCCCCGCTCGCTTTCTTTCTTTCTTTCTTTCTTTCTTTCTTTCTTTCTTTCTTTCTTTCCCTTCCCCCTCTCTCTGCCTCTCTTTTTCTCCCTCTCTCTCTTCCCCCCTCTCTTTCTCTCTCTGTCTCTTTCTTTCTTCCTCCCTCTCTTCCTTTCTCACTCTTTCTCTTTCCCTCCCTCCCTCCCACTCTCTCTGTCTCTCTCTGTCCCGTCCCATCATCTATCTATCTATCTATCTATCTATCTATCTATCTATCTATCTATCTATCTATCTATCTATCCACCCCCTTCCCTCTCCCTCTCTCCCCCCCCCCATGGTGAGGGCCTGGGTGGCCTGAGTGCTGCTCCCTCTCAGAGGTGACCAGCAAGCAAACAAACATGGTGCTCCAACTGCGCCAGAACACCCGTCTCTGGCCGGTGAGAGTGGAGCAGGCAGGGCACACATCTTCTTCACTGCCGGGGTGGTGGTGACGCTGGCTGGGAGGGACGTGCAAGCAGAACATTTGGAGCTGCACTCAGCTGAGTGGGCCCGGGGAGGCTGCTTAGCAGGGAGGGAGACCCTGGGCCATTTGGTTCATTTCAGCACGGGGTGGGAATGCAGAAATCCATGCCTTTCAGCATTCAACCCTCAAAGAGTCCTTTAGGGTGGCTGGGAGGGGAGAGCTATCACCTGACAGGGAGTTGGAGCAGAGGGATGAAAGAGCCCGCAGCTTGCCAACATCCACCCCAGAGAGGGCTCTGCATGCCACCTCTGGCACGTGGGCCATAGGTTTGCCAACCTGGTTTTAGGCTTTAATTTGCACATTTCAATCTGCTATTCTGAATTATTGTAAGGTTCACTTTCTTGTGACATCTGATCTTAGTGGTGTATTGATTAACTTTTCATTTGACTTCACAGCAAACTGCCCAAGGACCTCCTTGATTTATGGGTTGGTACACAAAAAGGACATGCAAGCAATATCTAAATAAAAATATCCATCCTGACTTCTAATCTCAAATACATTTGGCTGTCATCCACTAGATTCACTTATTCATAGTCTCACTCAACTGACTGTGATCATTCCAGAACATCTAGCATGTTCTGGACTGACCACAATCAATTTAGTGAGAATTCAGTTGTTGCTCAGTCTCTAAGTCATGTCCAACCCTCCAGTCAGCACCCCTGTTACAGGAACCGTTACAGGAACTGGGCATGGCTAGTCTAGTGAAGAGAAGGACCAGGGGAGACAGGATAGCATCTTCCAATAGTTGAGGGACTGCCATAGAGAGGAGGGGGTCAAGCTGTTTTCCAAAGCACCCAAAGGCCAGACAAGGAATAATGGATGGAAACTGACCAAGGAGAGATTCAACCTGGAAATAAGGAGGAACTTTCTGACAGTGAGAACAATCAACCCATGGAACAGAAATTGCCTTCGGAAGTTGTGGGAGCTTCCATCACTTGAGACTTTCAAGAAGAGTTTGGACTGCCATTTGTCAGAAATGGTGTAGGGTCTCCTGCTTGAGCAGGGTGTTGGACTAAATGACCTATAAGGTCCCTTCCAACTCCGTTAATCTGTTAAATCTGTTAAAGTGATACCATGCCAATGGGCTGTTTGATAATCCAAAAGATTCTTGATTGCGCAGAGATGGATAAATTCACATTGGAGTTAAGGGACAAGAAAGACTCAGAATATTATACAGTTTGGGAAAAGTGGTATCAATGGATAAATAATAGGAACATGAAACGTATAGCTTAGAAACATAGATGTATAGATAAAGGAATAACTAGGAATGTATAAAAATGTATTTGAATAACAAATGGTTATGTTACCACTGTCAAAAAGGATTGTAACTTATACAAAACTTTTTTTAAAGGTATTTGTATTTTAAAGTTTTTAATTTTCAATAAAGGTTTAAAAAATTAAAAACAAAAGAAAAAGAAATCTTTAAATTTGTCTCCCAGAGTTTGCCCAAACTCATTACTTACTTTATTGATGGCACTATCTAACCATCTCATCCTCTGCTACTCCCTTTTTTCCTTTTTCCTTCCATCTTTCCCAAATATTGCAAGGTCTTTTCCAAGGAGTCCTCTCTTCTCCTTAGCTGGCCAAAGCATTTGAGCTCCAGCTTAACTATCTGTCCTAGCAGGGTTGATTTCCTTTAGGATTGACTGATTGCATCTCCTTGCAGTCCAGAGGCCAAGGACTACAAGCTAAATTGTGTGGGCTTCAAATAGTTCAGCGCCTCATGCCCTCCGAGACCAGCTGTTAGAATCCAGAATGCTGCTTATTTTAGCTCGGATTGAAAATTTGGAACCATCTGATTCCTATCCTAATAGTGGAGCTTGGGATATCCTGTTCTTAGAGCAGGAAAAAGGAGAAAAACAGAGAAAGAACAACTGACTCACCTTTGTCACAACCAACCTGGATCTTTGCTCATTTGCATCTGCTTCCTGCATAAATAGTTTGTACACATTTGAAAGCTGTTCCGGTGGAAATATTTTCCCCCCCATTTCTTTGAAAAGCCAGCTTCTGGCAATTATTGAGCCCTGCAGCAGTTTATTTAATGTGATGGGGAGTAATTATTGTCCACCCTCCCCCTCCCCCCTGCCAGCATATGGAAGGAACATTCAATTCTGTTTTGTTCCTCACTAAAAGGTCGCTTTATAATTTTAGTATTATGTTGATAAATGCCAGTAATGAAATGGTTTGGTGTTTTATTGCCGGCATTAATGCTCCATTTCTGTCTGATGGTTTAATATCAATGTATAATTTCTCCTTGTTATTTGAAATGAACATTTCAAAGGCTTCTGCACTTCAACTGTTCTTTTCAGAAATGCGTTGGGCTTTGGGCTTTGTCTCGCAGTGGTGGCTTTTGTCCTTTGCCACCAAGGAGTTGACACCTCCGTGCCACACGAGAATGACTAATGGAGCCATTTCCCAGCAGGACCTCTTGGAAAGCTGACCCCCGAGGTGGCTCCACACACACAACAATGATGTTAACAACCAAGTATGCTTTTTTTTTGCAAGTGCAGAGGAAACAATCAGGGGAGGAAGAGGGGAAATGATTTTCTTTGAACCAACTTGGATATTTCTTTTCACTGGCGCGAGTGACACACACAGACAACAAAGATGATTAGAGGGCTGGAATCTAAAACATACGAAGAATGGTTGCAGGTATTGGGTGTGTCACTCAAAGAGCCACAAAGATCCTAACCGGAAGCCCCCCTTTCAATTCTGGAGCTGACCAGAAGTCCGGTTCCACCATCATAGAGTCTCCTCCTGGTGTGGTGTCCCTTTTCCTCTACCTGTCCTAACTGAAAGCCCTACCAATTGTGGAGCTGACTGGAAAACCCACCCCTTGCCATAGAATCTCCCCCTGGTGCACCGTGCTTCCCCCTCCAACTGGAAGATCCTCTCAAAATTGTGGTGCCAACTGGAAAACCCACCCCTTTCCATAGAATCTCCTCCTGGTGCACCGTGCTTCCCCCTCCAACCGGAAGATCCTCTCGAAATTGTGGTGCCCACTGGCAACAGGGAGCCGCAGCAGAGGGATGAAAGAGCCACATGTGGCTCCAGAGCCACGGTTTGCTGACCCCTGGTCTAGTGAAAAGAAGGATTAGGTGAGATGGGATAGCAGTGTTCCAATATTTGAGGAGCTGCCACAAAGAAGAGGGTGTCAATCTATTCTCCAAACAGTAACCGGAAACCTACTAGAATAGGTCAACTGTCACAAAGGCATTGCAACTCTTGAATTCTTCTCTAGTGTAGATATTACCTGAAACCAAAGAAGAGGTCTTGATTCTTTGTTGTGACAGAGCAGATGGATGGCACCCCATCTCTCTCTCTCTCTCCATCCATCCATCCATCCATCCATCCATCCATCCATCCATATATCATCTATCTATCTTTATCTCTATCATCTCTATCTCACTACTTGCTGGTATCTAGCTATCTTCCTTTTAGAAGAGATCTGAAAATAGAAAGCCTTGAATACTTTCTTGTGATTGGCTACTCTTGCTTAATCAGCCTTTTAAAAAAAAATCAAAATTCTGTTGGCTTTGTCTCTTTTGGGTTAGAAAAGTGATGGCGAACCTTTTTGTTGTTGGGTGCCAAAAATGCAAACTATCATCTATAAGGCAAAGCATGCTCCACATGCGCATGTGCCCACAACCCCCCCCCCCCCCCCGCATGAGCAGCACTGCTCACCTCCAAGATGAGCTTGGTATTTCCTCTGGGGGTCCAGGGGAGTCTGTTTTTGCCCTCCCCAGGCTCCAGGAAAGCCTCTGAAGTTGCCTTCAGAAGTTGTGGGAGCTTCATCACTGGAAGCTTTCCAAAAGGGACTACACTGCCATGTAGAAATGGTGTAGGGTTTCCTGCTTGGGCTTGGGTGGGGTTAGATTAGATGTCCTACAAGGTCCCTTCCAACTCCAATCTGTTAATATAGCTAATTTGTTAATGTCTTTTCTTCTTTTTAAATTGTATCATTTTTTTGTTGTATCAAAGAAGCCCTGGTGGCACAATGCTTAGAACGCGGTATTGCAGGCAAACTCTGCCCACAGCCTAGATTTCGATCCTGACGGAGCTCGAGGTTGACTCATGCTTCCATCCTTCTGAAGTCATTGAAACAATGACCCAAATTGTTTGGGACAATATGCAGACTCTCTAAATTGCTTAGAGAGGGCTGTAAAGCACTATGACGCAGTATATAAAGTACTATTGCTATTATATTTGTTTTATTATATTATTATATTTGTAAGTCGCCCAGGGTCATATATATGAAAAGGTTAGCTATATAAAATTTAAAAATAAGCAATGAATAAAAGGCAAGGATTGTGGGATGATTATATAGAGATACAATAATATACTGTATATCCCAGGGAATATAAACAAATGCTAAACAAATAATTCCCTCAACACTGTCAAACTATTTACTAAGTCTGCACTACTATTAATCTTCTCATTGTTCCTACACCCATCTCCTCCCACTTATGACTGTATGACTGTAACTTTGCTGATTGTATCCTTACAATTTATATTGTGTCAGGCCTGCAGCGGTTCCTTTAAGAATCTTTGGCCTGCCACACTCTCTCTTTCTAGATTCATCTTTAGTATGCATATTCATTGGGGGGGGGGGATAGCAAGGAGTAGAAGGTGTTGTTTTCAAAATAAAAAATTCCTTTCTAGAAGCTCAAGTTTATTCTTTGTCTCTGCACCTTGGTACCTGACCGGAACCACCGGGGTGGAGATGACAGCGTGGAAGAAGAAGATTGGAGCATGTGATGGATTAGTGGGTGTGGGGACAAGATCATGAACTTTCAACTGGGTGGGAATCCTAGGTAACTTCCAGAATTGGGATTGCACAGATGTACCAACATGTCTTATTAAATTGGAACTTTAAGGAAAGTTTTGCCTTGGACTCTGATTTAATTCTGCATGATACTTGGAATGTTGACATATTGTTTGTTTCCTAATATTATTTGATTGCTTATTTTTATGCTATGACTACCCTGTTTCCCTGAAAATAAGGCAGGGTCTTATTTTCTTTTGACCACCAAAATAAGCGCTTGGTCTTATTTTTGGGGAGGTCTTATTATTTTTGAGGTGCAGGAGGCGGCGAGCGTGGTCACCTCATGGCTGCTGCCAGGTTGCAATATTTTCGGGGAGGGTTTGTTTTCAGGGTAGGGATTATTTTAGCACATGTGCTCAAAAGCCCATTTTGAGCTTATTATCTGGGGAGGTCTTATTTTCAGGGAAACAGGGTATCATTAAGTGTTGTACCTTATGATTCTTGATGAATGTATCTTGTCTTTTTATGTACACTGGGAGCATCTGCACCAAAGACAAATTCCTTGTGTGTTCAATCACACTTGGCCAGTAAAGAATTCTATTCTATTCTAGTCTATTCTATTCACATAAAGCAATCATAATACCTTGTTAATTTATCTGAGCCATTTGTGTACGATGTCAGAAGGAGATATATTTTTACACCAAAGAATGATTATGGATGGAGGCAGAGTGGTTCACAGGCCTTTTATCTATCTGCACTGAGAATTTTTTTCTTTTTCCTCTTTTTCCTAGAATCCTTAGAAGGACCTTTTGTGAAAAATGAAGAAGAATACTTGACAAGTATTCTTGTCACCAAGATCCATCACATCTTGTTGGTAGAAAGTGCTAACCAACTTCCACAAAGAAGAGGCAACCTACTGTGTGTCTGCTTTCACTTCCCATTTTTTTCTAAATTGCAACAGCAAAAATGCTACTCTTTGGCTTCTATACTAGAGCTATGCAATGATCTCATTTGGAAGAAAATTCAGTTTAACTTGATGGCATCCAGTTTCTGTATGGACAATATGGCTTGAATTGTTGAATCAAATTGGGAACACTCCCCGCTACCTGATTTAATGATTTGGAAAGCCTTTTTATGTAGGAAGGTAAATCCATAAATGAAATACTCGGAATCAGATTGAACTAATTTTCAGTATCAAGAAAATGATTTGAAAAACATTAAACTGATGGTCTGAACTGAATCGATAATTTGAATGGGATCAAAGCCAGTTCACCCAACAAAGACTTTGCTTCTGCATTCAACTGAAAATGAGCTGGCCATGGTGCTGATCTCCTAGAAACTTTCCGGTTGAACTTACTGTATGTGGACCTTAGTTTAGATTATCCCCAAGACCATGAAGATAAAAACTAAATCCTGAATTAACTATGTAGGGTGGGTCCACGCAATATGCCAGACTGAAATTTGTAATTTATAGTGTTGTATGAAATAAGCAAGAATATTGGATTATGATGAAAGAGATCCAGGTTAAGGTGCACCATTAGTCATGAAGCTCACCGGGTGTCTTTGAGTTAATCACTTACTTTCTGTAAAGTTGTATGAGAATAACATGAAAGGCAGGGGGAAGTTTAATTCCTTGGAGAAAAGGGGATATACATGTAATGCACTACATCAAATACATCTCAGCTGAGCATAAAATTGAGCCACCAAGGATCATATTTCAATTTCAGATGTAATATTTTAGCTATGCTTCTATTTCAGCACATTGATTTATTATTTTGTCTGTGATATTTTTATGTTACTCAGCTTCCAGTGCACTTAGCAATGTGGGTCAAGACAACCGAGGGTTAAAAACAGTGAAATGCTAGCAAATAATCCAGAGGATTACTTGAGAGAGAATAATTGATTACTTGATTATTTAACAGATAGATTACTTGAGAGATTGCTTGAAAGGGGCATTTGGTCTAGTGGTTAAGGCACCAAGCTAGAAATACTGTATGTCAGCGTTCCAAATATCACCCAGAATTAAATCAGAGTCCAAGGCAGAGCTATCCTTAAAGTTGCAATTTAATAAGACAGACATGTTGGCAACATAATGGAATCCCAAATCTAAAAGCTTCCTGGGATTCCACCCAGTTGAAAGTTCATGAACTTTTCCCCACACCCTTAAATCCATCACATGGTCCAACCTTCTTCAGCCACGCTGGCATCTCCACCCAGCTGAGGTGCGGAAACAAAAGATGATTTTGGGCTTCTAGAAAGGAATGACAACAAGACATTCCACAACTCTACTCCTTTCTATTCCCCCCTCCCAATTACTACACTAATGAAGCAGCATAATGAAATAATAGAGAGTGTGGCAGGCCAAAGATCCTAAAAAGGAATATAACTGCAGGCCTGACACTGTAGCTATAACAGTAGTGCTTAGACTTCTGTTCAAGAGTTTTACAGTGGTGGTCCCCAACCTTTCCAGCTCCATGGACCAGTAGTGGCAGTGGCAGCAGTGGGGCAGGATGGGATGGTTTCATGCGTATGCCTAACACTTGTGCAAAAGGATCTTCGTATATTCACCCATCATTTGCACATCCCAGTTCCCACTGGGCCCTGGACCAGTACTGGTGTGCAGACTGGGGGTTGGAAGCCCCTGCTTTATGGCATTCTCTGAGTGATTTACAGCATCAGCATATTGCCCCCAACAATCTGGGTCCTCATTTGACTGACATTGGAAGGGCCGTGAGCTCAAGCCCCACTTCAGCCATGGAAGCCAGCTGGATGACCTTGGGCTGGTCCTTCTCTCCCATCCCAACCCACCTCTCAGAGTTGTTATGTGGAAAACAGGAGGAGGAGGAAGTGTTGGATATACCCACCACCTTGATTTATTTGTAAGAATATGAAAGGCAGGATTCCAATGAATAAACAAAAAACAAAACAAATGATCACATCGCCAAGCAGCAAGGGTAGATCCTAAAAATCTGACATCCCTCAGAGCCAAACTATACCATGTTTACAGAAACGTATTAGGCCATTCTTTCATTTGAGGTCAGTTCTTTGATGGGTGCCATCCTCGAAAAGGGCCTGTTATGGCATTCTCATTGATAGATCTCCCTTACTTGACCTACCACTCACTTAATATTAGCTAATCTTTATTAGCATTTGCATACAGGTACAGGTTCCCCTCACAATATGTGCTAGTCGTTCCCAACTCTAGGGGGCGGTGCTCATCACCGTTTCAAAGCCAAAGAGCCGGCACAGTCTGAAGACGTCTCCATGGTTATGTGGCTGGCATGACTAAATGCCGAAGGTGCACGGAACACTGTTGCCTTCCCACCAAAGGTGGTTCCTATTTTTCTACTTGCATTTTTACATGCTTTCGAATTGCTAGGTTGGCAGAAGCTGGGACAAGTCACGGGAGCTCAGTCCGTTACACGGCGCTAGGGATTCGAATTGCCAAATCTGCTGATCTTTCTGATTGACAAGCTCAGTGTCTTTAGCCATAAAGCCACTGCGTCCCATATATATGTGTGTGCACATACTCCAGGAGCCTTCCAGGCAGTCGCTTTCACGACAAACTATTTTGTGTTATATTTGTGCTGATAAGGAAATGAAGGAAGACTAGTATAGATCTATTTCTAGATATTTAGCTCTCATTAGCTAGCCATACCCTTGCTGGGATTTGAACTTCAGCTGCTTACGACTGCCTAATATGTAACTGCCTAGTATTATTGCTAATTTGTTTATTCCACGTATCTGATATTTTAAAAGAAAAATGGCTGGAAGTCCACCAAAACTACATGCTTGGGACATCTGACTGGTACATCTATTACCATATGTTACACACACACACACACACACACACACACACACACACACACACGATGATTATATTTGGAATGCTGGGATAACATCTGTCCAGGTCAGCCTTTTGCTCAAAATCAGCCATTACCTGGATTCACTCAATATGCTAAATCCAGGTGAGGAAAACAGATGCTGTTGCAAAGAAATGGCATCTAGTGAAGATCTGATTCACAGGAAATGAAAATGACAACAGCTCCATTTCTACTATAAATTGAACCACTGTCCCTGTAATGGTCTTTAGGAATGGCTTGGAGGTGATTGCCCCCTCCCATAAGACATAAAGGAGGAGCAAAGGCACATGAGCCTTTGCAGGAAGGAACTTTGTTCGTGCTGGTTTAATTCTGAAGCTCCGTTTTGATTCTGTGCTCCATTTCACCTTGCAAAGCTAATTGCCGATTAGGTCTTTAGCAGCGTTTCAAGGGAGACGAAGCCTTATCCTGAAAGACTGTGGCAGACTTCTGTCAGACTCTTTACAATCTATTCGTGACTTATTGCGGGATGTGAATGAACATAATTCACAGCCTTTGAAATAAAAAGAGGGTTTGCTGGACTAAGCGTGTCCTTTTCACTGTTTCAGGAAGCCTAAGTCGGAGCATTAGACAACCAACATGCAGAAGGTATGTCAGCCAACAGAAGCAGAGGAAGCATAAGAAGTGTTTCAGAAGAATACAGGAAAGGATTCCTGAAGAATACAGGAAAGGAGGGGAGAGGTCTATAGGTTTGTTAACAGCAACCTTACAACAAAGATCTCTGGGTTATCTCAGAGAACAGACAATGCCCAAGGCCATTTAATTCATAGTGTCTTCCAAATTAAAATCCCTATGTCCACTCCTGTCTTTTGGGTTCCATAGTTGATCTCTGCTTGTAGATGAAGAAACCACAAAAAAACCCATGAAGTCCTCAGTGAGACCTTTTCATGGCACCAGAAGGCAAGAGAAGAAACAATGAGTGGAAGTTTGTCAAAGAGAGAACCTAGAAGTAAGGAGGAATTTTCTGACAGCGAGAACAATTAAACAGTGGAATAGTTTATTTGGGTTGTGAGTACTCCATCCCTTGAGGTTTTCAAAAGAAGATTGGATAACCGTTTGATTGAGATAGTATAAGGTCTCCTGCTTTAGTAGGGAGTTTGGACTAGAAGACCCCTGAGGTGCCTTCCAGCCCTATGACTATATATTCTATGTTCTAAGGCTGTGATGGTGAACCTATGATACGCGTGCCACAGGTGGCACACGGAGGTCTCTTTGCTGGCACCCGAGCCCCAGCTGAGCTCCACCAAGCATGCACTGCTGGCCAGCTGATTTTCGGCTCTCTGCAAAACACTATACAATCCATCGATATACGTCCAACAGGAACAGGAAGTGTCTCACAGGAGAAGATAGAGGTAAATCCTAGAGAGGAAGGAAATGCATCAATGAACAATGGAGATGAATGCTAGAGAGAAATACAAGGCCGACATAACTCCTGTAATAGCGTAGGCAGTAGTGGGTTGCGGGTGGTATGCCCCGGTATGGGTGTACAGGTGCCTGCCCGGAGCACGGGGTACCGTTCCGGTATGCTGCTCCGGAGGGCCCACCCACCCGCCTGAGCTCCTTACCTGTATTTGAGCTCTTCGGCACTTCTGCACATGCACACAGAGCGCATGGGTGCCTGCGTGATGCTCCGCCGAAGCTCACAGAGGCGTCGCAAGAGGTAAGGATGCATGCGCATGCTGCGCACATGTGCCCGTTCATGTGGTTGATACCAGGCCCCATTGCAACCATACCGGTTGCAACGGGATACGGAACCCACCACTGAAATAGGCATGTACAGGGGGGGGGAGGAGTGCAGGTGGTGCAGCGCCTCCCTGCACCCCTTTTTTGGAGGATTTCCAGGAGGATTCAGGGAGGTCTGCTAGGCCCTAAATGGGATGTGGGGTGTGTATGTGTGACAGGGTGCTGCACGCATTGTATTATGGGTGTGGGCCAGTGGTGGGTTTCAAAATTTTTTAGAACCTCTTCTGTAGGTGTGGCCTGCTTTGTGGGAGTGGCTTGTCAGCCATGTGACTGGGTGGGAGTGGCTTGCCGGCCATGTGACCGGGTGGGTGTGGCTTGCCAGCCATTTGACCGAGTGGCTTGGCAGTCATGTGACTGGATGGGCATGGCCAACTTGTAAAATGTGGTGAAACTCACTTAACAATGCTCTTGCTTAGCAACCAAAATGTTGACTCAGAAACTCTGGCATTTGAAGCACACAAGTCTTAAAGCTGTCAAGTTACAAGACCCTTGCACCCCTAGCCCTTTAGAAAAAACCCCCAGGGGTGTTCAAACTTGACAGCTTTAAGACTTGTGGACTTCAACTCCCAGAATTCCCCCTCTCGCTCTTCATCTTGATGATGTGTGGACGGGCGGGGGGAGGGAGCTGGAACCGGTTCTAAACGGCAGTGTAGATTTGTGGAACCTCTTCTATAGAAGAGGTTAGAACTGGCAGGAACCCACCCCTGGTGTGGGCACACACGAACATGCTGTTGTACTGGCGCATGCACTTTCGGCACATGAGGACAAAAAGGTTAGCCATCACTGTTCTAAGGGCTTGGCTTTCAGAGAGTCTTCCTTAATGTTACATTTCTTTATTAGAGAGATCCCCATCTCTGCAGTGTTTCTTTCTTCATTTTATCACCACGTATTTATTTAAAGTAAAACCCTTAATTCAATGGCATCATCATAACTGCATTAGCCATAATTGCACAATGGTTGCATATTCATAATTAGGACACTTATAGATAGGAAGGAAAAGGTGGAATTATGTGCACAACCATCCTAGGATCAGCCCCACTAAGTAGGACATTTTAAAAAGAAAAAAGAAATTGGCCTCTTCATCAAAATACCTTATTATTTAAAAGTATCTCTTTCTTTAAGCACCTACTTTCCCTACTGTTTTCTGGACATCTGCTTTTTAAAACGTTCTGGAACATTGTGCAGCTATGAGGTTCATGATATATTTTATTCTATTCAGCAAAACCAGAAAGTAGCAATTATATACTGGATCCCAAAACTGGGGATTCTGGGAGTTGAGGTCCAGACATCTTTAAGTCACCAAGGATGAGAAGCACAGCTCTATCGTATTACTCTTTGTGTAACAGAATAGGTGAATAACAGATAGTGTAGTATTAAAAATATCCCCCCCCCAAATATATATATATATATATATATATATATATATATATATATATATATATATATATATATATATATATATATATATATATATATATATATATATATATAATGGGCTTCAGTGTAGAGAAAAGCCTTAGATTGTGTCCATCACATCATACTAGGAAAATGGGAATTTCAGAACATCTTGTTATCCTCATGAGAAACTTATATACAGATCAAGATCAGTGGTGGGATTCAACATTTTTTACTACTGGTTCTGTGGGCGTGGCTTGGTGGGTGTGGCATGGCTTGGTAAGCATAGCATGGCTTGGTGGGCGTGGCCTGGTGGGAGTGGCAGGGGAAGGAAACTGCAAAATCCCATTCCCTCCACACTCCAGGGGAAGGAAAATTCAAAATCCCTATTCCCTCCCCATTCCAGGGGAAGATTATTGCAAAATCCCTCCCCACTCCAGGGGAAGATTACTGCAAAATCCCCATTCCCTCCCGATCAGTTGGGATTCGGGAGGCAGAGAATAG
Organism: Natrix helvetica; assembly: GCF_964273705.1. Taxonomy (NCBI): domain Eukaryota; kingdom Metazoa; phylum Chordata; class Lepidosauria; order Squamata; family Natricidae; genus Natrix; species Natrix helvetica. Next base: position 5,667,088 of record NC_138562.1, read on the forward strand.
ATGGGGATGGAGCCAGTCCAGAGGTGGTATTTACCGGTTCCCTGAACTACTCAAAATTTGTGCTACCGGTTCTCCAGAACTGGTCAGAACCTACTGAATCCCACCTCTGATCAAGAGACCCCAGTACAAACAAACATAGTAAAACAAATTGACTCCTGGTTGGAAGAGGGGTATCACAAGGCTATATATTCTCCTCTTGTCCTAAAAGTGCTTTTTTTCCAAAAGACAACTGGACTTTCTTGGTTTAAGTTAGAACTGATGAAGTTTCTTGGGTGAGAGGTAACATTTTCAAAGGAGGGGGAAAAAAAACAAGGAAGTCCAGTTGCCTTTTGGAAAAAGCCCCTTTGGGACAATCGTGACCGGGATGACTGATACTCTCCATAGACATATTTATCCCCTTATTTATTCAACCTATATGCCAAATATATATCAAGGGAAGCTGGTCTAGAAAAAGATGAGCATGAGTTACAAAGAAGACGGGGACAACCTATACTCCAAAGCACCTGAGGCAGGACAAGAAGAAATTGATGGAAACCTATCAAGGAGAGAAGCAACCTAGAACTAAGGAGAAACTTCCTGACAGTGAGAACAATTAACCAGTGGAATGGCTTACCTTTACTAGTTGCGGGTGCTCCATCACTGAAGGATTTTAAGAAGAGATTGCAGAGCCATTTCTGTGAAATGCTACATGATGTCCTGTCTGAGCAAGGACTTGGATTAGAACAGTGACGGCGAAACTTTTCAGCACCAAGTGCCAAAAAGGGAGCATGCACGCGCTCGTCTGGGTCACAGCCAGGAAGAGGAGCTGCCAGAAAATGTACTTCTGGTTTCTGGAGTGGACATGTGCACAAGCCTTCCTGTTAGTCCCATCCAGAAAGAGCTGTGGCACAGAGAACCAGCCTTCAGCATGGCTGCTTCTTCTCTGTGCTGTGCACTTTCCGGGACTTAGAAGAAAGCGATGGCTCGAAGCTGCTAAATTGAACAAGAGACTCTCTCTCTCCCAGCAAGAGAAGCAGCCGAGGCCCCGGAGACCAGAGATGGAGTGGGGCAGGCTCCCAAAGGCTGCTCAGCTGACCCTCACCAAATAGCAGAAGCCGCGCAGGTGCGCGCACTCACATTTTTGGCCAACCGGTTGTTAAGTGGGTTGAATCCCATCACTGATGGGGACTCATGTCTAGAAGGTGGGATCCATATTTCTGTTATCTTTCTCCTGGAAACAGAGTATTGATCTGCTTATGTATCTGATGATACATAATGACTCTTAGAAACAGTGACGTGCAGTCAAGGGAGGCAGGGGAGGAAGAGCCGCACCGCTCTCATCATGAAAATAAATAAAAAATACTCCAGGAAGCCGCGAAAGTGGCTGGAGAGGCGCGCGGCTTGGTTTAGCCTCCCTGGACATCTCAGCAGCAGCCCCAAGTATGCCGATCTCGCCATTTTTTGAATCGGGCGAGCCCGGGATCCTTGCAAGGGGAATGGGACAGTGTGTGCAGGCGGCTCCTCAGCGCACAGCCTCAGATTAGCACAGCCGTGATCCCCTTCCCCTGCACACATGGTCCCATTCCCCTCCTTCCTAAACCAACATGAAGGGGACCGCGGCTGCGCTTATTGAGGCTGTGTGCTGAGGAGCCGTCTGCACACGTTTTCCCATTCTCCTTGCAAGGATCCTGGGCTCGCCCGATGCAAAAAATGCCTAGGTAACATCATCAGTGCTAGAAGGGGGGGGGGGGAGAAAGGAGGAGAAAGGAGAAGTTTCTCTTCTCAGAAATGTCTTTTCAGTGGAGCTGCGGCAGCCTGCCTGCCTCTTTCTGACATTTCTGAGAAGAGAAACTTGTCCTTTCTCCTCCTTCTCCCTGCCCATTCCCTTCTAGCACTGACGTTGTTACCTAGGCATTTTTTGCATCTGGCGAGCCCACGATCCTTGCAAGGGGAATGGGACCACGCATGCAGGCGGCTCCTCAGCTCCAGCCTCAATCAGCGCAGCTGCAGTCCCCTTCATGTTGACTTAGGAAGGAGAGGAATGGGACCACGTGTGCAGGGGAAGAGAATCATGGCTGCGCTAATCTGAGGCTGTGCGCTGCTGAGGAGCCGCCTGCACACATTTTCCCATTCCCCTTGCAAGGATCCCGGGCTCGCCCGATGCAAAAAATGCCTAGGTAACAACGTCAGTGCTAGAAGGGGGGGGGGGAGGAGAAGTTTCTCTTCTCAGAAATGTCTTTTCAGTGGAGCTGCAGCAGCCTGTCTGTCCCTTTCTGACATTTCTGAGAAAAGAAACTTCTCCGTTTGGGCTGCGCCCGTGCGATCGGAGCAACCACGCGGTTTGATGATGTCACCAGCCTCACCAGTCATAAACATCACCGCATGTCACTGCTTAGAAACCAAGTAAGCAAACTTATTTTACAGTATTTTGTTGCCTTGGTAAGCAAGTAAGTAAATCTTTATTATGGCCAAAGACCAGCAATACACATTAGTTTTTACAATATGTTAAAAAGTACTGACATTAAGATATATGTTGCCTTGGTTTTCAGTGACAATAGCACTCTAAGCTCAGTGACAGATTTCATTATATTCCATGCTTTCAAAAAGCCTCCAGAGTTTGCTAGACTTTTTTCACTGATGATCCTTTCCAGATAAGTGATAATACCTTTTTACTTTTGAGACCTCCCTTGGAATTCTGCGTTCAGTTCTAGTCACCACAATACAAAGTAGATGCTAAAACTCCTGGAAGAGTGCCGAGAAGAACAACAAAGGAGATAAAGCATTTTATAATTTTTATTGAAGGCGTTTTTTAACAAAGTAGAAACAATAAAATAATAAATAAAAAGTAATCAATAGTGAAAAAAATAGAAAAAAGAAGCAGAAAAGGATGAGAAAAATTGTACAGAAGCTGCTTTCGATCTTGGCAGTTGTTATAGTGACATTTATAGTTTGCACTTTCTCTCTCTCTCTAAAGTTACATTACAATTTCTTCTTTCCATAAGCGCCCCTTTCCAATCTTCAAACCCATCAATCGCAAGTTCGTTTTTCTCTTTTCTCAGCAAAAGTCCATATGGGGTTTCCAGTCACTGATAAACGTAGCTGTTGATCTTTCTCTAATCAGACAAGTTGACATTTCCCTCAATGCAAGACCTTTTCATCAATAGACGGTCTGGCTGAGGAACAGGTCAAGCCAACGCTGCCTCACAGTTTTCTTTTTAGAAGCTGGAAGTTGTGGATGAAGAGCTATCAAGTCGTTCTTGATCATTAGCGTCAACTTCAAGTAACAGAATGAATGTACTTGTAAGGCCCAGTCTCTCCCCCTTATTCAAGAAAGTAAAGACTCTTGAAACTTGGCATTTCAAAAGGAACTTTTCATTGGAAGGGGGTGATAGCAGGGCAGATTCAAAGCAGGCTGTAAGTCCCTCAGGGAGTACAAGTAAGAAATTAAAGGCCCCCCCAACAGTCCAGTGTGGACTCAGCCAATCCACAGGTATGAAGATGTTATTGTACTGGCCGCTCTGAGAAAGAGATAAGAGAATTTTCTCAGGGCCATAGTCCGGCTCTGTTGTCTACATGGCCCACCTACTCCTTACAGCTGATCACATGACCCCAGGACACTCAACCATCATAAATCTAAGTCAGTTGCCAAGCATCCAAATTTTGATCACATGCCTATGGGGAGGCTGAAGTGGCCATGTGAAAAACAGTCATAAGTCACTTTTTTCAGCGATGTTGTAACTTCAAACAGTCACTAAATGAACAGTTGTAAGTCAAGGATTACCTGCACATGTTCCAGTAAGGAAGGAATCTCTTCTAATTCTAGAAAGTTTTGCTTGGCATTGGTTCTACTGATTTGTAGATCCGAGGTGGCACAGTACTGCAGGCTACTTCAGCTGACTGCTAGCTGCAGTTCAGCAGTTCAAATCTCACCGGCTTAAGGTTGACTCAGCCTTCCATCCTTCCGAGGTGGATAAAATGAGAACCCAGATTATTGGGGGTAAGAGGCTGACTCTGTAAACTACTTAGAGAGGGCTGTAAAAGCACTGTGAAGCTGTATATAAGTCTAAGTGCTATTGCTATCTTCCTTCCTTCCTTCCTTCCTTCCTTCCTTCCTTCCTTCCTGTTAGAATGCAGTATTGCAGGCTAACTCTGCCCACTGCTAGGAGTTTGATTCTCACCAGCTCAAGGTGGACTCAGCCTTCCATCCTTCTGAGGTGGGTAAAGTGAAGACCCAGATTGTTGAGGACAATATGCTGACTCTGTAAGCCGCTTAGAGAGGGATGTAAAGCACTGTGAAGTGGTATATAAGTCTAAGTGCTATTGTTATTTGCATTATTTCTACACTGCCAGACTCAGTCGATTCTGAGTGGTATACCACAAAACCCTCAGCAAAAGTCAACAACTGCTTCCAAACTCACAATTAAATAATGCAGCACAATTCAACAACAATAACAATAGCCAGATTTTCCTTTCCAGGTGCTGAAAGCAGAGCAAAGAGTTCATATGCAACTCAGGAGTCAATATAGTCTGCAATGTTGGGATTACCTATCAGGTGCAAGGAACCAGAACAACTGAACTGATCTTACTTCTTTATTGTTGCCTGCTTATTTACAGGAATCTCACCAGACTCACTACATTCTTTTGGGAACAACCAGATTTTTGTAAACCTCCCAGAGTCACTGAGAGGCAGTGGACAAACGTGAAAGAATGAATAAATGTGTTCTGACCCAGGATTCCTGAGAAAGCATAAATCACAATCTTAGTCCCCAAAACCCTCTTTTATTTATACGGCTCTAAATTATGGTCATTCACAGCCCTCAAGGCTTCACAAACAGTCTGCGAAGGTTCTGACAGATGTCTACTTGAGTTGCCACAGTCTTTCAGGGGAATGTTGATAAACACCCACCTTATCTCCCTTGAAACGCTGCCAGAGACCTAATTGCCGAATGTAGAGCAAGGCCAAGCTTAGCACAGAGTCAAACAGAACCTTTCAAAGCTTGAACCGACCAGATGAACTAATTGCTTCCTGCAAAAGCTTACATCCCATTTGCTCCTCTTTTATGTCTTATGGGAGGGGCCAATCATCTCCAAGCCTTGCTCCTGAGTCAACCCTGTTTTCTTAATTGTTCTTGCCTTTTGGCAGTTCTGTGCATGCGCACACCGGGAACAGGCTCCCGTTGTTCTTCTGCCTCACTGATATCAGACTCTGGAGGCAGCAAATAATTACCAAATGGCCCTGGCCCCCTCTCTGCCTCTGACACAGAGCCCTCGTCCGAACCTTCCCCAGACTCCAGGACTGGCCCATGCTCCTCCCCAACCTCCTCACTGTCCGAATCTGCTGCCAGCTCTGCTGGCTGCTAGCAGGCCACAACAGAATGAATGAATAACTGAGCCTTGTTGGCATAGTGGTTAAAGTGCAGTATTGCAGGCAAACTCTGCCCATAGCCTAGAATTCGATCTTGATGGACTCAAGGTTGATTCAGCCTTCCATCCTTCCAAGGTCAGTAAAATGAAGAGCCAGATTGTTGAGGGAAATATGCAAATAATGCTTCCATTGTAAACCGCCCAGAGACCACTGCAAAGCACTATGGGGTGACAGAGAAGCCTAACCTTCTGACCTAGGCTTCCCCCAAAAGCACGAGGCAAAGTCCTGGTCCTGACAAAACCACTTTTATTAAACAAATGTGAATTCCTCTCATTCACATTCAGCAAAGACCTGGCAAACAGTCTTTCAAAGGAATATTTATGACTACGGACCTTATCTATCTTGGAAAGCTGCCATGTCAATATTTTCCAAATGAGGCTTGTGCGAGGAAAGACTGGGCACAGAGTCTCTTGAGATTCACAGACAGATCTTCACACTCCTGAAATGAATCGAACAACCAAACGAATGAATTGTTTCCTGCAAAAGCCCACTCCCCTTTCGCTCCTCTATTATATTTCCTATGGGAGGTGCCATTCACCTTCCACCTGTGACTTTACTCCCAAGCTGACCCTGATATCTGAGTTGTTCTTTTCTTTTGGCAGCTCTGTGCAGGTGCACATTGGGGCCAGGCTTTAGCTGTTGCTCTGCCTCACTGCTGCCTAGCTCCATAGGCACCTGATCACTGCCAGATGGCCTTGGCCTCTGACACAGAGCCCTCGTCCGAGCTTTCCCCAGATTCCAGGACTGGCCCATGCTCCTGCCCAACCTCCTCACTGTCTGACTCTGGTGCCCTAAATGCAATTGCTGTTGCTAAATAAAGGCTTCAGAAATTCCAGGGGTTCTTTGGCCTCTATCATGTCCTCCTTTTAAAGGACTTTTTAAGCCAGTCTTTTCACTCTCCATGCCCACACACACACACACCCTTTAGCTGGAAATTCCACTACATTGCTCCTGAGAAAGCTGCATTTTGGTTCATGCACTTCTCATGGTGGTAGGATCTTGAGCAGACCCTCTCTGATGCCCATGCCGGATGAAGAGAAGTCTCCTGAGTCAGAGAGGCTTAACTTCTGTTTCCCAGCCTTGCGTTGATTGGTAGAGCAACTGTCTGTTAAGCAGGAATTCTCACTCTGCTGGAAGAAAGGTGGGGCATCTGATTCCCAATGTAAAATTCACAAAGGGTTGTATATCTTTATCAAAGCTATTGAAAGGCCCAGGGGAAGGATTTAATTACGCTTTCCCCTCCCCTCTTTCCCCTCACTGGTTCTCATGTGAAAGTCATTTTTCCCCGTTGGTCAATTAATATCCATGCTTGAGCAAATGGGAATAAGTAGAGAAACCCCAGATATTCAAATAGCTGTTGAGATTTTAGCAGATGTGCTTGACTGAAAAATATAGATTCACCTAACCATTTAAAATACAGTAATGAGCATTTTTCAGTACGAAACCCTTCATAGGGCTGCAGCTTTCTTTCCCTTCTATGGGGACGTATATTTTTATGGGCACACTATACTGCAGAGTCCTTAGTACTCTCTCAGCTTGGTGGTTTGCTTACAGACATTTTTATTTTTTAAAGATGTTAAGCAGATGTTTAAACAACCAAACAGAAAACAATACCCTACCTATCCTTTGTAAGGTGGGTAACTTGAAATGGCTGAGTAAATACAAACATACTTTTCAAGTAGACAGCTATTTGAAGTTACAACAGCCAAAGCATCTTAGGGAGATATTTACGCGAGTGAGATTCGAACGGCTTGACACAATAGTCAGATATGGGAGATTCCACTCTATACCCTACAATGAGTGTCTCTGCATTTGCGGAGCAGCAGAGGTAGAAGACTTGGCTCACATCCTATTGGATTGTTGCTTGTATAAGGGGGTGAGAGACAGGTACCTTCATCCATATATCAAAAGGACCCATTGGGATCCCCATATCAAAACAACTTATCTTAAGTGCAGCCACAACCGAAAAATGACATTTAACACAGCAGAGTCCTTAAAACAAAATGGTTTGGTTGAGATCTGCATACGTGGGACTGATTGGGGGTAGATTGCAGGGGTGACACCGAAATATAATTTTACCATATTTTATCTATATTTTAAATTACTTTATTCTGTTCCAATTTCATTTCCGACTGTATTTTATTCCCATTCCATTTTTAAATTGTATTTTATCCCAATTCCATTTTAAATTGTATTTTATCAAATTCCATTTTAAATGGCTTTTATTAAATTTTTGGTAATGATTTGTTTGCAGGACTTTGCGCTTTGATATGGCCCAAGGGCTAATCAATAAAGACTCAATGTCAATATCCTAATGAAGGAACTGCCAAGGAGAAAACCCCCCACCCCCACCCCCCACGAAGACTGCATATAAACAGAGCAAATCCCAACTGCACTGATGATGTTACCTAGTTAGGTAACAAACGTCTGCAAGCAAACAGCCAAGTTCAGGAGCATCAAGGACTCCTCAGTTCAACCCTGAGCTACAAAGGTTCTCCTCTATTGCATACCTATTTGTGTGTGTTTGTGTGAAAGATGACTGGTAGGCATCTGGGATGATAGACAATTGTTCTTTTTGTTTTTTCAAGTTTTTAATTGTTTTAATTTTTTTTATAAAAATGTCAAATCAATGCGTGAGCAGTGTGGCACCTGGGCGCCATACATTCCAGTACAAACAAGTCAAATTGAACATTATGATACATTCCATCAACTTATAAAATTCCCATCACAATACACATCTATATTTGATTACAGTCTAGCATTATTCAATTATTCCACCTATTTCTCCTTATTACTTTCATTTTATCAAACAGAAATGCAATACGTTGATAATTCCCTGTATTTCTATCTCTTACTCTAGCTTTTAATCATATTGCCCTATATCAAAAAGCTTTTTCTTTCTTTCCTGTCTAACTTCTAATGGTATCACCTGCCTACAAAAAGAGGGTGGGGGGGAGGGAAGAGGAATGAAGATGGATATATAAGAGAAGACAGTTTAAATCAAGAATTGAAAACAAGAATCATCCATCCATAATCCCTTGCCTGCTTTATACTTTGGTTGCTATGCTTTAAATAAAAGGGAGTAGAAGGGGAAACAAGTCAAAAGAACGATACAAAAAGAAAAAAGGGATAATCTGATTGACAATTGTTCTAATCTGTTGTTCTTCATTTAAGAAAAACCGATGCAATGGTCCTCAAGCATTCTTTTTTGGAAGTTTCTCATCTGCCTGTTTTCTTCCACCTACTTTTCTTTCGAAAATATTTTGGTTTGCATTCATTGACTTCTGTAATTCTTGCCGAGATGGTTCTGATAGAATCCTTTCCCCTCTCATGAGACAAATATATTCAGTAAAAAATATTACAAATGCCAGATAGGATATCTTTGCTTGCCATGACACAAGTTCTAATGGAAGGAAAATTCTCCCTTGTACTGTGCTGGCAGTGGTGAATGAAACAGCTGTCTTTGAAATACTGCTTTTACATTTTGAGAAGGAAAGGCGGAAGGAAGGAGACATGAAGGAAGGAAGGGAGGAAAACAGGAAGGGAAGGAGGGAGAGAAAGGTAGAAAGGCGGGAAGGGAGGGAGGGGGGAGGAAGGAAGAAGGGGGAAGGGAGGGGGACAGGATGGGAAGGAGGGAGGGAGAGAAAGGTAGAAATGCAGGAAGGGAAGGGAAGGAAGGAAGGAAGGGGAGAGGAAGGAAGGAGTGAGGAAAACAGGAAGGGAAGGAAGTAGAAAGGTGGGAAGGGGAGGGAAGGGAGGAAGGGAGAGAGGGAGAGGGGACAAGGAAAACAGGAAGGGAAGGAAGTAGAAAGGTGGGAAGGGGAGGGAAGGGAGGAAGGGAGAGAGGGAGAGGGGACAAGGAAAACAGGAAGGGAAGAGGGAGGGAGAGAAAGAAACAAGGAAGGAAGGAAGGAAGGAAGGGGGAAGGAAGGGGGAAGGAAGGAGGAGGAAAACAGGAAGGGAAGGAGGGAGAGAGAAGAAGGGAGGAAGGCGGGAAGGGGGGAAGGAAGGAAGGAGGCAGGAAGGTAGAAAGGCAGGTAGGGAAGGGAAGGGAAGGAGGGAGAGAGGGAGGGAGGAAGGAAGGGAAGGAAGGAAGGGGGAAGGAAAACAGGATGGGAAGGAGGGAGGAAAGTACAAAGGTGGGAAGGGAAGGGAGGAAGGAACAGAGGGAGAGAGTGGAGGAGGAAAACAGGAAAGGAAGGGGGGGAGAGAAAGGAAGGAAGGAAGGGGGAGGAAAACAGGATGGAAAAGAGGGAGGAAAGTAGAAAAGCGGGAAGGGAAAGGAAGGGAGGAAGGAAGAAAGGGAGAGAAGGGAGAGGAAAAGAGAAATGGAAGGAGGGAGGGAGAGAAAGAAACAAGGAAGGAAGGGGGAAGGAAGGAGGAGGAAGGGGGAAGGATGGAGGAGGAAAACAGGAAGGGAAGGAGGGAGGGAGAGAAAGGTGGAAAGGCGGGAAGGGGAGGGAGGGAGGAAGGAAGGGGGAGGAAAGCAGAAAGGCGGGAAGGGAAAGGGAGGAAGGAAGGAAGGAAGGAAGGAAGGAAGGAAGGAAGGAAGGAAGGAAGGAAGGAAGGAAGGAAGGAAGGAAGGGTGCAATTACCAGAAACCAAAGGAAACGACGATCCCCTAACCCCCTTTCCCTGGTGGGAGGGAAGAAGGACCGCCAACTTCAGCTTGGGAAGACCGACTGGCGAGCAGGCGGGGAAGCGGCTGCCTCTACCGCGGGGAAAAGCTGGAGAAGGAGCCGCCGTCGCTGCCGTCGCTGGGGCTGGACCAGCCCGCTCAGTCTCTCGTGCCCGGCGGGGCCGGAGGGGAGGCGAGGGGCGCGCGGCGGCTTCCCGGGGGCTCTGCCCACTCTCGACCCCCGAACCTCCGAAGCGCGGCAGCAGCGGCAGCAGCGGCGGCGGCTGGCTGGGTAGCCAATCCCGAGAGCTAAAGCTGCTCGCCTGCCTCCCCCTCCCCGTCGCTCCCCCCTCTCCCCAATCCCTCCCCCCGCCTCGTCTGCCCCGTGGATCCGCGCAGCTCCGACACAGGCTTCGCCCAGGGAGACGCGCCTGCTCTTCGCCTGGCGGTGGGCGGATGGGCAAGTTTGGGAGGAGCCCCCACCTCACCCCACCCCACCCAAGAGACTCATGGAAGAAGAGGCCGCGGGGCGACCCTCCCAGACCCCCGCCTGCGCCGCCCCGCCGCCCCCTCCCGTCCCCTGGCCTCGGCGCCTGAATTGTGGTGAGAGGGAGGAAGAGGATGACGCGCGCCCCCTTGATTTTCCTCCCGCCGCGCAAGGGGAGCGGGACCTCCGGATGAGGTAGAAGCCCCGCGTGTCGCTCGCTGAGGTGAGTTGGGGGCGTCTGGCGCCGTTACCCGGGCTAGGAGCTTTCCTTCTTCTGCATGGTTCTTCCAAATGAGGGAGGGGAGGGGAGAGCTCCAGATGCTGCGGGGTGGGCACTGGGCTGGGATGCGTGTCTCTTGTTTACGGGGTTCAGGCGTGCCAGGAATTGCGGGGTTCAGACGTGCAAGGGCTGGTTGTGGTGTCTTGCAACGGGGCTCTTCCTAGGGGTGGGAGCGTGCAAAAGATCGTTGCCATGAACGAGAAATGGGCTCAGATCTCAGTTACACTCAAGAGCGGATCCCCAGTTTCATCCCTCCTTGCCGGAACCCCAAATTCACAACGTTCTGCATGCTCCCTACCTGAACCCCAATCTCATCCCTCCCTGCCTGAACCCCAAAGTCACAACGTTCTGCACGCTCCCTGCCTGAACCCCAAATCTTTCCCACGTCTCTCTCTCCCGCTTCTCGGCCAGAGAATTAAAGGGATGGGAGCGAAAACGGACAAAAATACACGAGCATTTCTCAAGCTGGCAGGCATCTCTATGTTACCGTCTTGACTTCGGGCAATTTACTCACGAGGAATACGTTGTAAAGCCTTGAAGGCTGCAATCTGACTCGTTTCCTCCGGGCTAAGTTCCCTTGAACTTAATGGGATTTACTTTGAAATAGGGGTAAATTTCTGCTCTTGGAAGATAGTCATACTGCCATGGCATAACTTGGGGTAAAAGCCCTGCCCCCCCCCCCAACAGAATGACCAGAGGAGTTTCAGGAGACTCCCCCCTCAAAGAAAAAAAACCCTCAGAAGGACTCCTGAGTGCAAAATCACAACATTTGCAAAATGCGAAGCGCCAGTTTCTGACAGTTATTCTGTAACTTCAAGAGATGCCAGGATAATCACCCTGCAAACTGTGCAGAAGCCTTTATGAAAGGTACTTGCCCTGAAAGGCTGTTTAAGGTAAGGAAGGAGGCTGGTTGCATTGTTTCTGAATTCTCTGAGCCCTCAAAAAGACTTCTGCTGCAAAAAAAATTCCACCTCTTCAATGATGTGCTTTGATGGCTTCTTGTCAGATTTGATCCCGGCTTCCAAGAGTTAGCATTACTTCAAGCAATCTTGCTTAATTCCCAGAAATATCAACTCATGTCTCTCACTTCAGAGAGAACTGTCTCATCTCTCTCTTTCTCATCCATTTATGCATGCATCCATCCATCCATCTGTCTCTCCGTCCATCCGTCCATCCGTCTATCCATCCATTCTCCATCCATCCATCCATTCTCCATCCGTCCATCCATACATTCAGCTACATACCATCTTTTATCCATCCATCTCTTTATCCTGGCTATGTGGTCAGTTATAGACTGAAGCTGCCCTTGGAAGGGATGGGAAAGCCAACTATCTCAGGAGGCCTTGTCTTGGAAACCTTCAAAGATGCCAGCTCATTTAGATTTTATGACTGGAACTTGTCTGCCTTCGGGGGAAGAAGCAGGTCTTAACTAGAAGTCACTCCATTTCATTTTAGTGGGCTCGATTTCTGTTGGGCACAGGATGGCTTTGATTACAGGTCTCTTGCACACATTTTTAATTTTTAACCATTTGTTATTGTTAACATCAAGTCCAAGAAGATGGATACATTCTTTGGAGAAAGGGATGGGGAAGAAGACACTTCTCTCTCTCTCTCTCTCTCTCTCTCTCTCTCTCTCTCTCTCTCTCTCTCTCTCTCTCTCTCTCTCTCTCTCTCCCTCCCTCCCTCCCTCCCTCCCTCCCTCCCTCTCTCTCTCTCTCTCTCTTTCTCTCCCCTTCTCTCTCTCCTCCTCTCCCTTTTTTCTTTTTCTGTCTTTCTCTCCCCCCTCCCTCGCTCATCCCTTCCCCTCTCCCTCTCTCCCTCCCTCTCTCTCTCTTTCTCCCTCCCCCCCTCTTTCTTTGAGGACAATTGGGAAGTCACAGTGTGGGTGTGGGTATGTGGTCTGAGTGTTTCTCATTGTTTGTGCTGCTTTTTTATTGAGGGACCATCTAGGTGCATGAGAGACAGAAATACATGCACCCACATGCACAAAAACATAAGGTGTGATGCCTCCAGAAAGCCTTTCATACTTTTCACCGGATAAATTTAATGCTCTCCACCGGACGTAATTTTCCCCTCTCTCCACCTAAGTGCTTTTTTTTTTTGTTTAGCTATTTGCCAGATCTCCTGGCATTTTAAAATGCACGCATACCACCTTGGCATTGCTCACCTCTCTTTGATAGGAATGTGCTCAGAATTTTACTGTGGCTCTCTGGAGGCTTGTCAGTTTCTGGCCAGCTGCACAGTTTACTCCTGTTTAGCCCTGGGGACCTTTCCAGAGGTTGCAAGCGCTCCTCCCAGGACCTCTTTGCATTCTCAAGATGATCACACATCCGCTTGCTTACCAGATAAGGGTCTGGGATGAATTTTCTTCCTCTCTGATTAGATCCTCTCCACCTGTTTCCACTGTGGGCCACCAAATGACTTTTGCTTAAGTGCCCCTCGGCTTGCCAGAGCAGCAGGAACCCAAATAAAATGCCCTGTCAGGTGAAACTTAAATATAACTTGTTTCAAGACATAACTGAGCAGCTGAGATGGGATGCTAAGCCTTGATCTTGCTAGGCGAGCTTGAATGTAGCAAGATTAAGGTTTTTTTTTCTCTCCAGATTTCCTGTGAGGAAACCCTCCACTTTCTCCTGCCTCTTTCCTTTCTTTCCCCTTTTCTTGCCTCATTCTCAAGAGGGAAAATCTGTATAAATGCAAAGTATTCTTCTTGGTGGTCTGAAGCTGCACCTACAAAGAAGCAAATGTGCTTCTTCGATGCCATTCTACACAAAAGGGGCTTATGAGGCACCTCCTTCCTTTTGCTGTGCGAAAGATTCAACAAGGGTTTTGAAATGTAGCTTTATTCAAACAAAACAGCTTGTTTGTTCTCCCGTTGAGTTCTGTTGAACTGAAACCTACAAAGCCATTAAGTAGAAGCAGGCTGGGCATTTTTCTTCTAACTCATCCAGGGAACGTAAAACACCTCTATATATGGAGTGAAAATATTGTCTGTTGACCCAAATACGAGCACTAGTTATTCTTTGGTTTATCGTTCTATTTTCCTGGGGTGTTTTATTAGCTTCCTTCCCATCTATCAGGGAATGCATGAGTAAGTGTGGATTATGGGCCTCACCATTGATGTGGCATACAAACATGTGCAGAGTTGCATGCATGGGCACATAAGCTTAATGTTGATTTTTTTGGGGGGGGGAGCGGGGAGCATGGAGAAGGTGCACCTGGATGATTATAAGGAATCCTGCAATCGTGATGCATCAGAAGCATAAGCTGAATATTGAGAGAATGGTTGAGTGAGTTTATCTTTCGGCAAGAAAGATAAAAGAATAAATCTTGCTGTTTTAGTGGGCTTTCTCTCTTACTTTGGGCAAACACAGCAAAACCTTTAGCACCAATAAAGGAGAATATTTGTAGCTCAGGGTTGAAATGAGGGGCCTTAGTGCTCTCTGAACTTGGTTGCTTTCTCGAAGACATTTAGTACCCAAACTAGGTAACATCGTCAGTGCTAGAAGGGATAGCAAACCTCATTCCCTTCTAGCATTGTTTGGGTAATGAAACATCTACAAGAAAACAGCCAAGAGAACATCAAGGACCTTGTAGTCTTATTCCTCCTCCTCCTCCTCCTCCTCCTCCTCCTCCTCCTCCTCCTCCTCCTCCTCCTCCTCCTCCTCTTCCTCCTCCTCCTCCTCCTCCTGGCAAATCCTTCTCCCTTCTAGCACTGATAATGTTACCTAGTTTTGGGTAATGAAACTCTACAAGAAAACAGCCAAGAGAACATCAAGGACCTTGTAGTCTTATTCCTCCTCCTCCTCCTCCTCCTCCTCCTCTTCCTCCTCCTCCTCCTCCTCCTCCTCCTCCTCCTCCTCCTCCTCCTCCTCCTCCTCTTCCTCCTCCTCCTCCTCCTCCTCCTCCTCCTCCTCCTCCTCCTCCTGGCAAATCCTTCTCCCTTCTAGCACTGATAATGTTACCTAGTTTTGGGTAATGAAACGTCTACAAGAAAACAACTAAGAGAACAACAAAGACCTCACATTCCTCCTCTTCCTCCTCCTCCTCCTCCTCCTCCTCCTCCTCCTCCTCCTCCTCCTCTTCTTCTTCTTCTTCTTCTTCTTCTTCCTCCTCCTCCTCCTCCTCCTCCTCCTCCTCCTCCTCCTCCTCCTCCTCCTCCTCCTCCTCCTCCTCCTCCTGGCAAATCCTTCTCCCTTCTAGCACTGATAATGTTACCTAGTCTGGATAATGAAACATCTACAAGAAAACAACTAAGAGAACATCAAAGACCTCACAGTCCTCCTCCTCCTCCTCCTCCTCCTCCTCCTCCTCCTCCTCCTCCTCCTCCTCCTCCTCCTCCTCCTCCTGGCAAATCCTTCTCCCTTCTAGCACTGATAATGTTACCTAGTCTGGGTAATGAAAAAAGCAATCAAGCTCAGACAGACCAAGGACCCCTTAGAAACCTTTAGCTCCTGAGTAAGGGAGTCCATGCATGCAGTTTTCTAACAATTAATCATACTGTCCTCATTGCATTAAAAAAAACCCTAAAGGCTTAATTTACTTTAAAGATGGCAATTTACTTCTTTTGGTTTGCTTTTTTTTCTATTAACTTGCCAAACCAAATTAGGCTTGTGGAGAATAAAGGAAAAATCAAGATGTCCCTTCAGTTCCTGATTTACTAATAGAGATCTTGGGGAAACTACTCTGCATACATACTTGCAAATATAATGATGTAAAAGACGACATAGATTAAAGAATAGCTAACTGATATCCCCCTTTTCCAGTTGAAAGAAATTTGGGTAATATTTTCCTCATTTGCATATCTTGTCCATTTTAATTAAAGCCTTGTTTTCTCATTTGATTGCATCCAGCTCATGCTCACATCCAATTGATTGCCCATAACTTTACACACTGTTTTTCAATCAACATTGCACCTGAGATTTTCCAAATGCTAGCTCTGCATTAGTAGCTGCCAATGAATTTGCTACTAATGTCTGTATCCTTTTCTTACAGTGCTCTGTTTTATATGTTTGCTATGGATTCGTACGGAGATAGCAAAGTTGTCTAAAAATATACAAACACTTATTTGTTGGGAAAGGGATGTGGTGGCTCAGTGGCTAAGACTCTGAGCTTGTTGATAAGAAAGGTCGGCAGTTCGGTGGTTCAAATCCCTAGCGCCGTGTAACAGAGTGAGCTCCTGTTACTTGTCCCAGCTTCTGCCAACCTAGCAGTTTGAAAGCATGTAAAAATGCAAGTAGAAAAAAAAGGAACCACCTTTGGTGGGAAGGGAACAGCGTTCTGTGAGCCTTTGGCGTTCAGTCATGTTGGCCACATGACCATGGCGACGTCTTTGGACAGTGCTGGCTGGAATGGCTGGACAGCACCGTCCCCTAGAGTCTGGAATGACTAGCACATATGTGTGAGGGGAACCTTTACCTTATTCTTTGGGAATAGCATGTTTCATTCATGCAGAAACAGCATAAAACTGTCCTGAGATTATCAAACTCTTTGATGCTCTCTGGAAGCCTTGAATTTAAACTTCCAGACTTTTCATCATTTTGTCCCACAATGGACTGAACCTGTTTTTAAGTTGGGAACATTTTTCATTTCCATCCTTGTGGCTCCTGCAATTTAATCAGCTATGCTTGATCTACTTTAAAAAAAAGTCAGGTCTCCCATAATTTTCCAAAACCAATTTTCTGTAGGCATTCCAGCTGCTGTAAGCCAGCCAGTTGCCATGTCCCACTTGATCCTCCTCTGTGATACATTTGGCACAACATGTGAAGCCAGCAAAAATGGAACACATTGCTTGTTTTTGGGTGAGGCTGTTGTGTGAATCCAAACATGGTACTTTATTTCTGTAAACCAACATTAACTCCAGAGGGTCAACGTCATTGCCCAGACGATCATGGGTTGCCCTCTCCCCTCTTTGGAAGAGCTTTATAGCTCTCGCTGCCTTAAGAAAGTTCAAAACAAAGATCCATCTCATCCTGGGCACCCTTTTTTTAACTATTACCATCTGGCAGATGGTACAGGATAATAAAAACAAGGACAAATAGGCTGAAAAACAGCTTTTATCCCAGAGCAGTAACTCTATTGAATTCTATGGTACAGTGCAATATCGGGTTTTCAATTTCAATTATATAGAAAGTAAAGATGTATGTTTGTGCTTTTATTTTTATAGTTATAATGTACACTGAAGACGGCATTAAATTTCATTGTACCATGTGCAATGACAATAAACTAAACTAAACTTAAGTATGGCTTAGTACCTTGCATGAATGTCATCAAAGATTACGTAGATTTGGACAGTTAACAGTTCTGGATAGAGATGATGAAATGGCACGTGACAGCATTGGAGAAGTTTGCCAAGGTGGACTATTTCGGACTGTGTGGATGATTCCTGTCACATTGATTTATTAATTTGTTCAATTTATAAAGCTCCCAACTCCATAGCAACTCTGGGCACTGCACAATACTAAAAAGGGTATGAAACAATCTCACAAAGAAGAACGAAGATTGGATGAGATTCCATCAATTCTAGGAATCTTTGCAAGGCTTCCATGAGCTAACAGACAGTACATTCAGTGTGATATGGAAATATTCTTGCCCTTTTCCAAAATCTTAAACTCAGCTTTCAGCTTTCCAGCATGAATTATTTTGCTGCTTTCTGACAGAATTCACTGATAGTAGAGAAAGGCAAAGGGAAAGAAAATATAAAATTAGGGGATGGAGATCTTCAAACTGGAAGATTCAGCCCAAAGGTTTGGGATGTTGTCTAAAATATTTGCAATGCCAGAATTTTTATTGCAGAAATTGCTGCTTCAGAGTTCATTGTAATCTACTAGCAGGAGAGGGTGTTGCATGACTCAGATGGATGTAGTTCAGAGTAAACAAACATGTAAATCACTGTGATACAGAAAGAAAAGAAAGAGAGGGAGAAAGAGAGAGGGAGAGAGGAAGGATGAACTCGGGGAAGGAGCACTCACAGATGACATGCTTGCAAGGATCAGCTCTGCCAAATATCGGTCCATTTTAGAACAGCTGAGCTACGTGAAATAAAAAAAAAAATAGGATCAGAGATTGTCAGCTTTTGTAGCATTTGCTTGTATCTAGGAGCCTGTTCTCCAAGATTTAAGGTGAACGTTTAGAATGTATCTATTTTATTTTATTTGTCAATAAGTACAAGGAAACAAGTATGAAAAACACATGAAAAAATGGCACAAATAAATGGATAAAAATAAGCAAAACATAGCCATAAACACATAAAAAGAGTACATATCAATGGGGACAGTAGGACAGGGATGGTAGGCACGCTGGTGTGCTTATACACGCCCCCTTAGGGACCTCTTAAGAAACACGTAAGGTCCACGGTAGACGGCTTAAGGCAGGGGTGTCCAAACTTGAGAACTTTAAGACTTGTGGACTTCAACTCCCAGAATTCCCCAGCCAGCCATGCTGGCTGGGGAATTCTGGGAATTGAAGTCCACAAGTCTTAAAGTTCTCAAGTTTGGACACCCCTGGCTTAAGGTAAAAGGTATGGGGGGTTAGAGGAACTAACAACAGGATCAGGTAGGGTGTTCCACATGTTTATTGCTGAAATCGTTTTTCCTGCAATCAAGATTAGAACGGATTACATTTAGTTTGTATCTATTGATAGCCCTTGCGTTTATTGCAGTTGAAGTAAAAGTAGTCATTAAAAGGTAGGAAATTATGGCAGATTATCTTGTGCACTAAGCTCAGGTCGGAGCGTAGACGGCATAGTTCAAGGTTATCCAGGCCTAAAATTTCAAGACTGGTGGTATAACGGAATCATTTTCACCGACTGTACGAGCCTTTCTCTGTTCAACACTATTTGCGTCAGTAGATTCTGAAATCTTCTCCCTGTCCCAGGGAAAAGCCTGGTCTGAGTTGGGATGGAAACTTATTCACTTAAACATCATTTCTCGACTAGGAGAAATGTTCAGTCAGTGCCAGGCTAAATGTTAGTAGCTTTGTTCTGGGTCTATATTTTTGGAGTGAAATGCCTGTACTCTGGTGTGTCAAACTAACTGGGTTTACATATTGTATTAAGCCAGGGGCGTCAAGCTGAACGCCTGTGGGCTGGCCTGCAGTGCCTCTACCATTGAAAATGGACCTCAGGAGGGCAGAATGTGGCCCTCCCGGGCCCCGTTTTCTGCCTGGATGGCCTCCTCCAGCCCTATGCCAGCAAAAATGGAGGTCAGCGGGGCTGTGCGCGCGCGCGCACACACACACACACACACACACACACACACACACACGGGCTCTGTTTTCACTGTCAGAGGGCTGGCAAAACAAACTAAAAGCAGAGCAAAACCAAAGGGTAAATACAATACAATACAATAGCAGAATTGGAAGGCACCTTGGAGGTCTTCTAGTCCAACCGCCTGCCTAGGCAGTAAAACCTATACCGTTTCAGACAGATGGCTATCCAACATCTTCTTAAAGACTTCCAGTGTTGGGGCATTCACAACGTCTGGAGGCAACTTCTGTTCCACTGATTAATTGTTCTAACTGTCAGGAAATTTCTCTTCAGTTCTAAGTTGCTTCCCTCCTTGATTAGTTTCCACCCATTGCTTCTTGTCCTGCCCTCAGGTGCCCTAACCCTAACCCTAACCCTAATGACAAGTAATTCTGGGGTTTGTAGGCCAACACACCGAGAAGGAATTCAGTGAGAAAAATGAAACTACACACTGAAGAAATATTTAATCACTAAACATATCAGTGAGGATTTTCTCTCTCTCTCAGTCTCATCTATGGTCTCTTTCCCCAAAGCTTCATGGGGTGTAACATCTTCTAGTTTTCTTCATTGGCTTTTTTCATTATCCCTGTATATAAGAATGACACCTTACAGATTTGAGAACTTCAATACAACCACAAGTGTTATTTTCATTTGTAATTTAAGTATCTTGCAACTACGGCACGGCAATCTAATTTAGAAAGTTCTATAATAAAATAAAAGGGGAAATGATCAGCTTAAATATTCATAGCACAGTAAATAAAAATGTCTGCCTTACAATAGGCTCTTCCTATTCCAATAAGCTATAAATGGCTTCCACATATTATTACATTAAGTTTAAGAGATAATTGAATTTTCTTTCTTTTCTTTGAATAATGCATTGTATTTACTTCAGCCAACCAAATCTTATGCGGTGGGATCTCTGCTGATGGAGGGAACTCCTATTTCTTTGCTCCAGTTATATTTATTTATCAGTCAGTCAAACATAGTCCTCATCATTGCATTTTTGGGGGGGAAACTACGCCTTTAATTACTCGTATAAAGCTGTCACAGGGTAAGATTAATGAGATTAATAACATCTCATTTAAAATCTCATTTATAGAAATCCAGTATGGCTTAATGCTATCACCAGGTGTTAAAGGTGAATAAAGATGACATCTGGTGCTTATTCTCCCACCAGTATAAAAAGACAGAAATGAAGCATTTTATTTCCAATATTCACCGTAAGCTAATAATCTCCCAAAGAGAGATCTTGAATACTGTAGTTACTGAACACAAATCCTATAGTTCAGGGTTTCTCAGCCTTGGCAAATTTAAGATGTGTGGACTTTAACTTCCAGAATTCCCCAGTCAGCCATATTGCTGATTGGTGTGATAGAACAGGGGTCCCTGACTCCCAGCTTGTGGTCCACTACTGGGCCATGGCCAGAGGTGGGTTGCTCCCAGTTCGGCCTGGATCAGGCGAACCGGTAGTGGCAGCGGTGGGAGACTCCGCCCACACGCCCGGATGCTTCTGTGCATGTGCAAAAACATTGTACGTGAGCGTGCATGCACACACAAGCAAACCGGTAGTAAAAAAAATGGAAATCTACCACTGGTCATGACCTATTTAGAATTGGGTCGTGTGAGTGGCTACCTGGAACATGCAGCTCAACTTGTCCTTCACAGAAGGGCTGTTGAGCATGTGCACCGGGTCACTATTTGTGCATACAAGTTCCCCTCCCCCAGTGGTGGGATTCAAATAAATTAACAACTGGCTCTCCGCATTAATGATTTCTTCCAACAACCAGTTCACCCAACTGCTCAGAAAGTTAACAACCGGTTTTCCCGAAGTGGCTGAATCCCACCACTGCCCTCTCCCCTCCCCAGACAGGCCACCAAGCCTCAAAGGTTGGGGACTTCTGTGATAGAATGTACAGCAACTGAGCCCAAAATTTCTGTTGCTAAGCATGACAGCTGTTGCACTGTATTGTCAAAGGGCACAACTTTTCTTGCCACAGTTGTTCAGGGAATCGCTGCACTTGTTAAATTAGTAACAAGATTGTGAAGTGAATCTGGATCCCCCATCGACTTTGCTTTTTAGGAGGCCACCAAAATTGGCCATATGGCCCGGGGACAGTGCAACCGTCATAAATATGAGACACTTGCCACAAGCATCCCATTTTTGATCACCTGACCCTGGGGATGCTGCAATAATCATAAATGGGAACAATTGTCGTAAATCACTTTTTAAAGTGCAGTCTGACTTCAAATGGCACTAAATAAACAATTGCAAAATTGAGGATGACCTATAATTTGGATACTCAGGAGGAAGGGGGGGCATTCCAGACCAGCAAATCGCAGGTGGGTTTATGCTGGTTTGACCCAGATTGGGTGAAATGGTAGGAGCAGCGAGGGGGGCTCCACCCACCTGCCCAGACACTTCTGCACATGAGCATGCGTGCACGAGCGAACCGGTAGTAAAAAAATTGAAGACTCACCACTGGAGCAAGTGCCAACAAAGTTTAGGCAGTTTGTGTGGAAGAAAGAGAATGAAGAAGACTCCTCCCTAATAGTTCTCAGTTTTTGGTATAAGGTAGTCTGCTTTAGTTTGACAAGATTTCTTTCTATAGGTGAGGAACAACACAGGAAATTGCCTAAAGAGTTTAAGAGTGCTTGATCTCCGAAACAAGATAAAGAAATAGTTTATCAGGACCTTGGACAGATCACAATCCATTAACTGGGCTAAACCTGTTTGAAGAGTATATTTGTCCAAGGCCACAAATTTGGGACTAAAAAGGTTCTTCTCATCCCATAGAAAATGGTGGTGCAACTGAAAATGTATCACCAGTCTTTAAAACAGCCATGTCCTTTCCAACATCACATGGCTACTAACGAAGGGATTTGCAACAATCCCAAGAAAAGATATAAAACATATTTTGAAACATATTTGCCAAATTATTTTTGACATGCAGTGAAAATGTACTGAATGTTTTACTCGTGTCCCAAACCATTCTTAAATCAGTACCTTTATTCAAATTATTTTTTTAAAAAAATCTTTTCATTTCTTTTTACAATCCTCCACTATTCGTTCTGTAAGAACATTTCATTTAGCATCCTCATAAAAAAACGGATTTCCTTTTAGAAACAAAACTCCACAGGATTTTGATCAAAAAATATCTCTACTTTAGAAAACTTAGTAGCCTAATAGTTTGAAATCTGTATCATACCTATCCTCGAAAAGGATCCATGTCTTTCAGAAAAGTAGATGTATTCTAGTGAATTGTCGTTTTTCTGTTTCTGCATGTTCACAAGTCCTAAATTGTCCATCAACTCAAAGAAAATGTTTGGTTAAGATGCCTTGGGTGATTTTAATGTTTTTCTCAGAAGTTCTAGCCAATTATGAATCTCCTGTGACATTCTGTTATGAGAAATCTCAAAATATACCCTCAATGTTGGAAGAATGTGAGTTCCCCGAGCAGGTCAAAGTCACCTTAATTGGTCTATATCAGGGGTGTCCAAACTTGGGAACTTTAAGACTTGTGGACTTCAACTCCCAGAATTCCCCAGCCAGCATGGCCGGCTGGGGAATTCTGGGAGTTGAAGTCCACAAGTCTTAAAGTTCCCAAGTTTGGACACCCCTGGTCTATATTGTTCCACCAGGTATGGTGCCGGTTGTAACAATGAAGATAATATAATAAAAACTATGTGCTTTGAAAGCTTGTCTGTCAGAGAAAAAAGAAATCAAGTGTACTTAAGTCTCACCAGCAGCAATTACATAAATAACTAACAACATATGACTGATAGTTTGTTGATGGAGCCATGCATGTAGATGTTTTAACCACAATGGAGAACCTTCCAGATTCCTCCAGATTTCAATCCACTTCCCCAGAAAGAGGCAGATATATCAAGCAATTGGGGCTATAATTTATATACATGAAATCTGAATTTCATCTCCAGAAAGTCTCCTGATTTCCAAAGGCAACAGAGCAATGTTTCCCAATCTTGACAACTTTAAGATGTATGGACTTCAGCTTTCACATTCTAGACGTTGATGTCCACACATCTTAAAGGGGCTAAGATTGAAAAAGGCTGGACTAGAGGAAGTGTAGAAGAGGTAACTGAGGAGAAATAAGACAGTCTACTCTCTCCTGCCTTTAATAAGACCCTCAACGTGCCACAAACATAATCCTTCAGCAAAGCTATATTGCTGAACTAGCCATATGCCTTTTCTGCTTAGGAAGTCTTCTATTATTATTCATCCCGGTGTGTGGCTTATATGCTGAATTACCTGTCCTCAGAGAAATCTTCTTCCAGTCTATTATTAGTCATTTCTGGTCTGGGGAGCTCTGTCTTGATTTTGGAGACAAGATTAGTCTTGTGGCTTCACAGATGGAACAGACAGTTTCCATATACAATACAAAACAATACAATAGCAGCGTTGGAAGGGACCTTGGAGGTCTTCTAGTCCAACCCCTTGCCTAGGCAGAAAACCCTATGCAGTTCCAGACAAATGGCTATCCAACATCTTCTTAAAGACTTCCAGTTTTGGGGCATTCACAACTTCTGGAGGCAAGCTGTTCCACTGATTAATTTTTCTAACTGTCAGGAAATTTCTCTTCAGTTCTAAGTTGCTTCTCTCCTTGATTAGTTTCCACCCATTGCTTCTTGTTCTACTCTCAGGTGCTTTGGAGAATAGTTTGACTCTCTCTTCTTTGTGGCAACCCCTGAGATATTGGAATACTGCTATCATGTCTCCCCTAGTCCTTCTTTGCATTAAACTAGACATACCCAGTTCCTGCAACCGTTCTTCATATGTTTTAGCCTCCAGTCCCCTAATCATCTTTGTTGCTCTTCTCTGCACTCTTTCTAGAGTCTCCACATATTTTCTACATCGTGGCGACCAAAACTGGATGCTGTATTCCAAGTGTGACCTTACCAAGGCCTTATAAAGTGGTATTAATCCTTCACGTGATCTTGATTCTATCCCTGTGTTTGTGCAGCCTAGAACTGTGTTGGCTTTTTTGACAGCTGCTACACACTGATGGCTCATATTTAAATGGTTGTCTACTAGAACTCCATGATTCCTCTCACAGTTACTACTATTGAGCAAGGTACCACCTATACTGTACCTGTGCATTTCGTTTTTCTTGCCTAAATGTATTTCCTTTGCCTTTTTTCATTATTGTTACAATTTTGTCTCTAGGACTGTGCAATTGGATTGGATGTCCTTGAGGGCATTCGGTGCTGGATTTAGTCATTACATGGTGAATTGTCCATTTATTGTTTTGTTGTCATGTCTTAGCTATGCTGCAAACCCTTGTGGACCACATAACTGATTGAAAATCTAATAAGTGAAATAATTAATTTGGAGGTATTGGATTAATTATTAGTGTGTAATTAATTTGACTTTTCTATTTGACAAATGGATAGTGTGGATGGTGGTCTCAGCAAATGTTCATTATTTGTGTTAGTATGCATCTGAAGGACTGATATATATTAAAGATTGATAGCAGTAAGTATAGAGTTTGTACAACATATTTTGTTGAGTTAAAATAGTTGGGCAGTTTCCAGTCCTGGGGTTATGGGGAATTAGCTGTTGTCTTAGCACAGGATTCGGCAAACTTAAACACTCAAAGAGCCATTTGGACCCGTTTCTCACAGAAAAGAAAACACTGGGAGCCCCAAAGGTCCTAACCGGAAGCCCCCTGTTCAATTCTGGAGCTGACCGGAAGTTCAGTTCCCCCACCATAGTCTCCTCCTAGCGCAGCGTACTTTTTCCTCTACCTGTCATAACCAAAAGCCCTATCAATTGTGGAGATGACTGGAAAACCCTCCCCTTGCCATAGAGTCTTCTCCTGGCGCACTGTGCTTCTCTCCCCGCCCCCACCAGACGCTTCTCTCAAAATTGTGCCGCCGTCTGGTGACGGAGCCGCAACAGAGGGAGAAAAGAGCCACATGCAGCTTCAGAGCCACAGTTTGCTGACCTCTGTCTTAGCGTATGTGTGTGTGTGTGTGTGTGTGTGTTTGTATCACACATGCACATAGAAATAGATAGCAGAGGGCATAGCATGTTTTGACAACTTCACAATTTTGTATGGATTCATTCTGTATTCTGAGGGTTGCATTAAGCTCTGCATTAAGAACATGATTTGATATATTTAATACCATTTTCTAATCAAATTCAGACAATCAGACAGTAAAATGTCTACATGCAAGCAGGACAACATAGCAAAGTTAGTTGTAACTCATCATCAAGGTCCCATCTCATAGCGCCACCTCGTATAAAGAAAACATACAAAATGTTCTATAGGTGGCACCTCCCCCCCTCAAGGTTAGCAAAAATGAACAAGAACCGATCACCACAGTGTTGCAAATGTAATGTGGCCTTAGGATCTTTTTATCATATGTGGTGCTTATGTACAAAAGCCAAGGAATTTTGGTGTCAGATAAAGACATGGTTGGAAGAGATGCTACATCAAAAGATAAGACTTAAAACCAGAACTATTCCTATTAGGAATCACAAAAGAGAAATACAGTAATGGATTGATATATCTAATGCTGCATGGGATAAACGCAGCAAGATTTTATCTATGCACAAAATTGGAAAAACAGAGATGCCCCCACCGAAGAGGAGGTATTAAAGAAAATTTTGGCCTGGGCAGAAATGGACAGACTGACACTAGAACTTAAAAATAAAGACGAGACCGAATATTATGAAATTTGGAACAAAATGTATCAACGGTTGGAAATGAGGAAAAGGAGGATTTGCAGAATTGAAACTGGACAATACTTAGATAAATATACAAAGGAGGACAAGGGATATGTTTATAGGATCAAAGTAGCAATGTACAATTACAATAAGTAGAAACTGTATTTGCTGTTTTGTTAAAATATCCATGGAAATGACAAAGCCAAGAAGGTCGCTTTGTGTCCAATGTTTTAATGTTTATTTAATATATATATTTTTTAAAAAATAGATCCCATTCCATAGCACAGAAATGGGCAACTGTGACCCCCAGACCACAGCAGACCCTCATCCTCTTTTTTCAGCTCTGCTCACCATGATTGTTAAAATGACTGGTTCAATTTCTGCCATTTTGCATCACAAAAGTGATGTGCGTGATGGAGGAGTAACACCTCCTTAAAAAACCTTGGTCCAGCTGGCCCGGCTGGGAGCACCTCGTAAGGGCCCCTTTCCAGGGTTACAGGAGAAGACGGTCCAGGGTTTTGAAGGCGGAAGAGGGCTCTATGCCCCAATGGCAGATCAAGCGGCAGAGCCATCTTCTAGGAGAAGGGAAACTCCAATTCCAAACCTCCACTGCCTTGTGGCTACATCCACTACTGGAAAAGGCTTTGGGAGTCAACCTCCAGGCAAAATCCAGAGCCGGAGTCCTGGAAGCAGTTCGTGACTGTGTACAACCACGTTCTGGTAACTCCTGCGACGCATCTGGAACCAATCGTATTGGCTCTGCCGTTCCATTGGACCATTTCAGCGACATGGAGAAGTGGGATCTGCTGCTTGGGTAACAGTCTATCCTCCATATTAATCTACCCAGGCCTCGTGCTCTGGAGAGGACACTCCAACTTTGATCTCTTTCCAGAGCACAATACCATAGTCTTTTAAGACTGAAGGATGCCAATGCCATGCCACGCATCACAAAAGGCATTACAATCTTAGTGTAAACCCTAAAAAGGATTTAGCACACCTTAAAAAAAGAAAAATAGACATTTACACTCTTTCCCAAATTCAGGAAAATTCAGATAAAAGATCATGTCCATTTGCTTAATTAAGCCTTGGCTTCTGCCTCAAAGTCAAGGTCACCCATCTCTGCTTTAAGATGTTCCAGATGGAAGTATCTAATGATACTTTTTTTCCTCTGGCTCCTGCACCAGTCATGAAGCATAAAGTGATTTCCTCTGAGATGTTGACCAAGTCAAGAGACCACATAAAAGTTAGACATCAACGATAAGTATTATCTAGCTTATAATGCAATTATTTCTGAAGCAAAGCAGATTTCACACCTTCACAAGAGACTTCTGAGATTCTTGGGGAAGAAAATGAGTTATTAAATGTATAATGCACATAGTAAATACCATGTTTCCCTCCAAATAAGATAGGGTCATATTTTATTTTGACTCCTCAAATAAGCACTTGGCCTTATTTTCAGGGAGGTCTTATTATTTTTGAGGTGCAGGAGGGGGAACGTGGTCACCTCATGGCTGCTGCTGGGTTGCAATATTTTCAGGGAGGGCTTATTTTTGGGGGAGGGCTTATTTTAGCTCATGCACTCAAAAGTCTGATTGGACTTATTATGCAGGGAGGTCTTATTTTCGGGGAAACAGGGTACATGCAATGTATTTCCCTATTCAAAGCTTTTGAAATAATCTGTGGTTGTGCAAGCATGTAAGATATCGAGGAAAAAATAAATGTGGGAGATAGGAAATGGCAGTCTGTATAACCAAGTGCACTTTCTTATTGCGCGTTGACACTGTGGGTCCCCAGTGTAATGTGCTTGAAACATCTTTTCTTATCCAATATTTCAGAGAGACGGAGAAAAAATAGTGTGTTCTTTCTCTCACTGTGTGAAAAGTCCCTCTGTGGTACCAAAATTAGATGGGTTTGATGCAGAGCAGAGAATTGTTCACAAGCTGTGTTTCTACAAACAGCTGGTGATCTTGTCTTTCTTTCTAAGATAATATCCTGGCTTAGGTTGTCCATCATGCCCAATTCCTGGTTAGGACTACAGCCTCTAGATGTACGCCAGAGGTGGTATTCAGCCAGTTCTGACAGGCTCTGGAGAAGCAGTTGCGGAAATTCTGAGTAGTTCAGAGAACCGGCAACTAGGCTGGCCCCGCCCCTGCTGCCTCTCAGCTGATCTTCTTTTGTTGCCCTGAGCAGGAGAACGGAGCTGGAAAGCAGGTTAGTGGGGTGGGGAGGGAATGGGGATTTTGCGGTATCCTTCTCCTGCCACGTCCAGAAAGCCACACCCACAAAGCCATGTCACGCCCACAAAGCCACGCCCACAGAACCAGTAATAATTTTTTTGAATCCCACCACTGATGTACACAGTGACGTGCGGTGAGGTTTATGGCTGGTGAGGCTGGTGACGTCATCAGGAAGGCGGGGAATGGGACCACCTGTGCTGGAGGCTCAGGCTGCCTCAGCCTCCAGCACACGTGTTCCCATTCCCCGCCTTCCTGAGCGTGCTCCGCCGGCTCGCACTCCGCAGTCCTCAAAAGCAACTGGGGAACGACGAGAACCTTCCTGCCTCTGCTGGACTTTGCGCGCTCCTCGTGACTGCATATTGCAGCCGCGAGGAGCGCGCAAAATCCAGCAGAGGCAGGAAGGTTCTCATCGTTCCCCAGTCGCTTTCGTGCCTTCGTCATCCGGGAGCGCCGACAACATTTCTGCCTCCGCAGCTCCCGGGCGCGTCCGGATGGATGTATATAATATTATATACTATTATTTCATGAAGAGAGGTGAGGCTCTGCCTCCCCTGCCTCCCCTGACCGCACGTCCCTGGATGTACACATCTTGTTATAGTTGGCTTTCACAATGATTTTCTGAATAAGCCATGAGGTCACAGTATCTACAATAGCACTTATCACTTAGACTTCTATACCACTTCACAGTGCTTCTAGAGCCTTTTTTGAGCGGTTTACAGAGTCAGCCTCTTGCTCCCAACAATCTGGGTCCTCATTTGACCCACCTCAGAAGGATGGAAGGCTGAGTCAACCTTGAGCCTAGTGAGATTCGATCTGCCAAACTGCTGGCAGCCGGTGATCAGCGCCACCACAGCTCTGTAGTCACAATAAAAATTCCAAATGAGAGAGTGAGCAGTATATAGCACATAGGCTCATAGCGCTGGAAGGGACCTTGTAGTCAGGGGTGGGTTTCAGCAGTACTGCCGATTCGCTCGTGTCCACGCTTTGCATATGTGGGCGCACTTGATGTGCGCTGCGCGTGCATGCACCATACAATAAAAATTGTTCTACGCATAACAGAAGTGAAAAACAAGATGGCAGTGCCTATGGCGCCACCCAGAGAACCAGTTTGGGGGCATGGCAGGCCTGGTTTGCTGCTGGTTCCAGCAAAACCACCAAACCACTACCGGTTCGGCTGAACTGGTCTGAACTGGTAGGAACCCACCACTACTTGGAGTCTTCTAATCCAACCCACTGCACAAGGAGGAGTCCTTATATCATTCTGGATAAATGACTGTCCAGTCTCTTCTTGAAAACTTCCAGTAAAGGAGCAACTCACAACTTCTGGAGACAAGCTATTGCATTGATTAATTGTTCTCGCTGTCAGAAAATATCTCCTTAGTTCTAGATTGGATCCCTCTTTGAGAAGCTTCCACCCATTACTTCTTGTCTGGCCCTCTTGTGTCCTAGAGAATAATTCAATCCCCTCTTCTTTGTGATGGCCCATCAAGTACTGGAAGATACTATCATATCACCCCTTGTCCTTCATTACACAAGAGATACCTACCCTGTTTCCCTGAAAATAAGACCACCCCGGATTATAAGCCCTATTGGGCTTTCTGAGTGCATGTGCTAAAATAAGCCCTCCCCCCAAAAATAAGCCCTCCCCGAAAATATTGCAACACAACAGCAGCCGTGAGGTGACCACGCTTGCCACCTCCTGCACCTCAAAAATAATAAGGCCTCCCCGAAAATAAGGCCAAGCGCTTCTTTTGGGGGTCAAAAGAAAATAAGACCCTATCTTATTTTCAGGGAAACACGGTAGTTCCCTCAGCCATTCCTCATACAATTTAGCCTTCAGGCCTCTTATAATCTTTGTTGCTCTTCTCTGCACTCTTTGCAGGGTCTCAGCATTATTTGTAACATTGCGACAAGAACTGGATGCAGTATTCTAAGTGTGGGGTTTTATTTCAGTATAAAGCAGTACTGTCATTTCACATGATCCTGAAACTATTCCTCTGTTGATGCAACCTAGGACTGCATTGGTTTTTCCAGCAGCCGCAGCCCACTGCTGGCTCATATTTCAATGGAGGTCCACCATGACACATCTCACAGAGAAGTAGATACAGAAAAGGTTTGCCCTTGGAGTGCCTGATAATGATCTTTCTTGGAGTCAGGATTCTCTGCAAACATTCCCTGTTGTAATGGACCCATCTCATTTGGTTGAGTATAACAGGAAAACAGAATTGGAAGAGACCTTGGAGGTCTTCTAGTCCAACCCTCTAGTCCAACCCCTTGCTCAAGTCGATATATCAAGTGCACCATTTCTTCATGTATGGTTTAAAGTATTAGGTGACCCAGAAAATGAATGTAGAACCTTCCAGATTCTTCCAGGTTTCAATCCACCTTCCCAAAAATAGGCATATACCAAGCAATTAGATATGTATAATTGATATATATCTGAGGTGGTATTCAGCTGATTCGCACCAGTTCGCGTAATTTGGTCTGGGTCGCCAAACCGGTCATGACCTCTGGCTGGCCCTGCCCCCTGCCTGGTGGCCCGGTCGCCACTCGCTCGCCCCGCCCACTCACTCAATGCTTGTTCGCATCGCCTGCTCAACGCTCACTCCTTCCAGCCCAGCCCTATATATGTAGCCTTCAGCACGTAGCCCAGCTACGCGCCTCGTCAGTTACCTTCCATTCCGGTGGCCTTGGTGGGGGGAACACGGTGAGGCTCAGCTGCTTTTTGTGGGAGGCCTCCAGCCATCAGTCGTTTTTGGCTCCCACGCCCCCTCGGTCACATGACATACATCCCCAAGCCACCAAACCGGTAGGGAAAACATTTGAATCCCACCACTGATATATATGAAAGCTGAATTTCATTTCTAGGAAGTCTCCTGATTTCTAAAGGCAATAGAGCAGTCTTTCCCAGCCTTGACAACTTCAAGATCTATTGTGTATTTCCTTTCATTTAATGACCGTTTGAATTTGCAACAGCATGAAAAAGGGTGATGGAATCCCTGCTGCTATCCCAAATACGAATTGAAAACAGACCTTTTTTTGAAGGGCATCTGGGGATGGGTGAACAATGGGTGCTTTGGAGTTACAACGAAGGCTGGATGATGTTGAGTTTTGGATGAATATAGCGGTTGGATTATGATTTTAACGCCATGCTATTTGGTGGCATTGATGCAAGTGATTTAACTGTATTTTAATGTTATTGCTGTAATGAGGAGTATAAGCGTCTCAGAATCATCTTTTTGGTTTGGTGCAGCTTAAAAGCTTTAGTAAACAACCACAACCACAATCACAACCAAGGATGGAAATACTCATAAATAAATAAATAACCAAGCTTGGAATACCTGCATATGGGTAAGCTAAGGGGTGAAGGGGAAATTTTGAATTATACACATGTAGTTAAACCCTAAGAGAGAGAGAAAGAGAGGGAGGGAGAGAAAGAGAGGAAAGGAGGGAGATATTTCTATGTGTTTGGAATTAATCATTTTAAACACAAATCTCAGCTACTTTTACGTTTATATGGGCTTTGAGCCATACAAACAGATAAGCAGCCAACATTAATTTTCTAATTCTGATTTGAAGCATCGTTTCACTAATTGCTCGACTGTCAAGAGTAATTTTTAGCTGTGGCAAAAACAAGGGCTGGTGGCTAGATTCTGCGCACCAGCACTGGGCATTCGTCGGAAACACATGTCAAACTCTACCGTAGCTATTTTATACAACAGGGGTGTCCAAACTTGGCAACTTTAAGACTTGTGGACTTCAACTCCCAGAATTCCCCAGCCGGCTGGGGAATTCTGGGAGTTGAAGTCCACAAGTCTTAAAGTTGCCAAGTTTGGACACCCCTGTTATACAGCAAATGTTGCAAATCCTTTGCACTGCTTATTCCTTTCCTTTTTAGTAATAAACTGACTACGGGCCACACAGTTTATGGATTGCGATTTTAGTATAGTTAGACCATGTGTAATTGACAGACTGGATGTCATCATAGATTTTATCAGTTGTTTATTGTTTTATGCTAGAATTTTTAATGGTATATTTATTGAGTGCTTTTATTTGCATTGGTCTCTGCTCTATGATTGTAATAAAACTCTGAAATTCTGAATGGGCTGATGGTCTGGTTTAACAGAATAACAGAGTTGGAAGGGACCTTGAAGGTCTTCTAGTCGAGCCCCCTTGCTCAAGCAGAGGAGACCCTATTCCATTACAGACAAATGGCTGTCCAGTCTCTTCTTAAAAGCCTCCAGTGATGAGGCACCCCAATTTCTGAAGGCAAACTGTATCACTCGTTAATTGTTCTTACTGTCAGGAAATTTCTCCTTAGGAGAAATTTCTAAAAGGAGAGGAAACAATATCAATATAAATCATAAGGATCCAAGCAACAAAGTTGCAGTCCTGCAGTCATAAGTGGGAGGAGATGGGTGATAGGAACGCCGAGAAGACTAATAGGAATAGTAATGCAGCCTTAGTGAATGGTTTGACAGTGCTGAGGGAATTATTTGTTTAGCAGAGTGATGGCGATCGGGAAAAAATGTTCTTGTGTCTAGTTGTCTTGGTGTGCAGTGTCCTATAGCATCATTTTGAGGGTAGGAGTTGAAACAATTTATGTCCAGGATACGAGGGGTCTGTAAATATTTTCACGGCCTTCTTTTTGACTCGTGCAGTGTACAGGTCCTGAACGGAAGGCAGGTTGGCAGTCATTGTCTTTTCTGCAGTTCTGATTCTCCTCTGAAGTCCGTATTTGACTTGTTGGGTTGCAGAGCCAAACAGACAGTTATGGAGGTGCAGATGACAGACTCAATAATTCCTCTGTAGAACTGTATCAGCAGCTCCTTGGGATAATATTATGTGGTTGCTATTTAACCATATGAAAAATATAATGAGGCAGGAGAGATTCTATGCCTAGAGAAAGAGTTGAAGTCCTTGTGTCTTAAATTTGCTAGGGTTGAGAAACTCTACAGCAATAAAATAGCATTTCTAGAACCCTCTATCTGCTTGACCTGGCCCATCTCCAAAGGCTGACAGTCTTCCCTCCTTGTATGTCAACATTACACACAGATGTGGAAAGCTGGAGAGCCACATTTTATCAATCGCTTCTCCTTTTTTTTTTTTTTTTTTTCCAAAAAGTTTTATTGGTTTTTTTAAAAACATTTATGTGGAAAAGGGGTAGGTGGAATTACAAATTTTGGCAGTTGCAAATGTGGCAGACGCCCCCTCCCTCCAAACTCCTAGGTTACATCAAAATATCAAATCTTAATACATAATCATAAAAAGTCAGCATCTTAATTCTAGAAAAAATAATTTTCAATCAATTTATATAATTATAATATATAGTCTAGTTATAAATTCATATTTACTTTCGGTCTGTTTATAACATTGTGATTTCCTTATTTATTTTTGTGATCTGAGTTTTCTTGGTGTTGCCCCTTCACCCCCCGCTGGCAGAGCTCCGGCCCCTCCCGTGTCCTGTATGACCGTTGTAGTATCTTCTGTTTTTTCTAGGTTGGCTTTGTTTTTTTCCATAAAGGCCTGTGCCTCTATGGGTGTATTAATTCTGATTCTTGTCTCCTCCCAGAATATTAGCATACCTTCAGGCATCAACCATCTAAACCACACCCCCTTCTGGTATAATTTATTCGCCAATTGCGAATAATTTTTCCTTTTTTCCCTAATTTTTTTGGGAATCTGCTTTAGAATGGTTATCTCCCTATCACAGTATGTCAATGTTTGCCCCCTTTGCGCACCCAGTATTTCATCTCTTGTGGTTTTCCTAAGAAATTTAATGTGAACCTCTCTGGGTACATTATGTGTTCTGGCATATGCTGAATTCACTCTATAAGCTAGGTCTATCTCCCAATCCATCTGCTGTTTATCTTTGTGTATGTATTCAGCTAAAATATTAGTCATAATGTCCCTTATGTTTTCCCCATCTGCTTCTATTACATTTTGAAATCTAAGATAAAAGGACATTCTCTCAAACTCTATTTTCATTTGTTGGATGTCAAGTTCTTTGTTCCCCTTCTGTAAAGCCTCTACCCCCCCCCTCGCCTCCGCCACCCCACCCTCCACAAGGTCCAGTCTCTGTGAGTTCTTAAAGATTTGGGCTTGGTTCTGTTTAATTTCATCTTTCATTTCCCTTAACTGTTTCTTAATTTCCTCCTGGCCCTGTAGAATTTGTTGAAGCATTTGTTGAAAGTCTATCTCTGTAGTCTTGGGTTGCATCAGTTCTGTTATCTTTGACTGTGTAGCTGGGCTAGACGTTGCAGACGTTGGGGCAGAAGTAGCAAATCCAGGCTTTCCAGGAGGTGGTCTTTTTGGAGGCATGGTTTTTAAAGCAAGGAAGTCTGTCAAAATAGAGACTGGGCAGCTGGAGAAGTAGAGCAGGCAGGCGAATCCAGAAGGCAGAGGATCCAAACAGATGGGGATTTCTTTAGTCAGTCTGGCAGTAGATGAAAGCTTTTTCCCCAAAGAGTTCAAAGAAGAACAATCCACAAAAGATTCCTCTGGGTGGCTCGGAGACAAAGACCGGAAGCCTGAATTTTAGAGGTGGAGTCAGGTTTCACAGTTCATGAAGACAACGGAAGTGTGCCATCTTGCCCTGCCAGCTTTGGGCTCAGAGGCATAATAAAGTTTTAAAAATTCAAAAAGTTCTCAGTTCACCCATAGATTCTGGAGCTAAGTCCGATGAAAGTCACTTTTATAAGGGTGAGGCATCATTAGTTGGCTCTCCCCCCTCCTCCTTCCCCTGAGGGCGAAAGCAAAATCTTCTCAAGCCGCTTGTCCAAGGGAGGGGGGGAAATCCCCCTCCCTCTAGCCGCACCTCTGGCAAAAGTCCGAAAGTTTAACTTTTTTTTCTTAAAAAGATGCTGAAGGGTCCATAAATTTAAGATAGAGGGAATGGAGAAGGGCAGCCTCTCACCACATTGCCGCTGCTTCGTTCAATAGCGCGTTCTCCGATCGGCATGGGGCGAGGCGCGCGCACACGGGCGCCCTCCGATACTGCTCCCCAGTGCCTAGAACGAAGCGGAGGAGCCCCCGCCAGCCGCCGCCGACGCCAGGACCCTCCGCGAGCCGTTCCCTCGGCAGGACACCTCTCCGGGGCGTCCTGTGCCCCCCCAGAAGCGGGGGAAGCCCACCGGGAGAGCGGGAGCAGGCAAAGGCTTGCCTGTCGCCGTAGCCGCCGGAACCGGAAGCCTTCAATCGCTTCTCCTTGTTGCATGCTGTGGATTGCTGTGTTGAGATGTTTTCCAGTCAGCGGACCAGAGGAGATTTCTGCCATGCAGAATGTGCCCTTAACATACAAAGCTTAGCTACACTGGCTTGGTCTGAATAAAGCTATCATGGTTTATTCGGTAATAGATGGTTGCTAGAAGCTTGGACATAACTCAGGAGCATCAGGGATTCGTTGCACAGGAACAGAAAATGTCTTCACTCCTTAGAGACTGTGACTTTTTTTTCTCCAATTGTCCCTAACATGCTGGACAGCAGCCGTCCCATTTGGGAGGAGGGATTAAAAAAGAAATTAGCATGGACTCATTATGTAAACACAAGAGAATAAAATCTGACTCTCTCTCCCCTCCTTGAATGCCTTTGAGCCTTATCTAGCCTTTCCCAGGTGAATCTGCCTGTCTGGGAAGATTCCTGTAAAATAGGCATAGAGCAATAAAGTAACGATTTTGAACTCTGTATATGTGGGTCCAGTTGTTTGTAACTGACATAGCATCCTGTCCTTGCCTCCACCACTCCTCTGCCAAAGCTGAATTGTTACCCATTTTACAGTGTTTATTGACATCAAATCAGCCTTCTCCCACTTATATAACCAGGGAGGGAAAAGTCAGTCCTGCTGTGTATCTTGCTTCACGTTGGGAATATTGGAAAATTGCAGGTTGAAAAAAAGTCCTCCTTTCTCTCTGTTTTATATTTTCACCGAAAAGTCGGGAGGGAGAAAGAAAAGAGGGGGGGAGGGAAAAGAGAATAGATATCATCTATATAACTTGTCAAATTCTCTTGTGAATATCTTTATAATCAGAGGTCATTCTGTTTTGACAAGGCTGGAAGTATGTATATGTGAAAGTGCGTGTCTTTCTCTGTGTACTCCCATGAATAATGCACTAGCTTCTCTGTCCATCAATGTAAATGTATGGTAGTGAATCAAAATAAGGTATTTCCTATTCTGAAAAAAGCTCGCTTATTTCTCTTGCCCGCAATTTGACTTGCTCAAATGCACATGGTGCTTAAAAATGCCCCCCCCCTCCCCACTTCCATTCTCTCCTTCATTTGCATCGCCAGTTAAGTATACGGCCTCCCATGAAGCCCGTTAAGAAGCTGACCCAGTCAAAGCAACATTGAAAAGATAGCAAGGAAAAAAACAGAGCACCTGGGGAACAAGTAGTCCAATTCACTTAAAATGCTTTATGAAACAGAATCTCTCTTGAAGTGCGGGCAAATTTGTGTTCTCATTTTGAAGCGGCTTTCTTTGTAAGTAGGATAAAACCAACCTACATTTTTCACCCCCAACCTCCAGGGTGGTTTTTTTTTAAATTGCACTGGGGTAATGCAAAGGGAAACACTAGGGCTGTGATGGCGAACCTATGCCACACGTGCCAGAGATGGCACGCAGAATCCTCTCTGTGGACACGCGTGCCATCGCCACAGTGGTGGGTTCCGGATCCCATTGCGACTGGTATGGTGCAACGGGGCCGGGTGTCCACTACATGAATGCGCACAGCACATGCATGTATACTTACTGCCTGTGATGCTCTGTGATGCCTTCATGATGCTCCAGCTGCTCGGCGGAGCATCGTGCAGGCGCCGTATGCTCCATGCGCATGTGCAGAAGCCCCAAACAACTCAAATACAGTAAGGAGCACGGGCGGGTGGGCCCTCCGGAGCACCGTACCAGAACAGTACCTGGTGCTCCCAGCAGGCACCAGTATGCCCGTACCGGAGCATACCAGTTGTATCCCACCACTGCATTGCCAGCTGCTGTTCTGGTTTCCGGTCTTCATGGGTGCTAGAAAAAATGGCCCAAAAGAGAGGCATGTGAACACTGGCCAGCTGATCTTTGGGTTTCCGGTGCTCTGATGTGTGTGAAGACTAGCTGGCCTACACAGATGCTGTAAACCTGAAGGCCAGATGGCTGGTGCACACATGCGCTCCACCCAGCTGGTTTTCAGGTTTCCAGCATGCACATGCACGCTAGGGGTGGGTTGCTCCCGGCATTACTGCCGGTTCAGTATGCGCAAAAATTTTGCACGTGTGATCACTTTGCTCATGTGCACATTGGGCGCATGCTCCATGCACATGTGCGTTTGCACAAAAATAGGTCTGCGCATGCGCAAAACAGAAAAAAAATTTTTAAAAAAATTGTGCAATTGCAATTGTTCTCGCATACACAGAACCAAAAATCAAGATGTAGGAGAACGGGTTCTTCAGTCTGGGGTCTTTCGGGGGCATGGCAGGCTGGGGTCGCTGCTGGTTCCAGCAATCTAGGCTGCCAAACCACTACCGGTTTGGCTGAACTGGTCCAAACCAGTAAGAACCCACCTCTGATGCACGCACAGTGCCAAAAAGGTTTACCATCACTGCACTAGAAAATCGATTTATACAGTAAATGTTGAGTTGAATTTTTTTTGCAATCTGAAGCCGCTGTTCTCCTTGTCCATATGACTCAATGTTCTGTAAAAAAAATAACAGTAGAAAAAAGACAGTACAGTTAAGTCTTGAGCTCAAAATCTCCATTGCTGAACAAAACAGTTTTTAAGTGAGTTTTGCCCCATTTAACAACCTTTCTTGCCACTGTTGTTAAGTGAATCACTGCAGTTGTTAACATAGTAACATGGTTGTTAAGGGAATCTGGCTTCCCATTGACTTTGCTTGTCAGAAGTTCTCAGAGGCAGATCACATGACATAAATACATGCCAAGTGTCTGAATTTTGATCATGTGATCATGGGCATGAAAAATGGTCGTAAGTAATCTGTCAACTGGTAAAGCTTTTCCATGTCTGTTATCGAGTTTGCCATGTGAGGAAAGGGGGGAACGCATTCCACGCATACCTTCAGCTAGAGTCAGATCTCAGATTACCACAGCAGACTTGTGAGGCAGAGAATTCTACAGCCTGCTGGAATATCTCATTGGATAATGTGATTTATGACACAGACTGAGGGGAACGCGGAAACAGGGGCAAAGTTCAGCTGTAACTTACGTGAGGTTAGATCTGATTCCACTCCGGTATTGCCGAAATGTTGTTCCTAATAAATGACTGGATTTTTTTTTAAACTTGGCTCGAGGCTCATGAATTAATTAGGGCATCTTTTGGAAACCTGACATAATATTTTTCAATGCCATTGTAGTTTACAGTTTCATTCGTTTATAATACAAAATAGAAAAATACGAAGGCAATAGCAAGAAAAATAAGCAGGGGGAAGGGAAGGGAGTATAGAAAATAAGGGAGAAAAGGAAAAAATCCCCACTTTTCTCTAGCCTGAGAAATTTTAAATCATGATTTGTTTTGGAACAAATCATAATAGTCTGATAATTCTCAGCTAAAATGACTGCATTTCTAACCTTATAGATCAGACTAAATATTTTGCAAACAAAGAACAGGATACTATATGAAAAGACTAAATTGAAACCAGCTTATGGACCACCTCAGGTTGCCCAGTCTCAAAGGTGGTCAAAATTCACTTTCTGGATTAGGCCATGTCTTCGTTAGCAATGGATTAATGGATAAGCAGTGAGAGATTTGGTTCACCCATTGAACTAAGCTAGAAAACATGATTTAACAGATTAACAGAGTTGGAAGGGACCTTATAGGTCATCTAGTTCAACCCCCCAGTCAAGCAGGAAACCCTACACCATTTCCAACCAATGGCAGTCCAATCCCTTCTTGAAAGTGTCAAGTGACGAAGCTCCCAAAACCTCCGAAGGCAACTTCTGTTCCGTTGGTTGATTGTTCTCACTGTCAGAAAGTTCCTCCTTATTTCTAGGTTGAATCTCTCCTTGGTCAGTTTCCATCCATTATTCCTTGTCTGGCCTTCAGGTGCTTTGGAAAATAGTTTGACCCCCTCCTCTCCGTGACAGCCCCTCAAATATTGGGAGACTGCTATCATGTCTCCCCTGGTTCTTCTCTTCCCTAGACCAGCCATGCCCAGTTCCTGCAACCGTTCATCATATGTTTTAGTCTCCAGTCCCCTAATCATCCCGGTTGCTCTTCTCTGCACTTTTTCTAGAGTCTCAACATCTTTTTTTATAGTGAGGTGACCAAAACTGGATGCAGTATGTCCCTAAGGTGCTTTTTCGAAAGACAACTGAACTTTTCCTTGAACACGTTTCCTTTCTCATCCAAGAAGCTTCTTCAGTTCTGACTGAATGGTGGAGCGTGGAAGGATTTATATTCCTTGCAGCCATCTGGTCATTCTCACTCTTTCTGTGGTTTTTTTTTTTTTTTGAGACCACTTGGAGATTCATCTATGCCCTCAGGGTCACTTGAATAGTGCAAATGGGTGTGGAGCCTTATTGGAACTGCTGAAAAGGCTGCCTTGTAAACAGAAGATAGATGGTATTGATAGAGGGCTGTTCAATCTTAAAGTTGATGGCCTCTTTGACTTCTCTTTCAAAACCAGTGCTCCTCTCTGTCCAGAATGTGGATTTTGCAAAGAGTGATCTTTGTCTTTCAAATGGGAATGGACTGCTGAATCTTGGATTTGTTCTCCTATGTTGTACTATGCAGACTATTCAGGTGACTCTCAGAGAGAGTGCTAATGACAAGATGGCTACAAGGAATATAAATCCTTCCATTCTCCATCATTCAGTCAGAACTGAAGAAGCTTCTTGGGTGAGAAGCGAAACATCTTCAAAGAAAACCCAAGAAAATCCAGCTGCCTTTTGAAAAAGCACTTTTGGGAAAACCATGACCTGGATAACTGAGAATCTCCATAGACATTTACAAAGCATGATGTCTGGATTTGTCAAAATCAGAAATCTTTCTTAAGAAGAGTGAATCCCAGCGCTATCCTCTCCTTCAGATGCTACAAGATTTTCCTCAGAAATAATCTGTTCCTATGAGCCGATAGGTGGACACAACACGGAGTGGTTTTCAAACCTATAAGAAGGATACTTAAGCTAAATCATCTCTTTCTAATCTTAAGAGAAGTTTGCAATCACTTCAAATCAAATGCCAAATCAGATCAGCTCCCAGGAAGACACATCATGAACTTATAGCCTCAGCCCATAAAATGAGGTTTCACTCCAGAGGTGGGATTAAGCAGGTACTGACTAGTTCTGGAGAACTGGTAGCAGAAATTTTGAGTCGTTTGGAAAACCGGTAAATACCACCTCTGACTGCCCCCCCTCCATTTATTCTCTGCCTCCCGAGTTCCAGCTGATCTGGAGGAAATGGGGATTTTGCAGTAACCTTCCCCTGCTACGCCTACCAAGCCACGGCCACCAAGCCATGCCATGCCCACCAAGCCACGCCCACAGAAATGGTGGTAAAAATTGTGAATCCCACCACTATTGCACTCCTCTGCCCCCAATCCTGTGTAACATGAGTGGGGTGGATTTCATGCAGCTTTGGAGTTGTAAAAGCAGCTAAGGAACAGAAAAAGATTTTTTTACTTGCCAGCAGATGGCAAAGTCCATCCTTACATTTATATACAGTGTTTTGTCCCATTTTCGTTTGCATATTTTTAAAATGAAAGTGGAGGCCTTTATCGTTCAAATATTTGGTGTTTCAGCATTATTAAATATGAGAAATCCGCTTGTGAATTTAGCAAGTAGATAATGCAATTGTCTCTGACTTTCCTGGAATAATTACAGCTACGTCCCAACTGATCAGGGATCGTATAATCGTGAAAGCTTTTTGTAACCTTTGTAGAAGCTTTGAGGCAGGAAGGCTGTTTTTGCCCTTAATGGGCTATGCGATGGCTTCGTACTCCTGATAACAGGCAGTATTGTGGTGAGCAATGCTACTCCAGAACAGGACGGGAGTAAGAACAGTACATCGTGTTCTGCAATTTCCTAGACTTTTCAAGAATTGTAAGGACAAGGCTTACAATCGAAGGTATGCAAACAACAAGATCCATCTCGTCTTTCCCTTCAAATATTTCCTTTCGTTAATTAGTCTATTAATCACATTTATTCTTCCCTGTCTTTTTTTTTAATGCAAGAAATCACTTTGAATAAAAGCCCTGTTTTTCATCTAGTTTTCCTGGTGGAAACCAATAACGGATGCACATCATCAGCAGAAACAGAATGCCCATTACCACATAATGGCAATGTAGCATTTTTAAAATGATACGAACCGTGATGGCAAACCTATGGCACGTAGGTTCCACGAAAATGGCTTGAAAATGGCCCAAAAAATGACCTGAAAAATGGCCTGAAAAAACCCAAAAACCAGCCTCAAAGCAGCCCGAAAGACGGCCTGAAAACAGTCCTAAAAACAGCCTGAAAACGGCCTCCAAAACAGCAAAAAACCTGGCATGCTCGTGCTGGCTGGTCTTCGGGTTTCTGGCAGTCCAGCGCACATACATGTATGCAGATTCTGGTTTGGGCACTTGGTACCAAAAAGGTTCACCATCAGTGATATAGAATTTCCTGCTTGAGCAGGGACCTTCAAGATCCCTTCCAACTCTGTTATTCTGTTATGCTGTCAAAAGATTCTTTAAAATCCTGCCTTTATTATTTTTTTGTAAATAACTCAAGGTGACAAGCATACCTAATATTCCTTCCTCCTCCTATTATTTTTTTCCACCACAACAATCCTGTGAAGTAAATTGAAGCAACCAGGATGCCCTAGTAAGACCACACCTAGAGTACTGCATCCTGTTTTGGTCACCACACTATAAAAAAAGATGTTGAGACTCTAGAAAAAAGGCAGAGGAGAACAGACAGGATGATTAGGGGAATGGAGACTAAAACATATGATGAACGGTTGCAAGAACTGGGCATAGCTAGTTTAGTGAAGAGAAAAAACAGGGGAGACAGGATAGCAGTCTTCCAATATTTGAGGGGCTGCCACATAGAGGAGGGGGTCAAGCTGTTTTCCAGAGCACCTGAAGGCGAAACAAGGAATCATTGATGGAAACTGACCAAGCAGAGATTCAACCTAGAAACAAGGAGGAATTTCCTGACAGTGAGAACAATCAATCAATGGAACAGAAGTTGCCTTCGGAAGTTGTGGGAGCTTCATCACTTGAGACTTTCAAGAAGAGATTGACTGCCATCTGTCAGAAATGGTGCAGGGTCTCCTGTTTGAGGGGGGGTTGGACTAGATGATCTATAAGGTCCCTTCCAACTCTGTTAAACTGATCTGATCTGATTTCTTGGTTGAGGGAGAGGAACTGGCCCAAAGTCATGCCTAAGCTGGGACTAGAAATCACCACTTCCTGGTTTCTAGGCCAGCAACTTAACCACTACACCAAACTGGTTTCCTTGTCTATATTTTGTGGAAATGGACATCCTGAATGTTTATTGGGTTTGCTGCTCATGCTCTTTGTCGTTTCCTCATAGTTCATGTAAAGTGCTAAGGAACATTTGTCTGCAGAGGTGAGGTTAGCCCCTCACTCTCCGGGATTTCCAGAAGA
This sequence comes from Natrix helvetica, assembly GCF_964273705.1. Classification (NCBI taxonomy): domain Eukaryota; kingdom Metazoa; phylum Chordata; class Lepidosauria; order Squamata; family Natricidae; genus Natrix; species Natrix helvetica. Next base: position 5,709,633 of record NC_138562.1, read on the forward strand.
GCATGAATACCTGGATCTGCCAACTCATGTAGGGATCAAAGTGTGGTGTGCAACCTTGGGGGTGGTCGGTGCCATGAGAGTGCTCTCTTTTAACTTATCTTTTATCCTTCCCTTTTCAATCTGTCATTCAGTTTTAATTCTGCTTTAACTTTATCTTTCATGTGATTTTATGACTTTTTATCTCTAAACCACCCAGCGCTGGCTAAATTGGATACCTAGCTAGCTGAATAGATAGAAGATAGATAGATAGATAGATAGATAGATGGATGGATGGATGGATGGATGGATGGATGGATGGATGGATGGACGGACAGATAGATGGCTTGGTGGGCATGGTGTAGCTTGGTGGGTGTGGCTTGGTGGGCGTGGCAGGGGAAGGATACTGTAAAATCTGCATTCCCTCCAAATCAGCTGGGACTCAGGCGGCAGAGAATAGATGGGGGAATGGCCAGTCAGAGGTGGTACTTACCGGTTCTCCAAATTCCTCAAATTTTCATCTACCAGTTCTTCAGAACTGGTCAGAACCTGCTGAATAACTACCTCTGGCCAAGATGCACAAAACTCTCTTATCTTCCCACCGTAGTGGTACCTATTTATTTACTCACATTTGCATGCTCTCAAACTGCTATGTTGGTAGAAGCTCACCCTATCATGGTGTGGTGCTTGGGTCTTGAACTGCCTAACTTCTGGTCAAAAGCCCAGTGTCTTAACTGCTAGGCACCCCCCTTCGTAAGATTGTAGTGATGAGGGAAACAATTGCTCTCTAAGATGTGTGTGGATATTCATCTCCAATTTATCAAACAAAACAAAACCACCCATCTTAATGTCACCACTGTGGCGTCTAGTTCAGTTCACACTTGAATAAATGATTCAGATTGTCAGTGTAATTACATAACATCTGGGTAACTGATACTACAATACTACAATACTGCATTATGATGTACATTTATACACCTGGCTCCAGTTATCTTCAAAATAAGTAGACATAGCACTAGCATCCCTTTCAAGAAACAAGTTTCAAGAGACAGTTAATGTTTCTTGTGAAGACAAACATCTTTGACCTTGACCTATGATTAAACTATTCATTTTGGTGGATGTTTTGAGAAAAAGAAAGAAAGAAAGAAGATAGATAGAAAGAAAGAAAGAAAGAAAGAAAGAAAGAAAGAAAGAAAGAAAGAAAGAAAGAAAAAAGAAAGAAAGAAAGATTTGATCTAATTTTCCTGGACTTTGCATAATTTTATAAACCTATTTTATAGCAGAGTAAGTCATTATTTTTTGGTCAGATTAGTGGATTAGAGGTGTTTCTAGGAGCTAGGCAATATCAAAATATTTGTAGTGGGCAAATCATGCAAAGAAATTCCAGATTCAATCAATCAATAAAATCTTTATTATGGTCATAGATCAGCGTAAGGCTGTAATACAAACAGTTAAGGATATTTAAAGCTAAAAAAATATAAACGACACAAAGTTTAAAAACATTTTAAAAATCTAAAAAAAAATATATATAAAAACAATCATCTAAAAAATACCTATTAAAGGGATAAACCAAGGAGGCACTCAATTTTCCTGAAATTGTCTCTTATGGAGCTTCATAGCTGTGATACGTACAGGTAGTCCTCAACTTACAACAGTTTGTTTATTGACTGTTCCAAGTTACAATGGCATATTTTTTCACGGTTATGCCCTTTGTAGCATTCCCCATGATCATGTGATCAAAATTCAGACCCATGGCAAACTGATTCATACTTATGACCGTTGCTGTGTGCCAAGGTCATGTCATCACCTTTTGTGGCTTTCTGACCAGCAAAGTCAATGGGGAAGCCAGATTCACTTAACAACCTGGTTAGTAACTTATCATCTTCACTCAACAACTATGGCAAGAAAGGCCGTAAAATGGGACAAAGTCACTTAATAAATGTCTCACTTAGCAACAGAAACGTTGGGCTTAATTTTGGTTGTACGACAAGGACTACCTGTATGTGCTTATGTATGCCAGGTATGTTCTGTTTTCCATGAATGTTTATGCTTTTTCTTGTTTTAATTTTATTACTATGGTTAGCCATCCAGAGGTACAGTATGTTACTTAAAGGTAGCTATGCAAATCTCTTTTTTAAAAAAATATTATTGTGAGCCACTTGTTGTTAGTTGCAAAGTTGTGTCCGACCCATTGTGACCCCATGGACAATGTTCCTCCAGGCCTTCCTGTCCTCTACCATCCTCTGGAGTCCATTGAAGCTCACACCAATTGCTTTGGTGACTCCATCCAGCCACCTCATTCTCTGCCGTCCCCTTCTTCTTTTGCCCTCAATTGTTCCCAGCATGAGGCTCTTCTCCAGGGAGTCCTTCCTTCTCATTAGGTGGCCAAAGTAGTTGAGTTTCATCTTCAGGATCTGGCCTTCTAAAGAGCAGTCAGGGTTGATCTCCTCTAGGACTGACTGGTTGGATCGCCTTGCAGTCCAAGGGACTCGCAGGAGTCTTCTCGAGCACCAGAATTCAAAGACCTCCATTCTTTGCCCCTCAGCCTTTCTTATGGTCCAACTTTCACAGCCATACATTGCAACTGGGAAAACCACAGCCTTGACTAGACGCACTTTGGTTGGCAGGGTGATGTCTCTGCTTTTGAGTAGGCTGTCTAGCTTGTGAACCACTAGGGCCATGATAGTTCACCATATACTGTCAATGATTAAATCAATAAAATAAAAACATATGGTTTGGATGAGAGGGTGGGGGGTTATTATTTTGGTTTTTTTTATTTTTTTATTATTTTTTATATTGTGTTTTTATGTCCTTGTAAGCCATTTTGAGTTGCTATGTGTAAGTAGGTGGCAATATAAATTTTATAAAACAAACAAATAAAATAGATTTTATTTTATTTAAATTGATTTTATTTATTAGTGTGAGGAGAATTCCTAGAAAACTTCCTTCCCCTCCCCCAAAATTTTTTTCAATGGGATGCTTATTTCATCTCTCATTATTTTTATAGTTCTGATAACTTATATTACTATCTATTACAGGAGTCTTCAAACTTGGCAATTTTAAGACTTCTGAACTTCAAGATTCTCCAGCCAACATTCTGGGAGTTGACGTCCACAGGTCTTAAAAGTTGCCAAGTTTGGAGACCCCTCATGCAAGGGACACGGTGGCTCAGTGGCTGAGATGCTGAGCTTGTCGATCAGAAAGGTCAGCAGTTTGGCGGTTCGAATCCTTAGCGCCGGCGTAATGGAGTGAGTTCCCAGCTTCTGCCAACCTAGCAGTTCGAAAGCACGTAAAAAATGCAAGTAGGAAAATAGGGACCGGCTTCGGTGGGAAGGTAACAGCGCTCCGTGCACCTTTGGCGTTGAGTCATGCCGGCCACATGACCACGAAGACGTCTTCGGACAGCGCTGGCTCTTCGGCTTTGAAATGGAGATGAGCGCCGCCCCCTAGAATCGGGAACGAGTAGCACATATGTGCGAGGGGAACCTTTACCTTTGCCATCTATAGTACAATGGATTGTATTAATATTCAAGTGATGTAATTCTGCCTCCCTCTTATTTGCGTATACTTGTTTTTCCCTGATTGATTATAAACTGATTGCCATTATAATCATTGAATGATTTAAGTGAGCACCGTAGCTGTTCTTACACCAAAATTCCTGCTTTCATTGTCTGTAGAACTTTTTTAAATTGGGGTATTTTAATTGCTAATTTTATTACTATTATTGTATGTATTTAATGACTGTTACCTCCTCCGTGTATGTGTATGCGTGTATGTGTATGTGTATATGTATATATATATGTGCTTTTATTGTACGCCGCCCCGAGTCCCTTGTGGAGAGGGAGCGGCTAACAAATTAAATTTATTATTATTATTTATTATTATTATTATTATTATTATTATTATTATTATTATTATTATTATTATTATTATTATTTTTTCCTCCTTTGTGGAGGAAAGCTCTGGAGGACTTAGGACATGAATTGCAAATTCTTAACTGAAGCACCTCTCTGTGCTAGATCAATTTTCCAGCTCTTAAACTGCTTTATTAAACAGGTGACTTATGAATGTATCATTTGGTTGCCCCTTGCCTCTGGGTTAGTATATCGATATAATTTGATGCTTGCAATTTGCAGCCTCAATCATCTGTTTTATTGTTATATGTTATAAGCAGTATTGGCCTTCCTGCCACTTGTTTTTCCTGTACGTTTTCAGAGTCCCTGACTATATACCAGTAGTCCTTGACTTACAACAATTCATTTGGTGACCGTTCAAAGTTACAATGGCACTGAAAAAAAAGTGCTTATGATTGTTTTTCCAACTTTTGACCACTGCCGTATCCCTGTGGGTACCTAATAAAAATTCAGGCGCTTGGCAACTGACTCATATTTATGACAGTTGTAGTGTCCTGGAGTCCCCTTTAGCGATCTTCTGACAAACAAAGTCAGTGAGGACGTCAGGCTCACTTAACAACCATGTGGCTAATTTAACAATCACTGTGATTCCCTTAACAACTGCAGCAAGAAAGTTTGTAAAATTGACTCCCTTAATAAGTGTCTTATTTAGCAATTGAAAATTCGGGCTCAAGAGGTTGTAAATGTTATTTATTTTATTATTTATTTATTCATTTCGTCAAGCATGTATTAGATAACATAAAATAGTAACGGTAAAGGTTCCCCTCACACATGTGTGCTACTCGTTCCCGACTACTCATCTCTGTTTCAAAGCCAAAGAGCCAGCGCTGTCCGAAGACATCTCAGTGGTCATATGACTGGCATGACTAAACACCGAAGGCGCACGGAATGCTGTTCCCTTCCCACCAAAGGTGGTCCCTATTTTTCTACTCGCATTTTTTAACATGCTTTCGAACTGCTAGGTTGGCAGAAGCTGGGACAAGTAATGGGAGCTCACTCCGTTACGTGGCACTAGGGATTCAAACCTGCCAAACTGCCAACTTTTCTGATTGACAACTCAGCGTCTTAGCCACTGAGCCACTGTGTCCCTGATTAGATAACATATATAAGTATAAACCTGATTTTGAATCCATGAAATGGATACGAATGAAAGGGAACATTAGGATAGGGACGGTAGGCACGTTGGTACGCTTATGCCAGGGGTGTCCAAACTTGGGAACTTTAAGACTTGTGGACTTCAACTCCCAGAATTCCCCAGCCAGCCATGCTGGCTGGAGAATTCTGGGAGTTGAAGTCCACAAGTCTTAAAGTTCCCAAGTTTGGACACCCCTGGCTTATGCATTACCTCTACTTACCTGTATGCCAATTTTACAGGTATTAAGCCAGTTTCCCCTATTTGAAATCAACATATGCCATGCATCAGCTTGCTTCTTCATTGTAGCAGACGTGGCCTATGGCCCAATACATCCAATGCGCTACCTGTTTTGCAAACTTTAGATGAATACTTTGCAAACAATCCTTCACTTGCAACCCATTCATTTAGTGACCATTCAAAATTACGACAGTGAGAACAGTGACCTGCTGTATGACCATTTTTCACACTTACAACCACTGCAGCGTCTTCAAGGTTATGTGATCAAAATTCAGACAGTTGGCAACTGACTCATGTTTATGACGGTTGCAGGGTCCCAGGGTCCCGTGATCCCCTTTTGCGACCTGCCGATGAGCAGAGTGAAAGGGGAAGCCAGATTCACTTAACAACCATGGTAAGAAGCGATGTAAAATGGGGCACAATTAACAAACGTCTCACTTAGCCCCAGAAATCTTGGGGTCAGTTATAGTCATACATTGAGGATATCCTGCATTGGTTTCATAGCAGAGTTCAGAAGATTTATTCTTTTTTTGCACTAGGCTTTCTCTGCTTCTGTGTTATAATTTTAACACAAATTGCTAGAGCTGAATGCTTGTTTCCCCGGCGTTAATCTTTTGTGTGAGTTTTTAAAGGAAAGGACAGGGCAAAATCCAGGTTCTCCAGTCTGATTCTACAATGCTGACACTTCATTGAAAACCTTTCAGACTATAGTTCACAAAGGGAGAACATTTGGTGGCAGCTAAATTTAGGCTGTGCCAATCAAATGTCCATTAGCTTTAACCGACATTCTACAAAGAAGCAGGAAACTGTTGCTCTACTAGGGGTTTCGGGAGGACCAGTATTATCTGCCAGGGTTCCAAATAGCATCCAAAAGTAAATCAGAGTCCAAGGCAAAGTATTGCTCTAAGTTCCAATTGATTAAGAGAGCCACATTGGCACATCTGGGAAAACCCGAATCTGAAAGCTTCCCGGTTTCCCCCACCGAGTTGAAAGTTCAAGATCTTGCCCTCACACTCACAAGCCCATCCCATGGTCCAATCTCCCACTGCCACAACAACAGATTCCACCCATCCAGTTCCTGTCAGGTGCAGAGGTGCAAAGACAAAGGATGACTTTGGCTTTCTAGAAGGAATTTTGTTATGGCTACATTGCATCTCACTCCGTACAATCCCCCCTCCCATTTTCCCACAATAGAAAATGCATAGTAGAATAATAGAAAGTGCGGCAGGCCTAAGATCCAGAAGAAAAGATGGCTGCAGGCCTGACGTTGTCATCTGTGCACATTGTGGCATTCTGATTTTTTTTTTAATCCTTCACATTTCTTCTTTAGTTTTTAGAGTTCTCAATTACCTCTTTTTGATTGAAAATAGAAATAATATATTAGGTGTTCTCGGTTGTTCCATTTTTAAATACATACTGTGGGATCTGGCTGTTTTCTCGCAGGCATTTCATTATTAAACTAGGTAAAATCATCAGTGAGGACGTTATCTAGTTTGGTAATTTATTTATTTATTTATTTTATTTATTTATTTGATTTTGTCAATCGTTTACAAGATAATAGATATAACAATAAACAGGAGTACGAATTAAATGCATATGAATAAATGGGGACAGTAGGACAGGGATGGTAGGCACTTTGGTGCGCTTTTGCCTGCCCCTTACAGACCTCTTAGGAATGGGGTGAGGTCGACAATAAACAGTCTAAGGTTAAAGTTTTGGGGATTTGAGGATGTAACAACGGAGTCAGGTAGAGCATTCCAGGCATTGACCACTCTGTTGCTGAAGTCGTATTTTCTGCAATCAAGTTTGGAGCAGTTTACTTTGAGTTTGTATCTGTTGTGTGCTCTTGTATTATTGAGGTTAAAGCTGAAGTAGTCACTGACTGGTAGGATGTTGTAGTGGATGATTTTGTGTACTACGCTTAAGTCTGACTGTTGGCGGCGTAGTTCTAGATTGTCCAAGCCCAACATTTCAAGCCTGGTGACGTAGGTTATTCTGTTGCGAGCAGAGGAGCAGAGGACTCTTCTCGTGAAATGCTTCTGGACTAGCTCGATTGTATTAATGTCTGATATACAGTGTGGATTCCAGACAGATGAGCTGTATTCGAGAATTGGTCTGGCAAATGTTTTGCATGCCCTAGTTAGCAATACGTTATTACCAGAGGAGAAGTTTCGTAAGATTAGATTAACAACTTTTAATGCCTTTTTTGGCAATGCTGTTACAGTGAGCTCTAACGTTGTATGTTGTACAAAATACAGCATTAAGCATTGTTTTTATTTTTCATGCTAATGTTGCAGCTTCTTACTGGGAGATCCAGCAACCCAGAGTGTGTAGACTGTTTAGCCATGACAAATTCACATAGCCCAGGGTGCACCCTGAGGAGATTAGTCTACATTACTCCCCAGTTTGAAATATCTGCAAGAAAACAACCAAGCTTAGATTGTACCAAGGGCCCCACAGTCAATGTCCCCCTCCCCCTCCCTTCTAGCACTAATGACATTCACATAACATTGAGTAATGAATATCTACTAGGAAACCACCAAACAGAAGGCGCCAAGGACCCCACAATCCACCCTGAGCTACAAATGTTCTCTTCTATTGGTAATTTAATTCTGGGTGGGGAATAAATCTCTCTCTTTGGGATGAAAAAGGTAGAATGTCTATATGGATTCAATCATTTCTAGGCCTTGAGCAAACAATGCAGGAAAAGAGATTTGGAAGGGATTTATCTGAGTTTAAATTATGGATGTCATCTCACGATGGGCATCCTGATTTCGTATTGCAAATTATACCCCACATAGAATACGAATCATGTGTACAACAACGTCCAGATAGGTCTAATGCGATTATGGTTTCTGAAAGGGGACTTGAAAGAATCCAATATGTATAATAGCAAAAGATTTTGTGCACTGGTCATCAAAATAAACCCATTAAATAAATCTTGGTGCAAGCTTAAAGAATGTCTGAGCTTGCAGAAAATTCTATACTGAGTGAATTAATTACTTTTCAGATTCGCACAGAAGGAAATTGCCAAGAACCCGAAAAGGGCTGAATTTACAACATGACCCTAGAAACCAAGATTAGAACTAACCAAGCTTCACATATGGTGCACACAGCCTGCCAATTGAGGTTTCTCTTCAGGTCAGCCATAAGCTTTTTGCTTCTCTAGTATAGGCCAGTTGGGTATCTAATTCAGAATAACAGAGACGGAAGGGATCTCAAAGGTCTTCTAGTCCAGCCCTCTGCTCAAGCAGGAGACCCTAAATTAAATTACTCTAAATTTTAATTTAGAGAGGAGACCCTATACCAGTGTTTCTCAAACTTGGCGACTTTAAGTCCTGTGGACTTCAACTCCCAGAATTCCCCAGCCAGCTATGCTGGCTGGGGGATTCTGGGAGTTGAAGTCCACAGGACTTAAAGTCGCCAAGTTTGAGAAACACTGCCCTATACGTATGATGACAAACCTCTGCATGCATGCCAGAGGTGGCACGCAGAGCCCTCTCTGTGGACACGTGAGCCATCGCCAGCTGCTCTTCTGGTTTTTGGCAGCTGGTATTCACGGGCAGCGGAGCACTGGAAAATGGCCTGAAAATGACCTCCAAAAACAGCCTTTTTTTCGGGCTGTTTTGGGGACATTTTCAGGCCAAAAATGGCCTGAAAAATGTATGGAAAGCAGCCTGAAAATGGCCTGAAAACAGCCCAAAATGGATTGAAAATGGCCCTAAAATAGCCAAAAAACAGGCATGTCATGCCGGCCAGCTAGTTCTTGAGTTTCTGGTGCTGTGGTGTGCATGCAAGCACATTCCAGTTTGGGCAGTCGGTGCCGAAAAGGTTTGCCATCATTGCCCTACACCATTCCGGACAAGTGATTGTTCAATCTTTTCTTAAAAGCATCCAGTGAAGGAGCATCCAGAACTTCTGAAGGCCAGCAGTTCCTTTGGTTGATTGTTTGTAGAGATTCTCAGTCATCCATGTCACGGCCACTTGGAGGTTTACCTGTGTCCTCGGGAACCATTTGCACCACTCAGGTGATCCCGAGGACACCGATAGCTTCAAGAGCTTCAACAACCCTCTAAAAGGATGCTAATGAACAGCTGTCTGCAAGGAATACCAATCCTTCCAGTCTCCCACTATCCTGGCAGAGCTGAAGAAGCTTCTTGGATGAGAAGTGAAATGTCGTCAAAAGAAAAAAAAAACTCCAGTTGCCTCCTGAAAAAGCACCTTTGGGGCCTCTGGTTGATTGTCCTCACTGTTAGGAAATTTCTCCGTAGCTCTAGGTTGCTTCTCTCCTTCATGAGTTTCCATCCATTGCTTCTTGTCTTGCCTCTTGGTGCTTTCGAAAATAGGTTGACTTCCCTCTTCTTTGCGGCAACCCCTCAAATATTGGAGCACTGTTATCATGTCACCCCAAGTCCTTCTTTTGACTAGACTATTCCTTTCTAGATTTCAACTCCTTCCTTTCAAAACATTTTATTGAGTAGAAAAATAACAGGAAAACCTTAAAATTGACAAGTAAATAGTCCTGAATGCTAGTCCTCCTTTATTAGCAAATTCCTTAAAGTAGGTTCTCTGTGACCCTCTTGAGACCAGAGGTGGGTTCCTACCAATTCAGCTGAACCGGGAGTAGAATGCCAGCAGCAACTCAGGCTGGCCATGCCCCCGAACCGTTTCCCTGGTTGCTGCAGCCGCCATCTTGTTTTTTTGTTCTGCGCATGCACAGAACAATTTCCATTGAACTGGTCATGCGCATGGAGCATGCATCTAGCGTGCACACAAGTGAACTGGCAGTAATGCCGGCTGAAACCCACCCTGGCTTGAGACCCTCTTTTTCTTAGAATGTGAGACTGAAGGACTAAATCATTTGAAAGACACATCCTGTTTTTCCAGACCCTGGAATCTCTCTTATGCTGGAAGTCGCCAAAGGATGCAGTCTGGAATTCTGGTTTTGGAGTGTGGTGGAACCAGAAATGCTTTCATTCTAGTTTTTTTAAATATAAATTTTATTAAAAGTTTTAAGAGGGCCTAAAACTAGAGTAGAAATAAAGGAAACAAAGAAAAGAGAGAAAGAAAACTACAGCAAGATCACAAGAAATAGAAAGAAGTTTTTATGGCATGTTGTTGATAGAAATGTCCATCTGGGTTCAGTTGCAATGGGGAGAAAGACACTGGAAATATGGAGGCTATTTGGAAACATGGTTTAATTGTGGGCAGGACCACATGGTTTGAGGTCCTGGGAAATCAAGCACATGGAAGAGAGAGAGAGGGAGGGAGGGAGAGAGAGAGAGGGGGGGAGGGAGGGAGGGAGGGAGGGAGAGAGAGAGAGAGAAAGATATTGATTGATTTATACCCTCTCTTGGGCCCCGCCTTGGAGCTCCCTGTTTCTGTGTAAGGGCAGGTATCCAGATTGGTTGTCAGACTCCCATGGGGTCATGCAGGGGTAACATTGTAGGTTGTCTTGAGTCCCAGGCTTGGTTGAATCTTTCTGGGTGATGAGGTAATGAAGCTAATCCTATCACCATGATGGCGAACCTATGGCATGTGTACCACAGGTGGCACATGGAGCCATTTATAAGGGCACACGAGGCGTTGCCCTGTCAGCTGGTCAGCGCGCATGCACACACTTGCCAGCTGACTTCAGCCTTCTTTTGAGGCCATTTTTTTGCCCTCCGGAGGCTTCCCTGAAGTGCAAAAAACCAGCCCTATGGGCAAACCGGAAGTTCGGGAACTTCTGGTTTGCTCGTAGGGCCAGGTTTAGTCTTCCAGAGGCTTCAGGAGACTTCTCTGAAGGCTCTGGCGGGCAAAAATCAGCCCTATGGACTTCCGTTTGCTCATAGGGTTGTTTTTTGCCCTCCGGAGCCTTCAGGGAAGCCTTCTGAAAGCCCCTGAAGGCTTCGGAGGGCTAAAACCGGCTCTACAAGCAAACCGGAAGTCCACTCCCCAATTTCCGGTTGACCCATAGGGTCAGTTTTTCACACTCCGGAGGCTTCAGGGAAGCTCCTGAAGCCTCTGGAGGGGCTCCAGGGGGGGGAGGCTGTGGTTGCCCTCCCCAGGCTCCTATAAAGCCTCTGGAGCCTGGGGATGTGAAAAAAGCATGCCAAAAATTGGGGGGGGGGCACTGGCCGTGCGTGCATGCACACTGGGGTCATGCACATAACATTATGGGTGTGGTACACCCATGCACAACCCCCCTGCGCTCCCCCCACTTTTGGCACGCGAGCCAAGAAAGGTTCGCCATCACTGTCCTGTCATGTCCTTTTTAATATTTCTTAGAATATTTCATCCTTTTAGGAGATGGGTGGGTGCTAAATTTCTTACAGTTCCCCCCTTTTTGCCAAACTATGTTGGTGGAACACACATTTTATTGGCAAAAGATTAAAAATTGATCAGATCGGGGAGACTTGATGGGTGCTTTTAATTTTTCTGATGCAAAGGGGAAGGCATTGATAGAGGCAGTAGAAAAGGATTCTTTCAGTGGCTCCCAAAAGGAGAGCTTTCAACCATGCAGGTCTGGCAGCCAGGGCAAAAGTTCTGAAAAGAAATTTGCAGTATCCAATTTTCCATGCCAATTATTTTTAGGCACTAGATATCACTTTCTGTGAGCTTCCAGTCAGGTTTCAAGCAAGCTCAAAATTCTTCACAGCCATGGTTTTCCTTCAAATTACAGGCTGCCCATTTCCAAGACCATGTATATGGTATTTTAACTTTTGTCTGTACACCGCCCCGAGTCCCTTCAGGGAGAGGGAGCGGTTTATAAATTTAATAAATAAATAAATAAAAATAAATAAGAGGTGGTTACTGAACCTGCCTTAGCTCTTACTTCAGTGCACCCAGGATTTGTGAGTCCAAATTGAGGTTAGCCATTGTGCAACCCATTCTATTTAGTATTTTTAAAATTATACACAATGAGCCTTAGGACTCCTACTCATCAGATGTCCAGTGCAACATATCCTGCTTTACTGGGCAACTGGGCAGCCTCATTTGTGAGTCACAGTCAGGGCTTGGGTTTTGGAGATCTCTTTTCTGCTATCTCTTCAAGTGAGGGAATTGCCTGAGGAGAATTGCCCCTTCCCCATGGAATTAGCAGGGAGGCCTTAGTGCCACAGAACAAAAACCAACCTAGGAGAAGCTTTGTGTGCAGATAGGTGAAAGGGATAACCTCAGTCTAATTCTGAATGTTGTCTCTCTATGTGTGTGCTTGTGTATGCAGCTACTTTTACAATACAGGCAATACAGACATTCTGGACAAATTTCCCTCCCACTAGACAGAAATCTAAGGTGTTTGGAACTTGCTGTGTCAACCCCTCCCAAATGCCATCCCTACATGAATCAATTTAATTGATCACTTACAATTGTGAATGAAGCAAAGAAAGAAAACCTTACAATGAATTTCCACCCTCCCCCATAGCCTTTCCAGCTGTCTCCTGGGGATTGAAAAGAGTCTTTTGGTCTTTATTTGTCCATCTCAGTGTCAGGGTTCCAAATAGCATCCAAAATTAAATCAGAGTCTGAGGCAAAGGATTCCTCAAAGTTCCAATTTATTAAGAGGGCCATGTTGGCACATCTGGGAAAACCTGAATCTGAAAGCTTCCCGGTTTTCCCACCCAGTTGAAAGTTCAAGATCTTGCCCCCACACCCACAAGTCCGTCACATGGTCCAATCTCCCACTGCCATGCTGGCAGCTTCCACCCATCCATTTCCAGTCAGGTGCAGAGTTGCAAAGACAAAGGATGACCTTGGCTTTCTAGAAATAATTTTGTTATGGCTACATATCATCTAACTCCGTAAAATCATCCCTCCCATTTTCCCACAATAGAAAATGCATAGTAGAATAATAGAAAGTGTGGCAGGCCTGAGGTCCAAAATAAAAGATTGCTTGCAGGCCTGACACTCAGGGCCCTTCCTCTTTCATGTCTGCCAGGTGGCATTAGACTTGGCTTGGTAGTAAGACTGATCAGTCAGGCTTGGGAAGGTCTGCTCCACTCTGGTTGCTGTGATGACTTGGAGGGCTGGATCCAAACCAAATTCCTGACTCAATGAGTGGAAGGTTTCCTCTGGAGGCAGCATCTGGAACCATGTGCTCTGCTTCCACAGGTTGCAGAGTCATCTGTAGAGGGCTGGAAGGCATGAGAACAAGGCCCCTTCCCCTTTTGTGGGCGATCCTCCCAGGAAAGGAATTGTAAGAGGATTAGAGAGTGGGTGGGTGTGGAGGGGGTGGGGTAGATAGCTTGCAGGCAGGGTTTGAGCGGGGGGGGGGGGGTGGAACACATCAGTACTGCAATTATTAAGCAGATAAATCAGTTTCAACAAAATGGGGACATCACAGATGAAGGAAAAAAACAGGATTCACATGCTTCAGAGAAAGGATGGAGAAATATTTCCATCTCAGCAGAGAATTGGCATCGATTAAACATCACAAAAGAGCAATATTAAAAAACTATTTGCGTTTACAAACAATCAATGTAAGAACAAATTTTTTTCCTGTAAAGATAAAGGTAAAGGTTCCCCTCGCACATACGTGCTAGTCGTTCCTGACACTAGGGGGCGGTGCTAATCTATAATAATAATAATAATAATAATAATAAATATTTATTTCTTAGCCGCACCCTCTCCCGAAGGACTCGGGGCGGCGTACAACAAAACATAGGAAATAAATATATCGACATACATATAACAAAACATATACCAAGACATATATACGACATATACAAGGAGGAGGTGAACTGATAGATAAAAACAAGTAAAAACACAATGTTTAAAAACCCCTAAATAAATTGAATATAATTAAAATACCCCAAATAAAAAACCCGTCAGGAGCGATATAGTTGGATCAAAGTTGAGCCAGGCCAGCAACTTGAGCCAGGCCAGCAATTTGAAAAATCTCCATTTCAAAGCCGGAGAGACAGCACTGTCCGAAGACGTCTCCATGGTCATGTGGCCGGCATGACTAAGTGCCGAAGGCGCACAGAATGGTGTTACCTTCCCACCAAAGGTGGTTCCTATTTTTCTACTTGTGCTTTCGAACTGCTAAGTTGGCAGAAGCTGGGACAAGTAATTTTTTGTGTGTGCCGAACTGGCAGTAATGCCAGTAGCAACCCACCCCTGACTTGTACCCTAGTCCAGCAATGACGAACCTTTTTTGGCTCGCATGCCATAAGTGGGGGGAGCGCAGGGGGGTCATAAGTGGGGGGAGCACAGGGGGGTCATAAGTGGGGGGAGTGCAGGGGGGTCGTGTGCGGGCGTGCCACACCCATAATGCAATGCGAGAACCCCCAGTGCGCATAGGCGCACTACAGGCGCTCCTCCCATTTTTACATGCTTTTTTCGCCCTCACCAGGCTCCAGAGGCTTTATAGGAGCCTGGGGAGGGCAAAAACAGCCTCCCCCGCCCCCCCGGACACTCTCTGGAGGCATCAGGGAAGCCTCCGGACAGTCCCTGAAGCCTTTGGAGCGCTCAAAATGATCCTCCGAGCAAACAGGAAGGGTCATTTTGAGTGCTCCGAAGGTATCAGGGAAGCTCCTGAAGCCTCCGGAGGGCCTCCGGGCAGGCCGGGGGAGGCTCTTTTCGCCCTCCCCAGGCTCCTATAAAGCCTCTGGAGCCTGGGGAGGGCGAAAAATGGCTTTTAAAAAGGGTGAACTCAGCTGGCCAGTGCGCGCATGCGCGCTGGCCAGCTGACAGGGCAGTGCCTCCTGTGCCCTGACAAATGGCTTCACGTGCCACCTGTGGCACGCATGCCATAGGTTCGCCATCACTGCCCTAGTCTTTAAAATCTTGTGAATCAATACATTTATTTGTTGTTTTTTTTTACTTTTTTCGTACGTCCCCAATATGTAAATGTGGTTATTCTTTAAATGGCTGTTTGGAGTCTGTAGCATCTTAGAAATGCAATTGTCACCTGACACCATGGCAAAAGAGCTATATGATGTATTGACAGCATTTAAAATAATGATACCCAGTCGCAGCTTCCCAAGTGAATTTATTGAAATAACAAATAGCTCAGTGTGCTATTTGTGAGCTGGCAGATGGTTCATTCTGATATCTGCTCTAGCCTGTTTATTTCAGCTTTGCTGCTCACTCAGGATCCCAATAGACCAGAGATGGGGAGTGGGGGGCGGGGGGAGGAACCACAAAAGGTTTTATAGCAGATTCCGATTTTCTTTTCCTTTAGTGAAGCAGACAGTTAACTCCATTGTGTGAGCAATGCCTTTCTGACTCAAAAACACATTATAGAGATGCATTCTCCACGTTATCAAGTTGGGTTGGAGCTGATAAATACTACTACTTATCAGTTATGAACTAAAACAGCCAACGAACAAGATAAAGCAGGGTGTTTGTCTACAGAATTTGGTATGTATTTGCACAGGGGTGTAACCCAGCAGTTCTCATTTACGAAAAAAGAAAAGTGTCAGATGTTATATTTGTGAACATTGGAACTTGTGTTCCTCCATTTGGAGAATATCTATGGAGATTCTCAGTCATCCAGGTTATGGTTATCCCAAAACAGAATGGTGGAGAATGGAAGGATTTATATACCTTGCAATGCTCGGATGATTGCAAGGAATATAAATCCTTCCATTCTCCATCGTTCAGTCAGGACTGAAGAAATTTCTTGGACGCTTATCTGCACCCAAAACGGGCCATGTGCGAGCTCCTGGGCAGAGGGGGATAGGCAGGGCCAGCCAGGAGTGGGATTTGAGGAGTCTCTGAACTGCACAGAATCTTAGCTAGAGGTTCTCCTGAACCCCCAGCAACGCACCCCTGGGGTAGAACTAGAATTCACAGTCTCCCAATTTCTAAAAAGAAACGGTTACATCATCTTTCTTCGGCATCCTTCTACTGCTTTGGAATGGGCCTATACCCATGCAAAGCTATGTCATTTTCTGAGAACCCCTATGGGCCCTAATGAGGCTCACAGACATTCTTAAAAAAAAAAAATGATGGCAGAAATTGACGTTTTCAACTTCCCACAGAGGATCTTCTAGCTAGAAAGTCAGTTGGGGGAGAGAATATGGCAAGGATCAAAAGCACAGCTCTGGTAACTTGTATTTGTGCACTTTTAGGTGAGTGTAAAATAACAATGCCTCTTCATTTGCAGAACATTGGTGAAATCTGTTGAATTAAATTAATAATTCAGACTTTTTTTCTCTCTTATATCAGCATGCCGAGTGCAGCTCATGTTCTATTCCCCTTTTCTCTGCTGATGGCAATTCATCACAACTTGACATGTTCTGTTGGGATTTTAGTTGAAGGGTGTGGAAATGAAATGAACATATTTTTATATACCATCTCACATTCTAACCCCAACATAGAGATATGATTATCTCCCTCAGAATGAGATAGCATTTAACTTTTCCTAATATGAAAACTGGTGGGAAACAGAAAAGCTTCATTACAACATGGAGTTATCCTGCCTGCCAGTATTTCCACATCTGGGAACAGGAGAATTGTTGTCCACAAGAGTGATAGACAATGACGTATTAGTGAAGAAGTTCACTTATGAAGAACAGTTGCAGGAATTGGGCATCTCTAGTCTAGTGAACACGGGACACAGTGGCTCAGTGGCTAAGATGCTGTACTTGTCGATCAGAATGTTCGGCAGTTTGGCGGTTCAAATCCCTAGCGCCGCATAATGGGGTGATCTCCCATTACTTCTCCCAGCTTCTGCCAACCTAGCAGCTCGAAATCATGTAAACATGCAAATAGAAAAATAGGAACCACCTTTGATGAAAAGGTAACAGCGTTCTGTGCGCCTCCACATGACCATGGAGACGTCTTTGGACAGCGCTGACTCTTTGGTTTAGAAAGGGAGATGAACACTGCCCCCTAGAGTTAGGAATGACTAGCACATATATGCAAGAGGAACCTTTACCGTAGTCTAGTGGAAAGAAGGACTAGGGGTGACACGATAACAGTGTTCCAATATTTGAGGGTCTGCCATAAAGAAAAGGGAGGTTAACCTATTTTCTAAAGCACCAGAAGATAAGACAAGAAACAATGGATGGCAAATAATCAATACAATACAATACAATAGCAGAGTTGGAAGGGACCTTGGAGGTCTTCTAGTCCAACCCCCTGCCTAGGCAGGAAACCCTACACTGTTTCAGACAAATGGCTATCCAACATCTTCTTAAAGACTTAATCAAAGAGAGAAGCAACATAGAGGTAAGGAGAAATTTCTTAACAGTGAGAATGCACACATATAACAAAGATGATTATGGGATGGAGCCTAAAACATACAAAGAATGGTTGCAGGAACTGAGTATGTCTAATGAAAAGAAGGACCAGGGGTGACACGATAGCAGTGTTCCAATATTTGAGGGGTTGCCACAAAGAAGAGGGAAGTCAACCTATTTTCTAAAGCACCAGGAGACAAGACAAGAAACAATGGATGGAAACTCATGAAGGAGAGAAGCAACGTAGAACTAAGAAGAAATTTCCTGACAATGAGAACAATTAGTGGAACAGCTTACCTTAAGAAGGTGTGGGTGCCCTATCACTAGAAGTTTTTAAGAAGAGATTGGACAGTCACTTGTCTGGAATGGTATAGCATGCTCCTCCTTGGGCATGGGGTTGGACTAGAAGACCTCAAAGTCCCCTCCAATTCTGATATTCTGTTTTTATTGGGGGAATCCCTTTGGGGTAGTGGTTAAGGCATCAGCTAGAAACCAGGAGACCATGATCTCTAGTCCCATGTTGGGCACAAAGTAAGCTGGTTAACTTGAGCCAGTGACTCTTTCTCAGCCTTAGACAAGAGGCAAGACAAACCTTCTTAAAATCATGCCAAGAAAACCTCTGGAATTAGTCCAGGCAGTTTCCAAAAATTAGACACCATTGAACAGAAAGAAATAAAATATTCTGATATATTGAGGTTCCATCCTGTTGACCTATCATGGTCTATCTTCTATAAATTGGTTTCATCCAGCACATTCCTTAGGTTTGGCGGAGGCCATGGGTATAATCTCCCTGAAAGAAGAAATGTCAAAAGTTACATTCTCCAGACCATCCCACAGGACGAAGTGTTTCTCCCACCTTCCAATTCTGAGTTAGCTTGGGAGATGCCTAGAAAACCTCAGTAATGAAAAATAGTTGACATGGAGCCCAGTGAATTCTCTTCCTATCAGAAGAACAGCAGCTACTTGCCTGAGAAACAAGCAAGAGCTTAATCCACTTCAGATGAAGTGCCAACCTGTCTTGATTTATGCCCTATGGAACAGTTATAAGCACGTTGACTTAATTGGGCTGGAAGCAGGGGTGAAATCCAGCAGGTTCTGACAGGTTCTGGAGAACCGGTAGTGGAAATTTTGAATAGTTCAGAGAACTGGCAAATGCCACCTCTGGCTGGCCCCAGAGTGGGGTGGGAATGGAGATTTTGCAGTATCCTCAGAGGTGGATTTCTACTGGTTCGGACCGGTTCAGACCAGTTTGGCCGAGTAGGTAGTAACTCGGCTGGCCATGCCCCTGAACCGGTTCTATCTTGTTTTTTGCTTCTGTGCATGCGCAGAACCAATTTTTTTACTACTGTGCATGCATGCATCAAGCGCATCAAGCATGCATGCGAATCTCGTCCCTGAGTGAACCAGTTGTAACAATAACCGGAATCCACCCCTGAGTATCCTTCCCCTGCTCTGCCCACCAAGCCGCATCCACCAATCCACACCACACATCCCAAGCCATGCCCACAGAACCGATAGTGCAAAATTTTGAATTTCAGCACTGGCTGGAAGATCCAAGGGAAGTCTCCAGAAGGCTGTGCAAGGGCATTCTCCACTCAGTCCCTCTAAAGTTCAGGGAAATGTTTAACTGGATAATGCTGAAGGATGGAGCAATGGAGAGATTGCTTGCAGCTTTCTGCAGAACCATTTGTAATTGCCAGAAAGACATGTAGAACTCTGATGTGATTATGGATTGAGGCACTAGCTGGGAACAGGCACTATTTCTTGAGTTATTACTGAACTTGTTAGAGTTTGTTGCAGAAATTCAAATCCAGAAGCACACACAGGTAACTGATGCAGCTGGATTCATTAACTTCTTTATATATATACATAAGAAGATATGAATAAATGTACAATACCAAGTAAACACAAGGCAGGAGAGTTACAGGCAAATACAAGCAGTTAGCTTCATTTCAGCAGACAAGCCCAGACGGACTGCTAGTTTACTTCTCAGAGCAGCAGACTGCTTTAAGTTTCTGTTTCAATTCTCTGCACAGACTCAGATCTGTTTAAGCTCCCATTGGCTGACTTAGTTGCTATGCCTATTCATTGGCTGACCTTGTTCTCATGTTTCTTCCAGTCATGGATATTCTAACAGAATTTATATCCTATTTTATTTTTGTTTGCAATTTAGGCAGGTACGTATGGGAGTAGTGGGCCACCCGTCCAATGTTATTTTCCATGCAAGTGTCCAGTAAGATAGTTGGGGATAAGAAATTATGCTCATTGGAACATAGAAAAAGGATTAGAAAGACAATCCAACAGCTTACATAGTACATAGATATAAAGTGGTCCTAAATAAAAAAATAATTCAGTTGCTGGAGTTCATGTAATCTTTCCAAACGTATGCTTTTTGTCCCAAGAAATCTTGCTAAAGAAAACTTTTTGAAAAACCTTGTTTGGAAATACAAACAGTGTCAGCTGTGAAAAAGCCAAAAAGTTGAAATTGAAGGACTGGGAGGGCTACTCTGGCTGACTGGTAGCCTTTTAAAAAAATCTTTAAATTCTTAAATACACCAGGCAGGCAATGAAAACAATAAATAAGCAAACCCTGGTTTCTTATCAGGTATTATTTGATAAGATAATACTGTAGACTAGGAGCTCAGTGGCTATATGGTTAGGATGATGGGTTGGAGGTTAACAAGCCTGCATTGGCGACCTGAGTGCTGCTGCATGGTGGCAATGAGTCCCATCTGCTCCAGCTCCTTGGCGGGAACCAGAGGTGGTATTCAGCAGGTTCTGACCAGTTCTGGAGAACCGGTGGCGGAAATTTTGAGAAGTTTGGAGAACCAGCAAATACCACCTCTGTCTGGCTCCGCCCCCATCTATTCTCTGCCTCTCGAGTCCCAGCTGATTGGGAGGGAATGGGGATTTTGCAGTATCCTTCACATTGAATGAGGAGGGAATGGAGATTTTATAGTATCCTTTGCATGGAATGGGGATTTTGCAGTATCCTTCACATGGAATAGGGAGGGAATGGGGATTTTGCAATAGCCTTCACCTGGAGTGGGGTGGGAAGGGGGATTTTGCAGTATCCTTCCCCTGGAGTGGGGTGGGAATGGAGATTTTACAGTATCCTTCCTCTGGAATGGGGATTTTGCAATATCCTTCATCTGGAGTGGGGTGGGAATGGAGATTTTGCAGTATCCTTTCCCTGGAATGGGGAGGGAATGGAGATTTTACAGTATCCTTCCTCTGGAATGGGGATTTTGCAATATCCTTCATCTGGAGTGGGGTGGGAATGGAGATTTTGCAGTATCCTTTCCCTGGAATGGGGAGGGAATGGAGATTTTACAGTATCCATCCCTTGGAGTGGGGTGGGAATAGAGATTTTGCAGTATCCTTCGCATGGAATGGAAAGGGAATGGGGATTTTGTAGTATCCTTTCCCTGGAGTGGGGTGGGAATTAAGATTTTACAGTATCCTTCCCCTTATGTGGGGCGGGAATGGAGATTTTGCTGTATCCTTCCCCTGCCATGCCCACCAAGCCACGCCCACAGAACTGTTAGTAAAACAATTTGAATGCCACCCCTGATGTCACTGGCTAATCGTTTCAACCAGAAGTACTTTAAATGGTGCCTCCAACAAGAAAGGGATGGTAGGGACCATAGACTGATATTGGCACAATATTGCAGAATTTTGGGGATGTACTTTAATTGCCAGAAATGTTCTATCTCCCTTCATTGCCCATAATAACACAATTGCAAGAGTGCTTTTGGTTTTCTAAGAGGTGAATTTTTTTTAGAAACCTACAATGTCAAGATGGAGGGATTTGAGAAGGTGACAGAATGACAGCAATGTAATGAAAACTTTTTATTTATTCTAGTTCTTTTATTTAGTTACAACCATGTCATGTTTAAAAGGGACAAAGTGGCTCACAGGTTAAGACACTGATCTTGACGATCAGAAAAGTCGTCAGTTCAAATCCCTAGCGCCCTGTTCCAAATCTAGTGCTAATTAAGGGGTCAGAAAGGGGCCTTGAATGTGTTAAGGGCCGCATTTCTTTGCTAGGTTTACATGCATGGCAGTTCGGTGGTTCGAATCCCCATAACCTCCACATAACGGAGTGAGCTCCCATTATTTGTCCTAGCTTCTGCCAAGCTAACAGATCGAAAGCATATAAAAATGCAATTAGAAAAATAGGAACCACCTTTGGTGGGAAGGTAACAGTGCTCCATGTGCCTTTGGCATTTAGTCAGGCCGGCTACATGACCATGGAGATGTCTATGGACAGTGCTGGCTCTTTGGCTTTGAAATGGAGATGAGCACTGCCCACTAGAGTCAGGAATGACTAGCACATATGTGTGAGGAGAACCTTTTCCTTTATGTCATTTTTAGTGCAATTTTAACTTATCTGCCCCACTGGAAGTAGTTTAACGAGAATTTCAGCATTTATGGGTTTACCTTAAAAGTCCCTAGCAGTAGTTTTTCCATCATTGCCCTCCAACTCAGTTTATTCTGTCTTCTGTTTTTGGATTGTAGCCCTGGAGGTTTAATGGCTAGAAAGAACTCGTGTTCAATTTGCAGGTTTTGCTCAAGAGAGAACTGTCTTGCACTTGACGACGGCATCCATGGACCAAAAGATTCCAGCCTGCCCTTCCGTAGCCTGAAATCCTCGTCAAGATTTATTTATAAATTGTGAAAAGAGAGGAGGTTGCACTAAAAATAATTAAATGTGTCAGAATGTAAATAAAACTACTGCAAGGTCACACAGAGAGTGCTTGGTAAGAACATCTGAAGACTGAAAAAAGTAATGGAAAAGATGCTTGCTCATTAACAAGACAGTATAAAAATATGTCACTACTTCATTAATGTTCTAGTGATTGCAGTTGCTTCACACATATTGAGCATCTCTGAATCTGTGGTTATAAATCAAAGAGAGTTCAGAATATGCATACATTTATATAGATTTGTCAACAACCTTTCACCTTTCCTGTCTCTTCCTAGACCACCATGCATTTGCACAATGGTGGGATTCAAATAATTTAACAACCGGTTCTCAGCCCTAATGACCAGCTGGGTAGGCGTGGCTCGGTGGTCATTTGACTAGCGGGCATGGCCAACTCAACGTCATGTTGATGGGCCTTAGCTGTTACAATGTAATCAGGGTTAACCGGAGAGGCAGTTTCTGTAAGCAGGGCAATAAAGATGAGGCTAGAAACAACACCAGAATGTTTCCTTCCTGCCTTCCTTACAGGATTAGCCCTGTGAAGTGGAAAAAACACAAAAGGAGATTTCTTCCAACAACCGGTTCTCCAAACTGCTTAGAAAATTAACAACTGGTTCTCTCGAATAGGTGCAAACCGGCAAAATCCCACCACTGCATTTGCCATAGTTTCTACACATGATGCATTTTAGTTCACATGTTTTGTAAGCAGAGTCTAATCCTGAAATCTGAGCATTGCCAATGCAAAGGAATCCTGGTCTTCAATTTGCCTTGTATTTGAAATCTGGAAGATGCTCCTATTTTCAAGCTGTGTAAGAATTCTGGGCAACATACCAAATAATGGAATTGGAAGGGACCTTGGAGGTCTTCTAGTCCAACCCCCTGCCCAAGCAGGAGATCCTATACCATTCTGAACAAGTGGCTGTCCAATCTCTTCTTAAAACCTTCCAGTGATGGAGCATCCACAACTTCTGAATAGAAATTTACACATCTGGAGGGCACATATTGAAGATGGTTAATTTAGATGCTGACAAGATAAATAATCTATAAAGTTTTATGATTAAACTGAACTACTCCTTTGATACTTCTCAGGTTTCATCTTATGCTCCAGCTAACATACTACTGTGACAAATATAGAAAAGTAAAGAAAGAGATCTTCCCAATCTAATGGTAATTAAGGTGTCAGAAAAGGGCCTTGAATGTGTTAAGGACCCCATTTCTTTGCTAGGTTTACATATATGGCAGTTCAGCAGTTCAAATCCCTAGCGCCGCGTAAAGGAGTGAGCTCCTGTTCCTTGTCCCAGCTTCTGCCAACCTAGCAGTTTGAAAGCATGTAAAAAATGCAACTAGAAAAATTGGAACCACCTTTGGTGGGAAGGTAACAGCATTCCACGTGCCTTTGGCATTGAGTCATGCTGGCCACATGACCATGGAGACGTCTTTGTAGAGCGCTGGGTCTTCAGCTTTGAAATGGAGATGAGCACTGCCCCCTAGAGTCGGGAATGACTAGCACATATGTACGAGGGGAACCTTTACCTTATATGTATGGCAACAATTTTACTCAGTAACACCCCCCCCCCAATACACATACATAGTTTCTATGATTGTCCAAAGTCACTTGTTGAGATGGGCAGGTATAAAAACACAATGCAATGCAATCAATAATAAAAACACCTTTAAAAAGCATATTTTATAATGCAGTACTGCAGACTAACTCTGCTGACTGCCAGGAGTTTGATCCTGACTGGCTCAAGGTTGACTCAGCCTTCCATCATTCCGAGGTCATTAAAATGAGGACCCAAGTTGTTGGGGGGAAATGTGCTGACTTAGAGAGGGCTGTAAAGCACTATGAAGCGCTAT
The DNA here is from genome assembly GCF_964273705.1 of Natrix helvetica. Lineage (NCBI taxonomy): Eukaryota > Metazoa > Chordata > Lepidosauria > Squamata > Natricidae > Natrix > Natrix helvetica. The sequence goes on from NC_138562.1 coordinate 5,733,630, forward strand.
AGAAGTCTAAGTGCTATTGCTATATTTACCTTTCCTAACTTGGTGCTTGCTTGATAGATTACAGCTTGATTTCCATGCTATTCACAGAATGGGCCTGCTAATTGGTAGTTTGTCAGCCCTCTCAGGTAAAGCAGACAAGAAACACAACTAATTCCACTGTATTGTAAGAATACATTACCAGAATCTTGCAAATCTGAATGTATAAACTTGTTGCTGCCACTTTTAACTGCTTGATCCATTATGGTGGGTCCTTCCTACGTTTCTGTAGCAGACCATTAAATGATTGTTGGCTCCTGCCTCTTACCAGCTTTTTTCATAGGCAGCATCTTTTTTCCTCGACCTTCAAGGTCATCTACACATTCCAAAATCAGGAGGACTAGTCCAATACATCTGGAGGACTTTCGGGAAATGTTGATGCCAAATGTTGTGCATGTAGTCTTTCCCAATAATGAACACAGGAGTTTTCTCCTGACATAGGAGATGGCCAGGCTGAGCCTGGGGGGGGGGGTGTTTCAAATCAGTGGTGGGTTCCTACTGGTTCAGACCGGCTAAGGTGAACCAGTAGGAAACAGCAGCGACCCAGGCCTGCCATGCCCCCGAACCAGTTCTCCGGGTGGCGCCATAGGCACCGCCATCTTGTTTTTTGCTTCTGCGCATGTGCAGAACATTTTTCATTGTACTGAGCTTGCGCGCAGCATGCCCATGAGCGAACCAGCAGTAGTGCCTGCCGGAAACCCACTCCTGGGTCAAATGCATCACATGTCATAAGTCCCCGTGGACCAGCAAGAGATCTAAGTCTAGCCCAGCTTGAATGCCTCTCTTATCTCCCGCTCATTTCCATTGACCGTTAGTTGGTCAGATTCTTGTATATGAATCTTTATACTCATTTGAATTGCCTGAATCTTCTGATTTCTGACAGCTGCTTTCTTTCTTTGTTTCCAAACAGCCCACCAAGTCGCTATGAAAAATGGCTCAGCTCTATTACAAAAAAGTAAACTACTCCCCCTATAGAGACCGGATCCCACTGCAAATTGTCCGGGCAGAAGTGGAGCTGTCCTTGGAGGAGAAGGCCTACCTCATTGCTGTGGAGAAAGGGGACTATGCCAGTGTAAAGCATTCCTTGGAGGAGGCGGAGATCTACTATAACATCAACATCAACTGTATGGACCCTCTTGGTCGCAGTGCCCTTCTAATAGCCATAGAGAATGAAAACGTAGAGATTATGGAGTTGTTACTGAGCCACAATATCTACGTGGGTGATGCACTCCTGTATGCAATACGGAAAGAAGTCGTGGGGGCTGTGGAACTGCTTCTGAATTACAAGAAGAGAAGTGGGGAGAAGCAGGTAAGTCAAGAATGAGCTGAGATGTGCATCCAAGGGATTTTCCCAAAGGTGCTTTTTCAAAAGACTATTTGACTTCCTTTATTTTTCCTTGGAGAGAAGACGTTTTGCTTCTCATCCAAGAAACTTCTTCAGTTCACTTCATGTCAGCTGCCACCTTATGCTCACTTATGCTTCACTGCCATGTGGTGACAGTGTGCCATGAACTCTGGAGTGGGTAGACAGTAGAAGATAGTTGGATCCAACAGGTAGTGAATTCATCCTTGAGTGAAGGGATGTACTTCACTCATTATTTAACAAAATCATTCTTAAAGAAACCATTATTAGACCAAACATTGCTGAATAATTCTTTATTTTTTGCAATATTTTTATTTTTTAAAATTATACATTTATATAATGTGCTTGAACAGAGTTGGTTCTGGGTATCACTCATATTAATCCAATTCACCATAACAGTATTAGTAACCTCTATCACATTTCTCAAATTTAAGTAATCATTATATTGTTCAAACATATATATTCAAAAAATGCCTAACTCCTCATCTTTATCTCTATCTTTCTTGTTTTATCAAAACATTTCTCTATTATATATGAACAAATTTAACTAAGTTTCATTTATATTGATCCAGTTTACGCTAACATTGTTAATAATCTCTATCACATTTATCAAGTTTATATAATCTTCATTATATTATATATACATCTCCTCTTTAGTACTTCAATTCTTATCCATTTGTTCATTTTAATCCAATTTACAATAACAGTATGAACAAATTTAACTAGATATCATTCATGTTGATCCAATTCGCATTAACATTATTAATTATCTCTATCACATTAATCAAATTATATAGTCTTGTTACATTGTTAAAATATACATTGAAAGAAAAATACCTAACATCTGTAAATTTCTAATCTATTATTTTTATTCATTCTATAAGCAGTTCATGTTTTAATATTTCCCCTAATTTTATTTCTACCTCTGTAGCTTGTAATAGGCTAATTTAATATTTAAAGGGCATTTTTTTTACCCATCTCTTCTCTTTTTTAGTGCTTCAATTCTTATCCATTTTTTTAATTCTGCTCCCACACTCCTCCTTTTAATCTCTATTTTCATCTGTCTCTTTTTTCTTCATTATTCATTGTTGAATAATTTCTGACTGGTTTCCAATGTCTCTTTCTGGGGAAGCTTTTAGAGAAGGTGTTGGTCTGAGATTTCAGAGCGCTGGGGTGGAAGAAAATTATCTGGATTCCTTCCAGTTAGGATTCAGCCATGGAGACAGTTGTGATCTTTGACATGCATCTATTCCGGTCATCCTTGATCTTTGAGCATTCAATACCATTAATCATGGAATCATTTTGAACCAACTAGGACATTATAAACGGGAGGGAGAGAGACTGTTATGGGAGATCTTCAAATTTCAGTTGGCATTGAGTGAGGAAGTGATCTCTTTTTTTAATTTTTAATTTTGAACACCTACCCACAGTAACAAAGACATATATTACATTTATATATCACACCAGAATTTCATATTCCTTCTCGTAGCAGTTCTCAATCGGTTCATATGTGCACTTTACATGCACTATTTTTCCTCTCGATACATTTCTATACAGTTTCGCATATTTTTTTCTCTTTTTTTAATTGTTTTAATTAAACAAATAACACACACACAAAACACTCTTCAATACAACTGCCAGCTAGCATGTCAATTGGTTACATTTGAGTTCCGTGCATTACTACAATCATTCTTTATACTTCATTCACATTAAATTGTGCATTTTAAATCAAAAATGATACCCACATTCTCCTTTAGCTACATTTGTTCTGAGAGTACTTTTATCAAGAGACATTCGTATTTATATTATTCAATGGATAAACATTTTAACACCGACAGCCATCTATGAGAGCTACCACATTCTGTTTATTTATCGCCTAGGATTCCTATTTCTTTCCTCCATCCACCTATACCATTTATCCCATATCTGATAGAATTCTGATTCTTCTTTTCCCTGGATTTCTTTAGTTAATTTGTCCATTTCGGCACAGTCCATCACCTTTCTTATTATTTCCTCTTCACTTGGGGTTAGCTTGTTTTTCCATTTCTGGGCATAAGCAATCCTTGCCGCCGTTATTATATGCAGTTTCGCATTTTTAACCCTCTTTATTTCATTCTCTTTCACTTATCTATCTATATTCGGCTATTTACATCGAACAGACTTTGTTATTCTGAGGAAGAGATCTCTGTTATGTAATGAGTCTCGGGATTAGGTGGTCTCCTTTTTCCTTTTTCACATCTGAAGCCACTGGGTGAGGTCATTCAAAACTCTTGAGTTAAGTATCATTAGTTCACTGATGCGAGCCAGCTAAATCATCTCAACCTTGAGTTGACCAAATGATGCTTTTTAAAGTTGTAAGCCAGTATCTGGATGCCTTGGGAGTCTGGAAGTGGATGAACAGGCTTAGGCTCAACTGTAGCACGGAGAAGCCAGATTCACTTAACAATTGTGTTAGTACTGCAGTGAGTCACATAACAACTGTGGCAAGAAAGGTTGTCAAATGGGAGGAAAACTCACTTAACAACTCTCTTGGTTAGCAACAGAAATGTTGAGCTCAATTGTGATCGTAAATTGAGGACTACCTGTATTAAACAGTTTCATTTTACTGGACCTAGGAGATACATCTCCTCTAACATAGTGTCTGCCCAACAGAACAGCCCACTCCCCATATTCAGTAGGGTGTGGATCCTGCAGATTTATAAAGCCTCTAAGCTTACTAGAATCTCCCCAATGTTTCACTCTACGCTATTTTTCCTCATTGTGCTGCGTTGTAGTTTTCACCCTTGTTAACTGTCCAGCATCCCTTGGCAAATAGCCAGCCAAATCCATTTAATAAAGAAATAAACAAATTGGCAGTTGGACGTGCAGAAAAATTCATCTATCTTCCACTGCCCTTATCGAGGCAGTTTTGGAATTAGCTCCGGCTCACATTTGAATCAATCTTGCTGGGGCTTGAATTATTTAAAGCCATCATTTCTGCTCTGTCAAATTTTAGTTTGTAAGTTGCCTCAAGGCAAAGCCTCTTGAGAATAGCTGTGCTGGTAGTACATAAATTATAATCACAGGTAATCACAATGCTGCATTTGGGGTCCTTTGCCCCTCCAAGGAGTTACCACAGAACTGGAGGAAGAGAAAGGGAATCAGAATGATCAAAGATCTGAAAAGATCAGTGGGCTATATTTGTTTGTTTTTTAAAGACACCATTAAAATGGCAATCATACACAGATTTCTCTGTACAGGGTTGTGTTGCAAGTGATGATGCAAACAATGTCAAAAGACTTTAAAAAATGAAACTGGACATAAATTTCAAATCGGGTGGTACCCTGTTCCCCTGGGGAAGAGAGAGAGAGAGGGGGGGGGAGAGAGAGAGAGAGGGAGGGAGGGAGGGAGGGAGAGAGAGAGAGAGAGGGAGAGGGAGAGGGAGGGGGAGGGAGGGAGGGAGATGCCACCCACACTGCAATTTTAACACACACACACACACCCAGGGACCAAGCTGTTGATATCAAATTGACACATATTGGTAGCATGTAATGCAAACTATCAGATTGCTTAAACACATCTCACTTTTTTTCCCAAATGCCACAACTGTTCACAAAAGAAGGCAGATTCTTGCAGACTATAACAACAGTTTGTTCTTCTTTAGTGACTGCAGTTGGGACTGGCAACTTGGCCATTAAGCAAAGCAGTCAATAGGTGAAATGATGACAATATTTACCTATTTGACTTCAGGTGTCCTTTGCTTTACAGATCTGCACAGTTTGTAAATGCAAGGCGTGGTTGCAAAGTTACTTTTTCATCGCTGTTGTAACTGAATGGTCATTAAATGAGGCCCTCGCTGTCAGACGCAAAGAATCAGGACCATACATTCAGTTGCAGTTCGGAAGATTTATTGCTCAAGGCACTACACAAGATTCTAATCAACTAAAGTTCAGTACTAAATTGGCACTAGATAAGGTCAATGGAATTCAAGAGAGGTTGGACTTGGAGTATTTCTGGCAACTTAAAGACCCTAAGCTGCTGACATGCTTAATTCCACCCCTCAGCTCTTCCTAGGCTTCTCCTACACGCATTAAACAAAGACTTACTACATCTCTGTGATTGTGCCATTTTGGTTGCATTTACTGAGTATTCCCAACCATGGAATGCTGCATCCAATTTTGGTCATCACATTACCAAAAAGATTGTGAGACTTTGCAACAAGTGCAGAGAAGGGCAGCTAAGATGATTAAAGCCCTGGAGATTAAAACATACGAAGCACGGTTGCAGGAATTGTGTATGATGGCTAGTCTAGAGAAAAGAAGGACTAGGGAGGTCACCTGATAGCATATTCCAATATTTGAAGGGCTGCCATAAAGAAGAGGGGATCAACTTATTTTCCAAAAGCACCAGAAGGCAAGACAAGAAACAAGGGAGGGAAAGTCATCAGGGAGAGAAGCAACCTAGAACTAAGGATAAATTTCTTAACAGTGAAAACAATTAACCAGTGGAACAATTCGCTTTCAGAAGTTGTGGGTCCTCCATCCCTGGAGATCTTTAAGAAGAGACTGGGCAGGCACTTGTCTGAAATGGTAGAGGGCAGGGGTGTCAAACTCAATTTCATTGAGGGCTGCATCAGGATTGTGTTTGGCCTCGGGGGGTGGGGGGCATGGTGGGCGTGGCCAATGTGGGTGTGGCCAGCTTGATGTCATGCCTGTGGTGGCCCAAGCGCTCTGCCAGCGGAAACAGGTTCCCAAGCTCCGTTTTTGGTTGCCATGGCCTCCTGCAACCCTCTGCCAGTGAAAACTTGGAGGCCCTACCGAGCTGTGGTTGCAAAGAAATAATTGTTGAATTATTACATTCCAAGGGGGAAAAATAGATACACTCATTAAAATTAATCCACTCATTTACAAAACCAAAGGGACCAGAGACATTTGGCTGTCTAATCTGCAAAATTTAAAGTTCTTTATCTACACACGATGTCCTCCAATTTCTTCACTATATGTCAACATGGATCTATATCCATGGGTTTTCTTCCCCCTCGTATAAGTAACAAAATACCTTGAGCCAGCCCCAGGCATTTCTACTTTAGGTTTAAATGCTGGGAGATGATATTATCCCAATCAAGTTGAATTTTCTTTGGGAGAAGCTTCAGAATATCAGCGGGTAATTGGAAAATGACTGCATGGGGAATGGTCTGGCCTACGAATGGAAACTTCAAGAGCCCAGAGGATGCTAGTAAAAGAAGAACGAGCTCTGGTGGCCCAGTGGTTAAAAGTGCAGTATTGCAGGGAAATTCTGCCCACACTCTGGAGTTTGATCCTGACCGGCTTAAGGTTACAGTAACTCAGCCCTCCAACTTTCCGAGGTCAGTAAAATGAAGACCCAGATTGTTGGGGGCAATATGCAAATAATGTTTTGACATTGTAAGCCAAATGAGAGAGTGATGTAAAGAGCTGTGGAGCAGTATATAGGCCTAAATGCTACTGCTATTTCAAGGAACCTTTTTTTTTTAAAAAAAATAGCCAAATTGCAAGAATTTTGGGGCAGGTGTTGCAAAAGCTCTGGGTTTTTGCAGAGGGCTTTATTAGATTTCTGACGTTTGAATCAGGGGTGGGTTCCGGCAGTCACTACTGCCGGTTCACTCGTGGATGCGCTGTGTGCACCTTGCACGCATGCGCAGAGCAATAAAAATTGTTCTGCGCATGTGCAGAAGCAAAAAACAAGATGGCAACACCCATGGCGCTGCCTGGAGAAACAGTTCGGGGGCGTGGCAGGCCTGGGTTGCTGCTGATTCCAGCGACCCAAGCCTCCAAACCATTATTGGTTCGGCTGAACCGGTCCAAATCGGTAGGAACCCACCACTGGTTTCAATATACATAAAGGTAAAGGTTCCCCTCGCACATATATGCTAGTTGTTCCTGACTCTAGGGGGCTCATCTCCGTTTCAAAGCCAAAGAACAAGCGCTGTCTGAAGACGTCTCCGTGATCATGTGGCTGGCATGACTGAATGCCAAAGGCACATGGAATGCTGTTAACTTCCCAACAAAGGTGGTTCCTATTTTTCTACTTGCCATTTTTTTACGTGCTTTTGAACTGCTAGGTTGGCAGAAGCTGGGACAAGTAATGGGAGCTCACCCCGTTACGCGGCGCTAGGGATTCGAACTGCCAAATTGCTGACCTTTCGATCAACAAGCTCAGCGTCTTAGCCACTGAGCCACCGCCTCCCTTTTTGAATATACATAGACATACACATATGTTTTTGATGTGGTAGCATCACGCGTAATTGCTTTGATGATGATTTCTGCCTGAAAAGCTTTCTGACTCCAAATTCAACCAATCCCCTTGAATGATAGGTTCTGCCTTAGAATGAAATAAACATTTATAACAACCATGATAGAATAAATTCAAATAGAAAGTATCTCCCAAAACAGCATTCCTTAATCCTGTGATTGGCAGCCTGGGGCCAGGGAGTCTTGCTTTCCCAGCCTGCCATCCCCAGTGGGGCCCATAGCCCACATACTACCTGATTTGGCCCCTGGAAAATGAACGGCATAGGGCTGGAGGAAGGTAACTAGCTTTAAAAACTGGCTGATCCTTGCGTGAGTTGGTTAAAATAGCTTTTTAAAAAATGTAACAAGGTTAATTTGGAAATCCTCTATTGAGTGATCACCACTCCTGCATTTAAATAGTATTAAATTGGATTAAATACTCCTAGCCTTGCCAAGAATAGCGTAAAAAGTCAAACAAAGATTTGGGAATGGTTGCTTTGCATTGCAACTAACACATTGGCCCACGCTTATGGTCTCTGTTTATTGTGATCAATTGAACCATTGAACTCAACCCAGTTTTATGGGTTCACTGTTACACCAAACCATAAAGTGGCCCCAAGATCTGTCTGAACAATCTCCCAGGCTAAATTGAAGCTGGCTAGAATGTGGCTTAATGATGTGTGTGTCAGGCCTGCAGCCGGTTCCTTTTAGGATCTTTGGCCTGCCACACACTATCTCTCTTTCTTTACTATGCTGTTTCATTAGTGGGGTAATTGGGAGGGGGAATAGTAAGGAGTAGAATGTGTTCTTGTCAAAATAAAAAAATCCTTCCTAGTAGCACAAGGTCATTCTTTGTCTCTACACCACTGAGCCTGACCGGAACTGGATGGGTGGAACTGCCAGCATAGCAGTGGGAGATTGGACCATGGGATGGACTTGTGGGTGTGGGGCAAGATCATGAACTTTCAACTGGATGGGGAAACCCAGGAAGCTTTCAGATTCGGGTTTCCACAGATGTGACAACATGTCTTTCAATAAATTGGAAGTTTGAGGAAAGCTCTGCCTTGGTCTCTGATTTAATTTTGAATGCTATTTTGAAAGCTGACAGTGTGTTCATGGAACATGTTAGCTCATTTAAAGACCAAGCAGATGTAATTATATGATATGCTAATATTTGATGAGCGTTAAAGTGGGGAGACGAAAGCAGACCTGTAGGTCTAATTCTATTTTTATTTAATATTTTGCTTTCTTCCTTAGCTGCTTAGGCTTGTGCATGAATCATTAAACTACAATTCTCTCTTTTCGCCTACCCCATTTAAATTGCAAGATTGGTAATAAACTAATACACTCGTTAATTTATGCCTCTCTGAGGATCAGCCTGTTAAATAGATTTTCCTCCCAGTGCTCAGGGCTCTTTTTTTTCTTTGTGTGTCTTGGAATTGACTAAACCATGTTCACTGTTGTAGCAAAAACATCATTTTGCCCACAGAAGGGATTATTGCAATGGGCCATGCTTTTGATAATACTTGTACATAAACCCAAACAAATAAAAACACACGTCAGTTCTCTAAATGTTTTTGAAGAGCTACAAATTACAGATCAGAAACAGTCCTTGTCTGCTTCCCGCTTCAACAGGTTGAAATCTCCTGATAGACATTGAGTAAAGAGATTGTTAGTTGCGAAGTGTCCGACCCATTGTGACCCCATGGACAACGTTCCCTTAGGCCTTCCTGTCCTCTACCATCCTCTGGAGTCCATTGAAGCTCATGCCGACTGCTTCAGTGATTCCATCCAGCCACCTCATTCTCTGTCGTCCCCTTCTTCTTTTGCCCTCAATCATTCCCAGCATTAGGTTCTTCTCCAGTGAGTCCTTCCTTCTCATTAGGTGGCCAAAGTATTTGAGTTTCCTCTTAATGATCTGGCTTTCTAAAGAGCAGTCAGGGTTGATCTCATCTAGGACTAACCGGTTGGATCACCTTGCAGTCCAAGGGAATCGCAGGAGTCTTCTCCAGCACCAGAGGCCTCCATTCTTTGGCGCTCAGACTTCCTTATGGTAAATGGGTAGCAGAGAATAAATAACCTACTCTGAACAAAAGAGAACACACCACCGTGGACCTTGGTACATTTACCCACAAGTTTACATTTTTTCCTAGATATGCCTACGCAAATCTTCCTACCTACCAAAGGAATATAGGTAGTCCTTGATTTACGATCACAACTGATCACAACTGAGCCCAAAATTTCCATTGCTAAGCAAGGCAGTTGTTAAATGAGATGCGCCCCCTTTTTGCAAATTTGTTTTGCCTTGGTTGTTAAATAAATCACTGCAGTTTGTTCAGCAAAACTGGCTTCCCTCCTTGACTTTGCTTGCCAGAAGCTGGCTGGGAAGGTTGATCACATGACCCTGGGATGTTGCAACCATCCTAAATACTGTAAATGGCAGTTGCTAAGCACCCAAGTGCAACAGTCGTCAGAGTGAGATCCAGGCACCTTTTTTTAGTGCCATTGTAACTTTGAACAGTTGCTAAACAAATGGCTGTAAGGCTACCTGTATAACTTCATATTTTTTCTTCTCTCAATCCAATGGTTGAAATTAAATAAAATGGGCTGCAAATTTGTCTGTCTGCACCAGGATGCTCTGAAAATTGAACAGATCAGGACCAAATTTAGTAGGAAGAAACCAGCCCAAAGGTTATTAGGAAAATAGGCTAAATCCTGCGGGGAGCTGCAAAAGAGAATGCAGGAAAAGAGGCAGTGAATTGGAATATTGAGGTGCCTTCCATTCTAATTCTAAGAGCCGTGGTGACGCATTGGTTAGAGTGTAGTACTGCAGGCCGCTTCTGCTGATCACCGGCTGCCAGGAGTTTGGCAGATTGAATCTCACCAGGCTCAGGGTTGACTCAGCCTTCCATCCTTCCGAGATCAGTCAAATGAGGACCCAGATTGTTGGGGGCAATTTGCTGACTCTGTAAACCACTTAGAGAGGGCTGAAAAGCCCTGTGAAGCAGTATAGAAGTCTAAGCGCTATTGCTAATCCTGCCTCTTTCCTGGTCATGTGACCCAGGACAGTATGTGCAGCCTACCTGTGTTCCTTGACACAAACACAAGCACCAATCAGAGGTGGTATTCAGCCAGTTTTGACTGGTTCTGGTGAACTGGTAGTGAGTAGTTTGGAGAACCAGCAAATACCACCTCTGGCTGGCACCTTTATTTGCTGCCTCCCGAGTTCCAGCTGATTGGAGTGGGGAGGGAATGGGGATTTTGCAGTATCCTTCCCCTGGATTGTGGAGGGAATGGAGATTTCACAGTATCCTTCCCCTGAAGTGGGGAGGGAATGGGGATTTTGCAGTATCCTTCGCCTGGAGTGGGGAGAGAATGGAAATTTTGCAGTATCCTTCCCCTGCCATGACCACCAAGGCATGCCCACCAAAACCTGCCGACTAAGCCATGCCCACACAAAAAATTGTGGCACCAATTCAAAATAGGGAATACGAGCAAATTAACGAATTCTACTTTATTATAAAGCTACATTAACAGAATCTTGCAAGTCTGAAATTACAATTCTCCACTTTCACCTTTACCAACTGAGTACATAGGGAAGGGTCCCTTCTGAGCGTCTTGATGTTCCCATTATGCAGCTGTGCGCTATGTTGTTTCTTATCTGAGCATTCCCTAGGCAGCCTTTCTTCTCCTCAAGGTATAGAGAAGAACACAAACCCAGAGACATAACACAAAAAACAGTTCCACAGGTGGTAAAGGGGTTGGGGGGAAAATAAAAAAATGATAATGTTCATACTTTCCATGGTTTTAAAATTAGGATAAGAAAATTGCTGTTGAGAATAAGGAAGGAAAACTTAATGGACATAAGCAGGAACCTTTATCTAGGCCAGGGGTCGGCAACCTTAAACACTCAAAGAACTACAAAGGTCCTAACTGGAAGCCCCCCGTTGAATTCTGAAGCTGACCGGAAGTCCAGTTCCCCCACTACAGAGTTTCCTCCTAGCGTGGTGTCCTTTTTCCTCTATCAACTGGAAGTCTGGTTCCTCCTAGTGCAGCATCTTTTTTCCTCTACCTGTCCTAACCAAAAGCTCTATCAATTGTGCAGCCGACCGTCGACAGGGAGCTGCAGCAGAAGGATGAAAGAGCCACATGCGGCTCCAGAACCGCAAATTGCTGACCCCTGATCTAGGCAAAGGGGCTGAAACATATATATATATATGTGTGTGTGTGTGTGTGTGTATTTGTGTTACAACCCCTGGTATGCCCAAATATGGGAGGGAGCTCACTTCTCCCTCTTTCTGTCATTCGGCTCATCACAGAAAACCATTCAGACAGAAACCCATATTTTTATTTTTAATGTTGCCTTTTTATATTTGTGTTGTATTTGTGCTGATAAATAAATAAAGGGAGACTAGTATGGATCCATTTCAAGCTATTTATCTCTCATCAGCTAGCCATACCCATATATATATAAATCCAGCGCGACAAGGGAACATTTAAAGTATCTCAGACAGATCACTCCTTAATTCATGAAGTCCAAGAAGATGGACTCAGACTTGCAATGTGGTTAATTTTTATTTTCTGACCTTTGCAGGATCATTATGTGGGATGGACAACTACATACATTGAACAAAGAAATATAGATAAATAAACAGCCAATACAAGTAGTTTTAGCCTTCCTATAGAGTTGATTATATGGTCTGTTCTACCTCGGACAGACAGAAACTTAGTGCATTGAATGAACCAAACCATTTGAACCACCAGCTCACCAATTTGTTGTGCAAATCCAGAAAGCAATGCAATGTGATAGTTAGATTACAGATACATGAATGCAGCCTTGAGCATGTTAGACCACACTTAGAATACTGTATCCATTTTTGGTCACCACAAAATGTAAAAAAAGATGTTGAGACTCCGGAAAGAGTGTAGAGAAGAGTGACAAAGATGATCGGAGGACTGAAGGCTAAAACACATAAAGAATGATTGCAGGAATTGGGTTTATCTAGTCTAGTAAAAAGAAGAACGAGGAGTGACATAATAGCAGTCTTCCAATATTTAAGAGGTTGCCACAAAGAAGAGGGAATCAACCTATTTTCCCAAGTACTAGAAGGAAAGGAAAGAAGCAATGAGGAGAGAAGGAGAGAAGCAATCTAGAACTAAGAAATTTCCTGACAGTGAGAACAATTAATCGGTGGAATGGTTTCCCTCCAAAAGTTGTGAATGCTCCATCACAGGAAGCTTTTTTTTTTCTGAAAAGTTTTTCATTTTTTATTCTCTTACATATAATTACAGGTATTCATTCACATAGTTGTTATTCTTCTTTACATTTGTCATTCTTATACGTTTGTTATTCCATTTAAAAGGTTATAATATACAGTTTGCGTTGCTTTATTTACCATCCCATCTGCCTGTTTTAACACCACCTTATTTTCCCTTTCTTTTCTCCCTCCCTCCCTTCTCTACTTCCTTCTTTCCCCCTCTTCTTCCCCTTCCTTCTTCCCTTTCCTCTCCCCTACTCCTACTCTTCCGCTTCCCCTTCCTACTCTCTCTCCTTCTCTTTCTCTCCCTTCCACCTTCCTCTCCTTACCTCTTTCTTCCTACTGTAAGCTTTTAAGAAAAGATTAGACAGCCATTTGTCTGAAGTGGTATAGGGTCTCTGCTTGAGCAGGAGGCTGGATAGATGACCTCCAAGATCCCTTCCAACTCTGTTATTCTGCATTCTATATGTTAGAAGTCTCTGCTGTTGATAGTTGATGATTACAAAGTTTTCAGCTCCCCTCCCAATTTTCTGTGCCTTTAAGACTCTTTCCAAAAATGGAAGGAGAGAAAATAGTGCAGAAAAAAGAGCTTGTAATTTCATGGGCATGATTAAAAGATAAAGGCAGGCATGGAACTCCACAGATCATCCCAATTCTCAATTAAATTTTTTTTTTCTGTGTCAGCGTATGAATTGCCTTTCCCTTGGAAATGTTATTGCAAAAATGCTGAGATGATTCACGGGACAGTAACTATAACAACCCAGCTCACCACTTTGCTTGAATTAGAGGTGCTTGACAAGAAAGCGGAACAGAGGCTTTGTTTACCTTGAGAGCTGAAAAAACCTGAAAGCAACAGAAAAGGACACCTGAGGGGAAGATGTTTTTGCAAAAATGCCCACCACATTCAGACTGAAGAAAATAAGACTGATTTGATTTTAACCTCTGAGAAGGTTCAAGGGCTGAATTAGGGTATGTGAGAAGTGAAAGGTCTAAATTCTTTCTTGGTACTCTTAAAAAAAAGAATATGAAGATACAGAGAATCCATGAGGGAAAATGACGAGGGCTGAGGTGGGACTTCCTTAGGATGTTGATTTTATCGCCAAGGTTAGTGGTAGAAAATCAGCTCTTCAAACTAATCTTTTCTAAATCCTCTTCCATTGAAGATGTTAACCTTCCAGTCGTAAAACAGTTGAGGATCCCACTCTCTGTAACACCATCGTTCCCATAATGGCTCTTTCCAGGCATTAACATCTGTGGGGGAAGCCATTCTCCATATAGCCTCTCTGTAGAAGACTATTTATCAGCATACTATAGATGATTGTCTCCTTTGGAAGCAACAAACGAGTTTAGCTTCAGGAAAGAGAAGTAAACCCTAGCCCAGCTGGAGAATTCTGGGATACAGAATTCTGAAGACAAGCTGTTCTACTAGTGAATTGTTCTCACTTTCAGGAAATTTCCAGTGGTGGGATTCGGCCAGTTCGCACCAGTTCGGCTGAACCAGTTGTTAATTTTTTGCGTATTTCAGTGAACCGTTCGATCCCATCACTGGCTGGCTCTTCCCCTCTCTGCCCATCGGGGTTGCCATTCAGGGTGGGGAGGCTGCAAGGGCCTGACTGGGAGCTGCGCTGATCAGCTGGGAGGTGGCGAATGGACCGGCTGTGCCGATCAGCTGGGAGGCTTCCCTCCCCCACCCCCCACAGTCTGTTTTTGACCTGGTTTGCCTTCTGCAAAATCCTGCAACATTCCCCCATTAACCTGATTTCCAGCTCTGATTTTTCTGGCATTCAGGGCAACAAGAGAAGACCATGTGACTACCACTTTAAAAAAAGTTCAGTCAGACCTTCTAACTTCGTGAGATCTCCCCCCCAAAAAAAGTTGGAAGATCTGACTGACCTTTTTTAAAACTGGTAGTCACATGGTCTTCTTTTGTTGCCCTGCATGCAGGAGAACGGAGCTGGAAAGCAGGTTAGTGAGGGCATGGTGGTCGCTCTGGAATGGGGTGAAAGTGAGGAGTTTGCATTATGATTGCTCATAAGAACTAGTAAAAGAGGAATGGAAAACGCTGTGTAGATCAGCATTTTTCAGTCTTGGCAAGTTTAAGATGGGTAAACTTCATGCTGCTTTCGGAATTCTGGGAATTGACGTCCATACACCTTAAAGTTACCAAAGTTGAGAAGCATGGATCTGCTAGAGCTTAGAATGTTTCCATTCCTGTTTTATTTAGAGTTTGGTGCAATTAAATAATTCAGTTGTGGTTTCCTTAACAAATAGTGATTAAAGTGATATGAACTGGGTATGTTTAGCTTAAGAGAAAGAAGGACTAGGGGAGACATGATAGCAGTCTTCCAATATCTCAGGGGTTGCCACAAAGAAGAGGGAGTCAAACTATTCTCCAAGGCACCTGAGGGTAGAACAAGAAGCAATGGGTGGAAACTAATCAAGGAGAGAAGCAACTTAGAACTGAGGAGACATTTCCTGGCAGTTAGAACAATTAATCGGTGGAACAGAAGTTGCCTCCAGAAGTTGTGAATGCCCCAACACTGGAAGTCTTTAAGAAGATGTTGGATAGCCATCTGTCTAAAACGGTATAGGGTTTCCTGCCTAGGCAGGGGGTTGGACTAGAAGACCTCCAAGGTCCCTTCCAACTCTACTATTGTATTGTATTGTAACTATTACTGGACTCTTTGTGAGAAACTGAAAATAAAAGTTGATTTGGGCTTTGATGATTAGATATGGGATAATGGAAATAATGTAGACAAATACGAATCTTAGAGTAAGAGTTTGATATATTTTTAACTCTGTACTGAAGAAAGTGGGAAGTCATTCTTTTTTAGGTTTTCTTTCTTTTCCTCTTTCTTTCTTACACTTTCACTCTTTTTCTTTCCTGAGCCTTTTCTTTTTTGAAATCTGTTTTTTGTTTATTCCTTAGCTTTGCATTTTTTTTGATGTATGAAGGATCAAATTCTCAGCCTTTATAATTCTGCATTCCTTATTTACAGAAATCATATCAAAATTTAGAATGAAATCCACTGGGAGTCATCTCATATAAGGCAGCCTCTGAGTCCCTCTAACCAAAAAGTGTTTATTGATAGAAGAGAATATTTGTAGCTTGGGGTTGAACTGTGGGGTCCTTGGTGCTCTCTGAGATTGATAGTTTTCTTGCAGACGTTTCATTACCAAACTAGGTTACATCATCAGTACCAGAAGGGAGTGGAGTTTGCTCTTATTTTCATATACTAGTCGCTTCCCCTTCTCAGCATTGATCAGTTGCTTCACAAAAAGTGTTTTGATTGGTGCCAGGTCTCTACAGCCTCAGGCAGAGAAGGGCTATTCTGCACCACTCCCTCAAATATTCTTTAAAATACAGAGTTTCCCAGCATTTCTTTAGGAACCTCCAACATGCAAACTGTGGTTATTCATCCTAAAATAAATCTTCTTTACCTGGAGCTTCAAGATTTGCTGTTTGCCAGAAAAGAAAATATTAAATATACAAGTATATATTTAAGAGCGAGATATAAAAGGGGGGGGGGACATACCGATAGGATAGATTAGCAAAGGTAAGGCAATAATAAAAAATGATACTAAATTATATTTGGCTTTGCGGAAATACCATCCCAAGAAAACGTAAACTGAGATTTGAAAAAGACACCTATAACAACAGAAAAAGAAAGGGAGAGAGGAGGAGAGAACGAGAGGAAGAGAAGGGAAGGAAGAAAGAGGTAAGGAGAGGAGGGAGGAAGGGAGAGAAGGAGAGAGGGGAGGAAGAGGAAGAGTAGGGGAGAGGTAAGGGAAGAAGGAAGGGGAAAGAGAGGAGGAAGGAAGGAAGTAGAGAAGGGAGAGGGAGAAAAGAAAGGGAAAATAAGGTGGTGTTACAACAGGCAGAAGGGATGGTATATAAATCAACCCAAACTGTATATTATAACCTATTAAATGGAATAACAAATGTATAAGAATGACAAATGTAAAGAAGAATAACAATTATGTCAATGTATACTTAAAATGGTATGTAAGAGAATAAAAAATAATACATTTTGGCAAAAAAAAAAGATTTGCTGTTTGCTGGGAAGTTGTCTAGTGAAAAGTCAGTCCACATTTAGTGTACATCTGACTTTGGAGATATTTTTCATAACCAAAAAAATGTGTATTTTCTGTGCGCTTCACACCCATTGTTCACGGGATCTGGATGTCACAAAGCAAAGTCCACATTTTGTAATTTTTTTGCACGCCGAACCAGCAGTAATGCCAGTAGCAACCCACCCTTGGCCCTAACCTATCTGTAAAAAGAGATGGCAGAAGATTTGTACTTCCAGACATGCATGATTCTGTTAAAGTAGCCTTTACAGCATCTGTGGGAACAGCATCTGGAGGAACTCCCTGTATAAAAGGAGGAATATTATCCTTCCCTCAGTGTGACTGTGGGGTCCCACATCAAACTGTAGATCACATTGTCACCAGCTGTAAGCTGAGGGCACATATCACTCCAGAATCTGATCCCCCCCCCGATATAAATGATGCTGTGCTTCAATGGTTAGATGACCTAGACATTAGTATTTTAACGTAGATCTTTAAAACATTCATATTCTATTAGAATAGAATAGAATAGAATAGAATAGAATAGAATAGAATAGAATAGAATAGAATAGAATAGAACAGAACAGGAATGGAATGAAAGAGAAAAGAAGAAAAGGAAAGAGAAGAGGAGAGGAAAGAACGGAACAGAACAGGAATGAAATGGAAGGGAAGAGAAGAGAAGAGGAAAGAATAGAATAGAATAGAATAGAATAGAATAGAATAGAATAGAATGGGAATGGGAATGGGAATGGGAATGGGAATGGGAAAGGGAAGGGAAGGGAAGAGAAGAGAAGAGAAATGGAGAATAGAATAGAATAGGAATATAGAGTAGAATAGAATAGAATTCTTTATTGGCCAAGTGTGATTGGACACACAAGGAATTTGTCTTTGGTGCATAGGCTCTCAGTGTACATAAAAAGACAAGATACATTTGTCAAGAATCATAAGGTACAAGACTTAATGATAGTCATGGGGTACAAATAAGGAAACAATCAATATACATATAAATCGTAAGAATATGACGAACAAAGTTGCTGTCCTGCAGTCATAAGTGGGAGGAAATGGGTGATAGGAACAATGCGAAGACTAATAGTAATAGTAATGCAGCCTTAGTGAATAGTTTGACAGTGGCGAGGGAATTATTTATTTAGCAGAGGGATGGCGATCGGGAAAAAACTGTCCTTGTGTCTACTTGTCTTGGTGTGCAGTTGTCTATAGTGTCGTTTTGAGGGTAGGAGTTGAAACAATTTATGACCAGGATCCGAGGGGTCTGTAAATATTGTGTGTGTTTTCTAATCTAGGTGAAATATCAATATATATTGCAAGTCCATGTATGATGCCATATGTTAAAATAATAAAGTAGCCTTATAATAATGTAAAATTAGCTCATCTGGTGTTGTTTCTTACCGGTCTACCTGGGGAAACTAACAGTCACTGACCGCCATTTCTCTCGTCATTTTTTCCCTCCATTTCCTAAACATGGCATAACCTTGTCCTCGTTTTCCAAGTGTTCTGTTTGCATCAGCATCTTGTGTCAATTTGACTGTGAACTGCTGCTAGCTGTCTTCTTAGAGGCTTTGTGTCACCTTAGCTGCAACCTCTGAAAGGGCATGACAATGGCTCAAAGGCAGGAGGGAGCCTTATATTACTGAGGCAAAAAAAAAAAAATGGTTCATTGCAGAAAGCTGAACTTCTTAGTTAAACAGGTGCATATGTGGGAGTGTGGAGTTTGACAACGTCACATCTGATTTGGAATTATCTGTATCTTTGCTTTTACCTTTTCTTCTCTACCCCATGTCTTGCATCCTTCTCTCTCCTAATGTTCAGCGTTACTAGCTATTGAACAGAACAGTTCATGGTACATGGAAGGGACTTTGGAGGTTTTCTAGTCCAGCCACCTGGCTGAGGCAGGAACATCCTATACCCGTGATGGCGAACCTATGGCACGCGTGCCACGCGAGGCGCTGCCCTGTCAGCTAGCCAGTGCACATGCGCGCGCTGGCCAGCTGAGTTCCCCTTTTTAAAAGCTATTTTTCGCCTTCCCCAGGCTCCAGAGGCTTTATAGGAGCCTGGGGAGGGCGAAAAGAGCCTCCCCCACCCCCTCCGAAGGCTTCAGGGAACGTCCGGAGGCTTCCCTGAAGCCTTCGGAACACTTAAAACCACCCTCCGAGCAACCCGGAAGTGACTTCCGGGTTGCTCGGATGGTCGTTTTAAGCGCTCTGAAGGCTTCAGGGAAGCCTCGGGACGGCCCCTGAACAGGCACGAGACGTGCGTCTCCATCGCCCGGGCCCAGATCGCCTCCGCCGCGCGGCGCCTCAGGCTCGGCGTCCTTGCACCCGGCCTTCACATCGCTGCCGCCGCCGCTACCACTGCCGCTAGGACGGGCTCGGCCGAAGGGAAGTCCATCAGGCCTCGGCCGCGCCGCCCTCGCCTCCTCCTCCTCCTCCTCTAGCCGCGCCATCGCAAGGATTAAGGCGAAAGGGGGGGGACGGGGAAAGCGAAGAGGGCTTTGCATGATTTTTTCGCCTTCTCCAGGCTCCAGAGGCTTTATAGGAGCCTACGGAGGGCGAAAAGAGCCTCCCCCGCCCCCCCGGGAGGCTTCATGGAACGTCCGGAGGCTTCCCTTACTACATCGCAAGGATTAAGGCGAAAGGGGGGGGGGACGGGGAAAGCGAAGAGGGCTTTGCATGATTTTTTCGCCTTCCCCAGGCTCCAGAGGCTTTATAGGAGCCTGGGGAGGGCGAAAAGAGCGTCCCCCGCCCCCCCGGAGGCTTCATGGAACGTCCGGAGGCTTCCCTTACTACATCGCAAGGATTAAGGCGAAAGGGGGTGGACGGGGAAAGCGAAGAGGGCTTTGTTGTCCTCCTTCTCCTCCTTTCCCCCTCCGGCTCGAATGCGGCGCCGGCAGGCAGCGAACGAGTCGGAGCCTGCCGACTGGAGGAAGAGGGTGAGAGGCGGGTCCTGTGAATGGTGGCAGCAGCGGTGGCAAAAGTCGTAACTCGGCGGCGGGCCGCCCCGGCTGGGAGACAAAGGAGGGGAAAGGCGGCAGGCAGCCAAGTTGCGACTATTGTCGCCGCTGCTGCCGCCGTTCACAGGACCCGACTCTCACCCTCTTCCTCCAGTCGGCAGGCTCCGACTCGTTCGCTGCCTGCTGGGCCCCGGCGCCACGTTCGAGCCGGAGGGGGAAAGGAGGAGAAGGAGGACAACAACCCCCCCTTCGCTTTCCCCGTCCTCCCCCTTTCGCCTTAATCCTTGCGATGGCGCGGCTGGAGGAGGAGGAGGAGGAGGCGAGGGCGGCGCGGCCGAACCCTGACGGACTTCCCTTCGGCCGAGCCTGTCCTAGCGGTGGTGGCGGCGGCAGCGATGTGAAGCCTGAGGCGCCGCGCAGTGGAGGCAATCCGGGCCCGGGCGATGGAGACGCACGTCTCGTGCCTGTTCAGGGACCGTCCCGTGGCTTCCCTGAAGCCTTCAGAGCGCTTAAAACGACCGGGTTGCTCGGAGGGTGGTTTTAAGTGTTCCGAAGGCTTCAGGGAAGCCTCCAGACGTTCCCTGAAGCCTCCGGGGGGTGAGGCGGGGAGGTTTTAAGTGTTCCGAAGGCTTCAGGGAAGCCTCCGGACGTTCCCTGAAGCCTCCGGGGGGGGGCCGGGGGAGGCTCTTTTCGCCCTCCCCAGGCTCCTATAAAGCCTCTGGAGCCTGGGGAAGGCGAAAAGATCATGCAAAAATGGGCGCGTTGTCCGCGCATGCGCACTGGGGGCGCGTTGCATTATGGGTGCGGCACGCCCTCACACGACCCCCCTGCGCTTCCCCCACTTGTGGCACGCGAGCCAAAAAAGGTTCACCATCGCTGTCCTATACCATTTCAGACAAATGTCCTAAAAACCTCCAGTATCGGAGCATTCACAACTTCTGGAGGCAAGCTATTCCACTGATGAATTGTTCTCACTGTCAGGAAATCTTTCCTTAGTTCTAGGTTGCTTCTCTCTTTGATTATATTCCATCCTTTGCTTCTTGTCCTGCTTCCTGTTGATTGACAAGCAGTGGTTGGATTCAGCCAGTTCGCATCACTTTGGGAGAACCAGTTGTTAACTTTCTGAGCAGTTGGGTGAACTGGTTGTTGGAAGAAGTCATTAGGGCAGAGAACCGGTTGTTAAATTATTTGGATCCCACTACTGTTGACAAGGAAAGAACAACTTTGATTTGAAGTCCTTATTTTAGTATTCCATAGCTATTAAGCTTAGGAGCTCTTCATTTACTCAGGGGAGAAAACCTTGGATAAGTTGAGGTTCTCCAAGTGTTTTCAGATGCTTGTGGCTCAGTGGCTACCCATATGCCCCTCAGCAGTACCGTAATATAATTGCTTGAAATATCAGTAAAAGCCCATGAACCTGGCATCTAATGCTCAAGAAACATCTGTCCTTGTGTGTTCTGGGGAGAGTGCAGGTTGCAAGTGAAGATGATGTTTTTCTGCTAAAAATATAATAATATGATCTTTTGCAGCCATCCTGCTAATCCACTACTGCTTCGGAGAGGATATTTCTATTGTGCTAGTGATGGATCCCATAAATCCAATAATTTGATTCTGAGAAGCTTGTTGGCAATGAATTTTTATTACTTCATGGAGTTAGTACATTTTCTTGCCTGTTAGTCTGCTTGCTTCTCCTGGTTTTCTGCAATGATACAGAGGTGAAAGTTCCAATATCTCAGGGGCTGCCTCAGAGATGAGGGAGTCAAGCTATTCTCCAAAGCACCTGAGGATAGGACAAGAGGTAATGGATGGAAACTAATCAAGGAGAGAGCCAACCTAGAACTAAGGAGAAATTTCCTAACAGTGAGAACAATAAATCAGTGGAATGGTGGTTGCTCCAACACTGGAAGTTTTAAAGAATAGATTGCACAATAATTTGTCTGAAATAGTACAGGCTTTGGGCACTGGCTCTGGAAAAGGTTAGCTACTACTGGTATAGTCTTTCCTGCCTGAGCAAGGGTTTAGATTAGAAGACTTCCAAGGTCCTTCCAACTCTGTTATTCTGAAAAATTGAGAAGTCATGGAAAATGGAGAGCCTTCCGAGAACTGTCTTTTTAAAAGATTATAAGGAAAGTCACTCTTAAGACTGTTTGAGAAGGGAGTTTTCTTCTGTTGCTTTTGTGACTATTGCTAGCCAGGACACAGATTCTATTCTTTTCTTCTCAGATATTTGTATCATTCCAGCTTTCAATGGGATGGAACTGAGAGATGCTGAAGCTTGGCCAGAGTGTAACCTAGCCTGGCTTGAAAATGTGGGCAAATGAAGTAACAAATGGCACTGTCCATGTTTCAGAAAATTGAAATGACATTGATGGATGACTATGGCTGTGCCGCAATCAGGATTCAAAGTGGGTGCATATATCATGCATGTTAGAAGCTCTTCAAAGACAGTTGTGTCATTTTCTGATCTTGAGTTCCATTTAAGACAAGATAACCAGTGCAACCTGCCTGTCAGACAGGCTTTTCTCCCAGTGAATCGGAATAACTTCACTCCTTCCAATAGCATTTTGAAAAAGCCATAGTCAAACCCTACATTGCAGGCCAGGATCCAGAAAGCAGGAAGTTGGTTTCAAGAAGAATGCAAATTTGAATAATGACAGAATCCTGGAAATTAGAAAATAAATTTCTAGCCTTCATTTGTAGTAGCGCTTTTTTCAACCTGACAACTTTAAAAGATGTGGACTTCAAGTCCCCAGATTCCCCAGCCACTATGATAAAATTGAAGTCCAGGCCTCTTAAAAGTTGCCAAGGTGAAAAGACACCAATTTACATTGAGTTTATTAAAGTGGACTTTCTTTGAATGGCATGATATCTTCCACCCCTCCCCCTCGGTTCTTTCTATTGTTTGGTCTGTGTTTACTACTTCTTAGATACTTCTTCAATCATCTGATATTTCTACCTTCATATCCAGCTTCAGGATCTGTTTCATCATGCTCTTTTAGAAATATTATGTATGGGATGTGAAGAAATGTAGTGGATTAGAAAAGAAAAAAGAGAAGAGAGAAAGGAGGAGAGGAGGGGAGGGGGAGGAGAGGATCTCTCCAAAATAGATTTCTACTTGTTTACTTTCAAGGGAATTTTTTTTGGCTGTTTTAAAAGTTTTCCTACCATACAATTTTTGTTTCACCTCCAGCTATTTCTTTATATTGCAGTAGAAAAAGAGCTACGTATCAGCTCAGCTTCTAAACAGAGCACTTGCTTCTAAGTTTAAATAAGTAATTTAATTTATTTAAATAAATTTAAATAAATAAATAAATAAATAAACATCTCATTAGCTTTTTTATTTTACCGATGCAGTAATAACTTATGGCTTCAGTTGGTCACTAATGGTTTATATGCAACTAACTAATGAATCTCCCCCCCCCCCAAATCCCCAAAATTAAACACCAACTCCAATAATAATGATGTTTGGTTGGAAAACTCAATTTGCAAAATCCAGAAAACAGGGAGTGAAGGAGACTCAATCCACATTAGAGGTGAAGTACAGTATTTAATTACCAGTATCACAAACCCACGTTATATACGTAGGAATGAAATGGGATAACTCACTGGGGCCAACTTGCTACAGCCAACTCACTACCGGTGCCAGGGTTCCAAATAGCATCCAAAAGTAAATCAGAGTCCAAGGCAAAATATTGCTCAAAGTTCCAATTTATTAAGAGAACCATGTTGGTACATCTGGGAAAACCTGAATCTGAAAGCTTCCTGTTTTCCCCACCCAGTTGAAAGTTCAAGATCTTGCCCCCACACCCACAAGTCCATCACATGGTCCAATCTCCCACTGCCATGATGGCAGCTTCCACCCATCCCGTTCCGGTCAGGTGCAGAGGTGCAAAGAGAAAGGATGACCTTGGCTTTCTAGAAAGGATTTTGTTATGGCTACATAGCATCTGACTTAGTACAATCCCATTTTCCCACAATAGAAAATGCATAGTAGAATAATAGAAAGTGTGGCAGGCCAAAGATCCAAAAGAAAAGATGGTTGCAGGCCTGACAACTGGACAACTCACCATGGGAAAACTCGCAATTTAACAATTCAATTTTATTTTTCAAAATAATTTACATTACTTTTAAATTTTTTGTCATTCACATTTCATTTTGCCCTTCTTTTGGCATCCTTTCTTTATGGATTTTATTCCACCATTTCATCAATATTAATGTAACCCTTCTCCAGTGGCAAGTTGTCCCATAACAATTGCCCCAACCAACTTATCTAGAAGAAAGACAAAATAAAGCTGGGATAAGAAAGGGGAAAGAGGCTAAGACGCTGAGCTTGTCGATCAGAAAGGTTGGCAGTTTGGTGGTTTGAATCTCTTGCACCGCATAACAGAGTGATCTCCCGTTACTTGTCCCAGCTTCTGCCAACCTAGCAGTGCAAAAGCATGTTAAAAAATGCAAGTAGAAAAATAGGGACCACCTTTGGTGGGAAGGTAACAGCGTTCTGTGCGACTTTGGTGTTTAGTCATGCAGGCCATTTGACCACGGAGACATCTTTGGACAGCGCTGGTGGGGCTGTCCGAAATGGGGATCAGCACCACCCCCTACAGTCAGGAACGACTAGCACATATGTGCGAAGGGAACCTTTACCTTTTTAAGAAAGGAGAATCTATATGGACTAAACAAATTGGTAGGTACCACCTTCACAGCTTGTACTCAATTGGTGTTTTATGACTAACCATCTCTATTGTGGCAGCTTTATTGTGAGATTGCCACAGTGTGAGTTAGGGTAAAGTAGTTTGGATACTCCTAGCTGTTCTATTTTGATCCCAGCAGTGGAATCTTACTTACCTGACTTTGATTTTTTTTTCTGTCATAACTTCTGCCTCTCATGCTTGCCTCATCCCCCACCCCTATGATCTTCCCAGGTGCACGTTTGCAGGGTCACTGGAAAGGAATTGGTGAAAAGAGACTCAATCACACTTCGACACATTCACTTCCCCCTTTTATTCCACCAGCTTGGGCTGAAGAAACAATTGCCTGTTTCCCCCAGATTTTGCTGCTAAAGGAGCAGAGCAGCCTCCATCTGACTGATGATAGACCTGTCAACAAAATGGAGATGGGTTTAAGAAGCTGAAATATTCTTCCCCTTCCCAGCTTTTCATAAAGAAAGCTGATTAAAACTTCAGCCAGATTGTGTTAAATGTTAATGGTTGCAATTGCATCTCTAGAATTCCTTGATTAAGTATGATCTTCCTCCTTTTACTCCCTGTCATTCCACCCCTATTTCTCTTTTTCTTTCTCCACCGTTCCTACTCCTCCTTCTTTTCTACTCCTCCTTTTTCTTCTTTTTCTCCTCCTCCTCCCCCTCCCCTTCTCCTTATTTTCCTTCTCCTCCTCCCCTCTCAAAGTGCCTTATCTGCAAAATATTCAGAGTGTGCAATACACACTTAAATACTTGGTCTTTAAACAATTTTAAGTTTGGGTAAGCATTTTAGTAGAATAAATTTCCAGTCTTTCCCCCCTAGCCCTCCCCAAAATGTACCATTGATCTTTCTGTCACTCTTTATCACCAGCCTGCCAATTTTCAACATTTAAATAGCTTTTAATCTGGATCAGCGAGTGCTGGGGCGAAGGACAGTGGAGTGTGAAGTCCAGGTATTCTGCTTTGCATCTTTAAAATGGTCCTTTGTCATCAATATCAGGAATGTAAGCTTGGCTGCACTGTCACCAGGAAGGGAGGCCTAGCAAATGCTTCAGAGAAATAGAGGGTGCCTAAAAACCCTGCCCTCCCCAACTATTACAGTGCTCCCTCTGAGATCGCTCTCTCTGCATTACAATTAAGCTTGGAAAAAGCTTCCATTAGTGTAATTAGATGGGCTGGATGAAAGGGGTGCCTGCTGATAGTGGATGTAACAAAAAGTCAATTCTTCTTGAGTCAGGCTTGACTCGCAATGACTTCATGAACATGAGCTCATATAACCCCCATCCTCCCTTTCTCTGTTTTTTTCACAATAAGACATAAGTGGTTTGTACCTGCTTTTTTCTGGGGTGATTTTTCAAGAGCCCTTGCGTAAGCTTTGTGCAACGGCATGTGCGAATGACCTTGAGAGGCAGAGTGAAGAGATGCTGCCTAGGGAATGGAGAGAGATAAGAGGGAGAATAGCTGTTGCATTGTATCCGGGCATTCTGCAGGTCGGTCATCCGTGCAGCCACTTGTTGGTGGTGTTACAACAAGGAGGCTGCCAGATGCTTGATAAAGGTAAAGGTCCCCCTTGCACATATGTGCTAGTCGTTCCAGGCTCTAGGGGGCGCTGCTCACCTCCGTTTCAAAGCTGAAGAGCCAGCGCTTACTGAAGACATCTCCGTGGTTATGTGGCCAGCATGACTCAATGCCGAAAGCACACGGAATTCTGTTATCTTCCCACCAAAGGTGGTCCCTATTTTTCTACTTGCATTTTATGCACTTTCGAACTGCTAGGTTGGCAGAAGCTGGGACAAGTAACGGGAGCTCACTCTGTTACGTGGTGCTAGGGATTCAAACTGCCAAACTGCCGACCTTTCTGATCAACAAGCTCAGCATCTTAGCCACTGAGCCACTGCATCCCTAGATGCTTGGTAGATAGCAGCATATCTTGAGAATCAGAGGTCATTTCTGAAATTCCTCTCCTTGCAAGAGAGTAGGAGACTTGCAGGTTTGACATCAGTCTTATCAGGTAGACTGGACAGGAAACATGACCAGATAAATTAATTTTATGCTATTGTAAAGTTACATTAAAAGAACCTTGCAGTTCTGAAAGTACAATTGTCCCATCGTTTCACAGCCCAATAATTGAGGGAAGGCCCCTGCTGAGCCTCTTGTTCCAAATATTTTGCAGATGTGGGCTATCAATCCCTAGGTCCCATCTCTTTGCCCCATCTCCGAAGGTCTTTCACATGTACCATTATGCTTTGGGATTTCCCAGGACTTTTTCATTCAACTATTAACCAAGTCCCACTCGCCTTAACTTTCTGAGGCCCACTGAGGTTGATGAAGTTATTTGGGATCTGAACTTTGAAAGAGAACACAAGATCAGTTGTCAAGGTTTTAAGTACTGAAAACAACTT
The DNA here is from genome assembly GCF_964273705.1 of Natrix helvetica. NCBI lineage: Eukaryota > Metazoa > Chordata > Lepidosauria > Squamata > Natricidae > Natrix > Natrix helvetica. The sequence goes on from NC_138562.1 coordinate 5,760,675, forward strand.
CAGTAGTGAAGGAGAGGTCAATGAATGTCACCTACTGGAAGCATGCCACAAACACTCTTTTTGGAGTTGACAATGTCTAGGGGGGGGGGACTGCTTAATACAAACTTAGAAACTAATAGAAGTTAGTCCCTTCTGGGAGAGGGTGCGGTTTAGAAATCAAATAAAAGTTAAAGTTAAAGAAGCGAATATCTGAAGCTCAGAGATAAACTATTGAGTCCTTGATGCTCTCTGAGCATGGTAGTTTGCTTGCCGATATTGCATTACACAACTATGTAACTTCATCAGTGCATTGAAGTTCACTCCAGCAGCCTTCCCCAAGAGCCAAGATTCCGATAAGCAAGGTGTTAGGGTTCTAAATACCATGCAGAAATAAATCATTGTCCAAGGCAAAACATCCTTAAAGGTCCAATTTATCCTACAGGCAATTTAGCATGGCTATGGAAAATTCCAACTCTGAATTACATCCTGTGGGTTCACCCAGTTGAAAGTTCATGATCTATCCCCACACCCACAAATCCATCACATGTTCCAATCATATTCTTCCACGCTGGCATGTACACCCGTCTTCTTCCGGCCAGGTGTTGAGGTGCTGAGACAAAAGATGACCTTGGCTTCTATAAAAGAATGTCAACATACATTCCACAATCCTACTCCTTTCTATTCCCCCCTCCCAACTACTACACTAATGAAACAGCATAGAAAATTATAAGAAAGTGTGGCAGGCCAAAGATTCTAAAAAGAATATAACTACAGGCCTGACACAAGGATTAATACCAGGCAAACAATGAGGCAGAAAACAATATAATCAAAGAAGCACCAAAAGAGGACATACACCTACAACCAAAATGGCAGGGCAAGTTACTGCATATAAACAGGCAGCAAACCTAAAATTGGCCTCATTGGGTTAGGGAACATCTGCAAGGATACCACTAAGCCTAGAGAACAGCAAGGATTCCAAGCAGAGAATTTGGGGAGAGATTATTCCTACACGTGTACCAATCAAACGACTTGTGCTGTAGTTGTTGCTCTTCAAAGACATTGTGGCTACTTAAGTTCTCTCTAGTCTGCTTTGGAGATCTTTGCGCATCTGCAGATGTCTTTCTCTGTTTCCAATTCTGCAAACTTTTACTACATTTTTTCTTCTGCATGACTGTTCAAAACGGATGTTTAGAAGAGAAGTGTTAAAATTATACAAGCTATTGAAACAGGGAAGTACCGTATGTTTAGTTCCACAGATCAAATTGTAAATATGCTAAGTATTCCTTTCTGGAGTACCTCTTTAGAGTAAAGTCTGAAAGCTATTTGTAGTGTATCAATCCTTCTGTCTACAATAAAAGACAGTCTATTGCACCAATTTATATTAATTCTTCCAGTTATCTTAATATTGCATAAATGAAACGTAGCAGGAAGTTTTAATAACTTTAAGAACAGCATCAGACAGCACCCAATCTGACATTATAAGCAACTTTTCTGGCGTGTTTGCTTTTAGTCACTGGAAAGAGAATTTGTAAACAGAGATTTTCCTCTTTAAAATGTCAGAATGGGTGTAGAATTTATATGGAAAATGGCATGAAATCTCCCAGTCATCTCTTTTTGGAACATCCTTAGAAAAATGTAACAGAGATAAGACTTTAATCCTTGACTTATGACTACAACGAAGGCCAACATTTCCATTGCAAGTTAATGGTTAAGAATATTTTACCCCATTTTGCTGCTTTTTTGCCAGAGTTGTTAAGTGAATCATTTGGTCATTAAGCAAATCTGGCTTCCCCCTTGACTTTAAATCACTTAACACTTTATTGTGATTGTATGTATATGCACAGTATACCCTTCACTTTAAATCACTTAACACTTTATTGTGATTGTATGTATATGCACAGTATACCTGTACAACAAAATTCACATCACACCCAGAGACCAGGCCCAACCCACATGACAATCCCCAAACACACCCGCACCCACCAAAACTTCCCCGCCCCTAAACCACCCAAGCATCCACACAACAGACCAAGCAGTGCTGTCCAACAGCTCACTGATGGTGGCCCTTTAGTTCATTGTTGAGTGCAATTATAGCTCTGGGATAAAAGCTATTCAGAAGATGTGTGGTCCGAGTTTTAATTGTTCTGTATCTTTTACCAGAAGACAAGAGTCTAAAAAGATTGTAAGCAAGATGGGAAGAGTCTCTGAGGATGTTGTGCAACTTCCTCAAACAGCGAGATGCGAAGATGTCATCCAGGGCTGATAGCTGGAGCCCGATGATGTTCTGGGCAGTTTTAATGATTCTCTATAGAGCTTTTTTGTCCGCTCCACATCTGCTCCCATACCATGCAAGAATGCCATAAGTCAATGGTGCTGCGATAGTTGGACAGAAGTAGATGCTGAGATAGATTTATCTTCATGAGAATTTTTGGGAAATACATCCTCTTCTGTGCCTTCTTCACAAGCATGTTAGCATTCATAGTCCATGAGAGGTCTTCCGAGATATAAATGCCCAGAAATTTAAAACTACCAACCTTCTCCCTTTGCTTGCTAGAAGCTGGCTGGGAAGGTTACAAATGGTGATCGCATGATCCCGGGATATTGCACCTGTCATAAATGCATGCTAGTGGCCAAATTTTGACCAGGTGACCACAGAGATGCTGTAACAGTGATAAGTGTGAACACCAATCATAAGTCACTTTTTTCAGTGATGCGTCATTCCCTGGCTCTGCCTGCTGCCCCCCTCTGGCCTCAAACTATGGCCCCCTGGGGCCGAAGCATTTTTTTCAGCCTGCGGCCTGCTGCGCTAAACCAAAGGGCTGCCGTGGGGGCAGCGTGGGTGCAGGAGGGCCAAAGCGGTAATGCCACGCAGAAAGTGCTGCAGTGGAGATCTTGCAGCCGCTTCTTCCGTCCCTTTCTGTGCCTCGATCGCTCGCAGAGATGCTCCATTTGCTCTTCGGGTCAGCAGTTGCTTCTCTCCGCTGCTACTCTTGCTGGGAGAGGGAGAGAGCCTCTGTTGTGCAATTTAGCAGTTGTGAGCTGCCACTTTCCTCTACGTCCCATCCGGAAAGCTCTGTGGCACAGAGAACCATCATTCAACGTGGCTGCTGCTTCTCTGCGCTGCGCGCTTTCCGGATGGGACTTAGAGGAATGTGGCGGCTCACAGCTGCTAAATTACACAAGAGATGCTCTCTCTCTCTCTCTCTCCCAGAAAGTGCAGCAGTGGAGGGAAGCAATCGCTGACCCGGAGAACAAAGATGGAGCGGAGCAGGCCCTGAAAGGCTGCTCGGTCAACCCTTGCTGCATAGCGGAAGCCACACATGTGCGAAAGCCATGCATGCACGCATGCGTGTAGCCATGTATACACACATGTGCAGAAGCTCTGCATGCGTGCATGGAAGGCATGTGCACACGCATGTCCGTGCACTCACATTTTCAGTGAATCGGATGTTAAGTGGGTTGAATCCCATCACTGCCTCCCAGAGAGTATTTTTCTCTTGGAAACATTTTCTGCACCATCCAGCTCTATTTTTAAAATAATGAATTTCCCACAGGGGAGCCTGGAGGTCTTCTGTTTGCCTGCAAAATGTTATCCCAGCAATCTTGTAAATTAGATTGCTCCAAGATCTCCAGATATCTCTGCCTTTCAAGCAGCCAAGGCTGCCAAGAAATAGATCTATACAATTAAGTTCTAGTGCTTCTTTCTATGACCATTTCTGAGCTGGCTGAAACAGCCAATAACTTAGTCTGCCAGAAAGCCAGACACCTATTGACACCAACTGTTACCCTTACATGCTTTTCTAGTTAGTTAGTTATTTAGTTAGTTAGTTAGTTTATTTTATTGTCATTGCACCTCATACAATGAAATTAAATGCCGTCTTCAGTGTACATTACAACTACAAAAATAAAAACACAAACACACATCCTTCATTCTATACAATTGAATTGAAAACCCCTGATATTGCATTAGTATTGCACTATACAGTAGAATTCAATATGGCTACTGCCCTGGGATAGAAGCTGTTTTTCAACCTATTTGTCCTTGTTTTCATTATCCTGTACCGTCTGCCACATGGCAATAGTTCACAAAAAGGGTGCATAGGATGAGATGGATCTTTAAGAATGTTTTGAACTTTCTTAAGGCAGCGGGAACTATAAAGCTCTTCCAAGGAGAGGACAGGGCAACCCATGATCCTCTGGGCAATGACGTTGACCCTCTGGAGCGCTCTCCTATCCGCCACTGTGCAATTGGCAAACCAGACACAGGTGCAATGAGTTAAAATACTCTCTATGGTGCAGCGGTAGAAGGTCACCATCAGTTTTCCATTCAGTTGTTGTTTCCTGAGAAGTCTCAGGTGGTGTAATCTCTACTAGGCCCTTTTGACCAGTGCTGCAATGTGAGTTGCCCAAGGTCAGGTCCTCTTTTATGATAACACCCAGAAACTTAAAACTGACCACTTGGCCTCCATGGATAAGCAAAGGCTGGATGTCTGATCTATTGTTTATATAGTCCATTATAAGATCCATGGTCTTATTAGTGTTAAGGACCAAGTTATTGTCTCCACACCACGAAAGCAACCAGTCCACCTCATCTCAATAGGCAGACTCATCCCCACCAGAGATGAGTCCCACCACTGTTGTATCTTCTGCAAATTTAATAATAGCATTACTGGCATGGGTGGGAATGCAGTCATGCACATAGAGAGTATAGCGTCGTGATGGCAAACCTATGGCACGCATGCCCAAAGTGGCACACAAAGCCATGTCACCGGGCACGCGCAGCCTTGCCTATTTGTCTTCCAGGTTTCTGGCACGCGGGATGACCAGCTGTACTTCACGTGCATGGCAAGGCCAAAAACCAGTGTGCACATGTGGGCCAGCTGGTTGTCGGGTGTGTACGTGTGCCAAATCCCGGACGTTTGGCTTTTCTGCAGTGTGATCCCCTCATTTGTGCGGCAGTGCTGAAAACCAGCCTATGCGTGTGTGCCAGCCAGCTGATCGGTGGGCATGCATTCACTCCAGAACCAGGAAGTTCAGCTTTTCTGGTGCACGGCCTCGACGAGCACACACGTCTGTGCACGATATTTCCACGTGATCTTTTTGGCACTTGGTACCATAAAGATGTGTCACCATCACTGGTATAGAGTAAGGGACTCTGTACACAACCCTGTGATGTAGCAATGTTTAGAATAAGGGCTGAAGAGATATGATTACCTAATCTGACCCTCTGAGAGCAGCCAGAGAGGAAATCCATAATCCAAAAGCAGATTGAATAAGAAAGCCCAAGATCCATAATATCCATAAGTTTAAACACTAGTCTATATGGAAGAAAATACTGTGTTTCCCCAAAAGTAAGACAGGGTCTCATTTTCTTTTGATCTCCCACCCCCCGAAATAAGCACTTGGTCTTATTTTCAGGGGGGTCTTATCATTATTTTTTCCCCAGGCATTTTTTAATTTTTTATTCTCTTACATAGCATTTTAAGAATACATTCACATAGCTGTTATTCTTCTATACATTTATCATTATTATACATTTATCATTTCATTTAATAGGTTATAATATACAACTTGGGTTGCTTCATTTACCATCCCTTCTTCCTGTTGTAACACCACCTCATTTTCCCTTTCTTTTCTCTCTCCCTTCTCTACTTCCTTCCTTCCTCCTCTCCTTCCCCTTCCTTCTTCCCTTAGTTTTCTCCCATTCCTCCTCTTCCTTTTCCCCTTCCTACCCTCTCTCCTTCTCTTATTAGGTCTTATTATTTTTGAGGTGAGGAGGTGGCGAGTGTGGTCACCTCATGGCTGCTGCTGTGTTGCAATATTTTCAGGGACGGCTTATTTTCAGGAGATGGATTATTTTCAGGGGAGGGCTTATTTTGGGGAAAACAGGGTAGAACAAAAATTAATAAGGTTGGAAGGTCTTCTAGTCCAACCCCCTTCTCAAGCAGGAGAACCTATATCATTCCAGACAAATGGCTGTCTAATCTCTTCTTGAAAACCTCGAGTAATGGAGCACCCACAACTTCTGGAGGAAAGCCATTCCACTGGTTAACTAATCTTGCTGATCTGAATTTTCTGCTTATTTCTAAATTGGATATTTCTTTAATGATCTTCCACCCATTGCTTCTTGTCCTGCCCTCAAGTGCTTTGGAGAATAGCTAATTCCTTTTTTCTCTGTTAAAGTAGAATAAAGTATGAATTAAAATATAAGAATGAAGACGTGGCATAAAAGGGACAGCTAGAAGCTTGCTTAAAGGGACAGGGAGATGTCATCAGCCTCTAACCACAAGATGTTCCAGCCAATGTCCAAACCACAAGGTTCAAATAAAGTTAGCTAAAGACATGTAGTCCATACCTGTGTCCCAAGAACAAAACGAGAAGTAAGACCCCCATTTACTTATAAGGCCTTCCCCCCAAAATAACCAATAAGAAATGAGTTAAGTATTTCCGTGTTGCGCTGCTTTTGAGAATGTATAAGAACGCGTGCTTCGATAATGAAGGTTGTTCAGAATTTCCAATGCTAGCTACGTGTTAGCTTTCTGCAACTGGCTGCCAAATAAACTTTTCCTGTATCCTGAAAAGTCTAAGCCTGTCATTTTCTGCAAGCCTCTGACAATCCCACAAGTAGTGGAAGGCAGCTTTCATGTCACCCCTATTTCTTCTTTTTGTTAAACTAAGCATAGCTAGATTCCTTTACCATTCATGATACACGATGGTCTCCAGACCCCTTATCTCTGTTGCTCTTCTCTGCACACTTTCTAGGCTATCAACATTTGTAACTACCTACAGTAAATGCAGTAACTGCTATTACTACTACCAAATAGCGCGTGTCACATTTAGCCTGACACATTTAAAATGTGTGAGCCATATAGCAGGGCAGAACATAGTGAATCTACTTTGAATGTATACTATGCAATTATTTCATAGTTGTTATTTTTTTAATCTAGGCCTTTCTTCCACCAGCGAGACTGGCTATTTTAACACCGAACTTATCACCAGACTGTTGGAAATGTAGGCAAAATCAAGGCACGCATTACCACATGTGGTGGTTGTGCCCAAAGGCTAAACAATATTAGGATAGAATACGAAAATGGCTCAAAGAAATTGCTAAACAGCGAATAGATATGAAACCAGAATTATTTTTATTGGGAATACCTACAAGGAATTATGACAAAAAAATCCCACAATATTTAATTATACATATCATAACGGCAGCTAGGATAACATATGCACAAAATTGGAAGAATAATTATATACCAACAGAGGGGAATGTTATAATGAAAGTGTTAAGAGTGTGCAGAGATGGACAAATTTACAAAAGAAATAAAAGAAAAGGAGGAAACAGAATATTATATGGTATGGAATGAGTGGTACAAATGGCTAGAGGACAGGTGTAAAGCTTAAGGAACGAGTAAGTGAAGAAGACACAGGAGCTAGAAAATAGCCAGTGACGTGCAGTCAGGGGAGGCAGGGGAGGCAGAGCCTCACCGCTCTCATCATGAAAATTAAAAAAAAATACTCCAGGAAGCCGCAAAAGTGGCTGGGAGAGGCGCGCGGCTTGGTTTAGCCTCCCTGGACATCTCAGCAGCAGCCCCAAGTGTGCTGATCTCGCCATTTTTTGCATCGGGCGAGCCCGGGATCCTTGCAAGGGGAATGGGACCACGTGTGCAGGAGGCTCCTCAGCTCCAGCCTCAATCAGCGCAGCCGCAGTCCCCTTCATGTTGGCTCAGGAAGGAGGGGAATGGGACCATGTGTGCAGGGGAAGGGGATCGCGGCTGTGCTAATCTGAGGCTGTGCGATGATGTTACCTAGGCATTTTTTGCATCGGGCGAGCCCGGGATCCTTGCAAGGGGAATGCGACCACGTGTGCAGGCGGCTCCTCAGCAGCGCATAGCCTCAGATTAGCACAGCCGCGATCCCCTTCCCCTGCACACGTGGTCCCATTCCCCTCCTTCCTAAGCCAACATGAAGGGGACCGCGGCTGCGCTGATCTGAGGCTGTGCGCTGAGGAGCTGCCTGCACACGTGGTCCCATTCTCCTTGCAAGGATCCTGGGCTTGCCCGATGCAAAAAATGCCTAGGTAACATCATCAGTGCTAGAAGGGAGGGGGGAGGGGGAAGGAGGAGAAAGGAGAAGTTTCTCTTTTCAGAAATGTCTTCTCAGTGGAGCTGTGGCAGCCTGCCTGTCCCTTTCTGACATTTCTGAAGTTTGAACACCCCTGGGTTTTTTTCTAAAGGGTTAGGGATGCAAGGGTCTTGTAACTTGACAGCTTTAAGACTTGTGGACTTCATCTCCCAGAATTCCTCCTCTCGTTCTTCATCTTGATGATGTGCAGACGGGCGGGGGGAGGGAGTTTGAACCGGTTCTAAACGGCACTGTAGATTTGTGAAACCTCTTCTATAGAAGAGGTTAGAACTGGCAGGAACCCACCCCTCCATCATATGTATATAGACAAAGATAAACTGAAATAAGGGGGGAGAAGTACATTTACAACGGATGTATACCGAGATGGAAATGTTGTACAGAAGGAAATGTAAAAAATATTTTTTCTTTTTGTCTTTTTTTTTTTTAAAAAAAACACTTTTTAATATTTTTTAAAAAAATCTAGGCTTTTCTCTTCACAGTTCTGGATTGCCAAACTCATTCTTCCCCTTTCAACCTAAGACAGGCTATATGCGACCCATGGAAATCATAGAAAATCTCATGCATGGGGAAATACCATAATGTAACATCTGTATTTCTTTACTCTGATAGCTTAAGGGCTGTACTTACCTTTCTGTTGAAAATAAAATCTTCTCTATGCTTTAAAGTGGACAGCGTGGTGCCTTAGGGGTTAAGACGCTGGACTTGTCATCTAGATAGCTGACAGCCCAGGTTTGAGACCCGAGCTTCAGGCAAAGGATGAGCTCCCATTCTTGATTCAGTTCCTGCCAAACTAGCAGGTCGAAAGCATACAAATGAGAGTAGATCAATAGGTACTACTTCGGTGGGAAGGTAACAGTGCTTCGTGATGTCAGGCTAACCACATAACTGTGGAAATAGAATAGAAATGAGCATTGCCCCCACCCTAGTCAGCAACAATTAGCGGAGTAAAATCTACACAGACTCCATTACCTTATGCCAGGGGTGTCCAAACTTGGGAACTTTAAGACTTGTGGACTTCAACTCCTAGAATTCTGGGAGTTGAAGTCCACAAGTCTTAAAGTTCCCAAGTTTGGACACCCCTGCCTTATGCAGTATTGGCCCTACCATTAAGGGGGACATGTGGCCCTCCATGAAGTGGGTCCAACATTTTCATAATAGTTAAGCCATCTTTTTGATGTGCATAGCTAAATGTCTATGGAGATTCTCAGTTCCCAGAACTAAAGAAGCTTTTCACATGAGAAGTGAAATGTCTTCAAGAAAAAAAACAAAGTCCAGTTGCCTTTTGGAGGAAAAAAAAGCACTTTTGGGACATCTTTTTTGAAGACATAAGGATTCTTTTATCCTTACAGGATTTGAAGGCTTTATTGGCTCCATCTGTTTTTGGAAATCATCCATCCACATGACTTAAGAACAGGGGAATGGTCCTCGTGCATTAAGGGTAAAAATTATCCTCGCACATATGTGCTAGTCGTTCCTGACTCTAGGGCATACTGCTCATCTCGCTTTCAAAGCCAAAGAACCAGCACTGTCCAAAGATGTCTCTGTGGTCATGTGGCCGGCATGACTAAATGCCGAAGGCGCCCAGAACGCTGTTACCTTCCCACCAAAGGTGGTTCCTATTTTTCTACTTGCATTTTTTACATGCTTTCGAACTGCTAGGTCGGCAGAAGCTGGGACAAGTAATGGGAGCTCACTCTGTTACACAGCGCTAGGGATTCGAACCGCCGAACTACCAACCTTTCTGATCGACAAGCTCAGCGTCTTAGCCCTTGAGCCACGCGTTCCTCCTTATGCATTAAGTATCTTGAAATCATGGTCCCAGTCAGTAGCTGGAAAGGGGTGGTGATAGCTGTTTCTGCTGAGCTGTTTTTGCGTGCTGAGCATAACTCAATTATGCATGCCAAGTAGCTTACCCTGCATGTCCTATTCTGGCCCGATGCCCTGATTCCTGGGACCACGGTTATCTAATCATCAGAACAAAGTACATTTCAATTTTAATAGAATGGGGAGAGATAAATCAAATTTAAAAATGTCCTTGAATGCAGAACAAACATGCAAGTAATAGTTTACTTCAGGTGAAAGAGATTCTTAGAAACTATAAGGTTTAAAAGTGCGTGATCTCACCAGTATGCATGTTAAAAATGAGCACGCTTTGAATTTTGATGCAACTAGCAAGGATTGGCAACCACCATTTCTCTCCAGGTTTTGCTGAATCCATCCACTTGATTATTAGCCATGGTTTGTTTGTTTTTTGTGCCATGGGAAGCTGTAATTCCACAAATTTCCACGAAGAAAATCTGTAGACCCCTATATCGAGAGATATGAGAAGATGAAGGCAAGAGAGCAAGGTTTAACAGAAAATTATCAAATGCAGGAGACTAGATGTCAGGCGCAAAACCATAAATGCTATGTGGGAATTCTTTCATAGAATCATAAACCGGAGCTGATTTATTCAGAATCATAGAATCATAGCATTCTCCCATACAACACCTACATACAGCATTCTCCCATACAACACCTCTCCTGCGCGAGCTGCACTGGCTTCCTGTGGCCTACCGGGTGCGCTTCAAGGTGTTAGTCACCATCTTTAAAGAACTCCATGGCACAGGGCCTAGTTACCTGTGGGATCGCGTTCTGCCCCACACATCCCTGCGACCTATTCGCTTGCACAGAGAGGGACTTCTCTGGGTGCCGTCCTCCAGAGAGTGTCAGAGGGCGGCGCCCAGGAGTAGGGCCTTCTCTGTGATGGCCCCTACCCTTTGGAATGACCTCACCCCAGACATTAGGATAACAACTGATCTCCGCTCCTTCCGTATGAAACTTAAGACCCACCTGTTCCGACTAGCCGGCCTGGCTTAATTTAGAGCTTCTCCACCTCTTGGGCATTTTTAATTGTTAATTTTAATTTTTAAATTTTAACTATCACTGGGGTTTTAATTGTTTTAAAGTATTGTAACATTTATTTATTGTTCCACCTCCTCCATATTGTATTGTTGTGACCGTTGCTAGTGTACGTCGCCCCGAGTCCCTTGGGGGGAGAGGGGGCGACTAAGAAGTCAAATAAATAAATAAATAAATAAATTTGAAGGCATCTTGGAGGTCTTCTAATCCAACCCTCTTCTTGGACAAATGGCTGTCCCATCTCTTCTTAAAAACCTCCAGTGCTGGCTCACACACAACCACTGGAGGCAAACCATTCCACTGGTTAATTGTTCTCACTGTCCAGAATTTTCTCCTTAGTTCCAGGTTGGATTCCAAGCTGACACTTTTATTGTTGCACACCTACAGACAAAATCTTGCCAGATTGAAGGCTCTGTTAGATATAATACGGTGTAATATAGTCTGTATATTATATAGTATACTGTTGTGGCCCAGCAGGAGCCGTTGGAGCTACCACCAGACTCCGACAGCGAGGGTCCCTATGAGTCGGCTCTGGAGGATGTGGAGGACCCTGGGCAGGGTTCTGACTCCGAGCAGGGATCAGAGAGGCTGGTCGGCCACCAGGAGGCGCCTGAGGCATGGAGCAGTGGTGAAAGCCAAAGGAAGGGGGCACCTGATGTCATGCCTTAGAGCAGTGGGGAGGAGTCACGGGACAGTGAGTCAGACATCAGCAGTGAGTAATTAGATGCTCGTTACCGATAACTGTCTTGTGAGCGTGGCAGGCTGGATTGCTGCCAGTGCTATCAGTGCCGAGTTGTGATGAAGGCTTATTTGTGTTGGATTGCTGCCAAGGACCTGTCTGTCTGTCAATAAATCTGGTACCTTATCTGCGGCTCGGAGTGTGTGTGGGTGTGTTTGGAGGTGGTGGTCAGGACAGTATACTATGTAATTTAATCTGTGAATTGTTAGTGAGAGACTGTCTTCACCCTCTTTGTCTAACATATGATCTCTGGAATGAGTTGCCTCTTAATATTCTGGGATGCAACCCTTTCCTCCTATTGAGGAGGTGGATTGAGGATCCACCTCCTCAATAGATACCATCTGTAAGGGTCTGTCCCACCTCTCCATTCAAGAAAGCAGAACTCTTGAAACAATTAACAGTTCAAAAGGAACCCTTTATTGAAGGAATGTGATAGCAAGACAAAGGAAGCAGTACGACATGGTCACTCTCAACCAAGGTTCCTGTGGTTTCAACGCCCTCTATCACGTCTTCTCTGTTTATAAGAATTAAGTCCTGTAGGGCTGTCTCTCTGGTTCCCTCCTCTAGCTTTTGGATAACAAATTTGTCAGCTAGGTTGGTCAGGAACCTATTCGATTTCTCACTTGGTGCGGAATTAGTCTTCCAGTTGATGTCAGGATAATTGAGGTCCCCCATTACTATTGCAGTGTATTTCCTACATATATTTATTTGCGAAAAGTGCATCTATTTTTTCTGCTTGGTTGGGTGGCCTGTAGTATACGCCAATGGCTAAGTCATTCTTTTTTTCTTTTATAGTGGCCCATAGGCATTCTAGAAGGTTTTCGTCTTTGATTTCATGCATTTCTCTTTTTTTATTACACAAATTGTAAAGTTTATTAATTTTACTTCTCACTGGTTTGTTCTGGCATGCTTCTAATGATGTCAGAGTCACCTGGGTCAATTATAGCAAGTGTACATACTCTGTAGTACTTCCCACAAGCTGTTCCCAGTTCAATATTGTTGCCACTGTAGTGATGCACACCAGTTTTGGCCAACATAGCATAGCACTCCATTTCTGATTTTCTCAAAGCAGGACAGTTCTTGGCTAGGATAACCAACTTGGCTTTGCCCCGTCGAATCATTTTCAGAGTTTGTTTATATCCAAGTACATATTTACCACTTTTCATAACCAGCTGAAGCCTGGAGTTTATGGACTCTAAAGACTTTTTCGTCTTCTTGGCGGCCACCATCTTGCCGGCTCATGTCGGCCCTGCTGTTGCCAGAGGAGCCCCTCCAAGATGCCTGGGAAACGAGGAAAGGAAGTGATTTCATGCATTTCTGTAGCAATGTACTGGTCCTTTGCAAGCAGTGCAACTCCAGCTCTCTTTTATGGGGTCTGGGTTTTTTTTTAACAATTCTTATCCCACTATCAGTATGTTCCAATCATGATTTTTGTCCCATCAGGTTTCTGTAATTCCAACTATATCATATCTACCTTCATGTATTGATAGTTCAAGTTCACCCTCTTTGTTCCCCAAACTTTGTGCACTTGTATATAGGCACTTGAGGTCTTTGTGTCTGACTCTGGGTATGCTTTCTGTTCTGACTCCCCCACGCCTGTGAATAAACCAGAACACAGGCTTGGCTGTTTGCCAATGTTTAAATACTGAGATAACGAATCCTTTAATAGACGTAAAATTTGTGTGTTTGGGGGGCTTAAGTACACACACAAGACTTTTCTATGTTGGAAGAACAGATAGTGTGTTTGAACCCTGGGGTTTCAGAATTTCATTTTCAAAGAACTAGACCAGGGGTATCCAAACTTAGCAACTTTAAGATTTGTGGACTTCAACTCCCAGAATTCGTCAGTCAACTAGCAGCTCTATTGCTGAAATTCTTGCAACTGGCTGAGAAATTCTGGGAATTGAAGTCTACAAGTCTTAAAAGTTCCAAGTTTGGAGCTAGACAATGGATTGGACTTCGGCTAGGACCAGGGGTTGCCTAATGAAGAGTTGGGCAAGAGATTTAGAACAAGCAAACAAATTTAATTCTTGGCAGCACAATCTGTTACTAACCTGTGCAATTTGGTAGCACAAGCTGTGATGATGGCCACTAATTTGGAGGGCCTTAATAAAGGTTGGGGAAAATTCACAGTGAAGGTCTTGAACACACAATGTTGTTTATTGGTGGGAATAGCTTATCTCTCTCTACCAGCTGTGGGGGGGGGGTACAGTGATAAGAGAGTTACATTTCCATTTTCTGCCTTTGAGCACCTCAGGGGCACCTGGTTAGCTACGTAGAAACCAGGTGCTGGGTTAAGATGGTTGTTGTTCACAAAGCAGAAGACCGCTTAATATGGTCCAATCCTTCTGCTCTGCTGAAATTAATCAAACAGGTTAAGAACATAACTAGGTGCCCACAAAATATTGAACCACAAACTATCCAACACAGTTCAGCTTGTAGGGCATTTTGTGTGAATACAAGCCATTATGTAGGGATAACACCAGAGGTGGGTTCCTACCAGTTTGGCCAAACTGGTAGTAACTTGGCGGCCTGGAACTGACAACGACCCAGGCCCGCCCCTGAACCGGTTCTCTCTCGGCAGCTCCATAGGCCATCTTGCCTTCTGCGCAGAGCAATTTTTGTTGCCCTGCACATCAAGCGCAGGGCACATGAAGTACGCGTGCAAAGCACTTGCACAGGGCACATCCCTGAGTGAACCAGCAGTAGCGGCATCCAGAACCCATCCCTGGATAACATTAAGAGATGTTAGGTCTCCCATACAACTTCCAGAATCCCACTCATGTCACATGACTATAATGGTTAGTTCATTGGTCAGTTTCAGGAGAGTTCATCAAGTTTCAGGAGAGAAACAGTCACTTGCAAGGTCATCTGGTATCAGATAAAAGAACACCACACTTGGAAGGATTGCATCCAGTTTCGGTCACTGAAATACAAAAATGGTATTGAGATTCTAGAAAGAGTGCAGGGAAGAGCAATACAGATGATTAGGGGATTGAAGACTAAGACTATGAAGAATGGATGCAGGAACTGAGTATATCTAATTTAATGAAAACAAAGAACTAGGGGTGACATGATAGCATTATTACAATATTTGAGGGGCTGTTACTAAGAAGCGGGGGTCAACCTATTCTCCAAAGCACCTGAAGGCAGAACAAGAAGCCATGGACGGCAACTAATCAAGGGTCCAACCTAGAACTAAGCAGATGGCTTGCCTTCAGAAGTTGTGGATGGTCTAATACTGGAGGTTTTTAAGATATTGGAGAGCCATTTGTCTGAAATGGTATAGGGCAGGGGTGTCAAACTTGCATCATCATGACAGTGTAATGTGATGCATAGTGAGTTTTTCCCCTTTGCTAAAACAGGCAGGGGTGTGGCCAGCGTGTGATGCATCCGCCCCTTGGGCCATGAGTTTGACAGCCCTGGTGTAGGAT
This sequence comes from Natrix helvetica, assembly GCF_964273705.1. Lineage (NCBI taxonomy): Eukaryota > Metazoa > Chordata > Lepidosauria > Squamata > Natricidae > Natrix > Natrix helvetica. The sequence continues at coordinate 5,775,873 of NC_138562.1, forward strand.
CTCCCGCGTGAGCAGGGGTTTGGACTAGAAGACCTCCAAGGTCTTCCATTATACTTATCCACTGCCCCAGGGATGAAATTCAGCAGGTTCTGACAGGTTCTGGGAGAAACGGTAGTGGATATTTTGGGAGAACCGGCAAACACCACCTCTGGCTGGCCCCAGAGTGGGGTGGGAATGCGGATTTTGCAATATCCTTCCCCTGCCATGCCCACCAAGCCACACCCACAGAACCGGTAGTAAATAAATTTGAATTTCACCACTGCACTGCTCCCTCAGTAGACCACAGAAAAGTCATTTAAAAAATGCCCTCCTAGTATATTGGGAGATGACTGGTTGTAAATTGGAAGTATCTCTTGCTGAAATTCTTGAAATTTTCTTTTTTTCATCACAATAAATCTTATTAAAGAAGAATCTGTAGGAATCTTGCTTTTAAGAATTACTTTCCAACGGAAGGAAATACCTATCGCTTAAGGTTGAAGTGTGAAGTTGAAGTGCCTTGCAGAATTCACCACACTAATGTTGTTCCCTAGTTGTGTAATAGTGAAGTAGGTATGAAATGTCTGCTAGCAAGCAACCAGGTTCAGAGAGCACCAAGAAATCCAAATAGCTTCCAAAAACAATCCTGATACTAATTCATCAAATCCATGTTAGGGGCTCACCTTCTATGTGAATAGGGCAGTTTGGGATAGCCTTTTCTTGTCATTTTTCTGAAAATCTGTGCCCACAGAGTTTATGCTTTCTCTGAAAGAATCCCACACCTTCCCTTGTCTATTTTAGACCACAAAAGATCCGTGTTGATCTTTTGGCTATGTTTTTGCTTGGAGTACCTTGGATGGTCCGAAGGCAGAAGGGCACAGAGTTTACCTGGAATTAGTCATACTCTTTGAGGTGGTGAAGTAGCTGAGTGTTTAAAATGCTGAGTTTGTCAGCTGGAAAGCTGGCAGCCCAGGTTCGAGACCCAAGCATCACACAATGGCGTGAGCTCAGAGGTAGGTTGCTGGTGGTTCGGACAAATGGGTAGTAGAAGTGCAGGCCTGGGTCACAGAACCGGAAGCGACCCAGGCCTGCCACACCCCCAAACCGGTTCCCTTGCCATCACTGGGCTGCCGTCATTTTGGATTTCAGTGACTGGGTGTGCGCAGTTCACTGTAAATTGTTCTGCGAATGCACGCAGAACAATTTGCATTGAACAGGGCACGTGTGCGCAACGCACATCAGGCCCCCACGCAGGTTGCAAACCAGTAGTAAAACTGGCAGCAACCCGCTCCTGAGTGAGTTCCCATTCTTGCTCCAGCTCCTGCAAACCTAGCAGTTCGAAAGCATGCAAATGCAAGTAGATAAATAGGTACCGCTTCACTGGGAAGGTAATAGCCTGATCTGATGCTGGCTACATAACCATGGAAATATCTTCAGACCAAACCGGCTCAATGCAAAAACAAAGCCTTGAAACAGAGATGAGCAGCGCCCCCAGAGTCTGCAATGACCTGCTAAATAAAATCCACAAAGAGATCTTTACCTTTCACTGGACAAAGTGGGCTAGCTGAATAGAGAATCATGCCAGGCACTGAGCATCACATCAAGCTGCACATGCCAGCAACGAACAGAAGAGTCTGCCTTCCAAAGGGAATTTGTTGGCAAATCTCCTGCCAAACTCTTTGCTGTGCTTGAAGGTTTAGGTTTCAGCCTTCTGAACAGCAGATGTCAATAATAACCCACCATGGGGGGTGCACATTAGCCTTAGTGGTGAGATGGGCCGATCATTTAGTAGCAAACTGCTGTGGGGCTGGCAGCTTGCAGGCCATTTATATCTCCTTCTTGTTGAGAAATCCTGCTGCAAAGCTCCCCCCCTCCTTAAAATGGGGGTGTTTGAATAGCAATCCCTTCCGAGCAACAAATTCAACCTGAGTTTGAGAGAAAGGGGAAAGAGGGGAAAACGCTGATCTTTCTTTTAACCCATCCTTTCTGTCATCTACTGTAGAACCAGCAAAATTTAACTACCAGAATTAGTTAATCAGTTATATTGCTGATTTCTCTTTCACTCTCTTTTGCCAAAGGTGAGTTTATACAGAATTATGCATTCTGATGGCAGTGGTGGGATTCAATTTTTTTTACTACCGGCTCTGTGGGTGTTGCTTGGTGAGCTTGGCTTGGTGGGTGCGGCAGGGGAAGGATACTGTAAAATCCCCCTCCCCTCCCCACTCCAGGGGAAGGATACTGTAAAATCCCCCTCCCCTCCCCACTCTAGGGGAAGGATATTGCAAAATCTGCATTCCTTCTCCAATCCAGAGGAAGGATACTGTAAAATCTCCATTCCCTCCCCCCTCCAGGGGAAGGATATTGCAAAATCCCCATTCCCTCCCCCCTCCAGGGGAAGGATACTGCAAAATCTCCATTCCCTCCCCACTCCAGGGGAAGAATATTGCAAAATCCCCATTCCCTCCCCACTCCAGGGGAAGGATACTGTAAAATCTCCATTCCCTCCCCACTCCAGGGGAAGGATACTGCAAAATCTCCATTCCCTCCCCACTCCAGGGGAAGAATATTACAAAATACCAATTCCCTCCCCCCTCCAGGGGAAGGTAACTGCAAAATCTCCATTCCCTCTCGATCAGCTGGGACTCGGGAGGCAGAGAATAGATGGGGGGGCAGGAGCAATCAGAGGAGGTATTTACCGGTTCTCTGAACTACTCAAAATTTCTGTTACTGGTTCTCCAGAACTGGTCAGAACCTGCTGAATACCACCCCTGATTTGGACCCTCTGCACAGCACACAATTAGGATATAAAGGTCATAAGGACCCAAAGTTTCTGCATTTTAGAAGTTGTAAATGTACATCATGCCAAAAACTGCTGAATCTCTCATGACAGCCTGGCATGAGGTTCAGTCCCCATTCCATCCACAGGATATATATAAATATAAATATAAATATAAATATAAATATAAATATAAATATAAATATAAATATAAATATAAATATAAATATAAATATAAATATAAATATAAATATAAATATAAATATAAATATAAATATAAATATAAATATAAATATAAATATAAATATAAATATAAATATAAATATAAATATAAATATAAATATAAATATAAATATAAATATAAATAATATAAATATAAATATAAATATAAATATAAATATAAATATAAATATAAATATAAATATAAATATAAATAATATATATATATATATATATATATATATATATATATATATATATATATATATATATATATATATATATATATATATATATATATATATATATATATATATATATTTGTTTTCGTAGATTTTCACGGGTGTAGGTATGCTGGTTTTTTTGTATTCGGGTCTTTTCCCGTGTAAGGTTGAGATTGTCTTTGCAACGTTTCGGCAGGATCTCACCTGCCATCTTCAAGCTTAAAACATTTTAAGCCCACAGCTTGAAAATGGCAGGTGAGATCCTGCCGAAACGTTGCAAAGACAATCTCAACCTTACACGGGAAAAGACCCGAATACAACAAAACCAGCATATATATATATATATATATGTATGTATGTATGTATGTATGTATGTATGTATGTATGTATGTATGTATATATATATATATATATATATATATATATATATATATATATATATATATATATATATATATATATATATATATATATATATATATGGCTTTGTGTTGATTGGACTGGGTGAATAAATGTACGGTAGGGTGTCACCAAGGTCTTCTGAAAGTCTTTGGAGATGGATGGAGCTGATGGAAGAGGGGAAAAAATGCAAAGAGGAAAGTTTTCTCTAGAAAAAAATGTCTTGGAAAGCCTTCCTCATTTGGATTCTACTTAGATGCTTGTTGGGTTAGCCTGTGTTTAACTGGGAACAAAACAGGAGCTTGATCTACATTCAGCTTGATCACCTCACTCTAGATAAGAGGTTGGCAACCCACAGCTCCGGAGCCACATGTGGCTCTTTTATCCCTCTTCTACAACTCCCTCCTTTCATCCCTCTGCTGCGGACAGAAGTGGCTGACACCACTGCTGTTGCCACCTCCATGGCAAGCCCGCCGCTCTTGCAGTACCTTGCACAGCACAGTGAAATGTAGCATGCTTCACAATGGGGAGATGGGGTCCCCTCCTCCTCTTCGAGACCATTACGACACGGAGCCACAATGTGACCCTGCCCCACCGCCTCTGGCAACAGCAACGGTGTCCGCTGTGGCGCGGGTTGGGCCAGTGGCTCGGGGCGGAAAGAAGGTCATGTGTCTCCATGAGCGATTGAAGACCACATGTTAAATTCCAGGCAAGCTAACGTATTGCTCATGCCTATGCACAAGAATTTAGTCAACTAAATTCAAGGAGGGGATGGACTTCAAGCATGTGTAGTGTCAACTCATAAAGCATTTCCATGTCTGTTATCAAGTTGACATGGGAGCAAAGGGGGAAGAGCATTCCGTGCATACCTTTGGCTAGAGTCGGATCTCAGATTACTACAGCGGGCTTGTGAGGCCTGGAATTTTACAACCTGCTGCAGCACCTTGTTGGAGAATGTGATTTATGACACAGAGTGAGGGGAGGGGAGAAACAGGGGTAAACTTCAGCCATAACTTAAGTGAGGTCAGATCTGGCTCCGCGCAGGTATTGCTGAAATGTTGTTCCTAATAAATGACTGGATTTCTTTTGAATCTTGGCTCGAGGCTTGTAAGTTAATTAGGGCATCTTTCGGAAACCTGACATGTAGATTTGTAAGGATTTTAGGCTGAGTCCTATCCACCACTGGCTGTGCCTCTTCTTTGCCTTCTCCTATAGAAAGGATCCGTTGTTCTTCTTCAAGGATGTTTTTAGTTTTAACTTTCCCATCCAGCCTGCAAGCCAGGGATTTTCTGATGGTTTGCCATTCCAATACTAACCAGGTTTGCCATTCCAATACTAACCTGGCTAGCTGTTTGAGAGCAGGCAAGGTCAAGCAGAGTAAGCAGACTAAGTCTGCTGAGTACAAAAGGTCCAAGTTCAATTCTAGATGATTTCATGAACAATTCATGTAATTTTCTGTGCAACAGTTGATCACTTTTTGGAATGCTTATTCAACTTTCCTCTCTGGGATTCTTAGGAGTCTTACAGGATATATATTTTAAACACTGATAGTAGTATTGGTGAAGTGAAATAGATGTTGAGCCATTTGAACCTTCCTTTAGATATGCAGTGATTTTAAAGCACTTGTACCGGAAAGATGTTAACAGCTTGACCTGATTTTACCTAGGTTCCCACATTAATGATGGACACCCAATTTTCGGAATTCACCCCTGATATCACCCCTATCATGTTGGCTGCTCATACCAACAACTATGAGATCATAAAGCTGCTTGTCCAAAGACGGGTCACCATCCCACGGCCACATCAGATCCGATGCAACTGCGTAGAATGCGTCTCCAGTTCAGAAGTGGACAGCCTGAGACATTCCAGATCGAGGCTAAACATCTATAAAGCTTTGGCCAGTCCTTCCCTCATCGCCTTATCTAGCGAGGACCCGATCTTGACAGCCTTTCGGCTGGGTTGGGAGCTGAAGGAACTTAGCAAGGTGGAGAACGAATTCAAGGCTGAATACGAGGAGCTTTCCCAGCAGTGCAAGCGGTTTGCAAAAGACCTACTGGATCAGGCACGCAGCTCCCGAGAACTGGAAATCATCTTGAACCACAGGGATGATCAGAGTGAGGAGTTAGATCCCCAGAAGAGCCATGATTTGGCCAAGCTAAAGGTAGCAATAAAGTATCATCAGAAAGAGGTAAGGCTTCTTATTTCTTCTTCTGTTGTTATGTGTGAGGATCTTTTTTCCCTTCCCTGATTGCTGATTGTTAGAAATTCTGTTTATATGTAGCACCACAGATCAAACAAAGAGTACAGTCATCATGTGCTTTACTACTTAACTGCTTAGCCATAACAGGAAACTCTATTTAGAACAAAAGAACATGGGTTATATACCACAGGTCCAAACTTGTAAACACTGCCATTTACTAGCTGAATACTACTGTAGTCATTGCATAAAAATACATTCCAACAAAATGTATTCTAATACTGATCTTCTAATCTCCAATAGCATCTAAGGAATTGGAATTGTGGTGCGTCTCTATTTCAGATTAAAATTCTTGCTTGAAGTCAGGTTTCCTAGTTTTTTCAGACTTCTGATAAAGATTGGTCATTCACTGAGTAATGTCTTGAATATCCATCAGTCCTTTGAGTGAGGCCTACCAGAAAACAAACTTCACAAGGTTGACTAGAACAACACTTTACTGAAATAGATTTTTTAGATTCTGCTAGTATATTTTCCCCCTCTCCCTTTTACATCAACAAAAATCAAGGTGAGGTCACCTTAAGTTTCTTTCTAATGCCAGCTTAATTCATGTTTTAGTAACTACTGTATTCCTTTTCCTGTGGTATTCTATAGTACTACAAAGGAATCAAACCAATGCTTTTATTTAGTGGGTAAATAAATACAACAAAAAGCAAATGTCAGGCACAAGAAATCAGGAATTGGGGTTGTTCAAACAAGTTCAAGTTTATTTCTTGACAAGAATCTGAACTACTAATGTTCAACTACTTATCTACCACATTGGTGGTAGATAAGAGTCAACAGAATTCAAGGAGGGCCTTGGCTTAGAACTCTTGTGGGTGGAAAGGGACTCGAGGAGGGACTGAGCTAACCGGCAGGATGTGTTCTAGATTGTTTTCAAATGCCAGATCTAGAATGCCCCCAAAAGTTTATGTTTCAGAAGATTTGCTTCTGGAAACTGCCAAACTGCAACTTCAAGTGCCAAATGTGCTCTAAATTGGACAAAATATTAATCATAACGAAAGGCATGGGGCGATATGGTGGGAGACAAGGAGCAGGCTGTTTTCATGGAACACAGGGACAATGTCTTTTGCATTCCAGATCTTTGGTCTCAGTTCCTGTACCCAGTTAAGAGACCTTCAGAGGTCTTGGTTTTCAGTTGCTGCTTCTAAATGCCAGATAGGTCTGTCATAGGTCTCCCCCATTTGTAATTTAAGCATTCATGAGAGGACTGACCCAGGGGTGAAATTCAGCAGGTTCTGACAGGTTCTGGAGAACCGGTAATGGAAATTTTGAGTAGTTTGGAGAACCGGCAAATACCACCTCTGGTTGGCCCCAGAGTGGGGTGGCAATGGGGATTTTGCAATATCCTTCCCCTGGAGTGGGGAGGGAATGGGGATTTTGCAATATCCTTCCCCTGTCACGCCCACCAAGCTACACCCACAGAACCGGTAGTAAAAAAAAAATGCATTTTACCACTGGACTGAACTGATCGATATATCAAGGTCTGGCTAGCTCCAGAAGTAGGAGTGCCTTTTTGGAGATGTTTGCCAGCTCTGTTTAGGTTTGGCATCAATTGGGGCAAGGGTGAATGTGTGACAATCATCATTCAGGAATTTCATGTCTTTCAAGGGTGTTGAACCACAGCTTATCAGATATAACAACCTGTTTATTAAGTTGAGCTCTAGGGTTTTTGGGGATTGTTGCTGTCATGCCTGCTCTGATCTGATTCCTTAAAAAAGAAAGACCCTCGACTCCATTTGGTTGAAGTGAAAGGTTCGCTTACTAAAAAGATGTTGGCTGCAGTAAAGACAAACTAGCTCTAGGTTTCCCACACTCAAAAAATACAGAAAAGTGTCCCCTCATCCCAGCCTTCCCCCCCCCCGTGACCTATCCATCTTCAGCCAATCAGAACTCACCTGAAGTGTTTTGAGAATGCTGAGATGTTTTGAGGTAATCAACATTCTTTCTCAGGGTGCCTGGCCTTGGATGCTGGTACAAACTGGTGCCAAGCTTCTCTGGTCTTCATCACATGTCAATCCCCCCTTCCCTTCCCCCCTTCCCATCATGTACACACACAGCTTTGTTGCCCATCTATCCTTCCCGTCTCTTTCTAGCCTTTGATGGCAGGATGCCTGTGAGGCACCAAGCTGAGCCTGGCAGACCTGTCAATTATCTGGTACCATCCATCCTGATGCACAGCAACCTCCTTATCTGAACTTCTTGACTCCATTTTTGGGTTGGCATTTTTGGGTTGACATTTCTCCAGACTTATGGCTTTGATGGCTTTCTCTAAGAGCAAGGTCTGAGGCAGCTCAGGAGTTCATGGCTACCATGATAACCAAGAGGCCAACCTGGGATCATGACCCCACACTGGTCCCTGTTGGAGTGGCAGCTGTGTGAAGTGCATTAAAGAGTTGGTAAATGGACAGTATTTGAAGTTCCACAGAGAAATCTCAGCTGCTCTGCAGTTGAGTGAGATGTTTTATCTCTAGACTGTTCCTTCTCAATATGACCATCTTGAGATGAACACCACTGGCTCTCCAACGTGGAAACAAAATTGCCAAATTGCTCAAGACTTTTGCTTAGTTCCACATCCACCCACTCATACCCAATTAGCATAAATTGTTTGAACTCTAGTCAGCTCTGAAAAATGTGTGGGAATCATACAAACGCATCTAGAGAGTGGTGACAGATGGCATTTCCTGGTCACACTTACAGTTTATTCATGGCGGCGTGCTGCTGTGAAAACAGAGTAACATTCTTCCACTGCACGGTGCACCTGCTGCAACCTTTTAGTAGCAGCATATGGGAGTGCCCCATGGCAGGCAGAGGTTGGAGAGAAGGAAGGGCGATAGAACATAGAATTGTTCTATCATGCATTCAGTTTTGGTCGCCACGGTGTAGGAAAGATGTGGCGACTCTAGAAAGAGTGCATAGAAGAGCAACAAAGATGATTAGGGGACTGGAGGCTAAAGGATATGAAGAAAGGTTGCAGGAACTGGGTATGCCTAGTTTAATGAAAAGAAGGACTAGGGGAGACATGATAGCAGTCTTCCAATATCTCAGGGGTTGCCACAAAGAAGATTGAGTCAAGCTATTCTCCAAGGCACCTGAGGGTAGAACAAGAAGCAATGAGTGGAAACTAATCAAGGAGAGAAGCAACTTAGAACTAAGGAGAAATTTCCTGACAGCTAGAACAATTAATCAGTGGAACAACTTACTTCCAGAAGTTGTGAATGCCCCAATACTGGAAGTTTTAAAGAAGATATTAGACAACCATTTGTCTGAAGTGTTGTAGGGTTTCCTGCCTAAGCAGAGGGTTGGACTAGAAGACCTTCAAGGTCCCTTCAAACTCTGTTATTCTATTCTATTCTATTCTATTCTATTCTATTCTATTCTATTCTATTCTATTCTATTCTATTCTATTCTATTCTATTCTATTCTATTCTATTCTATTCTATTCTATTCTACAATCTTAGGGCAGGAAGGTTTTGGAGATTTTCTAGTCCAACATCGTGTTCAAGGTAAGACACCTTATACCATCCCATTCAAAGGTTGTACAGTCTATTTTTGAAAACCTCTAGTGATGCAGCATCCACAACTTTGGGGGGCAAGCTATTCCACTGAATATGTTGTCATCCCTATGAAATTTCTCCTTATTTCCAGCTTTGATCTTTCCTTGATAAATTTCCACCCATTACTTTCTGTCCTGCCCTCTGGTGCTTTGGAGAATAGGTTATCTTCTCTGTGATAACCCCTCAAGTGCTGGAAGACTGCTATCATGTCACCCCTAGTCCCTCTCTTTGTTAGACTAGACATACCTAGTTACCCAGTAGTGGGTTCCTAACCGGTTTATACCAGTTTGTTGAGAGAGAGTGTTTTGCACATGTTCAGTTTACTGAAAACTGTTCTGCACATGTGCAGAAACATGCCGGTGATGGGAGAAGAGACCAGGGAACCGGTACAGGGGTGTGGCAGGCCTGGGTCTCCACCAGTTCCAGTGACCCAGGCCTGAAAACCACTACCGGCTTGGCTGAACCAGTCCGAACTGGTAGGAACCCACCTCTGTAGTTACTTCAACATGCAGCATACCGCTGCATGTGATGGACTGATGGATGCAGAATGGGACAATTTGCCTCAGCCAAATCACCATGGCCAATTTTCCATAGCCAACTCACTGTGGGACAATTCAACAATTCAATTTAATTATTTAAAATAATTTTTAAAATAGTTTAATTGTTGTCATTCACATTTCAATTTGTCACTCCTTTGGCATCATTTCTTCAATAATTCTATTCCACCATTTCTTCAATATTAGTATAACTTTTTTTCACAAGTTGGAGAGTTGTCCCAGAGTTAGTTGGCCATGGTGCGTTGGCACATGGTGTGATTGGTCCTACAGCAAGATGGTTGCCGCAGTTGGCTGTGGCAGGTTGGCCATGGTGATTTATTCTACAGGGAGTTGCCCACAGCATGTTAGCTGTGGTAAGTTGCCATAGACCTGATGAAGATATGGACTTAGTGAAGCCTTACTGTGGACTTAGAGAAGGGTGGTATTGAATAGATTGGGGTCCAAAACCTGGAGTTTCTGCCAACTCAGGGGCTGTGTTTGGACCATATATTTAAGCTTGATGGTTGGATCATACATCATCAAATAGGCTTGGCTTGCATTTAATTTGTAGAAGGTGAAAAAAGAAAGAGATTTAACCTGGCTAATCCTTGTTGATGTTTTCTTATGAAAAAAACCTCATAGTTTCACAGTTAGTTTATTGTGGATTCTCAGCCCATAACTTTTTTAATGCATATTTTTATTAAAATAAAATTTTGCAAAGATTGAAAAAGCTACAGAAACCAAGAAGAAGAAATAGAAAGATTACAAAAGAGTAAAAGAAAAAGTAAAGACTAACAAAAAGGAAAAAATGAATGGTATCTAAAGAAGTGAGCATCAATTGCTATATGTATTTGTATCTAGTACCTTTTCTCTTTTTCACAAGTCCACCATGAATGATAAAATATCCATTCTTTTGATATTTCCAAACAGTCATTGGAAGTACCTGTAGATCTCTTAGACAATATCTCTAGTGTCATATCATTGCAATGCTTATTTTTAAAAAAATCTTAATAATTTATATTTCCTGTTGAGAATCAAAAAGGAAGTTGAAGTCCATCATTGGGAGCTCCTTCTGTTCTTCTGCTCCCCTTCCCCAGTTGTTCAAGATGTCAAAAAGTTAGGCATTAAATGAGGAATTGTTTACCTGCCTCTTTAGGAAGGGTTATACTTCAGCCTTCCAGCCATACCTTCTGCCTTGAACAGTGGTGGGATTCACCCGGTTCGTATCTATTGGGGAGAACCGGTTGTTAACTTTCTAAGCAGTTGGGAGAACCGGTGGTTGGAAGAAATCTCCTTTTGTTTTTTTCCCCATTTCACAGGGCTAATCCTGTAAGGAAGGCAGGAAGGAAACATTCTGGTGTTGTTTCTAGCCTAATTTTTATTGCCCTGCTTACAGAAACTGCCTCTCCGGTTAACCCTTAGGACACTGTCACAGCTAAGGCGAAGCGCCCATCGACCCAAGTGGTATTGAGGTGGCCACACCCACACAGTCACATGACCATCGGACCACACCTACCCAGCTTGTTTGTTTGCTTGTTTGTTTGTTTGGATTTATATGCCGCCCTTCTCCAAAAGGACTCAGGGCGGCGTACAACATTAAAAAAAACACACATCCCAAAAGTTTAAAAAAATTAAATACATATCCAAAAAAAAAAACAATTTAAAAGACAATACATTTAAAATAAGTTAAAATTAACAGGCCAGGCCAGCTAGCTGGAAAAGCCAGCTGGTCATTATGGCAGAGAACTGGTTGTTAAATTATTTGAATCCCACCACTGGCCCTGAAGATTTAAAAAGGCCTCTTGATCTGGTTTAAAATACCCTTCCAAATACAACTCAGATCAGGATTGAATTGCAAAGCACGTGCAGTATGTGAAGGAAGAGTGAAAAGCTCAGAAAGAGGGGGAAGGCTGAGAAAGTCATGGTTGAATGCACTTGATGAAATCTTTAAAAATAAAAAATGGTGAGAAGTTTAAGAGGAAAAGGAAATGTATGAAGCAGAAGATGGAGGAGATGAAAGACTGAAAAACTATGGAGATGCATCGTGAAGGATATCATTTAGATTTTTCTTTTCTTTTCTATTTCCAATTCTTGCTTATACTTTTTTGGCCTTTATGTAACAGTACTTACTAGAAAGGGAAATGCTGCAGGGATGTGCAAGTAGGTACATCCCTGATGGAGAAACACTAGCATCACTTTAATCCTGCTAATTCTAACCCAGCAGGAGTCAAAAGGATTGGAGACTCATGTTAGTTTAATCAGTAATATCTCCATCCCCAAATGCCATGGATCCTTACTGTAAATTTAGAAGTGATCACTCTGATTCATAGTATTGGATTCTAAGGAAATGTTTTGGTCTATTCTGTCCAACATTGTCTTCTGTTAATCTAGATCCGTGATGGCGAACCTATGGCATGCGTACCACAGGTGACACATGGAGCCATATCAGTGGGCATGCAAGCTCAGCTCCAGCACGCACTGGCCACCTGATTTTCTGACCTTCTGGGCCCACCTGAAGTTGGGAAACAAGTTATTTTCAGCCTCCGGGGAGGCAGGGAGGATGTTTTTGCCCTCCCCAGTCTCCTAGAAAGGCTCTAGAGCCTGGAGGGAGAAAAATGGGTCCACTGTGCCATCGTGTGCCAAAAGCGGGCTGGGGCAGGGCGGTTGGGCACACATGCACTGGGGGAGGGTCCATAGAATTATGGGTGTAGGCATGTGCGCACACGATCCCCCTGCGCTTGTCCCACCTTTTGCACGCGATGGCAAAAAGGTCAGGCATCCCTGATCTAGAAAGTTTTGTAGTCCACAAGCCAAGCCTTTCTCATGATATATGAAGGCTTTTTCATTTAATTGGAATTGGTGAAATGTTATCTCTCAATATTAATACCTTTGTGAAACTTCCAATACGTCCCATTCTTTCGTGAGACCAAATAAGTCTTGACCTCTCTTAGAGCAAACTAATTGTTAAACTATGGGAAAGGTCTATGTAATTTTGATGTGAAGTGCAAGTCAGGATCGATTCATTTCAGCAAGAAGTAGATCTTGATTAAGAGGTCCGCCATCCCTTCTAGATTTGGTAGGAGATTTAAAGTGGTACCCTGTTTCCCTGAAAATAGGATCTTCCTGGATAATAAGCCCAATCAGGCTTTTGAACGCATGGACTAAAATAAGCCCTCACCTGAAAATATTGCAACACAGCAGCAGCCATGAGGTAAAAATGCTTGTCACCTCCTGCACCTCAAAAATAATAAGACCTCCCCAAAAATAAGGCCAAGTGCTTATTTCGAGGGTCAAAAGAAAATAAGTCCCTGTTTTATTTTGGGGGGAAACACAGTATAGGGTCTCCTACTTGAGCAGGGGATTAGACTAGAAGACTTACTAGGTCCCTTCTGACGACAACAACAACCTTGGACCTCCACCAAGGTGGTTGTAAGTGCTGGCATTTCTTGGAGTCTATCAATATCAATACTTATTGATTTTAATTTTTCTGAATTCATTTTTTCCCAAAATTGAAATTTGGCACAGTGCAAAGCAAGTCATTCTCCTACAGTTGCTGTAACAAAACTTTTCACACACTTTTAATTTAAAAAAAACATTTTCCAGCATGTCTATAATAAACAAAATGACAGAATGCTTCCATAAAGTTATTTGTTGGAAAGTAGAGTTGAGAGTAAGAAGGATAAGCAGTAATAGAGGGGAAATTCCTTCTAGTCTATGGGTGTTCTATGATTAGCCAGGGACAGTCAGCCATTTTGTACATATAAAAGGCTCTCAAAATTCCAACAGGCCTACCAGTTCACAAAGCCTTTTACATGATCTATTGTGGATGGACCTCCACCCTATCTCAGACACTGATACAGCAGCCTCACCAGAGGGCTATAGGCTTAAAAACATCTGCTGTGGATGAACAACTGTGTCACCCAAACATTTCCAAGTTGTCAGAATATTCAGGCAATCCAAAACAATACAGGTAGTCTTCCATTTACAACAGTTCATTCAGTGACTGTTCAAAGTTAGAACAGCATTGAAAAAAGGACTTATGGCTGTTTCCCACAGTTACAACCTTTGCAACATCCCCATAATCAAGTATTCAAAATTCAGAAGCTTGGCAACTGGTTCATATGGGTGTGTGTGTGGGGGAGATTTGGACACTAAGAATAGTTGGTCGAAGAACTGATGCCTTTGAACTATGGTGCTGGTATAAATTATTGCCTATACCATGGACTTTTGGGGTAACTAGAGAGGTGATAAATCATATAAAACACTCACATCAATAGAAGCTAAAATTGTGAGACTAAATCTGAAGTGTGCTTGATACGCTAGGATGGATGGCACTTGCCTATGAAGTCTCCAATAGTTGGACATGACTGAATTCCCAATGGTCTAAACCCAATCTTTTTCTTAGGATCACATAATTCATATATATATGCTGGTTTTGTTGTATTCGGGTCTTTTCCTGTGTAAGATTGATATTGTATTGGCAACATTTCAGCCAGGTCTCACTCACATATATTCAGGCTGTTGTTTTTGGCTTAAAGTGCGAACGGAGCTGCTGTCTTTCTGTAAATCTTGGTGGGAGGGTATATATATATATATATATATATATATATATATATATATATATATATATATATATATATATATATATATATACACATACATACATACATACATACATACATACATACATACATACATACATATCATCACATGAATAGAGGAGTTGGATTTTGTTAATCCAGTTTAGAAGGGGTCTAAGAATTGCTTAGGGGTGGCTCAGTGGCTAAGACACTGAGCTTGTTGATCAGAAAGGTTGGCAGTTTGGTGGTTCGAATCTCTAGCGCTGCATAACGGAGTGATCTCCTGCTACTTGTCCCAGCTTCTGCCAACCTAGCAGTTCAAAAGCATGTAAAAAATGCAAGTAGAAAAATAGGAACCACCTTTGGTGGGAAGGTAACAGCGTTCTGTGTTTAGTCATGCCTGCCACATGACCATGGAGATGTCTTCAGACAGCGCTGGCTCTTTGGCTTTGAAACGGAGATGAGCAACCTCCCCCTAGAGTCTGGAACAACTAGTACATACAGTATGTGCAAGGAAAACCTTTACTGTTACCTTTAAGAATTGCTGCAGCCAATTTGCTGTGACCAACTCATCACTGCCCACTTGCCATGGCCAACTCAGTTACACTAATATCAAATCAATGGTGAAATAGAACCCTTAAAGAGAGGATGCTAAAAGAGGGACAACATGAAATGTAAGTGACCAAAATTAAAATTATTTTAAATGATTACATTGAATTGTTGAGTTGTTCCATAGCGAGTTTTCCCATGGCGCATTGGCTGCGGCAAGTTGTTCCATTCCGTGTTAGAAGTGTATAACCTCAATCCTTCTGGGAAAAAAATACTGTCTTTATTCCAAATAGAAGAGGAATCAATTTCATGCATCACGGCTACTGATCTCGAGGATACCACTTAAGAGGTGGATCCATAACCATTTGAATAACTATATTCAACATATTTCATTGTAGCACATGATTGTCTATGAAATGATTTGGCAAAGATCATTGGATTCAAGAGAAGTTTCTTTGTCTTCCAGGAGGAGAAAAAAAGCCTTCTGTTTTCTAAAGGTTCCAATGAAGGCTCTCTCTCTCTCTCTCTCTCTCGAGAGAGAGAGAGAGAGAGAGAGAGAGAGAGAGAGAGAGAGAGAGAGAGAGAGAGAGAGAGAGAGAGAGAGAGAGAGAGAGAGAGAGAGAGAGAGAGAGAGAGAGAGAGAGAGAGAGAGAGTTAAGACTCTCTGGAGCCACAAGCTAGAAACCCGGTGAAGTTTTTTCAGGCGTGAAGATAAATATGTGCATGAATCCGTAGGCAAAGATCCTTGGGCAAAACTGTCAAAAGCAGTTAAAAGAGCATGTATCAAAAGACAAATATTATGAATAAACTTTGCTACTTTATCCACTTCAATGACACGCGAGTGGTCATTCTGCACTAGAGTACCCTGCCTCTAATTCCACGAGGTGTTTCAATATTTAAAGCAATTGTTGAAAAGAAAGTGGAAGAAGGAAGAGGATGGCAGATTATTGATCAAGAGGTCTGTAATGTGCAGCATCCTGTTTTTCGTGTGTGTGTTTTTTTCATTTCGGAGAGAGAGACTTGGGTTCACCTCTATCTGCTCAACTGAATGCCTTAAATTAGCTGCCTACAGAAGTTATTTGCTGCTCTCTGGACTGAGAGCCACAAATGCAGTTTTGTGATTTGCAGACAATTATATAACTGTCCAAGTTGCCTTCCTGCTGCGTTTGCTCTAGTTTACCTAAAATGATTATGGGTTTACTATGCATTAAAAAAAATGGATTCCTGCCTAGGGATCCTATACCCTTTTTTAATATGAAAGTTGAGGTTGACTTTATTCTTGTTATATGGGTTATGGGAATAGGACTGCAATAGGAATCCACTTAGCACAGTTCTAATTCATTTTTGGGTTCTGTGACTGGTTTTAGTCACTCCACATTGCTCATTGGTGGAGAAAATCCTGAGTATAAAACAGGGATGGACAACTAAGGCAACTTTATGTCCTGTGGACTTCAACTCCCAGAATTCCTAAGCCAGCATGGTTGAAGTGCACAGGTCATACAGTTGCAAAAGTTGTCCACCGCTGCTTTAGACTCAGGATTTTCTCGTCAAATGAGCAACATGGAGTGACCCAGGCCAGTCACAGAGCACAAAAAATTCTGGAAGTTGAAGTCCACGGGTTGTCTACCCTGAAGTGAAAATCTATGGGCTGATCCTTGGGATAGAAGAGCCACCACTGCTACTGAAGCCCCATCCTAGCTTTGGGGATGAAAGGCACGGGGCGGAGGTGAATAAGTGTTGCAGATAACTATTCATCTCCCTGCTAGACAGACTTGTTAGCCTGCTGTGAGAGAGACATTTTGTCAGGTGTGCTAGCGCTCCTAATAAATGATTTAACTACAGCCGGTTTGCTGTGTTTGGGAGTTGGGTCATAGTTGCCCACCTCTGATATAAAGTGAATGTGTCAAGACTGAGTCGAACTTTCACTTATGTTCCGCTTCGGTTGCAACTTGACAAAGAATGGAGGGTGGGAGGAGGATTGGAATGCAAAGGTGAGGGGAGTGGCATCCAAGCATTGTTGGTTCCCATGAGACATTGCTCACCCCTCAAGAACACCCTGAGCAGAGGTTTCCATAACAAAATGAACAGAAGTGATTGATGGAAGTAATGAACTGGAGGTGGCCCATGGGGAAAAGGGGGCATGAACCAGGTCTGGGTTCCGGCAAGCACTACTGCCAGTTTGCTCGAGGGCATGCTGGGCACACATGCACAATGTAATAAAACTTGTTCTGCTCATGCGCACAAGCGAAAAACAAGATGGCGGCACCTAAGGCACTGCCCGGAGAACTGGTTCGGGGTGTGTGGCAGGCCCGGGTCACTGCCGGTTCCAGCGACCCAGGCCATCAAACCACTACCGGTTCAGCCGAAGCAGTCCGGCTTGGTAGGAACCCACCACTGGCATGAACTATGCATGTTTTTGTGTGGGAAGCCCAGAGCTGGTTTTGTTTCTTCTGTGCCAATGTGGATTTATTCAGTAAAGTTTGTACTCTTTGTAAAATAATATCCCAGGTGTTTCTTTTTCCTGGATTCACCAACTGGACAGTTGACAGAATGTTCATTTCACCACAATATGGCTCTGCTGCTATTTTGGGGCTGCAATCTAAAGAACGAGTTATAAAGTTTCGCCTTCCTTCAATGGCTCTCCTTCAACGTGCCGTCTCAGATGTCTATCACATTTTGTAACACCTTTCGGCTTGTTGGTTTCTGTCTCCATCATGCTAAGAAAGAACTGTCCTAAATTATCCTTGACTGGAGAAAAACATAACCCCTCTTTTGGAAACTCAACAAAAGAATTTCCTGCCTCGTCCACATTGTTATAAGTAAGATAATTCCCCTGTTCTGAATTAAAACAGCTGCCAGTGAAATCTAATGCCCTGCCTCTCATAGAGATTCCTGGAATATTTCAAAATGATGACCCTGAATTCCACAGGTATTTGCCTCTCACATTTTCAGATTATCACATTTTAATTCATCTTCTTATACACCATCAGTCCTAATTCTTATTTTTCTTATTCTGAGTGCCACCATAAAGAGTTTGAATAATGGATTATAGTAATTCACTCCAAATTATGCATTAACCAAAAAATGAGTAATCCAGGCGAAACCAAAATAGTTGCCAAGAGAGGAAGTTGAACTTGTGTTTCAGTATGCTTTCCTGTTCTAGTTCTTGCCATCTCCCAACCAATCTCCCACAGAATTACAGAATAACACAGTTGGAATGGATCTTAGAGGGCTTCTAGTCCAACAGCCTGCTCGAGCAAGAGACCCTATACCAGGGGTGTCCAAACTTGGGAACTTTAAGACTTGTGGACTTCAACTCCCAGAATTTCCCAGCCAGCTGGCTGGGGAATTCTGGGAGTTGAATTCCACAAGTCTTAAAGTTCCCAAGTTTGGACACCCCTGCCCTATACCATTTCAAACAAATGCCTGTCCAATCTTTTCTTTAAAAAAAAAACTCCAGTAATGGAGCATCCACAACTTCTGAAGGCAAGCCGTCCACTGATTGATTGTTCTCACTCTTAGGAAACTTCTCTTAAGTTCTAGATTAGTACTTAGGCCCAGTACTCTTCAATATCTTCATAAAGGATTCAGATGAGAAAATAGAAGGGCAGATGATACTAAGATGGCATGAATAGCTAACACCCTAGAATAGGGGTGTCCAAACTTGGGAACTTTAAGACTTGTGGACTTCAACTCCCAGAATTCCCCAGCCAGCTGGCTGGGGAATTCTGGGAGTTGAAGTCCACAAGTCTTAAAGTTCCCAAGTTTGGACACCCCTGCCCTAGAAGAAGGATCTTGACAGACCTGAACACTGGGCCCTATCTAGCAAAATGAAATTCAATGTAGAGAAAAGTAAAGTCCTACACTTAGGTAAGAAAAACCGAAAGGACACATATAAACCAGGTAAAACCAGGCTTAATAGCAGTGACTGTGAGAGGGATCTTGAAGTCTTAGTGGACAACCAGCTATATAGGAGCCAGCAGTGTGCAGTGGCAGCCAAAAAAAACCAACACAATCCTAAATTGCATTAACAGAGGGATACAATCAAGATCATGTGAGGTACTAATACCACTCTTTAAAGCCCTAGTAAGATCACACCTAGAGCACTGCATCCAGTTTTGGTCACCACACTATAAAAAGATATTGAGACTCTAAAAAGAGTGCAGAGATGAGCAACCAGGATGATTAGGGGACTGGAGACTAAAACATATAAAGAACAGTTACAGGAACTGGGCCTGGCTAGTCTAATGAAGAGAAGGACCAGGGGAGGTATGATAGCAGGGTTCCAATATTTGAGGGGCTGCCACAGAGAGGAGGGGGTCAAGTTATTTTCCAAAGCACCTGAAGGCCAAACAAGGAATAGTGGATGGAAACTAACAAAGAAGAAATTCAACCTAGAAATAAGGAGGAACTTTCTGATAGTGAGAACAGTCAACCCATGGAACAGCTTGCCTTTGGAAGTTGTGGGAGCTTCATCACTTGAGACTTTCAAGAAGAGATTGGACTGCCATTTGTCAGAAATGGTGTAGGGTCTCACAGCTTGAGCGGGGGTTTGGATTAGATGACCTATAAAGTCCAACTCTGTTTATCTGATCTGATAAGTGTCCACCCATTATTTCTTGTCCTGCCCTCAGGTGCTTTGGAGAATAGGTCAACCCCCTTTTCTATAGAGGGGAGACACCCTTTGTGATGGTTCCTCATGTATTGGAAGACTGCTATTGGGTCACCTCTGGTTCTTCTCTTTGTTAGTTTATTATGCCTATACCTTCAACCATTCTTCATATGTTTTCCCCCCAGCCCTCTTTGTTGCTCTTTTCTGCACTCTTTCTAGAGTCTCAACATCTCTGTTATATCATGGCAACCAAAATTGGTGCAAACATCTTAAAATATTTTAATCAATTCAATTTTGTCTGTTCTCCAACATGCTCATTTCAATTTCAATTTTTCTTTTCAATTGCTTTAGGCAAAACAGTATGTCAGGGTTCCAAATAGCATCCAAAAGTAAATCAGAGTCCAAGGCAAAGTATTGCTCAAAGTTCCAATTTATTAAGAGGGCCATGCTGACACATCTGGGAAACCCCAAATCTGAAAGCTTTCCGGTTTTCCCCACCCAGTTGAAAGTTCAAGATCTTGCCCCCACACCCACAAGTCCGTCACATGGTCCAATCTCCCACTGCCATGCTGGCAGTTCCATCCATCCAGTTCTGGTCAGGTGCAGAGACAAAGAATGACCTTGGCTTTCTAGAAAGAATTTTGTTATGGCTACATATCATCTCACTCCATACAATCCCCCCTCCCATTTTCCCACAATAGAAAATGCATAGTAGAGTAATAGAAAGTGTGGCAGGCCAAAGATCCAAAAGGCTTGACACAGTATTTCCTTGGTGGCAGTTGTATTACCCAGGCTTTGAAAATAAACAGATTCAAGGTTTTAAAAGTTTCTGATACTTTCTTCTCCTGGAACGCATGTCAGTGGCCTTTAATCCTTGAAGGGCACCATCTGATTTGTATCATGGAGGCAATCTGGCTTCTTCACTTTTGAAAGCAGGAAGAAATAGTACTTTTAGATCCTTTCTTTCCACATTTGTATTTTTCTCTCTTTTTAACTTGTCTTTGACTTTTGCTGGTTTCTTCCCTCTCTTCATGATGTCTACTTTCAAAAAGGAACAAGAAGAAACAATTGTTCTGTAGTATGACTATTAATTCATTTGGTTGATCGTTCTTGACACAGAGAAGAGGGAGGAAATTGAATTGGGGAGGCCCTTCAGAAACTTTGCAATCTAGAATATTTTGTTCCTGTTAGCTCCAGGGGGTGGGGGATATTTTAATCTACAATCAAATTTATTTCTTCAGCAGATTGGTTAAAACATGCACCCATCATGGTAACAGAACAAAACATTCTGCTTTTAAGCAAGCATAACATTTACCAAACCTTCAAAGTTCATTGCAGTTTCATTATGGCCTTGATAAGTCCCATCTTTAGGACTTGCAGAATCTGGAGATCGAGGGTGGAAGTTGCTTAAAGTATGGAGGCAACACATCTCAGGAGTTAAGCAGGGTGACCTTATGTTCTGTTTAATGGAAAATAGTTCACACTTGGAACACCTTGTCCTTCAGTGGTAGGACCTGAATAATTAACAACAGGTTCTCTAGTTGGGTGGGCGTGGCCAGTTGGTCATGTGACTGGGGGGGTGATGTCACTCATCACACCCAGCCCTGCCTCCCAAACGCTCGCCTCAAAGGCAGAGGTAGGATTCAGCTGGTTGGGGCTAATCCCACCACTGGCTGGCCCCGCCCCCAACCATTTTGAGGTCCTTTTCGGCCATTTTCAGGCCATTTTTCAGGCTATTTTCAGACTGTTTTTCAGACCATTTTCAGGCTGTTCGGGGACCATTTTTCAGGTCAATTTCAGGTGTTTTTCAGATTATTTTCAGGTCAGCTGACTATTTTGATCAGAATATACCATATTTTTCGGAGTATGAGATACTCCGAAGTGTAAGGTGCACCAAGCTTTAGGGGAGGAAAACAAGAAAAAGAAAACCTGCCTCCGCCTCCCAGGAATTTACTCCTTGGAGCAAACAGCCTGTTTCAGTTTCAGTACAGCTTG
The DNA here is from genome assembly GCF_964273705.1 of Natrix helvetica. Lineage (NCBI taxonomy): Eukaryota > Metazoa > Chordata > Lepidosauria > Squamata > Natricidae > Natrix > Natrix helvetica. Next base: position 5,797,550 of record NC_138562.1, read on the forward strand.
ATTAGCACAAGAAACAAAAATCTGCCTCTATGGGGGGGGAGGGGGGAAGAGTGGGAAAATAGAAAAGAAAGTATTAAGATACAAGTATATGTTGAAGAATGATGAAACATAGAGAATAAAATAGTTAGGACATGATAGCGAAGAAAAAGGGAATAGGAGAGGATAAGCATAAAATTATAGCTGGGTTTGCGGGAATATCATCCCGAAAATACACCAGTTGAGAGTTGAAAAGAGATAACCACAACAACAGAAAAGGAAAAGAAGAGAGGAGGAGAGGAGAAGAGAAGAGAGGGGAGGGGAGGAAGGAAGAGGAAAGGAAAGGAAGGAGGGAAGGGACAGAAAGAGAAGGAGAGAGGGTAGGAAGGGGAAGAGGAAGAGTGGGGGAGAGGAGAGGAGAGGAAAGGGGAGGGAAGGGAGAAAGAGGAAAGGAGAGGAAGGAAGGAAAGGAAGGGATAGAAAGAGAAGGAGAGAGGACAGGAGGAGGAAGAGGAAGAGAGGAGTAGGGGAGAGGCAAGGGAAGAAGGAAAGGGAAAGGAGAGGAGGAAGGAAGGAAGTAGAAAAGGGAGGACGGGTGAAAAAAAAAGAAAAAAGTAGGGTGGTGATAATACAAAATAGATGTACAGGATGGTAAGCAAAGCAACCCAGAATTTATATTTTAACCTTTTATATGGAAAAACAAATATGTAAAAGTGATAGAGATAAATAAGAATAATAGTTATGTGAATGTATACGTGTCACTGTATAAAAGAGAATAAAAATCAAAACCTTTTGAAGACCTGGCTTTTCCCCTAGGCCATGAAATTGGTGAAGCCTGGCTGCACATGTTTGTTTATGGCCTTAGAGAAATGTTTGAGGGACCTCCTCTAGGTTTTGCTTTCAATTGACTTTTTTGGGGTTTATTCTGTTTTTAATGTGCCCAGAGTTTCACCAGCTAAGATGAGTGGGTCAACTGTCTAGTTGACGAATCCAGAAAAAGGAACTCCTGTGACATTATTATACCAAGAGTATAAAACTTTACTGAAGAAACCTCATTGGCACAGAAGAACCAAAACCAGCTCTGGGTTTCCCGCACAAAAGCAAGCATAGTTCATTTCCCCCTTTCCTTACGGGCCACCCACAGTCCATTACATCCACCAATCACTCACCTTTATTTTGTTATGGGAAACAGCCACTCTGGGAAATCTACATGGTGTATCCTTGAGATGCCAGCAATGCTTCATGGAAGAAGATGGTTCTATTCTCCTCCATTGCATTCCATCCACACCAGGGGTGGGTAGCGGCCGGTTTTACTACCGGTTGGCAACCTGCGTGCAACCCGTGTGCGCTGTTCAATGTAAATTGTACTTCATGCATGCGCAGAATAATTTACAGTGAATTGCACACATGCAGTCAGTAAAATCCAAAATGATGGAGACCCAACGGCGGCAAGGAAACCAGTTCAGGGGCATGGAAGACCTGGATTGCTGCCGGTTCTCCGACTCAGGCCTGAATTCCACTACCAGTTTGGCCAAATCAGCCCAAACTGGAGCAACCCACCTCTGATCCACATGCCACCATTACTGTCATTGTGAGCGAAGCAAAAATGTAGGTGAAAGTGTGAGTCAGTAGCAGTATAAATTGGCTTAATCAATAACGAAAAAGCGTTTGCACAAGGCTAATATATCCCTTCCAAAAATCTTTTGAACGGGCTTTGGTTTTCCCATCTGAGTCATAGTATCTTTGAAGCATGAAAGGGCATTGAAATATTGATAATCACTTAGTTTGAAGGCATCCAGAGGAGTCCTAAACTCAAGAGAAGATTCTTAGCAGGGGTGCGTCTACAATGCTCTGAAGCTGGAATGCTGCTGCTGATTAGTTGCTAAGGATCTGCTGATTTTCTGGTTTAGATTTTCAAATCAAGCTCAGAGTTTGATTAGCTACCCCATTAGGAAATAAGCAGCAAACAAAACTAATGTCAGGCCTGCAGCCATGTTCCTTTTGGATCTTTGGCCTGCCACAATTCTATTCTACTATGTTGCTTCTATTGTGGGGAAATGCGAGGGAGGATTGTAAGGAGTTAGATGCTATGTAGCCATAACGAAATTCTTTCTAGAAAGCCAAGGTCATCCTTTGTCTTGGCACCTCTGCACCTGACCGGAACAGGATGGGTAGAACTGCCAGCTTGGCAATGGGAGATTGTACCATGGGATGGACGTGTGGGTATGGGGCCAAGATCATGAACTTAACTTGGATGGGGAAAACTGAGAAGCTTCAGATTCGGGTTTTCCCCCAGATGTGCCAGCATGGTTCTCTTAATAAATTGGAACTTTGAGTAGCACATTGCCTTGGACTCTAATTTGATTTTGGATGCTATCTGGAATGCTGACAACTAAATGCTTTGTGGTGGCTGAAGTTGGGAGTAAGCAATGGAGATAAATTAACCTTAGCTTCCAACTTTGTTTCTACTTGGAAACCAGTGGTGGGTTCTTACCGGTTCGGCCCGGTTCAGCCGAACCGGTATTGGTCTGGCGGCCTAGGTCGCTGGAACCAGCAGCAACACAGGCCTGCCACACCCCTGAACCAGTTCTCCAGGCAGCCGCCATCTTGTTTTTTGCTTCTGTGCATGCACAGAGCAATTTTTATTGCACTGTGTATGCATGCAGTGTACCTACAAGCAAAGAAGCAGTAGTGCCTGCCGGAACCCACCCCTGTTAGAAACCACTTCTGGATTTTGTGCTTGACAGGGTGGGGTGGGGAATGAAAGTTTGACTTTGGGTTTTGTTGATTAAATAGGCTTGTTGTTATAGAAATGACTACCTACTATAGGTAGTCCTCAACTTACAACCAATTGTTTAGTGGCTATTCAACGTTACAATGGCACTAAAGATGTGACTTATGTTTTTCATACTTTTGATCCTTGTAGCATTCCCTTGGACTAGGAGAGACATGATAGCAGTCTTCCAGTATCTCAGGGGTTGCCACAAAGAAGAGGGAGTCAAGCTATTCTCCAAAGCACCTGAGGGTAAAAGCAATGGGTGGAAACTAATCAAGGAGAGAAGCAACTTAGAACTGAGGAGAAATTTCCTGACAGTGAGAACAATTAATCAGTGGAACAGCTTGCCTCCAGAAGTTGTGAATGCCCCAACACTGGAAGTCTTTAAGAAGATGTTGGATAGCTATTTGTCTGAAACGGTGTAGGGTTTCCTGCCTACGCAGGGGGTTGGACTAGAAGACCTCCAAGGTCCCTTCCAACTCTGCTATTGTATTGTATTGTATTGTATTGTATTGTATTGTATTGTATTGTATTGTATTGTATTGTATAACTCTATTATTCTGTTTGCATGCTATAATTTATTTAATAAATATAAAATCCCTGGTTTGTATTCCAGTTCTACATCTTATTGAGCTTAATAAGTAGCAGCCCTTTTGAGCTGGACCAAGAAGTAGATTTAAGCTGAACATAACTGACTTATGTGGACTTTTACATTTATTTATTTTTTACCAATTGAAGATGACTTTCAAGTCATCTTCAAATGCAGCTCTATGTGGAAAGTCTTAAGTAGTGATTAGGTTGTGTTTGCCAGGATGATCGATAAGTTTTATCTTGTTTTCCTCTTATCAGGCAGTAAACTGAAAAACATCACATATAACAGCTAAATCTTGTGTCACAGCTATTAAAGCACACAAACAAATTACTACAGAATTAGACCTGGTGTGACAAGGATTAAAAATATTATGTCAGGATGAATTACATTATATGTCATATCATTCAAATTTTACATTGTGTAAAATTGGTTTATTTTATGCTCTTTGATTGAAAGGCCATTTTGCTGTGTCCAATTCTTCTTGTTTCGATCAGCGATTGAATAAATTTGGGGATTATGAAGGTGAGGACAACAATCAGAGCTTGAGGACTTCCAAATATATCTTGGGCTATACTGCTGATATGAAGCTTCAAAATCAGAATTAAATGTTAAAGAAAAACGGAGGCTCCCTCCAAGTGGAAAGCCATGCCATTCTATCAACATTTGTTCAATGCAAATTTAGAAAATTACCATAGAAGTGTCACTTTTAATATAACTAAGAAAACAAGTCCTTGATTACATGGCAAGTAATTGGAACAGAGTTGGAAGGGACCTTGGAGGTCTTCTAGTCCAATCCCCTGCTTAGGCAGGAAACCCTATTTCAGGCACATGGCTGTACAATCACTTCTTAAAAACCTTCAATGTTGGAGCATCCACAGCTTCTGGAGGCAAGCTGTTCCACTGGTTCATTGTTCTAAGTGTGAAGAAATTTCTCCTTAGTTCTAGGGCAGTGTTTCTCAAACTTGGCGACTTTAAGTCCTGTGGACTTCAACTCCCAGAATTCCCCAGCCAGCTATGCTGGCTGGGGGATTCTGGGAGTTGAAGTCCACAGGACTTAAAGTCGCCAAGTTTGAGAAACACTGTTCTAGGGGTATCTCTCCTTGATTAGCTCATCCCTTGCTTCTTGTCTTGCCCTCATTTATTCTGAATATCCTGAGTCAAACAATGGTCTCACATCTATCCTTTCTCACTACCCACACATATCCATTTATTTACACTTCCTTGTAATTTTCAGTGGGGTGAGAAATGGTATAGTTCCACGCAGAGGTGGGTTCTCACCAGTGGTGGGTTCCGGGGTGGTACGCCCCAGTACGCATGTACAGGTGCCTGCCAGAAGCAGCAGCCACCGTACCAGAATGGTGCTTTGCAGGGCCCACCTGTCCTTGTTCCTTACCTGTATTTGAAGGAAACGGGCCATCTGTGCGTGCAATGTACGGCACCTGCACACCGCTCCACTGAGCAGCTGGAGCATTGCAGGCGGTGGGTGCGCAAGTGTGTGCAGTGTGTGTGCCCATGGTGGATGCCCAGCCCCATTGCAGCATACTGGTTGCAACAAGATCTGGAACCCACCACTGGTTCCGGCAGAGACTACTGCTGGTTCGCTCAGGGGGGGTGCAACTAAAATTGCTCTGTGCAGAAGCAAAAAACAAGATGGCGGTGCCTACGGTGACACCGGGAGAACCAGTTCAGGGGTGTGGCAGGCCTGGGTTGCTGCCGGTTCCAGCGACCTAGGCTACCAAGCTATTACCGTTTTGGCCGAACTGGTCCGAACTGGTAGGAACCCACCACTGGTTCCATGTTGTGGACCAAGTTAGCACCTCAAGGCATGATCAAGTTAGCACTGCATTCAAGGCATGATCCCTACCAATAATCGTTTTCCTTTAAAAAGTAAGAATAAAAATCAATACAAAGGAATATAAGGTAAGAAAACAAAGGAAGAAGAAATCAAAGAGAAGCCTAAAAGTGCAAGAAAGGGAAAAGGATAAAAAGAAAAATAGAAACAAAAAGGAAAAACAGATGGAAAGAAGTGGCTTCTTTACACCAGTTTTAAGTACCGTTAATTACTCTTATCATTTTGACATAACTCTCTTCTTTCTAGAATGTCCTGTCTAGTCTAGAAAGCAGAAGACATAAGTTCATTTTTTTCTGTTTCATGCAAAAATTCCATAAGTGGTTTTCAGTTAGCAGTAAACACAGATTTTCTGCAATCCAACAAGTTCCCTTTGGCCATCTTAGCTAGTTCTTAGCTAGAATCTCACCAGGCTCAAGGTTGACTCAGCCTTCCATCCTTCCGAGGTCGTCAGTAAAATGAAAACCCAGATGGCTGGAGGCAAGAGGCTGACTCTGTAAACCGCTTAGAGAGGACTATAAAAAGCACTGTGAAATGATATATAAGTCTAAGTGCTATTGCTATTGTGGGTATTGCTGAATCTTTCCACCTTTGTGCATGTCGTAATCTTGTTGCCGTTCTCATGTACAAAAATAAAATTCCATGCCTTTTGCAAACTGTTTACCCATCCATCCCAAAAGACAAGCCTCTGTTCTCAGTTGCTTATTCATCTTTAAAATCCTCTGAATCAATGTGTGAATCCAATATTTTCTAGCGTTTTTACTCACCCGCCCCCCCAAACATGATATGAAGTCCCTTTTTGTTGATCACATCTTCTCCTTCAGTAGCACAGAGTCCCAGGATGATCAAAGGATAAAATTAATGAATATGCTCTGAATCTTTCATTGTGAAGAATGAATCTCTGTGATTCTTGATGATCTTGTCATGATTTATCCCCCTCATATAATATTCATGAGAACTTTACTTTAAAAGTAAAATATCATTTGAGCTATGGGTGCCTAATACAATCTTGCATTTAACTCCCACTCCCACACACTCTATAACTAAGGTGAAACAAATTCAGTGTATAAGGCAGTCCACAACTTACAACGCTTGTTTAATGACCTTTCAGTGTTATAACAGTGCTGAAAAGAATTGACTGGTCCTTACACTCATGGCCATCACAGTCTCCCTGTATTCAAGTGATTGTGATTTGGGTTCAAGACAAGTGGGTTGTATTTACAATGGTTGCAGCATTCTGGGGGTCATGGGATTGCCATTAATAACCGTCCCAGGTGACTTATGACAAGCAAGTCTATAGGGAAGCCAAATCCACTGAGTGATTTGCCTAACGATGTGGCAAAAAAAAATGAAGAAGAAGAAGGACGCGGTGGCTCAGTGGCTAAGATGCTGAACTTGTTGATCAGAAAGGTCGACAGTTCAGTGGTTCGAATCCCTAGCGCCGCGTAACAGAGTGAGCTCCCGTTACTTGTCCCAGCTTCTGCCAACCTAGCAGTTCGAAAGCAAGTAAAAAATGCAAGTAGAAAAATAGGAACCACCTTTGATGGGAAGGGAACAGCGCTCCGTGCGCCTTCGGCATTGAGTCATTCCACCCACATGACCACAGAGGCATCTTAGGACAGCACTGGCTCTTCGGCTTAGAAACGGAGATGAGCATCGCCCCCTAGAGTTGGGAACAACTAGCACGTATGTGTGAGGAGAACCTTTACCTATGGCAAAAAAAAATCATAAAATTGAGTACCACTCACTTAATGACCGCATAGATTAGCAATGGTTCCAACTGTGGTTATATGCTGAGGAATACCAATATATTTTTGTATTCATACAGCCATTTGAATTTTCATCAAATTAGTTTGAGCATGTGATGTGAACACAGCCATGGAATCTGAGTCTAAACCACAATGCAAATCAGTCCAGAACTTCCCAGTAATAACTTGTGCTCTCCAAGGTTTCAAGATTTGGATCTGAACCACTTCTTTGGCTGGGTTTATTAGAGCTCAATTAGATCTGTCTTGTAAAACCTAAAAGAAACTGATCTCATTGACTGACTGGTCTTGTGCTAGAAGAATACTGTTGCTCAGAGGGATGTATAGCTAGAATTACTCAGAGAAGTGAATCTTTATAGCTCAAGGTTGAACTGTGGCATATTTGGTGTTCTCTGAGTTTGGTTGTTTTCTTTAAGAGTTGATTACCCAAGTAGAATAGAATAGAATAGAATAGAATAGAATAGAATAGAATAGAATAGAATAGAATAGAATAGAATAGAATAGAATAGAATATTATTGTAGAGTAGAGTAGAATAGAATAGAATTTTATTATAGAGTAGAATAGAATAGAATAGAACAGAATAAAATATTATTGTAGAGTAGAATAGAGTAGAATAGAATAGAATAGAGATGAATACAGAATAGAATAGAATAGAATAGAATAGAATAGAATAGAATAGAATAGAATAGAATAGAATAGAATAGAATAGAATAGAATAGAATAGAATAGAATAGAATTCTTTATTGGCCAAGAGTGATTGGACACACAAGGAATTAGTCTTTGGTGCAGAAGCTCTCAGTGTACATAAAAAGACAAGATACATTCATCAAGAATCATAAGGCACAACACTTAATGATAGTCATAGGATACTAATACGCAATCAAATCATATTAGGAAATAACATAAATCATAAGGATACAAGCAACAAAGTTGCTGTCCTGCAGTCATAAGTGGGGGGAGATGGGTGATAGGAACGATGGGAAGACTAATAGTAATAGTAATGGAGCCTTAGTGAATAGTAGGTAAGTAGGTAGGTAGGTAACATTGTCATGCTAGAAGGGAGAGGAGCAGGAGGAGGAGGACTGTGGGGCCTTTGGTGCTCTCTGAACATGGTTATTTTCCTGCAGACATTTTATTTCCAAACTAGGTAACATCATCAGTGCTAGAAGGGAATGGGGTTTGTTCTGAGCTAGAATTACTTTATAAATATGAATCCTTTAATTTTTATAATAAAAGGTGTTAAGTTACTAAGAGTAAACACAAAGGAGAAGCTTGGTCCTAAGGATGAAACCTGTGGTGAATATAAGCATAATGCTAAGAAAAGGCTTTCTTTTAATATTTGTATCATCCTATTACCGTAGTTCTTTTCCTTATGTTTTAAAAGGTTTTCCATAATAGCTGATAAACAGAAGGCAGAGGTTTCTCCTATATTCTTTTATCCTTCTTTATGAGCCAGATAATTCTCTGGATCTTGCCTTATAAGCGGAGGATAAAACTAAAATGTATCCAAATATTAGCCCAATTGCATTATCCTTATCATTTATTTTAATGCCTTGATCTTAGCTCTTTTATTGGTTCATTTCACTTGCGGAAATATATGCATGGAATGACAAGGTTAGCTGGATTTGATGGAGCTTAGAAACAGATTCTCAGTTCCAGCACTGATTTAAAATGTTCTTTTTAAAACCCAAAAGATAGCAAGAATGAAATCCGAGGCCTTTGGCACATAAATATATTCTTTTTTCACACACACAAAAAACAACCCACGTCATTTCCCCTTTGTGCAATTGTAGGCTTCTTGAAGAGAAACATACTGCAATTTGGAAATCATGGGAAGTAATAATTATTGTTTATTCTGCTTTGATTGGACATCACCTTCAGACCTGCAGTGAGTTCTGGACCTGCTATTTAAGAAGGATTCAGAGAAATAAGACCAATTTCATAGAAGAGCAGAGAGGATTATCCCAAGAAGAGAGGCTAAAAAAATCCTATGAAAGGAGATTGATTGACCTGGAAATATTAACCTTTGATAAGACGGGGAGAGAAAAGGTATTATTCTTTAGTATTTGAAAAGATATTATGCAGAAGCTCAAGACCTCTTCTTTTTTATTCTAGAACTCCAAGTAGGGAATTAATCGATTTCAAGAGACAGGAAAACAGATTCCAGTTATAATGGAGGAAGCTCTAACCCAGAGCTCTCATGCATAAGATGTATGCTGGCTGGGGAATTCTGGGAGTTGAAGTCCACTTGTAGTAGAAGTGGCATTCAGCAGGTTCTGCTCAGTTCTGGAGAACCAGTAGGGGAAATTTTGAATAGTTCGGAGACCCGGTAAATACCACCTCTGACTGGCCTCGCCCCCATCTATTCTCTGCTTCCAGAGTCCCAGCTGATCAGGAGGGAATAGAGATTTTGCAGTATCCTTCGCCTGCCACGCCCACCAAGCCCCGCCCACCAAGCCCTGCCCACAGAACTGGTAGTAAAAAAAATTGAATCCCATCACTGACTTGGTAGTTTGAGGAAACTGGCCTAGAACATATAGGTAGTCCTTGACTTAGGATAATAAATGATCTCAAAATTCCTGTGGTTAGGTGACTCATTTGTTAAGTGAGTTTTGCTCCATTTCACAATCTTCCTTGCTACATGTGAGAAAAATATCCCAGATATATTTTCTACATATTAAAAAAAAACAGTCCAGGAGACAATGGGCAACAAAAAGCATCTATTTTATTTTAGGTCATTTGCGCAAGTGGATTCCCAAGCAAATGAGAACAACTGCAAGGTACATAGGCGCACCTTAAATACACAAAATGACGTATCATATGTGTCATAACTTGGGTACAAAAAATACAGTTGCGTGCAAAAAAGAACAATGTGAAAAGTACATGGAAATTCCCCAAATGTTACATACGTGTTCAGAAGCCCCAAAGGACCTCGCTTTCTAAACAATAAGATTATTACCGGCTTCCTGCAAAATATGTCCTGTTACTCCCTGTTACAAAGAGAGGGATCAGGGTATTTCTGATCAGGTCACTGTACCTTTCTGATTTTGCTCCAACCTGTGATTTTCCAGAGTAGCTTACTTGCTGGTCAGATATAGAGATGCATACCCAAATAATTGGGTCTTTACCCAAATAATTTGGAGGGGCTTCATCCCTATTCTCACACTACAGTTGTTAAATGAATCACTGCAATTATTAAGTTAGTGACATGGTTTTTAAGTAAATCTGGCTTCTCAATGGTTTGTCAGAGGGTCATTATTTTTTCCTAGGTAAAGGTAAAGGTTCCCCTCGCACACATGTGCTAGTCGTTCCTGACTCTAGGGGGCGGTGCTCATCTCCATTTCAAAGCCAAAGAGCCAGTGCTGTCCTAAGATGTCTCCGTGGTCAACGGGGCTGGCAGGATTAAATGCCAAAGGCGCACGGAACGCTGTTATCTTCCCACCAAAGGGAGTCCCTATTTTTCTACTTGCATTTTTACATGCTTTCGAACTGCTAGGTTGGCAGAAGCTGGGACAAGTAAGGGGAACTCAATCTGTTACATGGCGCTAGGGGTTCGAACCACTGAACTGCCAACCTTTCTGATCGACAAGCTCAGCGTCTTAGCCACTGAGCCACTGAGTTCCTTCTTTTTTCTAGTGTTTTTTTCCCTAGTGTTCCTGATATTACCGCATTGCAGGAAGTTTAAAAAATGGAAATATTTGTTCCTGCTGGCCCATCCAGTTTTAAAAAGGAGGCAGGGCAGGCACCGGCACAAAAGCACTGGTTGATCACGCAGATGTGCTGCATATTATTGCTAGATCTGGGCTGGAATACACAGCCCTTATTCAAGTCAGCTTCAGAACACTTACTTTCAAAAGGAGACAGTAGCAAAATCACTTCCACTTGTACCAGATTTGAATAATGATAAGGACTGACAGAGGAACAGCGATCTTGTAACTTTCCTCTTTGGGAGAAGTTGGATGTCAGTCCAGCAAGATAAACTGGACTACTTAGCAGCTATATTAGCAGAATTCGAATGTGCTTCCCTCTCCTTCCCTTTAACTCATGTGAACTAAGCAGTGACCTTTCTGAGATGTTTTTTTCTCTTCAAGTTACTTTCTTGGTCTGGGCTCAATCCCCTTTTATCTGATCATTCTTGCCTTTGGTGGACGCTAATTCCCACAGTATTGTCTTATGTCTAAGTGTATTTACCCATGTGGTATGGCTGTATTATTATTATCCCTCTCATCTTTTCTATTCCTCTTGGTATCATTATTGTGATTATTATTACTTTTCTGTTTTTTGTTTTTTTTTCAAAAAGTTTTATTGGTTTTTTTAAAACATTTATAGGGAAAAGGGTAGGTGGAATGGTTACAAATTTTGGCAATTGCAAGTGTGGCAGACGCCCCCTCCCTCCAAACTCATAGGTTACATCTAAATATCAAACATTAATACATAATCATAAAAAGTCAGCATATTAATTCTAGAAAAAATAGTTTTCAGTCAGTTTATATAGTTATGGTATATAGTCTAGATATAATTTCATTATTACTTTCGGTCTGTTTATAATATTGTGGTTTTCTTATTCATTTTTGTGATCTGAGCTTTCTTGGTGTTGCCCCTTCTCCCCCCGCTGGCAGAGATCCGGCCCCTCCCGTGTCCTGTGTGACCATTGTGGTGTCTTCTGTTTTTTCTAGGTTCGCTTTATTTTTTTCCATAAAGGCCTGTGCCTCTATGGGTGTGTTGATTCTGATTCTTGTCTCCTCCCAGAATATCAGCATACCTTCAGGCATCAACCATCTAAACCACACCCCCTTCTGGTATAGTTTATTCGCCAATTGCGAATAGCTTTTCCTTTTCTCCCTAATTTTTTTGGAAATCTGCTTTAGAACGGTTATCTCCCTGTCATGGTATGTCAGTGTTTGCCCCCTTTGTACACCCAGAATTTCATCTCTTGTGCTTTTCCTAAGGAATTTAATATGAACCTCCCTGGGTACATTGTGTGTTCTAGCATATGCTGAGTTTACTCTATAAGCCAGATCTATCTCCCATTCCATCTGCTGTTTATCTTTGTGTATGTATTCAGCAAGAATATTAGTCTTAATGCCCCTTATGTTTTCCCCATCTACTTCTATTACATTTTGAAATCTAAGATAAAAGGACATTCTCTCAAACTCTGTTTTCATTTGTTGGATATCAAGTTCTTTGTTTTCCTTCTGTAAGGCCTCTACCCCCCCTCTCGCCTCCGCCACCCCACCCTCCACAAGGTCCAGTCTCTGTGAGTTCTTATAAATTTGAACTTGATTTTCTTTAATTTCATCTTTCATCTCCCTTAGCTGTTTCTTAATTTCCTCCTGGCCCTGTAAAATTTGTTGAAGCATTTGTTGAAGGTCCATCTCTGTAGTCTTAGGTTGCATCAGTTCTGTTATCTTTGACTGTGTAGCTGGACTAGATGTTGTAGATGTTGGAGCAGAAGTGGCAAAGCCAGGTTTTCCAGGAGGTGGTCTTTTTGGAGACATGATTTATGAAACTAAGAGATCAGTCAGTGTAGAAACTGGGCAGCTGGGGGAGTAGAGCAGGCAGGCGAGTCCAGAAGGCAGAGGATCCAAACAGATGGGAGTTTCTTTAATCACTCTAGCAATAGATGAAAGTTTTTTCTCCAAAGAGTTCAGAAAATAACAATCCACAAGAGATTCCTCTGGGTGACTCGGAGACAAAGACCGGAAGCCTGAATTTTAAAGGTGGAGTCAGGTTTCACAGTTCATGAAGACAACGGAAGTGTGCCATCTTGCCCTGCCAGCTTTGGGCTCAGAGGCATAGAAATTTTTTTTTAAAGTTCAAATAGTTCTCAGGTCATCAATAAGTCCTAGAACTAAGTCCCATGAAAAGCACTTTTACTGGGGTGAGGCATCATTGGTTGGCTCTCCCCCCTCCTCCTTCCCCTGGGGGCGAGAGCAGAATTTTAACAAGCCGCTTGTCCAAGGGGGGGGGAATCCCCCTCCCCTCTAGCCGCTCCTCAAAGAGTAAATCCGAAAGGTTAACTTTTAAAGTTACTGAAAAGTCTGTCAATTTAAGAGTAAGGGAATGAAGAGAGGAAGCATCTCACCGCACCGCCGCTGCTTCCTTCAGTTTTGCATTCTCCGTTCGGCATGGGGTGAGACGCTAACGCGTCCTCCGAAACTGCTCCCCGGTGCCTGGAGCAAAGCGGAAAAGCCCCCACCAGCCGCCGGCGGTGCCAGAGCCTTCCGCGAGCCGCTCCTTCGGCAGGGCGCCTCTCCGGGGCGTCCTGTGCCCCCCCGAAGATGGGGGAAGCCCACCGAAGAGCGGGAGCGGGCAAAGTCCTTGCCCGTCGCCGTAGCCGCCGGAACCGGAAGTCCATTACTTTTCTGTTTTGGATTATATTGAGAGATTCAGTATAATTCCAGAGACAAATTTCTTGTGTGTCCAATCAAACTTGGTCAAATAAAGAATTCTATTCTATTCTATTTTATTGTATTCTATTTTATTCTATTCTATTCATTTTCTATGTTCTATTCTATTCTTCCTATTCTATTCTATTCATTTTCTATATTCTATTCTATTCATCGTATTCTAGTTTATCCATTTTCTATATTCTGTTCTGTTCTATTTTCTTTTCTTTTCTATTCTATTTTATTCCATTCCATTCATCCTGTCTGTCAATGCAATTTCCTATGCTCTCTATGCTGAGCCAAAGAGAATCCATTTAGCATTTCAGGTCAAGGAACTGCAAAGATTTCGTTGTTTTTCACTGTTTTCCTTTCATTCTTCTACACTTTGTTCCTCTAAAGCTTAGTTTATTAATTTATTATATTGGTATAGCTGTCCATCTCATATGAAAGTGACGCTGCATGGTGTGTGGCACTTAAGATTGTTATAGCAAATATGATTCACGTACGTTCACAATAATTTACCGTTTTCCAGTCATAAGCAAGTCATGAAGAGTCAATTGCAGTTGGATAGATAATAAATTTAAATAAAAGTATACTTTCTCCATTAGAAATCTAACTTCTTTAAGTTTTGTGTGGCTGCTGGTGTTATAACCAGAAGAGGAGAAAAATGAGGGAGAAGAGATCCCATATATACATTAGAGCATCTTTTCCATATTGCTGATTAAAATATTTCAGTGTCCATTCATAATTGTTAAAGAAAAGATAGCATGCACACGAAGTATTCATATTTCTTGATTATTAAAAAGCTTGTTTTCCTCTGCTTGATATTTCCCTAATACATTTTACATATATCTTTATGTACAGATAGATACACACACACACACACACACACACACACTTGTGCTTATTAATCTGTAATTTGAGACCTTGCAATGCGTTTTCCAAGTTGCTTTGCAAATCTGGAGATTCAGACGTATAACCAACTGAATTTCAGCCCGAGTTTTAATGCAAATTGTCTAACTTCTTATTAAAATGCAAATTTGATGCATTTTTCCTGATCCTTTAGCTGTGATTAAATCTCCATTTGGGGATTTGTTGGCTCATACATTTTCATAAAAGGATCAAGTCCATTTTTTTGGAGTCAGCTGTGTTTTTATATTACATTGTCATACTTAAATTAAAACATGAACGCACCTTCTTAGACTAGGTGGGAAAAGACAAAACTTGTACTAGTAAAGGAAAGGGGAGATTTTTGGAACAACAGTTTCTTTGTTGTCCAGAATGTTAAATTCCATGACAAATTTCTTTCTCAATTAATCACTTTTATAGACTGACTTAAATATTAGGAGATATTAATCTAGATTTCCTCTATGGACTTACTACTTCAGTGCTTGTCTTAGGAAGTTTGGCAAATTTGTTGTGGATGGAATTTTAAGATGGGGAAATATTGTTTTCTTAGATGTCGCAGATCATTATAAAATAGAATAACCGAGTTGGAAGGGACCTTAGAGGTCATTTAGTTCAACTTCCTGCTCAAGCAGGAGAATCTATACTGTTTATGACAAATCCAGTCTCTTCTTGAAGGCCTCCAGGGATGGAGCATCCACAACTTCTGAAAGCAAGATTGATTGATTCTCACCATTAGGAAATTTCTCCTTAGTTCTAAAGTGGAAACAATCAACCAGAAGAAAGCCTTGCCTTCAGATGTGTGGGTCCCCCATCATTGGAAATTTTCAAGAAGAGACTGGACAGCCATTTGATTTTAACCTTTGGGTTTTTAAGCTTTATGCACCACCTGTAGCAAGGCTGTGAGATCAGCAACCATGCCGTGTTTTCCCGAAAATAATACAGGGTCCTATTTTCCTCTGGCCCTGGGAATAAGCGCTTGGCCTTATTTTCAGGGAGGTCTTATTATTTTTGAGGTGCAGAAGGTCCCTTAAGCCCATGGTCCGTGGATCAGCTGATCCAGAGAGGGCCAGAAGTTCTGTCTCTGTTTCTGGCACATTCTTGTCAGCCCTAGCACCACTAACAGAAGGGATATGGTAGCTAGGGTTTGCGGGAGCGGCCTCTGCGAGGTCGTTCCACGTGGATGGGCGCATGCATTTAAATATTTTTGGGGAGGGCTTATTTTCGAGGGAGGGTTTATTTTAGTGCATGTGCTCAAAAACCCGATTGGGCTTATTATCTGGGGAGGGCTTATTTTCAGGGAAACAGGGTATAAATCAGGGGTGTCAAACCGATGGCCCATGGGCCATATCTACCCCAGCTCCGCGAATGTCGTGAATCTCACATGACGGCAACGTGACACAGCGAGTTTGACACCTGTGATATAAATTGTCCAATTCAAGCAATGAATCAGTCTGAAAACACTGCGCACCACACCTAGCTTGTAACACAAATTAAAGATACCTAGGACCAGTTGTAGCATTTTGCATGAGGTGGTCCACCTGTGAGCGTTTCACCAAAGTTTTCTTCCTCTCTGAAACAAATTCTGAAAGCAACGTCTGCTGTATTATCAAATTGGAGAAGAAGTAGTAGAAGAGTGAAAAAAAGAGCAACAAAGATGACTAGGAAGCTGGAGGCTAAAACACACAAAGAATGGTTGCAGGATTCGATTTCGATTCGATTTATTTCGATTTTTATACCGCCCCCTCTCCCCAAAGGGACTCGGGGCGGTGAATTGGTAATACAGTATCTACTCTAATGGAAACAAGAAATAATATTTGAGCTACCATAAAGAAGATAGAATGGGATGTTTACCCAACAACAATTTACTATACAACAACAACTTCACCCCCAGCTACCCATTTCAGTCAATTCAAAGCCAGCGTTCCTGTCCACTGGCCCTCCCCTGTCCGTTGTCCACCAACGATGCTCCCCAGGCCCTGTGCCCTTTGTCCCTGCCCATTTGCCCAAGCACTGTTTGATCCGGGTATTTTGTTGCATGGGACAAATAGCCCCCAGCCAATCAGGTCACTGGTAGAAGCAGTGGTGCTGTGGGGGCGGCGCAGAGTTGGTGGTGGGTGGGGTGATCGCAGGGTCTGTGGGGCAAATGCAAGTTTTTTTAAAAAGGGGGCTGTGCTTTCGGATCGATTGGGTGGCTCCAGATTCGTGGTCAATCTATTTTCCAAAGCATCAGAAGGCAAGGCAAGAAACCATGGATGGAAAGTAATCAAGGAGAGAAGCAACCTAGAAACTAGGACAATAGTGGGGCTCCAATGCTGGAGGTTTTCAGGAAGAAATAGGAGAGCCATCTGTCTGGAATGGTATAGGGCCGTGATGGGGAACTTATGGCATGCATGCCAGAAGTGGCACACAGAGCCTTCTCTGTGGGCATGTACACTGTCGCCAGCTGCTCTTCTGGTTTCTGGTATGCACATGCATGCTAGCCAGCTAGTCTTCACAAGTGCCAGAGTGCTGGAAAATGGCCTGAAAAATGCCCAACAAACAGGCTGGTTTGGGGCTGTTTTCAGACCATTTTTGAGCTGTTTTCATGCCATTTGGGGGCCATTTTTCAAGCTGTTCTTGGGCCTGAAAAATGGTCTAAAAACAGCCCAAAAAATAGTCCAAAACAACAAAAAAACAGGCATGCATGCAACAGCTAGCTGGTCTTTGGGTTTCCGGTGCTCTGGCATGCAAGTTCCAGTTTGGACACTCTGTGCTGAAAAGGTTCACCATCACTGGTATAGGGCCTCCTGTTTGAACAGGGGGTTGGACTAGAAGACCTCCAAGGTCTCTTCCAACTCTGTTATTCTGTTAAGAAATCCAGGACAATTTCTTTACCTGCTATTGTTGAAACATATACAGGTTGAATGTCAAAAACTTTCCTACCATCTCATCCCTTCAAACAGCATTAGATCTTCAGGCAAAAATTCAGGGCTCAACACAAGAAAGGATGTAAACGAAGAAGCCTACAAATGAAATGGGTTGGATTATCATGCACATGGCAAACTTGAGCAGGACGTTAGACCATAGAAATTCAGAATCTAAAATTACCTGATGGCCTCTTTGCTCTTAACATTGTTTCTGTTCCAATAGCAGGCTTCCTCCAATAACTGATGCTCCAAATTGATTTGCGTCAACGTGGAATATTAAATTACATTGACGAATCTAATGAAACTCCCATCAACTTATTCAAAGACTTTCAACTTGTAACAGTTCAAGACTCATCAAATTAAGACCACTTCTGGGGCTTTGGTCTGAATCAATTCAGACGTCCAAATTAAATTGATTTTTCAAAATACTTTTGCATGTTAGAATAAGATTGGATTGATCTGGTTTACACTTCCATGCTGTATATTTTATGTCCGTGAAGTATTTTATGGACTTCATTAGGCTCGATCATCTTTTCTCCCAAGAGCAGAATTTAGCACCGCTAAATGTGGTGAAGTGTGAAGGACTCCAAGGTGAATTAATACTTACACCATTGATGGAGCCTTATGTTTAATTCTCCAGATGGAATCATGAACAGTTGCAAATAATGGCTAGCCCTGAAAAATATGAATATGAAAAATCGGCAATTATCAGCATTTGGAATAACAAAAAGTGAAATACCATAAAGGTCAGGTAATTAGGAAATTTGTGTAATTAAATACATTGATCAAATGAGCGGCCCTAGAACAAACTGTTAAAATGATAAATATTACACAATATCTTCAGCAGGTTCTGACCAGTTCTGGAGAACCAGTAGCAGAAATTTTGAGTTGTTTTTGAAAACCTGTAAATACTGCCTCTGACTGGCCCCACCCCCATCTATTCTCTGTCTTCCAGTTCCAGCTGATTGGGGGGAAATGGGGATTTTACAGTATGCTTCCCCTGGAGTGGGGAGGGAATGGGGACTTTGCAGTATCCTTCCCCTGGAGTGGAGAGGGAATGGAGATTTTGTAGTATCCTTCCCCTGGAGTGGGGTGGGAATGGAGATTTTGTAGTATCCTTTCCCTGGAATGGGGAGGGAATGGGGATTTTACAGTATCTTTCCCCTGGAGTGTAGAGGGAATGGGGATTTTACAGTATGCTTCCCCTGGAGTGGGGAGGGAATGGAGATTTTGCAATATCCTTCCCCTGGAGTGGAGAGGGAATGGAGATTTTGTAGTATCCTTCCCCTGGAGTGGGGAGGGAATGGAGATTTTACAGTATCCTTCCCCTGCAGTGGGGAGGGAATGGAGATTTTACAGTATCCTTCCCCTGGAGTGGGGAGGGAATGGAGATTTTGCAATATCCTTCCCCTGGAGTGGAGAGGGAATGGAGATTTTGTAGTATCCTTCCCCTGGAGTGGGGAGGGAATGGAGATTTTGCAGTATCCTTCCCCTGGAGTGGGGAGGGAATGGAGATTTTGCAGTATCCTTCCCCTGGAGTGGGGAGGGAATGGAGATTTTGCAGTATCCTTCCCCTGGAGTGGGGAGGGAATGGAGATTTTGTAGTATCCTTCCCCTGGAGTGGGGAGGGAATGGAGATTTCACAGTATCCTTCCCCTGGAGTGGGGAGGGAATGGAGATTTTGCAGTATCCTTTTCCTGGAGTGGGGAGGGAATGGAGATTTTACAGTATCCTTAGTAGGGAGGGAATGGAGATTTTACAGTATCCTTCCCCTGAAGTGGGGAGGGAATGGAGATTTTGCTATTTCCTTCCCCTGGAATGGGGAGGGAATGGAGATTTTGCAGTATCCTTCCACTGGAGTGTGGTGGGAATGGAGATTTTGTAGTATCCTTCCCCTGGAGTGGGGAGGGAATGGGGATTTTACAGTATCCTTCCCCTGGAGTGGGGAGGGAATGGAGATTTTGTAGTATCCTTCCCCTGGAGTGGGGAGGGAATGGAGCTTTTACAGTATCCTTCCCCTGGAGTGGAGAGGGAATGGAGATTTTGTAGTATCCTTCCCCTGGAGTGGGGAGGGAATGGAGATTTTGCAATATCCTTCCCCTGGAGTGGGGAGGGAATGGGGATTTTACAGTATCCTTCCCCTGGAATGGGGAGGGAATGGAGATTTTGCAGTATCCTTCCCCTGGAGTGGGGTGGGGCTAGTCTAATTTCTGGAGGGATGAAGTTCCAGAGGGATGGAACCACCACAGAGGGGGCCCTTCTTTTGGGTCCTTCCAGATGTATCTCCTAAGGGGACAGGACCCCAAACATCCCTTGACTCCCCGCTCTAGAGGGTCAGGTGGATGTGACTGGCAAGTGATAGTCCCTCAGATAACCTGGTTCCAAGCCATGAAGAGCTTAATAACTATCTCGCTTAACAACTTTCTCGCTTAGAAATTTTGGGCTCAATTATGGCCATAAGTTGAGGACTACTTGTATATCCAGGCCTGTCTTCATTTGGTTCCTTTCCCTGAATAAGATTTTTTCTTCTTCTTACCTCACCAGCTTACCTTTCTCAAGTTCCTTTAAAGACATTGCTTAGCTAACCTGAGTGTTAATTGGACATTGAAAATGACTCTACTCCAATTATTTCCCCTACTCCAAATGTTGTGGATTAATAATTCTCCCTAATTTTCCAACTTCACCTGATTGTAAGAAAATATGGAGACAGCTGCTGTTTTGGTACAGTGAGAAAGTACATTATCTTCTCTTGGTTGATTATTGAGAATGCATAATTAATACATTGTAATTTCACCATTCCTTTTTTGAAAAAAAAAAGGCCAGAGATGGAAATGTAATGGCAGCTATAAAAGAATGTCACTCGCTTTGAAGAGTGATTTGTGGGGAGAATAGAAAATATAGTTGGTTTGGTATTTGTTAGTCCTCGCAAGATCGCCTGTATTTTACAGAGCATAAATGTTCATCTATCTGACAGTCATGCACAAAGGCCATAAATGTGATATTTCTTCCCATCCATCATTCCCCGGTCAAATAATTCTCTTAAAGGAAAAGAGTAGAATGACAATCACATTCAGGATTGTTCAGTTGCACTTCTGAAAGTTTGTGTCAGGGTTCCAAGCAACATAGCAAACAAAACTCAGAAGCAGACAATTTCCTCAAAGAATAGGTTTATTGGATATGTCATATTGGCACAGGCTGGTGAAAACCGACTCTGAATATTCCCGCAGTTTTCACCTCCTTAAAAGCAAAAGTTTGTCACTTTCTCAAAACAATCATCACATGGTCTAATCAAGATACTGTCCAGTTGCTAGGTGACTCAAGCTATGCCCGTATGAAGAGTGTTGCTGGCATCACAGCTTGGTTTTCATGGGAAGTTAAACAAACGTATAAACCTCTGTGAATGCTACAGATTTAACATCTGAAAATGTGTCCTGACCTAGGCTTGGAATGCTGCCAGAGACCTAATTGGCAAATGCAGAGCAAGGCCAAACTAGCACAGAGTCAAACAGAACTTTTCAGAGCTTGAACCGACCAGATGAACTAATTGCTTCCTGCAAAAGCTCACACTTCTTTTATGTCTTATGGGAGGGGCCAATCATCTCCAAGCCTTACTCCCAAGTCAACCCCGTTTTCCCCATTGTTCTTGCCTACTGGCAGCTCTGTGCATGCGCACACTGGGAACAGGCTCCTGCTGTTCTTCTGCCCCACTGATCTCCGACTCCGAAGGCAGCTGATAACTGTTGGATGGCCCTGGCCCCATCTCTGCCTCCGATGCAGATCCCTCATCCGAGCCTTCCCCAGACTCCAGGACTGGCCCCTGTTCCTCCCCAACCTCCTCACTGTCCGACTTTGCTGCCAGCTCTGCTGGCCGCTGGCTGGCCACAACGAAATGCAAGATTGAAAGAAAACTCACTGGAACATAGTACTGGCTGTTCTCAAAGAGATGAAAACTTAATATTTCCTTGTAAGACCGTTCAGGTTCCTGTTCATCATAATGCTTACTGTAATTCTCCAGCCTGCGGACTGAATATATTTACGTGAGTCAGTTGGCTCACCAACACACAGATGTCTTCAACCAGTAACTGTTTTATGAATGACTGTAACTTCAGAAGAAGATGATCGTGACTAGATGTGCTTTCAATATTAATTTCCTTCCAGCCGTTCTCAGTTCCATTCCTTCCGTGAGTTATTTATAAAATTAAAAAAGGCAGGATTAAAAAAAATCTTAAAAAGAAGTCAATAACGCTACCCAACACATGTTCTACATTTTTTTTACACTTGTAAGTCAGCCTAACACTTCAGACAACTGATAGATATATACAAAAAAACCTCTGCCATAGTAGTCTTGCACTGACTACAGAGTTGGTATTCAGCCAGTTCTGACTGGCTCTGGAGAATCGGTAGTGGAAATTTTGAGTAGTTTGGAGAACTGGCAAATATCACCTCTGGCTGGCCCTGCCCCATCCATTCTTTGCCTCTCAAGTCCCAGCTGAAATGGGGATTTTCCAATATCCTTCCCCTGCCACATGCACTCAGCCATGTCACGCGCACCAAGGCACACCCACAGAACAGGAAATAAAAATTTTTGAATCCCACCACTGACTGATTAAGTTTTTGACCCACAAAATCTAATTTGTAAGATCGGTTTCAAGTTGATTCTGCCACAATCTCTATTTATGCGAGGCATACAACCACTTATGCTGCGTTTGTTTGTAAGAGGAGAACCTAAAGATATAAAATAAAATATTTTTGCAAGTGGCCTTCAAAATGGGTCATCTTGTTTGTTCTTCTTGGCTTTGAAAAAAAAAGAGTAACAGCAATGTAGCTATATGTTTTAAAAGCCTGCACTAGGCAAATGTCTATGAGAAAGTATCAGGAAAATTTGCATTAAAAAAAAGTTTCAGGTGATATCTATAGACTTGACATACATTAGGAAAGTTGTGTGTAAAATTGTGTTAGGAAAACAAATTCACTCTGGCATTTCTTGATAAAAATTTAAAAATATTGAAAAAGAAAAAAAGCATCAGATTGGACTAAGACCTACAAATACAGAAAGTATTTTTTTAAACATTGAACTATACACTGTTAGAAAAGTTTTTCATTTCTGTTGTTGCTGCTGCATTATATTTATGATAGCATAAAGTGTGGTTGAAGCAAGACTCTTAATCTTCTTGGGGTGCTTTTGACATTTTGTGCTCCCTCGTTCTCATCCCTAAAGTAGAAAGTCAAAAATGTCTCTTTTTATCAACCCATGCCAGAAGAATATGGCAGTTTACAATTCCTGTTTCAGTGAAGATTACAATCCCTATTTCATTTCAGTAAATTGATTCGGTCTTCTCCTCCTCCTCCTTTGCCTTCATCCCCATCTCCCCCTCCTCTTCCTCCTCATCTCTCTTCCCCTCCTTTATCTCCTACTTAATTGCCTCCTCCAGATCATCCTCCTGCTCCTCTCCTTCTTCTCCTGTCTTTCCTCCTTCTCCTTCATGTCTTTCTCTTCCTCCTCCTTCTCCTCCTTGTCTCTCTTCTCCTCCTTCATTTCCTCCTCCTCCTCTTTGTCTCTCTTCTCCTTCTCCTTCATGTTCTTCTCTTCCTTCCCCTTCTCCTTTCTCTCTTCTCCTTCATTTCCTCCTCTTTATTTCTCTTCTCCTTCATGCCCTTTCTTTTCTCCTCTTTGTCTCTCTTCTCCTTCATTTCCTCCTCCTCCTCTTTATCTCTCTTCCCTCCTTCTCCTTCATGTCCTCTTCACCACAAGACCCCACAAGAGCACCAAGATCCCAGAGTTTTTCTCCTTCTCCTTCCCCTTCTCTCCAGAAAGTCCTCTTCTTTCTAGCACTGATGATGTCATCTAGTTGAGTAAGGAAACATCTGTAAGGAAAAAAAACTTAGCTCAGAGAGCACCAAGAACCACACAGTTCTCCAGCTCTTCTCCCCCTCCTTGAAAAGAGCTTGAAAGATCAAGGAAAGCTTATAGGACGGCTATATACTTGGCAGTAAGATAATAGAAGAATTAAAACAATGAAATAGCTATGTGCAAGAAAAATGAATTACAAGAAGAAAGGAGAAAGCAATTTGGGAAAAACCTGCAGTTTTAAATAAACTATCATTTGCTTTATACAGTATTGCTGAGAAAAACTGCAAATGTAGATACTTGCTGTAATAAAAATGTACTTTTAGATAAGCCAAAAGAACATAATAAAAATGCAAAATAAATCAAATATTGAGAAGTACATTGCCTCAATAAAATGGATGATACAGTCATAGCATAAAAATGATTCAAAAATCAAATAAAGTAGGATAAGAACTGGTGAATTGCATTTAGCATCTGAGTATTCTTTGTGGAAGACTGGTTATATGGTTTAATTAAAGATGATACATTGGATCGGCTGAAGAATGGATAATAACTGGTTAAACATTTTTAATAATAAAAGTCAAACAGTGGCAAGCAATCAGAGACCAATTATTTGATGTTCAATGTTCAGGCTGATAACTCGCACATGCATTAAAAGCGACTGCTGAAATTCACAGGAGACACAAGAAGCTGTGGTGGCATGGTGGTTAGAATGTGGTATTGCAGGCTAATTCTGCTCACATTTTCAGGAGTTTGAAGGTTGGTAAAATGAGGACCCAGATTGTTGGGGGCAATAGGCCGACTCTGTAAATCGCTCAGAGAAGGCGGTAAAGCAGTATGGACCGGTATCAGAGGTGGTATTCAGCAGGTTTTGACCAGTTCTGAAGAACCAGTAGCGGAAATTTTGAGTAATCCGGAGAACCAGTAAATACCACCTC
Source organism: Natrix helvetica (assembly GCF_964273705.1). NCBI lineage: Eukaryota > Metazoa > Chordata > Lepidosauria > Squamata > Natricidae > Natrix > Natrix helvetica. The sequence continues at coordinate 5,821,500 of NC_138562.1, forward strand.
TGACTGGTCCCACCCCCACCTATTCTCTGCCTCCTGAGTCCCAGCTGATTGGGAGGAAATGCAGATTTTACAGTCTCCTTCCCCTGGAGTGGGGAGGGAATGGGGATTTTGCAGCATCCTTCCCCTGGAGTGGGGAGGGAATGGAAATTTTGCAGTATCCTTCCACTGAAGTGGGGAGGGAATGGGGATTTTACAGTATCCTTCCCCTGGAGTGGGGAGGCAATGGGGATTTTGCAGTATCCTTCCCCTGGAGTGGGGAGGGAATGGGGATTTTGCAGTAACCTTCCCCTGGAGTGAGGAGGGAATGGGGATTTTGCAGTAACCTTCCCCTTGAGAGGGGAGGGATTGGGGATTTTGCAGTAACCTTCCCCTGGAGTGGGGAGGGAATGGGGATTTTGCAGTATCCTTCCCCTGGAGTGGGGAGGGAATGGGGATTTTGCAGTATCCTTCCCCTGGACTGGGGAGGGAATGGAGATTTTGCAGTAACCTTCCCCTGGAGTGGGGAGGGAATGGGGATTTTGCAGTATCCTTCCCCTGGAGTAGAGAGGGAATGCAGATTTTACAGTATCCTTCCCCTGGAGTGGGGAGGGAATGGAGATTTTGCAGTATCCTTCCCCTGGAATGGGGAGGGAATGGAGATTTTGCAGTAACCTTCCCCTGGAGTGGGGAGGGAATGGGGATTTTGCAGTATCCTTCCCCTGGAGTAGAGAGGGAATGCAGATTTTACAGTATCCTTCCCCTGTCACGCCACCAAGCCACGCCCACTGAACCAGTAGTAAAAAAAATTGAATTCCACCACTGAGTGGTATATAAATCTAAGTTCCACTGCTATCATCCAAATAAAGAGAAACCTGTTCACAAATAGCTTGTCAATCATTTTTTATGGAAAATAGTACAAAAAATTGGCAATTGGAAATGTAACATTAGGAAATGAATTTTTCAAGGGATTTCATTGTTTCTATTGCTTTGTACTATTTTAATGACACTCCTCACTTGTATCCTAAATAAAAAGAATACAAAGTGCCAAGAAACAGCAAAAAATATCCTACCTATTATATATAGATGATATAAAGGTATAAAGAAATCTGAAATTGAATCCTTGCTTAATATGGTAATGATAATAGAGTTGGAAGGGACCTTGGAGGTCTTCTAGTCCAACCCCCTGCTTAAACAGGTGCCAAAAGTGGGGGGGCGCAGGGGGGGTCGTCCGCGGGCATGCCACACCCATAATGCAATGTGCACGACCCCAGCATGCATGCATGCATGACCAGCGCTCCCCCCCATTTTTGGCATGCTTTTTTTGCCCTCCCCAGGCTCCAGAAGCTTTATAGGAGCCCGGGGAGGGCGAAAACAGCCTCCTCTGCCCCCTCAGATGACCTCCTGAGGCTTCAGGAGCTTCCCTGAAGCCTCCGGAGCGCAAAAAACGGCCCTACGGGCAAACCGGAAGTTTGGGAACAGACTTCTGGTTCCTCGTAGGGCCAGTTTTAGCCCTCTGGAGCTTTCAGGGGCCTTCCGGAGACTTCCCTGAAGGCTCTGGAGGGCAAAAAACGACCCTACGAACTTCCGGTTTGTCTCTAGGGCCATTTTTTGCACTCTGGAGACTTCAGGGAAGCTCCTGAAGCCTCCGAAGGGCCTCCGGGAGGTGGGGGAGGCTGTTTTCACCTTCCCCAGGCTCATATGAAGCGTGGGAAGGGCGAAAAATGGCCTCAAAAGAAGGCCAAAGTCAGCTGGCCAGCTGACAGGGCAATGCCTCGCGTGCCCTGACAAATGGCTCCATGTGCCTCCTGTAGTTCTAAGTTGCTTCTCTCCTTGATTAGTTTCCATCCATTGTTTCTTCTCTTGCCTTTTGATGCTTTGGAAAATAGTGTGACACCCCCCCCCCTCATTTTTGTAGGAGCCACTCAAATATTAGTATTATTAAAATATTAGTAAAATTGTTAAGTACAAAATCAGTAAACGTTAGTAACTGGTAAGGTATACCATTAAAAATGGGAATGTGATAAAATATTTGTCCATAGAAAGATTCAAATATCTAGGAATGCTCAAATAAGATAACACTTTGTACAATGTAGTTAAAACTACAGTTTTATATATTTAGTGCAAAACAATTAGTGCAGATACCAAGAGAAGAGAATATTTGCAGTTGAGGGTTGAATTATTGGAGCCCTTGGTGCTCTCTGATCTTGATTGTTTGGTTGAGCCCTGGTGATGTTACTTAGTTGGGTAATGAAAGGCCTTCAGGAAATCAACCAAACTCAGAGAGCACCCAGGACCCATAAATAATGCAGAGTTTGTACTTCTTGGGAATAGAGCATACTTCTACCATAACCAGGGGACTCAGTGGCTTTAGACACTGAGCTTGTCGATCAGAAGGTCAGCTGTTCGACGGTTCAAATCCCTAGCGCTGCGTAATGGAGTGAGCTCCTGTTACTTGTCCCAGCTTCTGCCAACCTAGCAGTTCGAAAGCACATACAAAATGCCAGTAGAAAAATAGGAACCACCTTTGGTGGGAAGGTAACAGTGTTCCGTGCACCTTCGGCGTTTAGTCATGCCGGCCACATGACCACGGAGATGTCTTCGGACAGCGCTGGCTCTTTGGCTTAGAAACAGAGATGAGCACTGCCCCCTAGGGTCGAGAATGACTAGCAGCCTTTACTTTACCATAACCAGATATCACCAAATTCTAAGCAATCGTGCCTGAGTTATATTTTATTTTTCCTCCTAATCCCAGTTCCTTGTAGATTAACTATTGTGGGAAATTTTCTGGCTACAGGGTACCAGATAGAAAACTTAACTAAATCTTGGTAAATGAATAATTTTGCTGGCCTTCTGCTCTTCTGCTTGTTGCCTTTGGCTAAAGCAAAACAGGGTTTTAGGAATTGCAAACGAAAACATTTGTCCAAGGCCTTCTGCCTGATTCACAATTAGATTCAGAATGAAAGTTAACAATCCATCAATTCCCTCTCTCCTGCCAGCTACAAGGCAACCTCGATTAGAAGATCCGATTCCTATTTCAAATCCGTTCTTTTTTCCTCCTCCTCCTCTTTAATGGAATTGTGCCCCCTTCCCCTTTTCATCTCTTTCTCCTCTTGAAAGAATCTCTTAAAGGAAATATGAACCCTCTTTAATTTTTAATAGCAAGGCAGATTTGCAAAATGAAATCATTTCAGTAGGCACCGACACAGCTGAAATCGTAGGAGAACAATGAATGTGCCTTCTGACAGAAGGGGTGGAAATCTCTGCCTGCTCCCCCACGGTTCTTACCCATGGGACTGGACTGAGAGCAGGATGGCCAGTTGCATTAATGAATAACAAAATAACAGAATTGAAAGGGACCTTGGAGGTCTTCTAGTTCAACCTCTTGCTCAAGCAGGAAACCAGATAAATGGTTGTCCAATCTCTTCTTAAAAACCTCCAGTGTTGGGAATACCTACAACACTGGAGGTTAGTTGTTTTACTGATTAATTGTTCTAACTGTCAGGAATTTCCCCAACCCCCCACCTTAGTTCTAGGCTGCTTCTCTCTTTGATTAGTTCCCATTCATTGCTTCTTGTCCTGACTTCAGGAGCTTGGAAGAACAGGTTGACCCTCTTTTCTTTGTGGCAGCCCCACAAATATTGGAAGACTGCTATCATGTCTCCCTTAGTCCGTCTTTTCACTAGACTAGGTAAAGGTAAAGGTTCTCCTTGCACATATGTCATTCCCTAGGGGGCAATGCTCATTTCTGTTTCAAAGCTGAAGAGCCAGTGCTGTCCGAAGATGTCACCATGGTCATATGGCCGGCATGATTAAATGCCGAAGGTGCACAGAACGCTGTTACCTTCCCAACAAAGGTGGTCCCTATTTTTCTACTTGCTATTTTTTATGTGCTTTCGAACTGCTAGGTTGGCAGAAGCTGGGACAAGTAAGGGGAGCTCACTCCGTTATGTGGCACTAGGGATTCGAACCGCCAAACTGCCGACCATCTTATCGACAAGCTCAGCATCTTAGCCATTGAGCCACCATGTCCCCCAGCCTTTGACTTACCGCCATTCATATATGTATATGTCTAGACTAGGCATACCCAATTCCTGCAACTGTTCTTCATACATTTTAGCCTCTCCCCGCCCCAATCATCTTCGTTGCTCTTGTCTGCACTCTTTGAAGAGTCTCAACATGTTTTTATTTTTTATTTTATGGTGACAAAACTGGATACAGTACAGAGGTGGGCTGTCAGCCCTGCAGTTATATTTCTTTTTAGGATCTTTGGCCTGCACATACTGTAACAACCAGTTGACCCAGATCCAAAAAATGTGAGCGTGCGTAGCATGGAAAAAATGGCAATTACATAGGACAGGATAGAGCCTGGGTGGGCCCAGCCGCTGGTTACCTGAACCAGTTCGAACCGGCGGCAGCCCGTCTCTGATGCCGTATGCCAAGTGTGGCCTTACCAAGGCATTACAAAGTGGTATTAACACTTTACGTGATCTTAATTCTATCCCTTTGTTAATGCAGCCTAGGATTGCATCCAGGGGTGGGTTCTGGCTAGCACTACTACTGGATCACTTGTGTGTGTTAGGTACTGGTGCGATCAAGCACTAGCAATGAACCCCAGGTCGAGGTTATAACAGAGCAACCCTGTAAAGTATACGCAGCGTGCGATAGATAAAGCAACCACACTGAATAATGGATAGTAAAGTAACAAAATAAACTTTGCTTTTTGAAGAATATAGCAAAATCCATAAACACAGCCAAAAAGTCATACACAGAAATATAGTCCAATACTACCAAGATAACTTGGATACAAGTAGCAAATAACTTACACACAGTAAGTAGTAGCAACAGTAGTAACAGTTAGACAGCAGCTATCATACATCAATCAAGAGAGAGAGAGAGAGAGAATGAAAGAGAGAGAGCAACAACATCAGCTGCAATTTAAATGCTGTAATCTACTAATTAGCAGAGCTCCTCTCTTAAAGATACATAACATGCCTTGTGCAATATATTGTCTACCCAACTTGTTGGTTACACCCTAACAGTGTGCATGCCATGCGCATGCTTGGTGCACACCACACTCACATTCACAGTACAATTAAAATTGTTCTGTGCATGCACAGAACCGAAAAACAAGATGGTGGCACCTTCGGCGCTGCCAGGAGAACCAGTTTGGGGGCATGGCCATTTCCAGTGACCCAGGCCGCCAAACCACTACCGGTTCGGCCAAACCAGTCCAAACTGGTAGGAACCCACCACTGACTGCATGGGCTTTTTTGGCAGCTGCTGCACACTGCTGTATTAGATGACATATATTATAGCTGGAAGAGTTTTTAAATTTACTGGTGGAAGGTTGGGTTTACACTGTGACCCTCTTTCTGTGTCAAGTCTCCAATTAATGAATCCAAGCAAATCGGAACTTGAGACTGGGATCCTTCTCAAAGGTCTTCTTTATTAAATACATCATATCAGCACCGCTTCAAAGGAAAACCAACTCTAAATCTTTCCCGTGGTTTCAGTATAATTAAACTAGGAAATAACCCCATCCCCAGGTGTCACATTGGCCAGTTGGGTTAATTGGCGGGCTCTTCAGCCACTCCTTCCCCAACCTTATCTGTTGCCAGTAGAGATGACCTTGGTTCTCACGAGAAAGTTCTGTTTTGTCTAGTAAGGCTTTGCAACTTTCTTCCCCACTTCCCTCTCTGTGTGGCAACTGAGTAAGAGAACAATAGCTGCAGCCAAGTACAGCTCAAAGTTGACAATAGGATGGAATGAACAGTTGGTGCCATGGCAATTTTTAAAGGATTTTGCTAAGCAAAAAGGTTGGGTGTGGACCAGTGGTGAGATTTGATTTTTTTTTACTACCGGTTTTGGGGGCATGGTTTGGTGGGTGTGGCTTGATGGATGTGGCAGGGGAAGGATACTGCAAAATCCCCATTTCTTTCTGACCAGCTGGGACTCGGGAGGCAGAGAATAGATAGGGGCGGGGCCAGCCAGAAGTAGTATTTACCAGTTCTCTGAACTACTCAAAATATCCTCTACTGGTTCTCCAGAACTGGTCAGGACCTGCTGAATACCACTGCTGAAGGTCTGGACTTAATACCATGAATAAACCAGTTTTGGCAAATTAGTCCAATGAGCATGAAGAGGGCAATTTTTAATCTGTTCCCAAACGACAGCAGCAAAAACCAGCACCAACAAAAATGTGTGTCTTACAGAACGATTGCATTGAGAAATAAAAAGTTTGCAGTTTGGGAAATTAAACCCTAACTGTGTTTATAAGAAAAGTTTAGTTGCATCCCGTTTTGGTCGCCATGATGTAAAAAAGACATTGAGACTCTGGAAAGAGCGCAGAGAAGAGCAACAAAGATGATTAGGGGACTAGAGGCTAAAACATATGAAGAATGGTTGCAGGAACTGGGTAGGTCTAGTTAAATAAAAAAAGAACTAGGTAGACATGATAGCAGTCTTCCGATTTCTAAGAGCTTGCCATAAAGAAGAGGAAGTCAACTTATTCTCCAAACCACCTGAAGGCAGACAAGAAGCAATGTATGAAAATTAATCAAGGAGAGAAGCAATCTGGAACCAAAGACAAATTTCCTGACAGAACAATAAATCAGTGGAATGACTTTCCTCCAGAAATTGTGAATGCTCCAACACTGGAAGTTTTTAAAAAGAGATTGGACAACCATTTTGTCTGAAATGGGACAGGGTTTCCTGCCTGAACAGGGGGTTGCATTAAGACCGGCAAGGTCCCTTCCAATTCTTATTCTCTTATTCCATTTAAAACACCTTGGGTATTGAGCAGTGGTGGGATTCAACCCACTTAACAACTGGTTAGCCAAAAATGTGAATGTGTGCACATACATGTGCGCTTGGCTTCTGTGCATCCACGGCTTCCACCATGCAGCAAGGGTCAATTGAGTAGCCTTTAGGGGCCTGCTTCGTTCCATCTCTGCTCTTCGGAGCAGCGGCTGCTTCTCTCTGCTGCTTCTCTTGCTGGGAGAGAGAGTGTCTCTTGTGCAACTTAGTAGCTGTAAGCCGCCGCTTTTCCCAACCGGAAAGTGCACAGCACAGAAAAGCAGCAGCCATATTGAATGCTGGTTCTATGTGCCACAGAGCTTTCCGGATGGGACTTAGAGAAAAGTGGCGGCTCACAGCTGGTAAATTGCACAAGAGACTCTCTCTCTCCCAGCAAGACAAGCAGCTGCTGACCATGGAGGGTCACTGCGAGCGACTGAGGCTCAGCAAGGGATGAAAGAAGTGACAACAGGATCTTCACTGCAGTGCTTTCCGGGTGGGACTTCTTGCAGGTAAAGAGAACCATCCGGTCCATTCCCAAACTGCTTCGGCCCTCCTGTGCCCACGTCCTCCCCCCCAGCAGTCTTTCAGCTTAGCACGGCAGGCCAAATAAATTGATTCAGCCCTGAGGGACAGTTTCAGGTGGGAGGGAGGCATGCGGGAGGAGGCTCCGGGGCATGGCTGGAGTCAGGGAATGCTGCATTCCCTGACCTGGCTGAGATGGGTGGCAAGTGGACGGTGGCTCCGTGGCAAGGCTGGAGCCGGGGAATGGCCCTGACCCAGGGTGAAGGGCGAGCGGGCAGCATGCTTACCTTTTGTGAGCAGAGCAGGTGAGGCATGGATATTAGCTGGATGGTCTGCACTATGTGGCAAAGGGAAGATAATATATAGGGAAGGACATGGTGGGGTGGGTGAGGCTAGCCGGTGGTCAATTTTACAGGTTCTCTGTACTGCGCAAAATCAGAACAACTGGTTCACCCAAACCAGTCCGAACCGGCTGAATCCTACCCCGGGTAATGAAAGCACCTGGGATGTCAATTTTAGATGTTCTAAGGTTAGTTGAAGCATCGTGGACGTTATTGTAATTTTTTGCCACAATCTTTTGGTGATGGGTAGTGCAAAAGATCCAGGGGAAATCTGGAAAACCAAATGGGTTGCTGAATGCCCAGACATAGGAAGACATATAAAGGACCCCACAAAAAAAGGTGCCAGGTTTGAACTGCCATGTCAGCAATGGACAATTCTGAGTAGGCTCTGCACTTCATATGGCATCTGCCAGAACTCTGTATAAACAAGGTATAGCATCCTCCCCTTGGTATGACTATAGGGTCCCACCTAAAAATGGTAGATCACATCCTGACCGGCTGTAAGCTGAGGTCTTACACTAGTCCAGTAGCTGATTTCTTTCCATCTAAACTCTGCCACGCGTAAATAGTTATATGGCCTAGACATTGGTATTTGAGCATAGATCTTTCTAACATTTATATTGCATTGTATTTTATTAATCTATGGTGAAATGTTAGTATACATATTGCTAGTATACATATTAAGAGCCAAGGTGGTGCAGTGGTTAGAGTGCAGTACTGCAGGCTACTTCGGCTGACTGCTAGCTGCAGTTCAGCAGTTCAAATCTCACCGGCTCAAGGTTGACTCAGCCTTCCGTCCTTCCGGGTGGGTAAAATGAGGAGCCAGATTGTTGGGGAAAATATGCTGACTCTGTAAACCGCTTAGAGAGGGCTGTAAAAGCACTGTGAAGCGATATATATGTACATCTAAGTGCTATTGCTACTGCTAGCTCATGTATGATATGCCATACACTAAATCAGAATTGGAGAACGATAGCCCCTTTATGACCTGTGGACCTCGCTGGCTCAGGAATTCTGGGAGTTGAAGTCCATAGGTCGTAAAGGGGCCATTGTTCCCCACCCTTGCGCTAAATAAATAAACAGGCTGGAGTGTGCCATATGTGCACAGGTTGGGTGTGGCATATTTCTCCTGGACCATAGATTAACCCCCTTCCTCCTCCCCCAGGATAAATACAGCGAATCCTTTATTTTGTTCTTCCAATTGTCATGGCTCTCGCTTGTTGCAATTGTACTCATCTCCACCTCTCCTTTTTTTTCTCCCCTTCTTTCCTTCTCTCTTTCTCTCTCTCTCTCTTTCTCTCTCTCTTACTCCAGTTTGTTGCTCAGCCCAACTGCCAGCAACTACTAGCAACGCTTTGGTACGACGGCTTTCCCGGATGGCGGCGGAAGCATTGGGCAGTTAAGCTTTTGACCTGTGTCACTATTGGACTGCTGTTTCCAGTGCTTGCTGTGGCTTATTTGATGGCACCCAAGAGCAGGCTGGGACTGTTCATTAAAAAGCCATTTATCAAGTTTATCTGCCACACAGGCTCCTACCTTACCTTCCTCTTCATGCTACTGCTCGCATCCCAGCACATTGTCAGGACAGATCTACACATGCAAGGACCTCCTCCTACAGTGGTGGAATGGATGATCCTCCCATGGGTTTTAGGTAAATCAATGAAGGCATGGGGGGAGGGGGGTTTAATGGAAAGTGCTTACAGATTAATTTTGATGGAGATGTTTTGTTCCGTGCAAAGAAATTTGGACAATAAGACAATGTCAAGACCAATAGCCGTGTCTCTTCTATCGGAAAAAGGCTACTTCCTTCTCCACATTTAGCCTTACTCTCTGTTGCAATTTTGAAACCAGTGGAAAGGACATTCCATCCCATCCCATTGCCTATGGAGATTCCCAGTCATCCAGGTCATGGTTGTCCCAAAATTACTTTTTCAAGAGGCAACCAGACCTTCTTTGTTTGTCCCTTTTTGGGAGAGGGGGCGGTCTAAAAATCTAAGAAATAAATAAATAAATAAATAAATTTTGCATCTCATCCAAGAGGCTTCTTCAGTTTTGAAGAACTAAAAGCCGAAAGAAAGCCCATTTGCCACTTGAAAAAGCACCTTTGGGAATCCCATCCAGTGGTGGGATTAAAAATATATTACTACCGGTTCTGTGGGCGTGGTTTGGTGGGCATGCCATGGCCTGGTGGGCATGGCTTGGTGGGTGTGGCAGGAGAAGGATACTGTAAAATCCTCATTCCCTCCCCACTCCAGGGGAAGGGTACTGAAAAATCCCCATTCCCTCCTGATCAACTGGGACTCAGGAGGCAGAGAATAGATGGGCGTGGGGCCAGTCAGAAGTGGTACTTACCTGTTCTCCAAATTACTCAAATTTTCCTCTACCAGTTCTCCAGAACTGGTCAGAACCTGCTGAATACCACCTCTGAATTCCCATCCCATCCTGTCTCCTCTCCTCTCCTCTCATCTGATCCCATCCCATCGTTAATAGTATAATGCAATGTCCAGTTGTGGAAACAGATGTAGGAAGGACAACTACAATGACTATATTTTTATCAAGATAGAACGACTATAGTTTTCCTGCCCTGTTATTTAGGCTTTTTGAACAGAATAATGTGTGAAATAGAAACAAGACAATTGAGTGAGATGTCCTTGGATCTGATTTAGAGGACTCTTGATTGAATTACGAGGATTAAGATGACGAAGGAAGATATTATATCTAGTAATACCCATCCAGGAATCTTACAGATAAATGAGTATGTCTTACTATATCTTATCCTGCAGTTTACACTAAAGGAAGGGACCTGAAATTTTTTCAATGCTGGATTACAAATGTCATCATTAATGACCATGTTGGCTGAAGCTTCACTGAGCTGAAGATCAAATAACATGTAAAGGATGACTAATTCCTCACCTCTGTTGAATATTCTTCTCATTCATGACATGTGAATGAAATACTGTACATGAACAAATGTTCAGCAAATATATACATTTATTTGGCTAAATGAATGAGTGAGGGATTTGGCCATCCAACTTGTAGAATGTGACACTGAGAGATAAGCAAAAATAAAAGCAAAATCACAACTTCTCCCAAAATTGACAACAAATACATATGTAGCAAACTTTTCTTTCTGATTTGGCTTGTTTCTTGGCATTATGTACGCTCTCTTGATGTTGCATGGTTAGATAAACCATCACAGACTTAAATAGTAGAGGAATTGGAGTCTATGAAGAAATCCTTGAATTGTAAGTTAACAAGGAAGTTGGGAGAAAAAAAATACCCTGGGAGACAGCAGCAAATCCCTTTCATATTCCTTCCTAGAGAATTCCGGAGATCTGTTATGAAATCCATAGCAATCCATCCTAGCTCGAGAATTTGACTTTTCTTCCTGCTGGATGTTAAGTCAAAGTGATGCCTTTCTAATGTAATAGAATGCTTCAACTTACTGCAGTTCAAAGGATCATACTGGAAATCAACACACAATCAAAGAACTGCAAGGGAAGGAGGTGAACAGTTATAGATTTCATCCATGGCTTCCTAATTCATGTCTGATGAACCTCTTCAGATCTGTGAATCCATAGTACGAAGGAAGTGGAAAACTGGTGGTTTCTGCTACATACAGTAGCTCAAGTCATAAATCCTATGCAACACAAAGTCAAGTAATATTACATAACCCAGAACTCAACCTGCATTGCAGTTAACTTAAGCAAACTTATAACTCAGATGTGGATCCCAGGGATACCAATTTGTCATATTTCAGGGCATATTCTTGGAGATAAAGTTCTTATTAAAAGGTGAATGTAACCGCAGATAACCTAAAAGCACCGTAAAGTGGCTAAATTGGTTGATTGGTTGATGGAATGATTATGTGCCATCAGGTTAGCAACAATGTCTTAGCAACCAGAGAAAAGTCTGTGGAAATTCTCACTCATTCAGGTCATGGTTGTCCCAAAGGTGCTTTTCAAGAGGCAACTAGACTTTCTGGGTTTTTCCTTGAAGACTTTTCGCTTCTCATCCAAGAAGCTTCTTCAGTTCTGATTGAGTGGTGGAGAATGGAAGTCAGTCAGAACTGAAGAAGCTTCTTGGATGAGAAACGAAACATCTTCAAGAAAAACAAAGACAGTCCAGTTACCTCTTGAAAAAGACAACCAACCTGATTCTTTAAATCCTCCAATAATCAACTCTGAATGAGCTTAAAATGCTGAATTGATTTCTACTGGCATGTTTTGGTATGAAATGGTAGGGATAGAAATTGTTACCATTGTGATAATTATGCCATTTTGTTTTACCATGTAGCTCTTATTCATTGCTCTGCCATCAACTCACACAATTATATCTTCATTTATACTTATGTGTATATTTTTTGACTTTGGCTTGTACCATCATCAAAGCCAGCTGAAGGTCAAATTGGCAGATGGTGATGTTACAGTATTCCCCTCTAATTTTAGTGTATTTCTGAACCATTCATTAAAATAATTGTAAAATAGGATCAAAAATAAATGTTCTTTATTTATTTAGGAAAGTTCATATGGCGGCCCAATTCACTCTCAGTGACTCTGTGGCATACAAAGATAATAAAACATAAATACTTAATAAGATATATGGGGTGGGGTGGCTCAATGGCTAAGATACTGAGCTTGTCGATCAGAAGGTCAGCAGTTCGAATCCCTAGCACCGCATAACGGAGTGAGCTCCCGTTACTTGTCCCAGCTTCTGCCAATCTAGCAGTTCGAAAGCACGTAAAAATGCAAGTAGAAAAATAGGGACCATCTTTGGTGGGAAGGTAACAGCATTGCGTGCGCCTTTGGCATTTAGTCATGCCGGCCACATGACCACAGAGACGTCTTCGGACAGAGCTGGCTCTTCGGCTTTGAAACGGAGGTGAGGATCACCCCCTAGAGTCAGGAATGACTAGCACATATGTGCAAGGGAAACCTTTACCTTTAAAGACGACCCTGAATGACGGCAAAGATTTCTTCTGAACTGAAGAACCTTCTCTTTTTTTACAGCCTCTGGTTATCTTTAAACTAATAATATGATTCCTTTTCCTTTTGATTTACTTTCATAGAATCTACTTTTTTTAAAAAAAGAACGAGAGGTTTAGAGTGGATATGTGAGGGGATTCTAAATAAGGAAATGCAGTGAAATTATGAACTGCATTTCCTCACTTTGACAGCTCTTAAAAAGGAATCAGGGACTGAATGGATTCGTCAAATTGTAGCTTTGCAATGGAACTTGGGTAAAGGAAAGTTGACGCCTTGCATGCTTGCCAACCATCTTTATTCAATATGTTTCCAACTCAGTTTTCTCATCTTTTTTTCTGCTTTTGAGAAGGAGAAATCTCTATCTGTATCTACATTAGGAATAAGGCAGCATTCACAATGATGATGTCGATGATGATAATCTCACAGCCCCAGTCTCTTTTTCAAAACTCTTTTTAGAACTGAACAGAATAGCAGAGTTGAAAGGGACCTTGGAGGTCTTCTAGTCCAGTCTCTTTTTCAAAACTCTTTTTAGAACTGAACAGAACAACAGAGTTGAAAGGGACCTTGGAGGTCTTCTAGTCCAGTCTCTTTTTCAAAACTCTTTTTAGAACTGAACAGAACAACAGAGTTGAAAGGGACCTTGGAGGTCTTCTAGTCCAGTCTCTTTTTCAAAACTCTTTTTAGAACTGAACAGAACAACAGAGTTGAAAGGGACCTTGGAGGTCTTCTAGTCCAGTCTCTTTTTCAAAACTCTTTTTAGAACTGAACAGAATAGCAGAGTTGAAAGGGACCTTGGAGGTCTTCTAGTCCAGTCTCTTTTTCAAAACTCATTTTAGAACTGAACAGAATAACAGAGTTGAAAGGGACCTTGGAGGTCTTCTAGTCCAGTCTCTTTTTCAAAACTCATTTTAGAACTGAACAGAATAACAGAGTTGAAAGGGACCTTGGAGGTCTTCTAGTCCAGTCTCTTTTTCAAAACTCATTTTAGAACTGAACAGAATAACAGAGTTGAAAGGGACCTTGGAGGTTTTCTAGTCCAGTCTCTTTTTCAAAACTCATTTTAGAACTGAACAGAATAGCAGAGTTGAAAAGGACCTTGGAGGTCTTCTAGTCCAGTCTCTTTTTCAAAACTCATTTTAGAACTGAACAGAATAGCAGAGTTGAAAGGGACCTTGGAGGTCTTCTAGTCCACACCCTGCTCAAGCAGGAGACCCTATGCCATTTTAGACAAATGGTGGTCCTGTCCCTTCTTAATAATTGGTCTTGCATAAGTAGTAGTAATATCCTGAGATTGTTGATAACACTGGAGAGTTCCGCCCACCTGCCCAGATGCTTCTGCACATGCGCAGAAATGTCACGCCTGAGCATGCACGCGCTCACACGTGAACCGGTAGGAAAAAAATTAGCAACCCACCGCTGAGCCCATGGATATCATGTCTCCAACTGGCAGAGTGGATCAGTGGTTAGAAATGGGTAGAGACGGTATGAAGAGCCTTTATCCATATTATTCCAATTTCTTCTGTATATTGTCCGTTCCTCTGTTCCTTTTTAGTCTAATTCTTCTTGGAGACCAGTGCACATGAAATTAAGAAAACAAAATAACACTAACAAATAGTATTTTTTTTTTTTAGAAAAGAATAAAGCAGCAGTCCAAACCACCGCAGTCCTTGAACCAGTCAGAGTGATTCAAGATAAAAGTCATAGCAATTACAGAAGTAAAAATAATTACACATCAAATTTGCAGACAATACTAAGCTAGATGATAGGCTCAAGATCTAGATGGATCTTAACAGACTTGAACACTGGGCCCTATCTAACAAAATGAAATTCAAAGTAGAGAAAACAGAAGATTTTTCTAAGTATAAGACGCTCCAACGTATAAGCTAGCTTTTGGGGAGGAGAACAAGGGGAAAATATCTGCCTCTGCCTCTCAGCAATTTGCCTCCTTGCAACAAACAGCAAACAGTACAGACAATATACACTGTTTGTACTGTTACATTTCAGACTATACTTGTACAGATGCTGTTAAAATTGATGGGGCTTTCTGGAAGTATAGTTATTCTCTGCTATTTAAAAGAAGATACAATAGCATGGGGCCTCTTCAGATCAAGCATTTATTTTAAAAAGCTTCTTCGTTTTGTTAAGTTGTCTAGAACAATAATAAAGCAGTCTTTAGAAATAAGTCTAATAATTTGAACATTCTATAGGCATTTATAGTTATTGACTTACCTCCTTGCAGCAAGCAGCAAACAGCAAACAGCCTGATTAGCACAAGAAAAAAAAATCTCCTTCTGCCTCCCAGCAATTTGCTTCACAAACAGCAAGTTTCACTTTCAATTTCAGCAGGGGCCTCCCGATCATCAGCTGTTTCAGATTGCAGGGATTGCTATAGCCTATTGCAGCCTCTGCAAGCCCAATTTCCCCCATTTGCTGCAAGGAGGTAAATTGCTGGGAGGCAGAGGCAAAAGGGTGGGGGCCGGTGGGTGGGTAGGGCTACATTCGGTGTATAAGACACACCCAAATTTTCACCCTCTTTTGGGGGGCAAAAACATGCATCTTATACTCCCAAAAATATGGTAAATTTGTTTTTTTTTAAACCCCAAACCCTAGTGTTTCTCTGCTGTTATGTTTTAATTAACTTTTCCAATGTGTTCTGCTATGGCGTCCAATAACAGTGGCTTAAGAGAATTGAAAGTTGTCTTTTCACCCTCATTCCTCCCTCCCCCCCTTTACAGGTTTCATTTGGGGCGAAATCAAAGAGATGTGGGATGGCGGCTTTAACGAATACGTGCATGACTGGTGGAACCTGATGGATTTTGCGATGAACTCTCTCTACCTAGCAACCATTTCTCTGAAAATTGTTGCCTATGTCAAGGTACCATAAATGAGTGCAGTGCGTAGATTTTCTTCTGCGTTACATATATATATATATAAAATTCTTCCATTAAATGACAAGGAAATTGCTTTGGAGTTCTTATTCCCCCTCCAAAAAGACAGAAGGAAATTTCTGCAAAATCCTAAGCACACTGACATTTAGCTTTGCTCTTAGACGTGTGTGTGTGTGTGTGTGTGTGTGTGTGATATGTATGTAAGCGTGTTGTCTTTCATGCTGCAGGCATCTCTCAAGTGTTCTGCTGTTTGCTTTGTTTCCCCGGCTTCCTTTAAAAAAAAAAACCAAGGGAAGCATAGCAGAAAACAGGGACAGCACTCTGTGGTAACTCAGAGTAATGAAGTAAGCTCAAATAGATCCAAAAAGAAAAGAGAAATCTATAGTAAGAAGAGAAAAGAAAAGAAAAGAAGAGGATGAAAAATGGAAGCTGTTTGCAGAGAAAAATGAATAGGAAAATGCTTTTGCGACAGTTTTACTGTGGATAAGTAAATGTGCATGGTATCCATAGCTCTGTTGCATCTCTCTGTGAGGAAATGGACAATTCACCATAGCTAACTTGCACAGCCAACACACTGTGGTTATTTTTCTGCAGCCAGCCCACTGCAAGACAACTCGCCATGGAATATGTGACAAGTCTTATCAACCACTGTTTCTTCGACCTCATTTCCCTTTTCGTCAGTGGAAATAATGTCAAAGAAACAGTGGTGGATAACATTTATTGCGTTGTTATCCCGCGTGGAATTGTCCATGGTGAGTATGGCAAGATGGCCATGGAGAGATGACCGTGATCAGTTGGCTATGGCAAGTTGTTCTAGATCCATTTCTGTGACCCTCAAAGGAAATAGTTCTTACAGAGAACTATTTGCAAATGGTTTGGGCTCTTCTCTTTCTGGTGAAAATCCCTACCTTTTCTTAGTTTTAACTTTTTAAAAAACTCATCAAGCTTGAATTAAATAACAATAATAAATAATAATATAGACATGATTGTGAATACATGAAATGAATACAAATACAAAGGAATATGAGGACAAGGACAGTAGGCACTCTGGTGAGCTTATGTACGCCCCTTACTGATCTCTTAGCAATGGGGTAAGGTCAACAGGAGACAGTCTAAGGTTAAAGTTTTGGGGGTTTGAGGAAGAAACCACAGTCAGGTAGAGCATTCCAGGCATTGACCACTCTGTTACTGAAGTAGTATTTTCTGCAATCAAGTTTGGAACAGTTTACCATAAGTCTGTATCTATTGTGAGTTCGTGTGTTGTTGTGGTTGAAGCTGAAGTATTCATTGGGACATATTCAGCAGGACATTGTAGCAGAGATGTAATAAACATGTTAAGCATTCGCAATAAATCATTGTCAGATAAGACCTTATGACCTGCGCAGTAACTCTTTCAGTTCAGCTAGCAAACATTTAACGCAGTGAAACCCCTTCTTTTGCTAGTTGGGCTGACATCATCAAATCATAAATTAAGGCACATCTTCTTTCGCAGATACTCGTGTTGAACTGCTGAAAGTGGTTTGTTAAGCATGTCAGCAATCTGATCACGTGTAGAAACATATTGCAATTTAACAAAACCTTGCTTAACTAATTGCTTTGTGTTTTGATAACGAATGTCAATGTATCTGGACCTAGAACCTGTGAAATGTGACTCAGAAATATAAACCACAGATACATTATATTCCATCACGGTGATTGGTCGAATCGGACGTGTCCAGATATCTGTGACCAAAGCAACAAAACACTTGCAGCAGGTCAACACGAGTATCTGTGAAAGAAGATGTGCCTTAATTGATGATTTGATGACGTCAGCCCAACTAGCAAAAGAAGGGGTGTCACTGCGTTAAATGTTTGCTAGTAGAACTGAACTGAATAATTACTGATGAATTACTGCGCAGGTCATAAGCCTTATCTGACAATGGGATATCAATAACTTCTTAAGGCATGCCCAATGAAATTGTGTTGCCTTACCTACGTGTCGTGATAAAAGATTACATTTAACGCAGTGACAGTTATGTACTACGCTTAGGTCAGATCGAAGACAGCAAAGTTCTAAGTTTTCTAAGCCCAAAATTTCAAGCCTGGTGGCATAAGGTATTTTGTTGCAAGTAGAGGAGTGGAGGACTCCTTTTGTGAAATATCTCTGGACTCACTCAATGGTGTTAATGTCCGATATACAGTGTGGATTCCAGACATATGAGCTGTATTCAAGAATTGGTCTAGCAAAAGTTTGGTATGCCCTAGTTTGCAGTTCAATATTACCGGAGAAGAAACTATGCAAGATTAGGTTAACAATTCTTAATGCCTTTTTGGCAATGTTTTTACAGCTGGCTATGGCACTTGGATCATTTGAGATGTGTACTCCAAGGTCCTTGATTGGTTGGGGGTCATCTATTTCTTTCAGGGTAGCATCTTGATTCATTGGTACTACCCTAAATTTACCTTGGTTTGCTCTGTCTAAGATCAGGAGAGAAAGTAGTAGCAGATGCTAAGAGAACTAAGCAAGAGAATGTCCTTTGACATCCTCTGAACTTAAATCCAAGCCTACCAACTCAGCTCTAGGGGCAGCTTTATGGCAAGAACAAATAAAAGATGGAGGAAGGAGATCATCAAGGAAGGATTAACATTAAGGAGGGTATGGTTGAAGGATCTCATCAAATTTGCAGATGACACCAAGCTGGCAGGATAGCCAACACTCCAGAAGACAGGCTTAAGATACAGAAGGATCTTGACAAACTTGAACATTGGGCACTATCTAATAAAATGAAATTCAATGGTGAAAAAAGTAAGGTTCTACATTTAGGCAAGGGAAACAAAATGCACAGGTACAGTATAGGTGGTACCTTGCTCAATAGTAGTAACTGTGAGAGGAATCTTGGAGTCCTAGTGGACAACCATTTAAATATGAGCCAGCCGTGTGCAGCAGCTGCCAAAAAAGCCAACACAGTTCTAGGCTGCATCAACAGAGGGAGAGAATCAAGATCACGTGAAGTGTTAATACCACTCAATAATGCCTTGGTAACAGCATCCAGTTTTGGCTACTATAATGTAAAAAAAATGTGGAAACACTAGAAAGAGTGCAGAGAAGAGCAACAAAGATGATTAGGGGACTGGAGGCTAAAACATATAAAGAACGGTTGCAGGAACTGGGTATATCTAGTTTAATGCCAAAAAATTAATAGAATAAATGCCAAACCTGCTTCCCTATAGCATTTATTCCAAAATTTTGGGAATGGGTGGTTATTACTAAAGTAAGCAGGGATTAGCCAAAGTCATTCTTTCCCATCCAGGAACTGGATATGGCTAGTCTGATGAAAAGAAGGACTAGGGGAGACATGATAGCAGTGTTCCAATATCTCAGGGGCTGCCACAAAGAAGAGGCAGTCAAACTATTCTCCAAGGCACCTAAGGGTAGAACAAGAAGCAATGGGTGGAAACTAATCAAGGAGAGAAGCAACTTAGAACTGAGGAGACATTTCCTGACAGTGAGAACAATTAATCAGTGGAACAGCTTGCCTCCAGAAGTTGTGAATGTTCCAACACTGGACCTTTTTGAGAAAATGTTGGATAACTATTTGTCTGAAGTAGTGTAGGGTTTCCTGCCTAGGCAGGGGGTTGGACTAGAAGACCTCCTAGGACCCTTCCAACTCTGTTGTTCTATGTAGATCTGACTTCCCTTATACTACCTGGAGAACCCTGAATAGATTGAGAGTTGGAGTGCCTAAATGTAAAACCAATATGCTGAAGTGGAGGCTCTTAGCAGATCACAAACAACCAGTGTAAATGGGGAGAGACACAGAGCCCATCCATCTGCTGGCATGTTGGCTACTACCAGAAACGTGTGCCAATAATGGCTTATTTTGGGTCAATGAAAAAGCCAAAAAGATGCCTTTATTCTGGCAGTTTACATTTTTATCCAGACATGGAAGAAGAGGAATTACCCTGGTTTAGGAACAGTTCTTCAAACAAACCATGACCATAAATGCTGTTTAAAGTTGGGCTCTTTGGTTTGCACCAAGTTCAGGTGTTGCATTGCTGTTCCTCTGTTTAGTTATTTAAGAGTTTGGATGCCTCCTTACACTTAGTGCATAAAAGAATGTAAAACTCATGCCTGAAACTGAGAAAAACAGCCAGTGAAAGAACAATCAATAGACTGTAAACAGCTGGACCAGAGAAACTAAATCAGCAGAAATAAAATGAAATGAAGTCCACATTGGAATGTAAAAGGCAATAAAAAATACACCATCAAAGCATCTTTGGTGCCAAAAAAATAATAGAATAAATGCCAAACTTGGTTCCCTATAAAATTTATTCCAAAACTTTGGGAGTGGGTGGTTATTACTAAAGTAAGCAGGGATTAGCCAAACTCATTCTTTCCCATCCATGACAGAGAGTCCTGGACTTCCTTTGTTTAGAGAATGTCTATGGAGATTCTCTATCATCCAGGTCATAGTTGTCCCAAGGTGTTTTTTTCACCTTCCAAAAGGCAACTGGACTTTCAAAGCATGACTTTACAAAGGCTAAATTGGCCACTATCAGCACCTTAAGTAAATAAGTGAATCCCCTGTAGATATTAATAATTCTTCACTTCTGTCACTGATTTCCATATACAACCAGCATGCAGAGGTGACCATTTTACTGTGCAGTATTCCAAGTGCAGCCTTACCAATACCACTTTATCATGCCTTGGTAAGGCCGCACTTGGAATACTGCATTCAGTTCTGGTCTCCACAATGTAAAAAAGATGTGGAGACTCTGGAGAGAGTGCAGAGAAGAGCAACAAAGAGGATTAGGGGACTGGAGACTAAAACATAGGAAGAACAGTTGCAGGAACTGGGTATGTCTAGTTAAATGAAAAGAAGGACTAGGGGAGACATGATAACAGTGTTCCAATATCTCAGGGGTTGCCACAAAGAAGAGGGAGTCAAGCTATTCTCCAAAGCACCTAAGGATAGAAGAAGAAACAATGGATGAAAATTAATCAAGGAGAGAAGCAACTTAGAACTGAGGAGAAATTTCCTGATAGTGAGAACAATTAATGAGTGGAAGAACTTGCCTCCAGAAGTTGTGAATGCCCCAACACTGGAAGTTTTTAAGATGTTGGATAGCTATTTGTCTGAAACGGTATAGGGTTTCCTGCCTAGGCAGGGGGTTGGACTAGAAGACTTCCAAGGTCCCTTCCAACTGTTATTCTATTCTATTCTAAATTGGCCACTAACAGCAGTTTAACTAAATAAGAGAATCCCCTGTAGATATTAATAGTTCTTCATTTCTGTCACCGATTTCCGTATACAGCCAGCACTCTGAGGTATCCATCTCCACTCATAAAAGGTAAAGATTGGAAAACCTCATTCAGGACCAAGGCTTAGTTCCTCTCTACTTTCAAAGCATGACTTTGAAAGATGTTGGATAACCATTTGTCTGAAGTGGTATAGGGTTTCCTGCCTAATCAGGGAGTTGGACTAGAAGACCTCCAAGGTCCCTTCCAACTCTGTTATTCTATGCTATGCTATGCTATGCTATGCTATGCTATTCTAAATTGAAGCACTGAATTGCTCTCAAGGACAATATTGGTTTGGAGAAATGGGTGTTGTTGTCGTTTTGGCTCAACATTCTCTAGCCCTTTTTCCTATGATGCTCCCAAGAAAAGCAAGGTACTCCTGGTTCAGCCATTGTCCTAAATCAGGGGTGTCCAAACTTGGGAACTTTAAGACTTGTGGACTTCAACTCTGGGAGTTGAAGTCCACAAGTCTTAAAGTTCCCAAGTTTGGACACCCCTGTCCTAAATCATAAAATGCTTTGTTAGGCTTTTGGCTTAGTGCACAGTATAAACCCAACTATTTGTGGTTGATTCAGCAAAGCATATTTAATCAAATGTAATTGCATTTAATTTCTCACTTTCCTCCAACCTTCCCTTTTTCCCAATTGTTTCGGCACCAGTTTGAATTTAAAAAGAGAACAGAGCTGAGCACAAAAATCTACAAGCATTTTCCCTGTTAATTTCTTTT
Organism: Natrix helvetica; assembly: GCF_964273705.1. Lineage (NCBI taxonomy): Eukaryota > Metazoa > Chordata > Lepidosauria > Squamata > Natricidae > Natrix > Natrix helvetica. The sequence goes on from NC_138562.1 coordinate 5,843,021, forward strand.
AATTTCGGGGTTTTGTGTCCTAGAATATATTCTGGGGAGGAGATATTTGCCATAATGTAATGTATTGTATAAGCTCACCTAACACATGTTTCTCATTTTTGTACAACTGGATTGAGCTAAAAACATGCATCCTAACATTTAGGACAATGCAGGTATTAGCTTGCAACTATATTCCAGTAATTATATGGATTCTAGAAACTAAAGTAACTTGGGAGGCAGAGAATAGATGGGGGCATGGCCAGTCAGAGGTGGAATTTACCGGTTCTCTGAACTACTCAAAAGTTCCGCTATCACTTCTCCAGAACTGGTCAGAACCTGCTGAATACCACCTCTGTTCCAAAGTCTAAGTACCATGATGGAGGTCCAATTGTTCCATCATCACTGACATCTGATTGACGTCCCCAAGGATACCCTATTTTCAACTTTAGAAAGTTTGTGTTTGTCTAGACAAGGGATCTCCAAAGTTGGCAACTTTAACACTTGTGGATTTCAATTCCCAGAATTCCTCAGCCAGCAAGACTTAGTTGATGGTGGTGGGTATTTCAGGCATTTTCCAAAGAAAGAACAGAGAGGGTGGGTGAGATAGGAGAATGAAAGCTCTAAGTCCACTCTTGTGCACAAATTCTTAAAATGTTGGGTCTTTGCCAGTCCTAGAGAGACCCACTCTCACTAATGAATAACAATGGAAAAAAGGAGAATATGATTAAATTGTCTTTCTATCTGATGGTTACCACTGCCAGTATCAGGATCAAGAACCAGGAACAACACATAGAATTATTCTTAAATTGTTTCCTTATATTGTTTGAAGAGGGAGTCAAACTATTCTCCAAAGCACCTGAGGGTAGAACAAGAAGCAATGGGTGGAAACTAATCAAGGAGAGAAGCAACTTAGAACTGAGGAGAAATTTCCTGACAGTTAGAACAATTAATCAGTGGAACAGCTTGCCTCCAGAAGTTGTGAATGCCCCAACACTGGAAGTCTTTAAGAAGATGTTGGATAGCTATTTGTCTGAAACGGTATAGGGGTTTCTGCCTAGGCAGGGGGTTTGACTAGAAGACCGCCAAGGTCCCTTCCAACTCTACTATTGTATTGTATTATTGTTTATATAGACAGAATCTTGCCAGACTAAAGCAACTATCTGCATAGTCATACTCTGTGAATGGCTAGGAAGGATCCGCCTTTGCCCTCTTCCTGCCTACCAGACATTCCAAGCTCCTGGTGTCTCTTTGCCCTGAGAAAAAGCTCCTTCCTCCTGCCACTCAGGATTACATTCCACCACACCTGGTGACCAAACTGAGAAAACATGAACTTACAGTAATAAATGCTTTTAATTGCATTTGTCTTTGGCTTGGAGGCTTTTTCCTGGGCAAGAAGTGGAACCAGGTGGAAATAGCAGTTATCTCATTTCTAACAGGACTTTCTCTAAAGTTGGCTTCCAGCTATTGGGATTCTCTGCTCCTGAGAGCTCTCTTGAAGGATGCTCCTTACAGAATTAACATTATTATATTTTAGCCTCCCTGAAGCTTTCCTGATTTGGTTGGCTTCCCCTACTCCCAGTTTGATTCTAATTATTAGAATATGTATAACTTCTTAGGTTATACATATTTTACAGGTTTTAAATATGAGCCAGCTGTGTGCAGCAGCTGCCAAAAAAGCCAACTCAGTTCTAAGCTGCATAAACAGAGGGATAGAATCAAGATCACATGAAGTGTTAATACCACTTTATAATGCCTTGGTAAGGCCACACTTGGAATACTGCATCCAGTTTTGGTCACCACGATGTAGAAAAGATGTGGAGACTCTAGAAAGAGTGCAGAGAAGAGCAACCAAGATGATTAGGGGACTGGAGACTAAAACATATGAAGAACGGTTGCAGGAACTGGGTATGTCTAGCTTAAGAGAAAGAAGGACTAGGGGAGTCATGATAGCAGTCTTCCAATATCTCAGGGGTTGCCACAAAGAGGGAGCCAAACTATTTTCCAAAGCACCTGAGGGTAGAACAAGAAGCAATGGGTGGAAACTAATTAAGGAGAGAAGCAATTTAGAACTAAGGAGAAATTTCCTGACAATGAGAACATTTAATCAGTAGAATGACTTGCCTCCAGAAGTTATGAATGCTCCAACACTGGAAGTTTTTAAGAAGATGTTGGATAACCATTTGTCTGAAATGGTATAGGGTTTCCTGCCTAGGCAGGGGTTGGACTAGAAGACCTCCAAGGTCCCTTTCAACTCTGTTATTCTATTCTATTCTATTCTTAAGATTTTGATGTCTCTAAGGATCTTTTCAATGGCCTCTATTTTTTCATTTCTTGCTTAGCTCCAGAAATAAGTCTTAGCCACACAGTTCTCTACTGTTTCACCTGGCTATTCAGTATAGCTCACCAAAGCATTCTTAAATGCTCTTTCTTGGACATTGAAAATATTTTGTACCTTCTGTGAGCAGAAATCAAAATTCAATGGTGTCTAAAGGTAGGCACCATGTTTCAAAGTAGAAGTGTCCCAACCTTGGCATTGGTCATTTGGAAAGTAACAGGATGATCTGGCCTTGAAATGAATTATTCTGCTCTTTTTAACCACTGGAACTCTTCCAGCGTACTCAGAATGAACTGTTTGAAGAATAGCACGCATGTCCTGAGGTTGAAATATTTTGACATCAGAAAAAAAAAAGCTTTCATAATTCACACACTGTCACCTCTGAGAACCAGACGTCTTTCCCCACATACCATTACTAACTTCTGCTAAATATTCTACCATGCAGTGATCTGTGGACAAGGAGATCAAGAGTTCTTTTAGTGAAATCAGTCTCATTCTACATATTTGAAATTTCAATTATCCAACAACCGTTCACAGAAGATCAAATAAGATCAGTTGGTCCATGCATTAACTGCAAATGAGGAATACATGAACAAGCCCAGGGGTGAAATCCAGCAAGTTCTGACAGGTTCTGGAGAACCGGTAGCAGAAATTTTGAGTGGTTCAGAGAACTGGCAAATGCCACCTTTGGCTGGCCCCAGAGTAAGGTGGGAATGGAGATTTTGCAGTAACCTTCCCCTAGAGTAGGGTGGGAATAGAGATTTTGCAGTAACCTTCCCCTGCCACACCCATCAAGGCACGCCCACCAAGCCACACCACGCCCACCAAGCCACACCCACAGAACTGTAGTAAAAAAAATTGAATTTCACCACTGCACAAGCCAAGGAAGGAGTGTCCATCTTCTTATGAGTGATGTCCAGGTGTAGTGTTGTGTGGGAATGACTTGAGAAATGGAGGAAGAGATACTGGGAATAGCAATAGCAATAACAGTTGGACTTATAAACTGCACACAGTGCTTTACAACTCTCTCTAAGCAGTTTATAGAGTCAGCCTCTTGCCCCCAACAATCTGGGTCCTCATTTGACTGACCTCGCAAGGATGGAAGGCTGAGTCAATCTTGAGCCGGTCAGGATTGAAATGCTGAACTGCTGGCAGCCAGCAGAAGTAGCTTGCAGTACTGCATTCTAACCACTGCGCCACCACAGAATAATCAGGTAAGAAAGGGCATAGATCAGGGGTGGGTTGCTGCCGGTTTTACTACCGGTTCGCAACCGGCGCACGTCAGCTATGTGGATGAGCACTATTCAATGTAAATTGTTCTTCGCGCATGCGCAAAACAATTTACAGTGAACGGTGCACGCGCAGTCACTAAAATCCAAAATGGTGGCAGGGAATTGGTTTTGGGGACATGGTAGGCCTGGGTCACTGGCGATTCTATGACCCAGGCCTGAATTCCACTACCGGTTCAGCCGAAATGGGCCGAAATGGGAACAACCCACCTCTGGCATAGACGACAACAACAAACAGACGGAAACTCTGAGAAAGGGCTGAAACTTTTCGGTCTGGAAAAGAGATGGCAGGAGATTTGTAACTATCAGACTTAGAAGTTCCTGTTAATGTACCTTTACAGTAAAGTTGAATTAGCTCACCTGGTCATCTTCCTCTCAGATCTACCTAGGTCTCTTTGACATTCATTAGGATTTGGAAGGTTGCCTTGAGCATTTTGGCAAGAAAAAGCCAAAACTACCCAGGACAAGAGAAAGATGAGTCACTGAAATGTGGTTTTTTTTTTTTTAATTAACTTGAGCTCATTAGAGTTTGTCCTTCAGTTTATTCTCCCTTCTCCCCCTCTAAAACAAAAAAAAAATCTGGGTAGAAAAATGATTTAATACCGTTCTGCCTTTGTTGTATTCAGCCGACACACTGACCACAAACCACACACATTGGGGAGAAATTTGTCACAGACCACAAGACATATTTAGTATCCTAGAGCCCTCCAGGCATTCATTTTAGCCTCTCAATCTCTTCTTGTAACTTCCAGATGAAGACCTAGTGAAGTGAGTTTTCTAAGGGCCTTCTACAAATCAGGTTCTACCCATGACGTTCACAGATGTACAGAACAGTCTGAACTGTCAGAAACAATTAGAAATCATGTAGAAATAGGTTTGTGCGCAATTTCAGATCCTCTTCGCTGGAAAAGAATGACTTTTTTAAAAAAAAAAAGTTTAAGTATTTTCCATTCCTATAACTCAATTGAATTTATGTCTTGGTCAGAGGCGAAACAAATCCATTTGTATTTCCCCCAAGGGTGGGTCAGATAAACTATCTGACCTTAAAAAGTAAGCAAAATATTTGCTCCATAGCTCTAGAGCGGTGACGGCTAATCTTTTTGTCCTCGCATGCTCACACCCATAATGCAAAGTGTGTGCTACACCCCTTCTGCACCCCTGCACATGTGTGCGCATCCCCAAGCATTCCCCCTTTCCCTGCACATGCGTGTTCTTCCCCATGCGCCCCATTTTGGACCTAGCAGGCCTCCCTGAAGCCTCATGGGAACAAAAACGGGGCATATGGGGGGCCCGCCCCGCCCCGCCCTGCACCTCCCCCCACACCCATTTTGGTCCAGCAGGCCTCCCTGAAGCCTCCTGGGAACAAGGCACGGGGGGGCATGCCACAACCCCCAGGCATGTGCGCGCGTCTCCCACATGTGTGGCAGAGACTCGAAAATCTGCTGTCCGGACTTCCGGTTCCGGCGGCTACAGCGACGGGCAAGTCTTTGCCCGCTCCCGCTCTCCCGGTGGGCTTCCCCCGCTTCTGGGGGGGCACAGGTCGCCCCGAAGAGGCGTCCTGCCGAGGGAGCGGCTCGCGGAGGGCCCTGGCATCGGCGGCGGCTGGTGGGGGCTTCTCCGCTTTGCTCTAGGCACCGGGGAGCAGTCTTGGAGGGCGCGAAGCGTCTCGCTCCATGCCGATCGGGCAGCGCAAAATTGAAGGAAGCAGCGGCGAGATGGTGAGGTGCTTCCTTTCTCCATTCCTTCTTTGTTGAATTGATGGACTTTTCAGCAAGGTTATAAGTTAAACTTTCGGAGCTTCGTTGGAGGTGCGGTTAGAGGGGGGGATTTCCCCCCCCCCTTGGACAAGTGGCTTGAAAAAATTCTGCTTTTGCCCCTAGGAGGAAGGAGGAGGGGGGAGAGCCAACTAATGATGCCTCACCCCTGTAAAAGTGATTTTCTCTGGACGTAGTTTTATAATTTGTTGATGACCTGAGAACTTTGTGAATTTTTGAAACTTTATTATGCCTCTGAGCCCAAAGCTGGCAGGGCAAGATGGCACACTTCCATTGTCTTCATGAACTGTGAAACCTGACTCCACCTTTAAAACTCAGGCTTCCGGTCTTTGTCTCCGTACTACCCAGAAGAATCTCTTGTGGATTGCTATTTTCTGAACCTTCTGGAGAGGAAACCTTTTCTTAACGCTAGATTGACCAAAGAAACTCTCACTTGTTTGGATTTTCTGCCTCCTGGACTCATCTGCCTGCTCTACTTCTCCAGCTGTCCAGTCTCTACACTGACTGACTTCTCTGTTTTATAAACTATGTCTCCAAAAAGACCACCACCTGGAAAACCTGGCTTTGCTACTTCTGCACCGACATCTGCAACATCCAGCCCTGCCACACAGTCAAAGATTACAGAAATGATGCAACCTAAGAGTACAGAGTTGGATTTGCTGCAAATGCTTCAACAACTCATACAGGGCCAGGAAGAAATTAAGAAACAATTAAAGGAAATGAAGGAAGAAATTAAAGAGAATCAAGTCCAAATTTATAAGAACTCACAGAGACTGGACCTTGTGGAGGGTGGGGTGGCGGAGGCGAGGGGGGGTGGAAGTTTTACAGAAGAGTAACAAAGAACTTGATATTCAACAAATGAAAACAGAATTTGAGAGAATGTCCTTTTATCTTAGATTTCAAAATGTTATAGAAACAGATGGTGAAAATATAAGGGACATTATGACCAACATTTTAGCTGAATATATACACAAAGACAAACAACAGATGGAGTGGGAGATAGACTTGGCCTATAGAGTGAATTCAGCATATGCCAGGACACACAATGTACCCAGGGAGGTTCATATTAAATTCCTTAGGAAAAGCACAAGAGACGCAATTCTGGGTGTACAAAGGGGGCAAACAATGACATACCACGATAGGGAGATAACCATCTTGAAGCAGATCCCAAAAAAAATTAGGGAGAAAAGGAAAAGCTATTCGCAATTGGCGAATAAATTATACCAGAAAGGGGTGTGGTTTAGATGGTTGATGCCTGAAGGGATGTTGATATTCTGGGAGGAGACAAGAATTAGAATTAATACACCCATAGAGGCTCAGGCCTTTATGGAAAAAAATAAAGCAAACCTAGAAAAAGCAGAAGACTCTACAACGGTTATACAGGACACGGGAGGGGCCGGAGCTCTGCCAGCGGGGGGGGAAGGGGCAATACCAAGAAAGCTCAGATCACAAAAATGAATAAGAAAACCACATTGCCATAAACATACCGAAAGTAATAGTGAAATTATATTTAGAAAATATGTTATAATATATAAGTTGATTGAAAACTTTTATTTCTATATGCTGACTTTACATGATTATGTATTAATGTTTTATACCTAGATGTATACTATGAGTTTGGAGGGAGGGGGCGTCTGCCATACTTGCAACTGCCAAAATTTGTATATTATTCCACATACCCTTTTCCTAGTAAATGTGTTAAAAAAACCAATAAAATTTTCTGGGAAAAAAAAAAAGAAAATCTGCTGTCCGGTGGGAAGCACATACACATGCACGGTGGAACTAAACTGGGGTGACGGCTCGCATGCCCACAGAGAGGGCTTCACACGCCACCTGTGATACACATGCCATAGGTTCACCATCGCAGCTCTAGAGTAGAATAATTTCTTTCTTTCTTTCTTTTAGAGAGAGGTGAAGCCAGCCATATTGATGGCAGCCATTTTGCTTTCTCTTGAAATAAACTGCTATCTGTTGGCTCAGCTTTCAGGGGAAGAATTCCTTCACATCAAATGTCTGCAGTGTTTTGCTAGGAAACAACCAAAAGTAATTATGCAGAGGAAGACGGTTGCAAAGTCATTGGGACCACATGATGTCAGCTCTGCCATTATCATTCTCGAAAGAAGAGAACAGTTGTAGCTCAGGATTGAAGTGTGGAGTCCTTGATGCTCTCTGAGCATGGCTCTTTCCTTGCAGATGTTTCATTAGCCAACTAGGTAACCTCATCAAGAAGGGAGTAGAGTTTGCTCTTTTCTTATATATAACCAGCTTGACCTGTCAGTGTTGGTGGAAGATTTCTTACTGCTCAAACAAGAGCCCAATCAAAAAATCATCTAGGTCTAAGGCAGGAGACCTTATACCATCTCAGACAAATGATTGTCCAATCTCTTCTTAAAAACCTCCAATGATGGAGCACGAAAAACCTCTGAAGGCAATGAGTGTTGATGTGTTGGAATTGTCCAGAGTAATGTATCTTAGCTAAGATGTTCTACTGTTCTCCAAAACTCCCCAGATGAATAGAATAGAATAGAATAGAATTGAATTCTTTATTGGCCAAGTGTGATTGGACACACAAGGAATTTATCTTTAGTACAGATGCTCTCAGTGGACATAAAGAGACAAGATACATTTGTCAAGAATCATAAGGTACAACACTTAATGATAGTCATAGGGTACAAATAAGCAATCAGGAAACAATCAATATCCATATAGCACAAAGTTACATTCCTGCAGTCATAAGTGGGAGGAGATGGGTGATAAGAATGATGAGAACACTAATAGTAATAGTAATGTAGCCTTAGTGAATAGTTCGACAGATAGTGTCAGTCTCTGTTTCGCTATTTGCTTTCGGCTGCCATTGAAACGGGGAGGGGGGGCTGGTATTTGGGAGGGGAGGTTTAAGTACAGAAGAGATTGTAAAAAGGGAGTTTTGGTCTCACCTACTGCGCATGCTGGAGACTAGTGCTTGGAGTCGGTCAAGGCCAACCGTCCTGCATACCAACCTGATGATGCTCCTTGAAGATGAAACTCACATGACACCTGAGGGATTTGCAGATTGGACACTGGGATGAAGGTTCCCAGGGGGAGGGGGTTGGTCACATATTGATATGTACGATTTCACACGCTTTTGCCTCAGACCTTGCTTTGCTTAGCTGCTATCTTTTCATAACCAGTAAAAGTACTCTTAATTCTACAAAATGGAGTTAAGTTGTTTCTTTCTTGGTTGCTGAGGGAGGCCGGCTTGACAGATAGTTTCATTAAGGAGGAAACCGCAAAAAAAATCACATTATTTCACCTTAGATGTTTGTTTTTTCCAACAGTTGATTTGGTGCAGAGCAGAAGTACAATTTTGCAGATAGTTTTTTTCCTTCCAGGGAAAATATATAACTTATTTCTCAATTATTCCCAAAGACTACAACGTTAAATATTTATTGCAACTGTGAATAAGACATACCCCATCTCAAAAAAAAAAGTCTTGTTGAATTACCTTTGGAGAATATTTGACAAAGCTCTCCCTCCTGAGTGCCCCACTTGCTTTTCTTGGCAAGCAAAATTCAAGCACAACTTTATTTCAAACTCAATGTTTTGAGATCACCCTGGCCCTTTGAAAGGACACTGAGCTCAGAACAAAACTGATGGGCTCAAAACTGGTGTTTTGAGGTTCAGGTTGAAAGAAAATGCTTCAGGTGTTTTGAGATTTGTTCCAGTGGAAGCCAGCCAACTCAATTGTTCCACAGTGACATTTTGATGGGGCTATTTTGTCCTGAGCTTGAAATAAGATGCACTTCCTATTTCATGCATACACCTCATGATGGGAGGAGGTTTCCTTGGCTTTGTTCTTTAATCACAGGATAATTTATCAAGCCTGGTCATCCAGATTGCGTCCTAATGAAAGGTAGAGATGCCCTGCTTGTTTTGGTCTGCTGTGTCCATGCATTGGGAATCCAGTACAGTTAGTCCTTGACTTATGACACAAAATTGAGACCAACATTTCTGTGGCTAAGTTCAGTGAATTTTGCCCCATTTTATGACCTTTCTTGACACAATGGTTAAGTAAAGTTCTGCAGTTGTTGCCAAGGGAATCCCGCTTCCCCATTAACTTTGCTTGTCAGAAGCTGGCAAAGATTGACCACACGACCTTGGTCATGCTACAATGGTCATAAGTGTGAAAAATGATCATAAGTCACTTTTTTCAGTGCTGTTATACCTTTGGACAGACACTAAACAAACTGCTGTAAGTGTAGGATTACCTGTATGGGGAGGCTTTGGAGGGAGGGAGCCAGTGGTGAGTTCTGGATTCCCGTACTGGTTGGAACAGCCCCGGCGTCACCCACATTGTGCTTGCCTGCGATGCTTCCGCAAGCGCCTGCAATGCTCTAGCTGCTCGGCGGAGCGTCACGCAGGTGGCGTATGTGCCATGCACATGCGCGGAAGTGCCAAAGGCTTAAAGGATAGGTAAGGAGCTTGGGTCGGCAGGTGGGCCCTCCGGAGCACCATACCGGAACAGTACCCGATGTTCCGGGCAGGCTCCGTTACACCCGTACCGGGGCATACCGCCTGCAACCCACCACTAGAGGGAGCAAATGTCATTTGTCTAGTCTACCTGCTTGCATGCACGTGTGTGTGTGTGAGAGAGAGAGAGAGAATGAGCAGAATGCTTTAAAGACATGAAATGATGTGCCTTCAAGAGTTGACTTGCAAGCCAGTTGACCGAGAACCCGTGAGAGAAAATAAATAAGAGAGGACAACAATGGAAAGGAGAGGGAATGAGGAGGGAATGGAAGAAGGGGTAAAGCAGAGAAAGTAAGAGTTGGGATTTGAGAGTAGAAGAGAGAGTAAGAAAGAGGAGCAGGGAGGAGGAGACGGGAAAGAGAGAAGAAGAAGAATGAAGGAAGGAGAGCAGGAAGGAAGACAGTAGAGAAGGGAAGTTAAGAAGATGGAAGAAGAAAGGTGTTGCAAAGCAAGATGGAGGCACGGGGTAGCAAGAAAGTGACCCAAACTTTATTATATACATGTGTGTGTGTAAAAATGAATATAGAGACTATGATGAATAGACAAATATTAAATAGCAATTATAAGAATGTATATCTAAGAATGAATTTGAAAGGGAAAAATAAAACAACGTTTTACAAAAAAAAAAGAGTTGACTTGCAAGCATTCACCTGTGTTCCTTTCCCTCCCCTCCCCCTATTATTTCTTGCAGTACAATGGTTCCCGTCCAAGGGAGGAATGGGAAATGTGGCACCCAACCCTGATAGCAGAAGCCCTCTTTGCCATTTCAAACATTTTAAGCTCCTTGCGTCTCATCTCCCTGTTTACAGCAAACTCTCACCTGGGACCCCTGCAGATCTCCCTGGGACGAATGCTGCTAGACATTCTCAAGTTCCTCTTCATTTATTGCCTGGTGCTGCTAGCTTTCGCCAATGGACTCAACCAGCTGTATTTCTATTATGAGACGAGTGCCTCCGAAGAGCCAAACAATTGCAAAGGGATCCGTTGTGAGAAGCAAAACAATGCCTTTTCCACGTAAGGCTAACTTACCTGGATTTCCTTCTTGCATTTAGCCCTTGAATGTTGTTGTTTTTGACTCTCTGTCTGTCTCTCTCTTTCCCCTCCCCCCTCTCTTGTATAATCCTGATATCTTGTCACAGCATCTGGAATAGCAAACAGAAATGTCTTTTTTTGTTCTTAGGTGAATGTCAGTCTCAATTATTATGCTGTGAGTTATCTCGGATGAACATATTGAACAAGGCGAAGCTGAACTCCAGCCTTTGACAATGACCAAACACCTGAGCATTTCAGTTATTAGATAAAAAACAACAACAGCAGAGCTGTTCTCAAAGAACTAACTGCGCTAGGCTGTTTTTTCTGGAGGGCAGCTGAAACTAGATCCTTAAAAAAAAGAAGCATGCAAAAATAAAATGCCCATCCCTGCAGAATGGATGCAGAAATGCTTACAATCTCAGAGAGGAAGTTGCCACTTAAGAAACACGGCCTCTGTTTCTTTACTAGGAATCCTGTTATCTTCACTACAGGTTTGGTAGCGAGAGAGCCTGCTCAGAGCGTGCATGATGACATCAGGGTGGGTGGGCAGAGCCTTGAGCTGCCACCACTACCGGTTCGCCCAAACCGGTGCGAACCGGCCGAATACCAACTCTGATCCTGTTGTACTAGTTTTTTTTCTTGCTCAGCGTGTTTGTATATATGCTTTTTAAAAAGCTCGATTTCATCCCATTCCAATGAAAAGATAGCTGTTAGATCAAAATGAAGTTCCTTGTGAGCCAATAACATTTTTCCAAAATGAAAAATAGGAACCTTTCGGAGCCCACCAACCAGGAGAATTCGGCACGGAAGCGCAGAGATTCACTCTCCATGTCCGATCTCGTTGCTATGTCAGCCGGATATCTGCAGGGAGTCAGATTCCTGATGGCTCTGAACCTTCCCACTTTAAAGCCCACTTCCTTCCTGCTTCCTGCCCCGGGAAGGAAGGGGCCTTAAGGAAGAGCCAGTCATCTTTCTCTCTGGTGCAAAGCCAGTTCGCCCTCCGTTGGCACACCTTGGGAAACACATAAACATGTCCTATAACAGGACTGGCACCTTGGCAAGTCAAAGTACTATGCTGCAATAGCATTTTGGTCTCCTGGCTATTGTAACACCATATGGTAATAATAATAATTATAGGTAGAGTAGGATGGGATAGAGTGGGGGAATTGGGATGGGGTGGGAAATGAAAATAAAGATCAGCGCACTTAACTAGCATAAGAATCAAAATTAGAACTAACAGCAATCGTGACTAAGTAAAACTCCATGACATCCTTGGACATTTCAGTGGAAAAGTCAACAAGTAAAAAGCAAGTCACTTTAATAGGCTACCAACAATAACGTCATTTCAAATGTGTTAGCTTTAGATGAATATTTGGGAGGAAACATGAAGAAAACTTTGCAAAAAGAAACTGTAGATTTAACATGTAGATTAAAGTAACAGGATTTGATTTAAACCCATGGAGCAAGCTTTACATCTCCTGTGAAACCATTCCTTTCATTAGAAGCATGGTCTTAATGAATTTCCTTACAAGTAGTTTGTAAATGTGAGTCAAAAAAGTGTGATGTAAACTACGTCTGATTTACGTGGTTAATTCCTTAAGACATGGGTTATTAATAGGTTCTGTGAATTTATTAAAAGGAATTAGCAAAAAGTGTACCAATGATTCAAGAGATACTGAAGGACAAAGCTGTACTGAATATGGGACATTTGCAAGTCTATCTTGGCAGAATAGCAATAGGACTTATATACTGCTTTATAGCGCTTTACAGCCCTCTCTAAGCTGTTTACAGAGTCAGCATATTGGCCTCAACAATTGGGGTCCTCATTTTACTGATCTCGGAAGAATGGAAGGCTGAGTTGATGAGAATCGAACTGTTGGCAGTTGGCAGAATTAGCCTGCATTCTAGCCACTTGCCACCACAGCTCAGGGATTAGAATGTTATAATGGTTAGAAGGTGGAATCTTAGCTGGGCAAGTAAAAGTATATATTGGTATCTTGGGATAAAGTCATTAAAAATGGTAAGAAGCTAGGACAGAGATTTTAGGTAAGTCCTTAATATTAGTTGATACCTTCTTTGACCTATTGATATCCTGTAATAGATGGTAAAATACTGTAGCCCTTTAGTTCTGTTTCCAGATAGGTTATCCATCTGGCATTCTCTCTTTCTTTCTCTCCCCCGTGCACAAAGGCACACACACCGAGAGAGAGAGAGAGAGACAGAGACAGAAACAGACACAAATAAGTATTAGGGAAGGAAAGGGGGAAGGGAGAGAGGGAGGGAGGGAGAATGGAAGGGAGGAAGGAAAGGAGAAGGAAAGAAGGAACGGAAAAAAGGAAAATCAAAGCTCAGCTCTAGGCTGAGATGCATTACACAGAAAAATGGAATGTTTAGAGCAGGGATGTCAAACTCAAGGCCCAAGGGCCAAATCCGGCCCATGGGGTACTTAGATCTGGGCCACGGGGCCACCCTGGAAACAGTGAAGGACCTGTCCATGGTGCTTCTGCCAGTGAAAATGGGCATGCGGCCCTCCCGAGCTCTGTTTTCACTGGCAGAGGGTTGCAGGAGGCTGTGGGAGCAGAAAACGGAGCTCAGGAGCCCGTTTTCGCTGGCAGAGTGCTCGGGCCATCGTAGGCAACCCCGACAGGAGTGACGTCAAGCTGGCCATGCCCACCCCTAGCCACGCCCACCCCAGCCACCCGAGGTCAAACACAACCCTGATGCAGCCCTCAACTGAAACCGATTTTGACACTCCTGATTTAGCGTGCTTCTTCAGCTAGTTATATCTAAAGAAGACATATTCTACATTGTGGGTAGCAATATTTATCTTGCTTGCTTAGTTGGCTGGAAGATCAATTCTCTGAAACGTCGATGGGAAAAGCTGGCTTAGAAATTGAGTTCTGCAGGACTTGCAAAAGCTTAGAGAGGAGGCATTCACTGATTTCTGGTTTTTAACCAATATTTTCATTTCTGCCATCTTTAGCAATACTGTACCTCCCCTTCCTTCTCTCCCAAAATAAATAAATGGCTATATGCATTTAAGGTAATTTCCCCAAAAGATTTTCAGGAGCAAATATTGAAAAGAGCTTTCTAATGCCTAGAAAATGAGTTTGTTCTTTGATTTATAGGCAAGGATACAAAGATTTAATATGTAACCTTTAATATCCAATAATTTCATCCTTGAATTGTTCTTGTTTTATATAACAACGAAAAGGCCGATGTTGACTTGATGAATTGGACAGATGGCTGGTGTCATTTTTAAGTGAGGGGAAGAAAGATTTCAAAAGATTGATCTGTGTTGCATTCTGATCTTATTCTAAAGAACTTAAGTTCTGAAATGGGATTGTCAGACTTTATTTAGAAATAATAACCGTATTCCAAATATTAGAAACTTTTATAAAAATTGAATATCAAATAGTTAGGAATGGAAGATGTTAAGACTTTCTTGGGAAAATATTCTGGGTTTATTGGCTTTGAGATCCGTAATGCTAGCCAGCATGACTAAAATTTACCCTGTTACCCTGATAATCAGCCCAATGGGGCTTTTGAGCGCATGCGCTAAAATAAAAACTCCCCGAAAATAAGCCCTCCTCAAAAAGATTGCAACACAGCAACATCCATAAGTGTGTAGAAGATTATAGATGTAAGTATATGCTCTCCGCCTCCTGCACCTCAAAAATAATAAGACCTCCCTGAAAATAAGGCCAAGCGCTTATTTTGGAGGTCAAAAGAAAATAAGATCCTGTCTTATTTTCAGGGAAACATGGTATGTGGTGTGGATGTACAGGTAGTCCTCAACATACAACAGTTCAATTAGTGACTGTTTGAAATTACAACAGCACTGAAAAAAGTGACTTATGACCATTTTTGACACTTATAACTGTTGCAGCATTCCCATGGTCACTTGATCGAAATTCAGATCTTTGGCAACTGATTCATATTTATGATGGTTGGAGTGTCCCAGGATCATGTGATCTCCTTTTGCAAACCTCTCACCAGCAAAGTCAATGGGGAAGCCAGATTCACTTACCGACACTGTGACTCAGTTAACAGCTGCACTGATTCACTCGACAACTGTGGCAAGAAAGGTCATAAAATGGGGCAAAATTCACTTAACAAATATCTCAGCAACAGGAATGTTGGGCTCAATTGTGGTCGTAAGTCAAGGACCACCTTTGTTATGGAAACTGATCCAACTAACCTGAAGAATATCAGGGATAACACTCAGGGCACAAGTACAGTCTATCCTTTGATTTAGCCCTTCTGACAAGCCAAGTCAACGGGGAATCCAGATTCATTTAACACCTGTTTTACTAAATTAAGAGCTGCAGTGTTTCATTTAACAATGGTGGCAAGAAAGGTTGTAAAATGGGGCAAAATTCATTTAACAACAGCATAGTGTCTCACATAGCAACAGAAATGTTGGGCTCAATTGTGGTTGTAAGTCAAGGACTACCTGTATACATACATGTCCCAGGAGAAGGTTGCAGGATCCAATCTGGGTCTGTCACTTGCAGCAGAGATTTAGTCTTCCAAGCTTTCAAACTCATGCTGGAGCCCATGTAAACAGTTGCAGGTTTGCACAGCTAGCTCTTAAGCTAATCGCTCACTGCAGTTCTACAACCAGAACTTATACAGATCGTTAACTGCAATTAAAAATCACTTAACAGTTTAGATATGAAAAAAACCAATTCCTTGGTTAATGAAGAGAAGATTTAGGGATAACATGATAGCTGTCTTCTAGTACTTGAGGGGCTGTCACAGAGAAGAGATGATCAACTTACCATATTTTTCAGAGTATAAGATGCACTTCCCCCCCCCCTAAAAGAGGGTGAAAATTTGGGTGTGTCTTCTACACTGAATGTAGTCCCACCCACCCGCTGGCTCCCACCCTTTGGCCTCTGCCTCCCAGCAATTTGTCTCCTTGCAGCAAACAGCCAACAGCCTATTTCAGTTTCAGCTTCAGCACAGCTTGATTAGCACAAGCAGCTGATTGTCAGTTGGATCGGCCTCGTGACCATCAGCTGTTTAAGGCTGCAGGGATTGCCATTGCCTATTGCTGCCTCCGCGCACCCCATTTTCCACCCATTCAGATCCCCGCCACCTGGAATGGGCAGAAAATGTGGCACATTGAGACTGAAAATGGGCCAACCGGGGGCTGAAAACGGGGTGCACAGAGGTGGCAAAAGGCTATGGCAATCCCTGCAGCCTGAAACAGCTGGTGGTTGGGAGGCTGATCCAACTGACAATCAGCTGCTTGTGCTAATCAGGCTGTGCCGAAATTGAAACTGAAACACACTTTTTGCTGCAAGGAGGCAAATTGCTGGGAGGCAGGCAGATTTTTTTCCTTGTGCTAATCAGGCTAAACTAAAACAGGCTGCTTGCTGTTTGCTGCAAGGAGGCAAATTGCTGGGAGGCAGAGGCAGCTTTTTTTCTTGTGCTAATCAGGCTAAACTGAAACTAAAACAGGCTGTTTTCTGTTTGCTGCAAGGAGGCAAATTGCTGGGAGGCAGAGTAAGATTTCTTTTTCTTGTTTTCCTCCCCAAAAGCTAGCTGCATCTTACACTTCAGAGCACCTTATTCTCCGAAAAATGCGGTATTCTCCAAAGTACCTCAGAGCAGGACAATATGTAACAGGTGGATGCTTGTTAAAGAGTGATCCAACCTGGAATTAAGAAGAAATTTCCTGGCAGTGAGATAAATTAATCAGTGGAACAGCTGGCCTCCAGAAGTTGTGGAGCGTTCCATTGCTGGAGGTTTTCAAGAAGAGATCGGACAGCCAGTTGTATGATACGAGGCTTTTGCCTTAGACAGGGGGGTTGGACTAGAAGACCACCAAGGTCCCTTCCAACCCTATGATTGTATGATGATGGCGGGGGGGGAGAGAAACCAACGACCTATTTGCAGCATTCAATGATCCAATCAGCAGTTGAACATGAGTACAGGTAAAACTTCATAAATACAAGCCCTGGAATATGCTATGCAGTGTGAGGGGGCTTAACATTGGAAAGGGGAGGGGAGAGATGTATTTATAGGAAACAAAGAAGCAGCAGGGTCACTTTGAAGGCAGAGCGAATTCACAGGAACGGCACTTTCATTGGTGTCTCATTTCTGAAGTTCTTTCTGTTTGCCTTAAAAGCTGAAAGAGTCATGATTAACACCCTTGGTTCCAAATGACATTTTGCACTTTGAACAGACACACAGCAGGGATGACATGCTTAGAATGGACTACCTGCAAAACAAGAAATTATGCCTGTGGGCCGCAGAGAAGGGCCAGCCTCACAATGCAAAGTCAAATGCCATTTTGAGCATGTTACGTTGAAGTCCTCCCCCCCTTAAGAGAAACCTAAGCCTCTCTCTTTCCCAGTCCTGAAGACCATCTTAAGTAACAGTAATAGAGTTGGAAGGGAGCTTGGAGGTCATCTATTCCAACCCCCTGCTCACGCACAAGACCTATACTAGGGATTCGAACTGCCAAACTGCCGGCCTTTTTGATAGCCAAGCTCAGTGTTTTCTGAAAAGCAACTTCAAACAATCAGATTTAAGGCATCTGGACTGCATTTCTGGGCATGTGCTGGCGAGTGCTTAAAATCCAACCTGGCGCCCTGTTCCTTGTTGCATCTCAAGGTGGCTCAGTGGCTAAGACACTGAGCTTGTCAATCAGAAGGGTCAGCAGTTCGGCGGTTCGAATCCCTAGCACCGTGTAACGGATTGAGCTCCCATTACTTGTCCCAGCTTCTGCCAACCTAGCAGTTCGAAAGCAAGTAAAAAACGCAAGTAGAAAAATAGGGGCCACCTTTGGTGGGACAGTAACAGCGTTCCGTGTGCCTTCGGCGTTGAGTCATGCCGGTCACATGGCCACAGAGATGTCTTCGAACAGCGCTGGTTCTTCGGCTTTGAAACAAAGATGAGTATTGCCCCCTAGAGTCAGAAATCACTAGCACATATGTGCGAGAGAAACTTTTACCTTTACCTTTAAGGCATCTGGACTGTATTTCTAGGCATGTACTGATGGTGCTTAAAATCCAGCACTGCACCCTGTCCCTTGTTGCATCTCAAGGTTAGCCTTCATCCTTTTTTTCTGGAAAAAATCCAGCTCCTTGAACAGCTATGTACTTTACCAACAAGGGAAGGGTCAATCTGTTCATAATTCATTTTCAAACATTTTCTCTCTGTGTTCTCGGCAAATCATCTTTGCCGCTGATGTCCTAGCTGGAAACTGTTTTTAAAGTGGAGTCACAGGGGAAAACATTAACACATATGGAGATTTAGCAGGAATATTCATCTCACACCTGATTCTTCCCTCTGGCCTCCCCATCTTGATGTGTGTGTGTGGCTTCGCCATCCATTTGCAATCAGCGGTAGCTGCAGGGTGCAGAGGAGATGAAAGAGCTAGCTATTGCTTAA
Organism: Natrix helvetica; assembly: GCF_964273705.1. Classification (NCBI taxonomy): domain Eukaryota; kingdom Metazoa; phylum Chordata; class Lepidosauria; order Squamata; family Natricidae; genus Natrix; species Natrix helvetica. The sequence continues at coordinate 5,861,347 of NC_138562.1, forward strand.
TGTAGCCATTTGCAATCGGAGTCCTCCAGAGGTATTGAGATTACAACTCTTTTATTATCCCAGTCACTGACCA